>NC_138295.1:41405000-42037500 GCF_965601325.2 Salmo salar | reverse complement strand
CTATAGAATCGCATTTCCGTTTGATCTTATATTCACACAGCTTCCTCCTGCCAGCTTCAGTTTGAGCGCTATATTGTTCAAACGCTGGATGAAGGAGGAGAATAAAGAGAGGGAAATACATTTGCGAGTGGATGAGTCATGTCAAGAGTGATAATACACGTTGATGCACGTTGATGCTACTGTATGTTCTGCTGATTGATTGATTTATTGACAGACATGTACATTACAGTTGTCCCAACCCATGTCCCCCTACAGCTGAAAAAGCTCCTGCTGTCCCCCCCTAACATGCCCACGGGCCTGGAATCACACAAAGAGGGCAGCAGCAACAGCGGGCATCGCCATTGCAGCAGGAGCCTGCATCTGAAACCTGTCAGGCCTTTGGTTAAGGTGAGTGAGTTGGAGCTCTGTGTGTGGTGTCCTAGAATAGAGCTCTGTCTAGCATAGAGCTCTAGCAGCTCAGAATAGAGCAGGGAAGGCAACACAAGAGACTTAAAGAGAGGGAGAGCGTATACATAGGCTCCGCGACAGGAAAGGTTTTCTATGGCTATGATCCTTAGTCCTTTTCTAGTTCATTCACTGCTCTGACACCGGATCCAGGATATGGGTTGAATAGGGGACCTAATCACCAAGGTAATTCTTTGATTATAGTGTTTTCAGAGACTAAAACATACAAGATTCAGAGCATAGCGCAGTGCAATGTAGTTTTTTGTCACAAAAGGGGTGGCGTTGGAAGAATTATACAACGGGTGGGTCTAATACTGAATGCTGATTGGTTAAAAGCGCATTCCAGCTGGTGTCTATTCCACAAGTCACCACTGGCTAAATCTATGACGTTAAAATGCCTATTTACTCTGTTCCATCTGACTGCGCAATCCACTGTCTCATCAGCCCAGACAGGGAAGTTATAAACTTGATCTCCACTATAAAAATCTAGACATTATCGCACATTTCTTTTAGACTAACATTTTGTTTTCAACAGCGGAGATTTGTATAAACCTTACAGTTTGTCTCTCCGACATCTGCAACATTGTTTCAATATTCAAATTCCATCTCCAACTGTCAAATCCCATAGTAATGAACGTGTAGGAGTCAGGATGAGAGAGAGGCCGGCAGCGTTTCTCAACTAGTCGAAATCATGAATCAGCTGGCATCATTTTTATGGATATAGATATGCAAAGAAATGTCAATTGAAAAAAGGTTTAACGAAACCAAGTGCAGCTAGTTTGCTGTCTTTCCAGCTTCAGTTTGAAGTTATTGTGTTAGCTGTGTTGTTGGCTAGCCCCTCTGAACAACAGTGTACTAACGAGAGAGCACGTTTTCTATGCCAGGCGAAATCGTGCCTCATTAGTGCATTGTTATGGATGTATCCAAATAAATGTCACTAGAAAACAGCTTCAACAAATGCAGCTACTGTTGTTATTCTGTCTGCACTGTTTGACTTGACTGTAAGTTACACGGAACCCAAACCGGCTGCGCGCGTGCGCTATTGTGCATAAATGTATTTTGTCCCCCTACACCAAACGCGATCACGACACGCAGGTTAAAATATCAAAAAAAACTCTGAACCAATGACATTAATTTGGGGACAGGTCGAAAAGCATTAAATATGTATGGAAATTTAGCTAGTTAGCTTGCACTTGCTAGCTAATTTGTCCTATTTAGCTAGCTTGCTGTTGCTAGCTAATTTGTCCTGGGATATAAACATTGAGTTGTTATTTTACCTGAAATGCACAAGGACCTCTACTCCTACAATTAATCCACACATAAAACGGCCAACCGAATCGTTTCTAGTCATCTCTCCTCCTTCCAGGCTTTTTCATCTTTGAACTTATATGGTGATCGGCATCTAAACTTTCATAGTATTACCATGACGACCGGCAACACAGTTCGTCTTTCAATCACCCACGTGGGTATAACCAATGAGGAGATGGTACTTGGGTACCTGCTTCTATAAACCAATGAGGAGATGGGAGAGGCACTGCCCTTGGCAGTGCTGACGCTCGTTGGCGCGCTTGAGCAGTGTGGGTGCAATAATTGAATAACATGGATTTCTAAATTTATTTTCCGACGCTTGCGCACGCGACGTGTCCGGTCTGGTCAGCATGTTAGCCGTAGTTGGTTAGCTAGCAAGCAAGAGATACGAACGTTGCCAGCCAGTATGGCAATGGAACATTTAGAACAAACGACTGGGTCGCGTCCGTAGATACAGAACAAAAAGACTGAACAACTGTGTCGTGTCTCTGTCAACCGAACCAATAGAACGAACGATCAGATGGCTTGGGTAGCAACCCTTCTTCTTCAGTGATTTATTGGCTATTGGCATCCAATAAATGTTGCATTACTGCCACCTACTAGACTGGAGTACAACTCCCTTATACATTGCTTGAAAAAAATAAACAAAACCCTACCATCTAACACAACACTCACAAAAAAAAGAATACATAAATAAATCAAATAATAAAAAAGAACACCACCCTACTCCACTATTTAAATCTATTTAGTCCTACCTCAGGCCAACAACCTGAAAGGATGGGACACCACCTCTTAATACACACTAACTCTTCTGATGTCAAGTCTCGCACACCCAAATGCCTCTCTGCAGCTGCCACCACAAGCTCCATTTTCTGCGACTCATGTTCCATCCCTGCAGTACAGTTGATAACCATTGCTATAAATGCAAAAAATCCAATCTTACTGAAACATATATCACTTGTCCCTCTGTACTGGTACAGATCTACTACTCACACCACTCCTCTCAGGATCCCTCCCCCTTGACCCATCTTCCTCTACTTCCTTCTCTGTCTCAGCATATATCAACTCCTGCACTACTCGAACCCTGGAAACTTCAACCTGCCTCTCTTGCACGGGACATTTCTGATCCCCAGCCCCATGAGCACCCCTACAATTAACACATACCACAACTTTCCCCAATGCTATGCATTCCTTTGTTTCATGCCCTTCTGCACACTTCTCACACCTAGGAACCTCCCTCCTACACATTGCTGCCACATGCCCATAAGCTTGACACCTGTAACAACGTAATGTATTCGGCACAAAAGCTTGTACAGGATAGCTTATATATCCTAACATCACTTTGTGGGGCAAAGACTCAACATCAAAACTCAAAAGAACAGACAATGATTCTTCTGTTTCACTACTCACGCCACCCTGTCTGTGTCGCACCAAACGACGAGCATTACAAACACTGGGAATTTTCTCCTTCAGTTGGTCAACTTTTACATTTACTGCTACCCCAGTAATCACTCCTTTCAATGGTGCCCTTTTCTTGAGAGCAAAACAATTCACATTTCTTGCCCCAATTCGTTTAACATGGAGCGCCTTCTCCCTCAGACCAGCAGAAACACTATTATCTATTATCACAAGACCACTTCTGGATACCCTCACCGATTCCACAGCACCCAACTCTGTTTTCACCCACGCTGAAACCACAAATGGATCAGCCAAAAGGCAAGGGTCCACTTATTCCAGACTCCTCTTCATCCTGACCCTCGGTGCAAGCCTTGGGCTTTGAGAACTTCACCACACCTACCACCTCCGATACCTCACCCTCATTCACTTCCATTTCTCCTCCTGTCTTCAGCTCACTCTCACACTTTCTACCATTCTTCTTTAACAAACCATCTGCCTGTTTTCCACCATTTTTAACCGACTCAAGCTCACTCTTTTCCTCCCTCTCGCTCTTAAACCTCCTCTGCCTCTCTTTTTCCCTCCATTCCTCCTCCGTATTCCAAGTATACCTCTCCTTATGACAATACTGCACTTCTCCTGACATACATCTTGTTCTTGCCTTGTCAAGGGACGCCATTTAACTGGCTGTCACAATGTCCGTACAATCAGCACAAACCACTTGATATATCGGGTAGCAACCCTAGATTTGTTTCGGGACTACATGTTGTGGAAGGATGAAATAGTATGAATAAATTCATCAAAATACATTTTCTTATGAAAATATGTAAATTATTATTTAAATATGTTGGTAACCCGTTGTATATAAGTGATAATGCCCAAGAAGCTGGTGTTTGGAGGATATATTGGCATGGTTTGCCGGCCCGAGATTTTGTCTCGGGCCTATCAACACCCGTGCCAACATATCCGCCAAATACCGGCTTCTCGGGCATTATCACTTAAATGGAGATGCGCCGTATCATTCTTTCCACAGAAGTGTTTGTTGTTTGGTTTCTTGATCTGATCTATAGGCTATTCATCAAAGTAGCTGTTAATTATTGATAACCAAATATAATCTCAGCGACTGTTCAAACAGTAAACCAAACAACAAGAATCCACTCAAAAGGTATTTTGTTTATAAATAATAACTAGTGATTCCAGGCTATTGTGAAATGGTGGAACCTGTTATAGACAACCAGCTAGCCATGTGCTTTTTTCCTTCATGACCAAAACATGATGACGTTCTATTTTTAGCTGATATCGGAATCAATACACAAACAGCATATCAAATTGGGATAATGATTTATGCTACTCCGGCAAGTATACAAATATTTGCCAGAGCATATTTTTTTTTATAAATCTGATTATTTCATATGGAGATGTGGAAAGCTAAAAATGCTAGCTAGCTTGCTATGTTTTTAGCGAGGCTTAAACTAGCTAGCCAGGCTGTCAGCTAGCTACTACTAACAATTTGAAATTATAAAAATAAAAAACTTTGCTATCTCCCTCTCGTGAATGGGACTGGGACCGGTGTGGAGATCATGTTACCAAAAGGTGTCCATTGCTCTAAAAATCCGTCTCCACCCACGCGCATGCACGTAGATCAACGGCGTGAAGCTTGTAGTAACCTTTAGCCTTTATTTTGTCATTTATTACCCCTGTCCTGCCCTGGCTTTTCCTTTACGGTGGTGGTGGCTGAAGCGTGTGACATCTGTGGCATTAGAGTGAGTGATGCTGAGGCTTTGGAGTGACAGATGGATGTAGTCTCGACCAGGAGAAAGGCTAGGGCAGCTCTGGCAATGAGCTGGTGGTTACATAAAGATAGAGTGCATCATAGAATATCTATCTCTCTCTCTCTCCCTCTCTCTCTCTCTCTCTCTCTCTCTCTGAGTCATGATACTGGGAACATTGGTATGATTATGAAGGAATGTTTTATAAAGTTGAATCTTTGTGGCTCTCTGTGCTGGTTTTGTTTACTCATAAGTTGAAAAATATTCACTCGGCACTGTATGTTCTCATTGCCTAGACATTCCTTAATATTTTGGGCCATACAGTGCACAGAGGCTCACCAAGGTAATTTTATAGGTAGTAACTCTAACTCTTTCTTTCTGTAGCGTGAAAGCACACAGGAGCGTAAGCCCCGAGCGGTGCGACCAGCAGGACGTCTGTGCACAGAGCTCCACCGGCACCTGACCTCTGCACAGGAGGCGGAAGACACTCCTTCAGCCGACACAGAGGATGAGGAGGACGAGGAGGAAGATGATGACGATGAGGACAGTGAGTCCGAGGAGGAAGAAGAGGAGGAGGAGGAGTCCTCGAGCAGTGAGAGTGAACGCTCCACTCCCCTTGAGCCCACCAAGCCCCAGTTCTCCTCGGAGAAAGAACTCAAATCTGTGGTGGAGCTCATCAAGTATATGCACACATACTGCCTGCCCATGCGCAAGCAGGCCGGCTGGGAGCGCAAGGAGCGCGAGTGCCCAGGCCAGGTACGCAGGGCCAGGCCCGAGTACCCCACGACCATGATCCACCCGAACTGTCACAAGGCTGCCCCCCAGGCCCAGAGCAGCGCCCCTCGGCCGCGCCTTGCCTTTACCCGCAGACGGGAGGTCAAAGCCAACTCTCTCCTGCGCGAACTGCTCAAAGCGGTCAACTCCTTTGACGTGAGCAAGCCTTACAGACTCCACAGTCCCCCCTACACCCATAACAGAGATGCTATCACCAAGCCAGCGCATGACAGAAAGACTGAGACCCCTAGCCCGACTGCCAGCTCAACCAAACCAGAGCTTATGAAAGAGCACGGCCTAGAGGCCCCTCTGAGCCCTGACCTGGAGGACGCCTCCTTCTCAGTCCGCCGCTCCCGCAGGCTCGCCTCTTTCCCCAGCCGCTTCGCCAAGAAGGTGCGTGCAGGCCGGGTGAGGGAGGAGCCTGCGTCCGGGGAGCGGCGCCCTGACGAGGAGGACAAGGCAGTCAAACACCCCCTGGGAGACGACCCGGAGAAAGACTCCGCCGCAAATAACAACAGTACTTCCCAAACCACGGCAGACGCAGCCGAACCCGATAACCTCTGCTGTCAAAACGGTAAGGCAAGATGGCGACGATGTCAGAAGCCCCAAGCTCTCAAGACCTGTCCCGATTTTTCAGTCCACATGGCTCCATCATGCAGTATCTTTCTTCAATTTGATGTGAATGAATAACACAAGTGCCACTGTTAAAAGGCTGGTAAAATGTTGTTTTTATACCAATGACTCTTTCTCTCATTCTGATTGCAGAGAAACGCGCCTGCCTCTGTCTGCCGCTGACTCCCAAATCTACTGGGTTTGTTTTCCGTACTATAGTCCTATACACTACAATACATATACTGCTAGCCCATAGCCCCACTGGACACACAAAGCTATTTTGAATGTACACTTCTGAAACTCTTTCATGTGTGAAATGACTGTGCAGTTCTCTGGCCCCCAGATAGTTTTTTGCTGCTTTGTGGACTGTAATATCCCCCAAAGCACTCCACACAAGCCTTTCATGGTAACACAGATCCAAAAATAGACCTCAATAGGAGAAGGAGCTTGTACTGTAATACCAATCAAAGACGGCTGTAAAGGAAAGCTATTCTCATGTAGTTCACGTTCACAACGAAAATGTAATACAATCTCCAACAAAAGAAAAGAAATCCTTAAAAAAAAAAAAATCTGAGCACCCGAGCAGTACATCGCCCCTCTACCCCGACCCATGCACCCCCTTCCCCTGGCCCTGATGATGACTCTGCAATCTCTCTCTCTCTTTTAACCCATGATCAGAGAGACACAGTTTGCCAACAGGCCCTTTGAGCAGACTCTCAGCGTGGACCTGTGTGGCACAGCAGGTAATGTTGGGGTGTTGATCATCTTGACGTCTTCCACACCTTGGCTTGACGAGACAACATTTTGGAGCTATATCCTATATCCTTGTGTCTGTCAGAAGTATCTTGCCTAGTGGGAAATAAAGTCTCGCTAGCAAATGTACTGTGTTGTAGACTCGTTTTATCTCTTTTACGTATACTATTGCTAACACAGCTCGGTAGCAAAGCAGTAGAGGAGAGGGGGAATGTATTTGTATCGTGTTGTGAAGAGCATGACTGGAGTCTAATGACGTGATCCGTCTCCTGGGTAAATGTCATCTTGACATGGCTAATTTGGGTGTATAGCTACTTGGGAAGCGGAGAAGACAGATATAACAATGCTTTGCAGTGTCTGCCGCTGATATCTTCCTCAAAAGCCATAATGTTAATAACAACTGAAAGTCAAATACGCACTTCAGTCAAAATGAATTTGAGATTGTGTGCTCGCCTTGTGCCGTATCAATGTGCTGTGTTACCGTAATGTTACAAAATAACAGCATCAAAGCAATTTGTTGTATTGGGAAAGCCATTGAAAGACAGATAGAAGTGAACAGAGTAACAGACAATACACCCAGTAACAGTTAAACATGAGCGGTGTTTTAAAACGTGACCAGTGAAATTGTCTGAGCTGTTGATGTTTCTCTAATGTTAACCCAACAGAGCTGTATGAAACCACTGTGAGGTACATGTGACTTATTAGAGTGGTGCGTCTTTTCAGGCCTCACCCCTCCCACCACCCCCCCTCACAAGCAAGTGGAGGACGAGCTGTTCAAACCAGAGGGGAAAGTTGAATCCCCCCCGAAGGGCTCGTGGCTGACCCGGGCCCACTCCCGCAAGCTCCCCGAGCAGACTGAACTCTACGCCCAGCTCCGCAAGATGGGCCAGGCCATCGATGCAGAACCCAAAGTCCACAGGACTTTCGGAGACCACGACTACTGCCTGCTGAGTCTGGGGGAGAGCCGGAAGAGAACCGCCGCCATGCTGGCCCACTCGCTGTTCGGACGCTCCTCTCCGGAGGGGCCAGAGCCTAAGGGGGACAGGGCTGAGCGCAGGGTCCAAGGGGACAAGAGGCTGGAACAGCAGCGTGAAGACAGGCTCTTTTCCAAGGTGCCAGAGTACCTGAGTAACGGTAACAGGGCTGACAGAAAGGGGGACGCTTTATCCCCCCACAACTCAGATGAAGAGGGGGAACGCTCCTCCCGTTCACCCTCCCCCATTCTCCACTCCAGCTGCTGCCAGCCCCACTCGCCTAGCAGCAAGCCCGACTTCAGGTGAGAATATAAACCACTGTCAGTCTGATTAGCAGTCACAGCCAGGTGTACTGTCTTCTCGCATTGGCATGTGACTCAGGTTCTTCCATTAGCTCCCGTCTTATTCTGTCTCTGCTTTGTGTCTCTCTCCTCAGCTGTGAGAACTCTGAGACGTGCCACGGAGACAAGCAGAGAAACAAAATCTCCAAGTCTGTGTTTCAAATTGACGAGGTAAACACCAGTTCTGCCATTATGAGTTTTTACAGTGTGTGTGAAGTCGGCATGATTTGCCACTGCGGCAAGTGTCTTGTTCTGACGGTTGCCATTGTGTCGTTGCCTAGGACAACTGCCAAGTGTTCTACATACACAACCTGCCAAGCAGCGTCACACAAACGATGCTGCGCAAACGCTTCGAGGCCTTTGGAGACCCAGAGGACTGCAAAGTCATCACGAAACACGAGTAGGTCTTTTTTATCAGCCTGTCTGGCCTGTCTGACCTTCCAGAGTACGGAATGCAGTGAAGGTGAGGATCACGTGCTGAAACTCTCTGTCTTTTGTGTGTGTTGATGTGTGTGTGCGTGCGCATGTGTTTGTGTGTGTGCGCATAGGGAACGCTGTGGAGTCATCAAGTTCCGTCCGGCACCCAGCGGGCAGCAGATCCAGAGGCACAGACGAGAGCCGCTTTTCCAGAACGGAGGGGGTGGCATGCACAGGCTCAGCAGGAAGAGATACATAGATCTGGGTAAACAGAGATACAGTCAAAGTACAGTCAAATCATGAATGTAGAAAGTTGTTAAAGGTGCTACACATCGGATTTATTCAAATTTTTGCATTGTAATTTCAGAAAATGTCCATAATATATCTGGCACTAATAATGGAATGATAGTGTTTCACAGTATTACACAGTATTACCCACCAGTGTTGTGATTGGCTGTGATATTCTCATATTGATTTCTCCCGCCCAGCGGCAACTCTTGTCAAACTGGGAAAAACTGTTCTGACTTTGTGGCTGTGTTATCTTGTGGAAATAGCACATTTCCTGTTCGCTAAAATTCTACACTGTTCGCTCAGTTTGTTTATGTGAGAAAACAAGCACCGAATAGTGAAGGGAATCGTTGTACCATCTAAATCGCTGTGAAACATATTTAGTATATTTCACAGCGATTTAGATGGTACAATGATTCCCTACCCTATTCAATGCTTGTTTTCTCACATAAACTGAAATTGACAGAACTGTAGAATTTTAGCAACCAGGAAATTTGAGATTTCGACTAGATAACACAGCCACAAAGCCATAATAGCGTTCCAAGTTTGACAACAGTTGCCACTCTGGCAGGAGAAATCAATAGGGGAATATCACAGCCAATCACAACACTGGCGAATAAGTAATACTGTGAAACTATCATTTCACTATTAGCGGCAGATATATTATGGAAATTTTTCTGAAATTACAATGCAAAGGAAATGTGTAGCACTTTTTACTTGTATTTATCCTTTATTTAACTTGGCAAGTCAGTTAAGAACAAATTATTATTTACAATGACGGCCTAGGAACAGTGGGTTAACTGCCTTGTTCAGGGGCAGAACAACAGATTTTTACCTTGTCAGCTCAGGGATTCGATCCGGCAACCTTTTGGTTACTGGCCTAACGCTCTAACCTGTAGGCTACCTGCCGCCCAAAGGAGTATGAACTGTTGGATGGCGGCAATGCTAAGATATTGTACAAGTTGTATCTCCATGTAATGTTGACGGCTATGATGACACTGTTCTAACAAAGCTGTGTGTTTCCCTCTCCAGACGAAGCTGGACCAGGGCCGGTGAAGAGCAAGTATGACGCCCTGGACTTTGACACCCTGCTAAAGGAGGCCCAGAAGAGCCTGCATCGCTGACGGTGACTCGGCTGGACTCGCCTTAGAACCCTCATACCACCCCCAGACTCGGCTCAGTACCTCAACCAAGGCACCTCGTCATGTTTACATTTTTAACATTGGAATAAGAAACGGACCTTGTCTCTTTCAGCTGAGGATACTACAGAGGAAGCTAGCGGGGGTTGGAGGGATGGAGAAAAAAAAGCAACGAAACAACATAAAATGTATCTGAACACAAAAAGCTGCTTCCTGTCTGTGTTCATGACTTTGTTGTGACTCGTCGTGGTCCCGTTGAGAGCCGATGGGCGTGTGGGCGGGCGAGACCTCTGTAGCAAACCTTGCTCCCTCTGTTGGTCGTTGTGGTGTGTGTGTCTGCGTGTGCGTGTCGTTTTTTTGTACCCCCTTGGTCACTACTGGTGGAACTGCAAGCTGTATTCGCCATTACGTTGTACGGTATATAACAAAACCTGCTTAATATTAGCAAAATTGTGGATGTTCAAACTGTGTGTGTTATGACATAAAATACAAAACCAAAAAAATCTTTGGAACAGCTTAGAGTTTACAAATCGAAAATGAAAAGAAAAAAAAATCTTGTTTTTTGTCATTTTAGTGCTTCCTTGATTTAATCTATGCACTCTAACGAGGTAATCATGTTTCCTCACTCGACTTCTTCCCCCTACTCTGCCACTCAACACTGCTATGCTGTTGGCTGCTTTACTCTATAGGTTTCCTACCCACTGCTGCTGAGCTAGCCACTCTCACAACCTGGTTACGCTGATCTAGGATGGCAGTCACTTCCTATCCTACCAACCCCACATAAATGGGGCTATGACAACTAACGCTATTATGTCATGAAGTAAACTTCTAGGCATATTTACCACATGAAAACTCACTCACTCTCCAGAGCAAAATCACAATCTATCCCAGCCAATTCTCTGCACTGTTTGTACTATCTGAACATGTCTGATATCAATCAGTAAGCGCAACCCAACCAAGGACAGAGCAGAATCAGACATTTACTCCAGGTTCTAGAATATACCGTATACTATAGTAATGGAATGTACACCTCACTGATCTGAATGTAGAGCCCTTACCTGAATCCAAGTCTCGGGAGTTGTGTTCCTTTAATAGAGCTCCATTGCAGCCTGTCTCTTTGTGATGCACCCAGCAGCATAGCTGAGGGAGAGAGCGTCCAAGGCTCACTGTACCGTTTAACACCAGAGAGAGGGGTGGTAAATCCAAAGTCTGTTGAACTCTGTTGAATTTTCCCAGAGATATGGACGGTACCACATCAGACAAGCGTCTCCACCTCATTTAGATCCTTTCCTCTTCTTCTTGGGTGCTCTCTCCCTCTTTTTACTCTTGCTCTTCCTCCTCTGAAACATTAATTTACTTCTCCCAAGCTATCCTTTCTTATTGGTGGAGGAGTTCAGCTTGCTTTTCCTACTACAACTCCCATAACTCGCCTCGTGGCTAAAAACTCAAAATAGTTTCCGTGTCAGTTTTTGGACTGTGTATCCGATGTGTACCTGAGTGTGTCGTCTGTCTGTCTCGTGTTCGGGTTGGCGCTGCCATCGCCGGGGATCCCAGGAGGACCCATGGCCCTCTGGTGTGCTGGGAGACTGAAAACCAATTTTCTTCTCTCCCGCTCTTTCTTGTTTTCTTCAAAGACCAGGTCCCCCTGTCTCCCAGCCCCTCAATACTGTACACCCTAGCTCTTCTGTGTGTGGGCATGGGGCCTCGTGCTGCCCCAGCCTTGGCAAACCTCCTTCCTTTTTTACTAACAGATTATCCCTGTCTCTCTCTCTCTCTCTCTCTTCCCCACTTATCTAATCTTCTCCTCTGTAACACACATGAAATTGAATGTTTACATCACTGAATTCTCGTTCGACTTTATTAGAGCGCACACTAAGTACAAAGACGCCTTATTCAGTGTTAGAGTATCCTATCAGGATGTGCCTTCGTGGCTTACCCTAGTAGGTTTACTAAAGGAAAAAAAATACAAATATTTAGTGCTATACATACTGATAAAAAAACAAAGAAAAAAATACTTGCTAATCAAAAGAAGAAAAGCTGAATGACTATTTGTGCTTAGTATGTATACTACTAAAAAGTGAGAGAATGTGCTGGTTTACATGATAAAAAATATAAATATGATATTATTAAATGTGTATATAGCACTATACGTAGTGTAAACATGAAATGTATCGTTGTGTCTATACAGCGATTTGTAGATGTGCGTTATAAAGGTGGTGGGACACCATTGCAAATCAGACTGGCAAGGATAAACTGTTTAAAGATGCAAGGTTGAACAATACAGGGAGTAACTGAACTGAAGGGAATTTATTTGAAAATGACTTGACACAAGTCAAACACTGTTGTATAAAGTATCCCTTTAGATATGCTATAGAAAGTTGAATTTCTTTTTTAATGATTTCAATATTTTTGATGATTTTTCTTTTTTTTACGCAATTGAGATGCAATACATATATCTATGAGACAACCTTTCTCAAAGATTGGAAGTGGTTATTTCAGTGGTTGGTTGTTAAAATAAATCCTTGAAAACTGATCCTGTACTGTACGTTGTAGAACTGCTGTTAAAAAAAAAATATATATATATATATATATATAAAATGACAAATAATAATAATGTGGTCAGTCATGCCATACATCAAAAAAAATCACGTATAACAATAATACCGTTGCACATAAAGCCCCAAATAGTGAAATATCTGTTCACAACTTTTCATGAAAGGAGCTCGGCCTATTACTGACACATGTTGTTAAGCTTGTTGAAATTCAGTGGACACTTGTGTAATGATTGGCAACTTGTGAACATGTATGACTCTAATTTTGGAGAGAGGGAAAGAAAACAGTCACTGCGCTTTTTAGCCCCTGTTGAATTTTCAGACTACTTGATGCCAGCGGAGTGCTTCCATCAGTAGAGTTGAATGACAACAAACGATTCTCATGAGGAGAGCCTTAAAAACAATAGGGGGAAAATGAAGCTATCACTATAGCTTTTAATATTACCGTTTTATCTCCTTTCAAATCCAATGTGTTTTATTATTATTACAACTTTTTTCAATACAGCCATATTATGAAAGGTATATAAATATAAATATATATACATATGAATATATATTTGTGTGTTTGTGTAGATATTAAGATGATTATATACTTTCTTATAGAAAACTTTGATGTTGACCATTTTCCTCAGTGTTTCAGAGCACTTCGGCACATTTCAACAACTACTGTCAATCTAGGATTTGTTAGGTTGAGAGATGATCCAAATTGAACCCCTTCCAAAGGTAACCCTCGTCAGAACAGAATGCAATTCTTCCCATTCTTCATTTCAGAAAATGGCAAGAAATTAACTTGAGGCAAGTTGACCAAAACTATATTTGATGTTGGCTTTAAATCGAATTCGGAGAGCCTGGTCAGATTGATTTTCTAACTGTCATTATCCAACTACATAGTCCACACAAATACATATTTAAGTTTTCCGATTTTATTTAATTGGAAAATGTCTATTTAAACTCACCATGTTATTAAACTTGCCCTATAGAAAGAAAGTGTGTGCAATACTGGTCCTTGAATCACCACTGTTCACTGTACTCTGGATATAAATGGCCATGTGTATCAAAGGTTATTTTGTATCCCAAACAGAAAGAGAGCTTTCTGTCAACACACAGAAAACAGCTGATAACATAATGGTAATGTGATGTCAATGGCCACTTTGGGGGCTGCAAACTGTCACAATCTAGCTAGCTGTGAGCGGGTCTTTGGTGGAAGAAAAATGGACATAAAAGGGCATATATTGTTTGTTTTTCTTGTTCAGATTTTTTCATTGCTATTGATTTTTTTTGTCTATTTACATCTAATAACTATCAAAATTCACAAAATGATTTCCTTTTTTAATGTAGTTTTGGTAAACGGTAAATACTGCTAGTAAGATTTTATATTTTTACATCTGTTGGTTTATTTTACGTTTATTGTTTTTTTTATTTATATGCCACTTAGTTTGGATGTCTTTTAATGGTGTTTTTTTTCTTCCTGTTTTGTTTGATTTCAGATGTCTTCAGAATGTGGAGACAAAATGCATTTCAGTACTTTTGAATTGTTAAAATCTAGTTTCGTAGATACATTTATCTATAGACTGAAATTATCTGATGTTATAAATTATATTTTAATTCATGTAAATAGTTTCAAAATGAAGACTATGGCTTCATTTTAAACTAAATACATTTCTCTTCAGAGATTGTTTACATTATTAAACCGTAGAAATGTTCCTCATATACTGTAAAAAGTACATATTTTATTGATTTGCCTCCAAAAAATAAAATCCTAATGAACAACATGTGAAGGTTTGGACATTATACTATCAGTTTGGCATTAATTGATGTGTCAATGGTTGAGACTATACACATGTACTGGAGCAAATAGAATAGAGCAGGTCTAGAAGTATCCCTGTGATACAATGATTTGGTGTTACACCACAAGATCAAGACAACACACAATCGCAGTAGTTAAAATAGTTGAATTCATATCTTTACAGTCCTTTTTATGTGTTGCATATTCAGAGCCAATACATAAAGTGCATTGACACTGATACTATGCATACTACGCCACTGATTCTTGACCTGCATCAACTAGTAACTACAATACAAGGAAGCAACAAAAGGGTATTTCTATAGCTAAATGCTTACACAGCAAATCAATTCAAATGAAATGTTATTGGTCACATACACATATTTAGCCGATGTTATTGCGGTTGTTGCAAAAATGTTTGTGTTCCTAGCTCCAACAGTACAGTAACATCTAACAATTCACAACAATACACACAAATCTAAAGTAAAAGAATAGACTTAAGAAATATATAAATATTAGGATGACCAATGTCAGAGTAAAGCTATACCTACCGTTCCCCCTGCTTTCTGCGAAGAGTAACATCTCATCTGACACAAGCATATTTGGTATGATTCTATATTTCATTATTTTGATACAGTGGCTTGGGGAAGGGGATGTGGGGTCCCTTGGAGTGTCTATGTCAGCACTGAGCAGTTATTCTTGCTAAGGACTGATTAGACTGATTAAGGGCGGCAGGTAGCCCAGTAGTTAAGAGCGTTGGGCTAGTAACCGAAAGGTCGTTGATTCAAATCCCAGAGCTCACTAGGTGAAAAATCTGTCAATGTGCCCTTGAGCAAGGCACTTAAACCTAGTCGCTCTGGATAAGGGAGTCTGCTAAATGACTAACATGTATCTTAAGGAGCCACTGGCCAATTTTCTGCTCTTCTTGCCTGTGGTTCACATATCAGTGTGATATTCTTTAACTGGATGTCGCTCATTCCTCTGCAGCCTCAGCCTCTATACGGCTATGCTGCCCTTGTGTCAGGACGAGACACTGCGAGCATCACTGAGCATCACAGCCCTATACGGGCAACCCTGACTGCAGCTCTCCCCTATTGGTGAAACACAGAGAGCGAGGCAGCAGCGTCACCATCACGAGTGACGACACTACAATGCAGTGCTTAGCAAAGTGCTTGCGTGTGCTCACTACTGCGTGTGTAGCTGTGTGGTGTATAGTGGTGACGCACGGCTCTTCGCTACAGGAAAGGAAAACCCGCCTTCTGATCCCCTCCTCCAATCAGTTCTCATTCTCCGTGCTCAATTAGGTTGCCACCCTCACGGCATCGTTCTGTGTTTTGTAAGATTGTTATGTATGGCCCCAGTGGGACAGTTAACACACACACACACACACACTATATCCTGAGGGAGGATGCTGCATCGCAGAGGGTATGATGCTAATGCTGTGGACTTAATTCTGCAGTGAGGGACCAGTGCAGAGAGTTGAATTACAGGTTTATGTACATTATTAATAACCATAGGATAACCACTGTTGAAATCAAAGATATATGTCTACATATATGTTTAGCCATTGGAAATGATACCCACCCATTTTATTAACACTGAATTCCATATTTCTAAGTCAATTTCATATTGCCTAATCAACAAGTACAATCAGTTCATTGTAAATTCCACTAAAATGCCTAAGTATTCACATTCATTGCACAGGAATAGGCTGTCGTTGACATTGTCCACACCCTGTTCCATCCTGTGTACCCTGTGGATTCTGTAGCCTGATACAATTCCTTCCATATATAGGTCAGTGTACAGCACAGTGCAGTATACTGTAAAGCTATGCTAGGCTAATGTTAACCAGCTCTTGTAAATCGATATCGGGTACA
Source organism: Salmo salar (assembly GCF_965601325.2). Lineage (NCBI taxonomy): Eukaryota > Metazoa > Chordata > Actinopteri > Salmoniformes > Salmonidae > Salmo > Salmo salar. Next base: position 42,021,074 of record NC_138295.1, on the reverse strand, counting down.
GGGACTGAAAGTTCCTGTCTTGGTGCTGAGAAGAATAGTCACTTTGGTCCAGGACTGGGAACTCTCTAGTCTAGTTGACAACACAGGTATTTGACTGGGGGGCTGCTTCGGCTGCACTTCCTGTGTGAGAGATGGAACAACACAAGGTTAGAGTACTGGGTCCGTATTCACAAAGCGTCACAGACTAGAAGTGCTGATCTGAGATCAGGTCCTCCCTGTCCATATACTCGTATTCATTATGATCTAAAAGGGATCCTAGATCAGCACTCCTACTCTGAGAAGCTTTATGAACATGGGCCCTAATCTCACATTGATTAAATGTAATTAGCCCCAGAGCATAAGCTATACATTGTTTCAAATAGAGATAGTCTGCAATGTTTGGATTCCCCAAGAATAGCTGCTCTTAGTAGTTTCCTCCATGTCTGAAGAGGACGTTTGGAGCATCTCTTAATGATATGGTCGTTACTATAAATGAGGTTCTTCACCAACGTTATAAATTCCACTGTGTAATTAATATCAACAGTCTTATTCCCTGGTCTTTCCTGTGTCTGTCTGTGTGTCTCTTGGTGCTGTGTGTGTGTGTGTCCCCTGCTTGGCTGCGGTGGTGGCGACGGCTACCTCCTCTTTGGCCGTTTTGGCCTCCTCCAGAGCGGCCAGCTTGGCTTCGTGCACCTCCTTCAGAGCATTCCACTCCCTTCTGTTGTTCAGCGGGCGGTCCAGCATGGGAGTGATCTCCACGTGGAAACGAGAGAACTCCTAGAGGAGATGGGGAGGAGGTGGGAGGGGGTAGAAAAGGGGAAGAAGGGGAGGTGTGAGACAAGAGGGAGGTAGATGAGGAGGGAGGGAAAACTTTCAGTTGAAAATACTAGTTAGATCTATTTTGCTTGGTCTTCAGTGCCATCTAGTAGTTATTGATTCATAATAGAGACGCAGGGACTCACCTTGTACACAAAAGCACAGACAAAATCGATGAAACCACACTGCATCTTGGGAAGATCAGCTGATTTAGTCCTGTCCATCATTGGCTGTGGGGAAAGATATGAATCATGGGATTAGTAGTGCAAATGTACTGAAACAACAACTGGGCTCTACTTACTCCAGCTTAAGCAATCAAATAAACCTAAACTAAAGTTTCCCATTCTGACACAAATGCTATTACACTCCTAGGGAGCTGGCTGGGTAAAATGGTGTGAGTCAGGATATGGTCCAGTTGACTGGGCCGTGGTGACCGCTCTTTCTGACTCAGTGCACTACATAATAGGCAGTACATAACCACATGCCCAATGGGAATGCTCTCTCTCTCTCCCTCCCTCCATGCAGTTCTTACAATAGGCTGCTGCTCCAGCACAGTCCTCTCCAGGTCACCCTGCTCCCAGAACTCTGCAGCCACAGACAGCACCATCTGCAGGCCCACACAGGAATGGTCACACACAACACTGATTATGAAACTTACAGTATGATGATGTCCATAGCAACAAGAGTGCATTTGTTTGTGCACTCTTGCTAGTACGGAAATATTCTATTAAGATTTCATAGATACTGTAGTATGAAAGGCCTGCTTCTGATGCAATCCAGACCTCACGAGCAAAATGCCATCACAGAAAGGATATTCCACATTCCTCTCACATCCTCTGCTGAGCGCAACAGTATACAGTAGTTCTGCAGTTACTATGCTGCCATATGAGAATAGCAGCAGGACTTCATTCTTCAAACATCTGTGTTAATCCCCCATGTCCACCCGATACATATGTGTTTTGTTTTGCTGGATGTCTAGCCTGCATTTTCCATACTTGACGCGTAGGAAAGCTAAGGCTAGCTTTTTCAAACAGAAATTTGCATCCTGTAGCACTAATTCCAAAAAGTTTTGGGACACTGTAAAGTCCATGGAGAATAAGACCACCTCCTCCCAGCTGCCCACTGCACTGAGGATAGGAAACACTGTCACCACCGATAAATCTACGATAATCAATCATTTCAATAAGCATTTTTCTACGGCTGGCCATGCTTTCCACCTGGCTACCCCTACCCCGGCCAACATCTCAGCACCCCCTGCAGCAACTTGCCCAAATCTGGATCCCTACAAATCAGCTGGGCTAGATAATCTGGACCCTCTCTTTCTAAAACTATCCGCTGAAATTGTTGCAACCTCTATTACTAGCCTATTTAAACTCTCTTTCGTATAGTCTGAGATCCCCAAAGATTGGAAAGCTGCCGCGGTCATCCCCCTCTTCAAAGGGGGAGACATTCTAGACCCAAACTGTTACAGACCTATATCCATCCTGCCCTGACTTTGTAAAATCTTCTAAAGCCAAGTTAACAAACAGATCACCGACCATTTCGAATCCCACTGTACCTTCTCCACTATGCAATCTGGTTTTTGAGCTGGTCATGGGTGCATCTCAGCCACGCTCAAGGTCCTAAATGATATCATAACCGCCATTGATAAAAGACAGTACTGTGCAACCGTCTTCATCGACCTGGCCAAGGCTTTCGACTCTGTCAATCACCGCATTCTTATCGGCAGACTCAATTACGTTGGCTTCTCAAATGACTGCCTCGCCTGGTTCACCAACTACTTCTCAGGTAGAGTTCAGTGTGTAAAATCGGAGGGCCTGTGTCCGGACCTCTGGCAGTCTCTATGGGGTTCCACAGGGTTCAATTCTCGGGCCGACTCTTTTCTCTGTATATATCAATGATGTCGCTCTTGCTGCTGGTGATTCTCTGATCCACCTCTACGCAGACAAAGCCATTCTGTATACATCTGGCCCTTCTTTGGACACTGTGCTAACTAACCTCCAAACGAGCTTCAACGCCAAACAACAGTCCTTCCGTGGCCTCCAACTGCTTTTAAATGCTAGTAAAACTAAGTACATGCTCTTCAACCGATTGCTGCCCGCACATCCCCGCCCGACTAGCATCACTACTCTGGACGGTTCTGACTTAGAATATGTGGACAACTACAAATACCTAGGTGTCTGGTTAGACTGTAAACTCTCCTTCCAGACTCACATTATGCATCTCCAATCCAAAATTAAATCGAGAATCGGCTTCCTATTTCGCAACAAAGCCTCCTTCACTCATGCTGTCTAACATACCCTCGTAAAACTGACTATTCTTCCGATCCTTGACTTCGATGTTGTCATTTACAAAATAGCCCCCAACACTCTACTCAGCAAATTGGATGCAGTCTATCACAGTGCCATCCGTTTTGTCACCAAAGCCCCATATACTACCCACCACTGCGACCTGTATGCTCTCGTTGGCTGGCCCTCACTACATATTCGTCACCAAACCCACTGGCTCCAGGTTATCTATAAGTCTTTGCTAGGTAAAGCCCCGCCTTATCTCAGCTCACTGGTCACCATAGCAACACCCACCTGTAGCACGCGCTCCAGCAGGTATATTTCACTGGTCGCCCCCAAAGCTAACACTTACTTTGGCCGCCTTTCCTTACAGTTCTCTGCTGCTAATGACTGGAGCGAATTGCAAAAATCACTGAAGCTGGTGTCTTATATCTCCCTCTCTAACTTTAAGCATCAGCTGTCAGAGCAGCTTACCGATCACTGCAGCTGTACACAGCCCATCTGTAAATGGCACACCCAACTACCTCATCCCCATATTATTACTTACCCTCTTGCTCTTTTGCACCCCAGTATCTGTACTTGCAATCTGTACTTGCACATCATCATCTGCACATCTATCACTCCAGTGTTAATGCTAAATTGCTATTATTTCGCCTCTATGGCCTATTTATTGCCTTACCTCCCTACTCTTCTACATTTGCACACACTGTACATAGATTTTTCTATTGTGTTATTGACTGTACGTTTGTTTATGTGAACTCTGTGTTGTTTTTGTCGCACTGCTTTGCTTTATTTTGGCCAGGTCGCAGTTGTAAATGAGAACTTCTCAACTGGCCTATCTAGTTAAATAAAGGTGAAATAAAACAATTTAAAATATGCTTCACTTTTCAACTAGATAAAAGTTAGCTAGTTGGAGTCTGTGTGTGTACTTTCGTTTGTACCACCGCAAGGTAAAGCAACGCACGAGTGGAAAATATTGAACGCATGCAGTAGTACACAGAGCACAGCGCAGCGTTGGGGACTACTCCATTGACAATGAATGTCTGCTGCCGGAACGCAAAGAGTTTGATGCATTTGGTGGACATGAGGCATTACCTTGCTCTGGATCTCCCATGGTTTGGCGATAGCAGACAGATCACAGGCCGTCATTATCATAGCCCTGTGTATGTAGAGGACAGATAGAGTGTGAGTAGTATTACAGTTCGAAGGTCTGTAGGAAAAGCAGTTGTACAATTATTTTCTCCACACCTTAGTGAAAACATAATTGATGACGGATTGTGTTTTAAGTCCAATATGGTCTTGGACCTGTAGCCAAAGACATCCATAGTTTATCTTTGTCTTAGTTTTTGCCCTGTCTTAGTTTTGTCTTAGTTTCTGCCCTGTTTAGTCTTAGATTCTGCCCTGTTTTGTCCTAGTTTCTGCCCTGTTTTGTCTTAGTGTCTACCCTGTTTTGTTTGAAAAGTGAAATAATACAAAGACATCCATAGTTTCCTCCATAGGGCACAACTACCTTCATATGCCCAGGCCTACCACTCAGCTAGGAAATTCACCTACATGACTATCGCCTTGCGAGTAGTCTCCTGTGTTATGTACTTGGTCCAATCATCCCAGCTCTCGTAGGTCTTCGATTGGTCCACGATCTTTTGGAACACGGTTCTTTTCCTACAGACAGGAGAAAATCATCCTCAGTTACCATGACTCAGCATGCCTCCCAAATGGCACCCTATTCCCTGTATCTATTCCCTATATAGTGCACTACTTTTAACCATGGCTGATAGGGTTCTGGTCAACACAAGTGCACTATGTAGGGAATAGGGTGCCATTTGGGACGCACAGACAATCTCTATGCTCTCAGGTATGTAATGTATGCATTATGGGGCCATGCATTTAAAAAATATTTGAGAAATACAGCGGTACCCACTCACTTGAAGTAGAGAGCAAGGTCGGTGGCGATGATGGCGATGTCCATCAGATGTATGACCTGCTCATGCTGAGCACGACTTAGATTCGGAGAAATATTTAAGGCCTGAAACAGGTACCAAGATAAGTTTGAATGTGATAACATAAGTATTAACATGTACTGTTGAATCCGGGAATACCAACACATATGTATTATATATAAAATGTATGAATAAGGAATAACAAACAAAGCCCTAGGATAATTCACATATTCCAGTTCCTAGAGGGAAGTATGAAGCCGCTGCCTGCCACAGTTCATGGTCCGGTGATAATGTGAACACTGAAAGTTGCCTAATTATCTGATGGCTGGTGGGCAGATTCTCCCAGGCACATTCTGTGCCATCAGAACTGCATCATTCACAGTCTAGCTTCTCCAAGGGAGAAAACAACCCATCTCAGGTCAGAACCTAGAGAGGCTCAGGCTGCATCCCAAATAGAATCCTATTCATTATAGAGCGCACTCCTTTTGATAGGGCTCCGGTCAAAACTAGTGCACTATGTACAGATAGGGTGCCATTTGGGAGGCAACCCCACTCACAGGATCTCTCAGCAGGGTCTTCCCAGTCTCCAGATGGTGTCTCTCCAAGATGGAGGAGCCGTGGAGCTTGGCAGGAGGGTTTCCAGACCTGACAAACACAGGAGGAGAGAGAGGAAGATTGAGATCGATTGCAAAGATAGATTAGCCATTGGTAAGTAACGAGTCATTGCTTTCTCAGTTGCTGTCTCTACACTTTTCCAGGTATCACTGTAGGCAGCAGACCTGCGTTCAAATAGTATTTGTTTTCCTTCAAATACTTAAGCTACGCTTGATTGAACTTACTCTAGCTTACTCTGGTACTCTAGACAGGCTCAAATCAAACATTCAAAGTATTTGAACGACAACAAACACTATTTGAACACAGTCATTCCATTACTTCATCTGGTAGAGGTTGTTTGTGCCTCTGTGGTCGATATCGTGGCATAAGCTGGCTGTTACCATGTCCATGGTCTCTAGGTCTGTGTAGTAACGCTTCAGGTCACCTGTCTAATGCAATGATACAGAAAGTTAGGTTAGGTCACATGTCTAATGATACAAGAAATTAGGTTAGGGCCAGGATTCATGGAGCTTCCCCCAGGGGCAGTACGGGGCCACACCTGCGCCTCTTATTAATGTCCTTGCAGTGACACCCTCTCCACCCCCACGCCGCTCCCAGCCTGCTCCTATGGAGACGCCTGGCTCTGTAGGCCTCATTAGAACCAATGAAGCATGGACCCACCGAGCAACACAGCCACGCAGGGCTGCTGATAATGAGCCTGACGCTGCTTTCTGCTCCTCCTTCCTCTGCGGGTTATGAATATCTGAGGAGTTTACTGTGATTATACATTATAGGAGCACTGCAGCGAGAGGAAGGGTCACGCTTGGATGACTCGCTACATTACATGGAAGGAGGGTATTGGTGTCAGGAGGTTCACAACGCAGTAAAGATAGACTCTTACACCTGGCCACCACAGCTTGAAGATGTATTACATGTATCAACTGTCATGGTATCATCATTCATGGTATACGTGTGCGGTAATGTAGGTTATGTTTTTATCCCTGAGGGTTTGTGTAATGTAAGGCTTAATACGTCCCAAAGGGCACCCTTTTCCCTATCGAGTGCACTACAAGTACTACAAGTACCTGGGGAATTGGGTGCCATTTGGGACTCCTCTTTTTGTAATAGAATGCTGGTTAGCTGTAGATGAGAGGAGGTACTCACCATGAGCAGAGTGAACATGGTCTGGCCCACGTTGAAGCCGCGACTCCAGTTGTGGTAGGCGATCTGCCTGTAGCCCTTACTCAGGGAGTAACAGAACCTGGCGAGGGTCTGAGAGGAATATGCATAGGGATAGTTATGGGTCAGCTAGTCATAGCAGAAACACATGTCATAAAGCCAATGTAACCAGGGTAGCTAACATCTTCTACATTGGGATCATATCAAATCATTACCCATAACCAGCAAAACTGTCATGATTTAGTTATTAAATGTTAATCATGCAATTGTTACGACTGAATTGTATAGCGTTGCTTTATTACACATTATTGAGCAGAGCTATGCATCTATAATGGAAAAACATGACTTGGTAAAAGTAGGAAGAAGAGACTCTTGCCAAGATGCTTCTTCATCAGAGATGTCTCACCTCGCGGGGGACGTGGAACTTGTCCACCACACCCAACTCGTAGTACATCTTAATGCCTAACTTGACCAGGTCTAAATGACTGGCTCAAAGTCACAGAAGTGAAACTGAAAGATCTCCGACTTGGTAGAGGGCTGGCTCCTTTCCATACCTCTCCCTGGTATTCTAAAAGAAAATAACACCATAAGTGTTCACCTAGGATGACATTACGCTATATCAATCCATTTCTGCATTCCCTGAAAACCTTGGTTCTTTTTCTGTACAAATCTCTCTGTCTAAATCTCACAGATGGTAACTAACATTCCACCATTGATTGATAACCCCGTATCTAGTATGGCAGGCTATTTACCATGTTATAAATTTGTTTTTCACCACCTGTGTGTGTGAATAACTTGACTTTACCCACCAAGACATTCTGGGTCTCATCCGTCCTGCACTTGATGTGGTACAGCACCATGTCCTGGAAGATGTCCTTCCTGTTCTCCGGCTTGTTCCACTTGTCATAGGTGTCTGTGTTGAGCACAGACCAGCCAAGGAACTGGGTAAGAGACTGCAATGACCAACAATAGAGTTAGACTATTGTATTTCAGACCTTGGTTCACAAAATCAGTATACACAGGCACTATCAAACGGGATTTGAGAGGGGGATGTGCTACAATAACGATTGGGAAGCTATATTTTAAAATAGATTACTGTAACTTACAATGTTATTGATAAATATTTCAAAGGCTCCATAAAGTTATATTATGCATTAACTGGCACTATGTCACGCCCTGACCGTAGAGAGCCTTGTTATTTTCTCGATTTGGTTAGGTCAGGGTGTGATTTGGGTGGGCATTCTACCTTATGTATTTCTATGTTGGCCTGATATGGTTCCCAATCAGAGGCAGCTGTCTTTCGTTGTCTCTGATTGGGGATCATATTTAGGCGGCCTTTTCCCACTGCGTTTTTGTGGGATCTTGTTTTTGTTAGCTACTGTCAAGCCTGCAGAACTTTACATTTGTTTTGTATTTTTTCTTTGTTTTGTTCGGTGTTCATCTATTAAAAGTATGATGTACGCTTACATCGCTGCACCTTGGTCTCATTCAAACAACGGACGTGACACACTATCCCTAATGTAAGAGTGGATGAGAATAGAGGAGAGTAGAGGAGGAGGCTTGACTCTAACCAATAAATAATGCAGATACTGTCAATGGCCTGTATTTATTTATACAGCGGTGACTCAGTATCTTCGCTCTACTTCCCCCTCAGTAACACTTGAGAGTAGCATACCTCCATTAGTTTCATCCTGCTCCCCGAAGGGTTTCCCGTCTTTCCTGTTGTAGAAGGTGGCCACTGCAACTATTTCCCCCTTCTTATTCACAATGGGGTGGGACAGCACGTTCTTAATGGTCAAGCCTGATGTATCTACAGGCCCTTTCTGAACAGGACAAGGAAACAGGAACCATCTGGCGTCAATGGCTTTGCATTGGGTTCACAGCAGTACAAAAACAATATTTGATGACTTGAACCTGACATCCTTGACGTTGAATGTGTTAGTCCTCAGCGATGCATGACTTGTAACTAGAATTTAAAATACTTTGTATGGATAAGTCATTGCCAAGTGTTGGAAATAGCAGTATCAATCTATCTACTACAATGATACTCCACTTGGCCACAGGACTATAGCCCCTTCAGTAGCAGAGATAATATTTGTTTTAATTGATTAAACTCAGACTCTCTAAGATCTGATGTCAACCCTGTTTGATACAGGTGTCAGCATGCTACTGCTTTATTGATACATACGTTTTGGTCTTGCCCTTCACTACATAAGTATCTGTCTGCCATCTTTAATACTATATCTAAAGTATTACAGGTATCTTTTGCTCCTACTGCCATAACATCATTATTTGTTGGCAAGAAGGTTGATTTTACTTCGGGGGAAATCACCCTCCTCATTTTGTGTGGATTAAAAATGTCTTACACTTTAGTAAATTGGAGAAGATATACCCTACGGGGTTCTTCTGACAAATTCTACCGAAGGTGGCAGCCTTTCTTTAACTATGTAGAGACAATGCAATTTCCCTCTACTCCACAGCAAACTGCCGAGCCTAGTTTTGTATTTAATTTATTTACCTTTGTTAGGGTTTAATATTAGACCGACTTATTATTATAATTGTTCTATTCATTTTGAAGACCGTGTTTTTTGAGACTTTGTTGTTGTTTATTATATGTTTTGTTATGAAAGTGTTACTTAAGTATTTCATATTTTTGTATGGGCATATACATTCCTACATCCTTCAAAAAGTATTTTTTTTCATGGTATATTTGAATGTATAAAATCACATGTGCAATATTCTGTATTTCATTCATTGTTTACACTGTAACTGTGAAAAAATACCAATACAAATAGTTACAAAACAACAACAACAATTATTTGTGCATTTGACAGCACTGAGCTAATCAGACAGAGATCTGCTCTTACTTGGAAGCTGAAGAAGTAATCTTGGGCTGCGTTCATTATGTTACAGATCTGGAGGGGAGAAGAAGAAATATGGAAGAGAGGAGAGGATGATCATGGTCACTCAGATGAAAAGCACTGCACGATTAATTACAATGTCCACAAAATTGCAATTATCCATCATTTCAGTGCAAGAGTACATTTCATTTCCAGGCTGTGTGCGTTTGACAGCTGCGTAATTAACTATAATGACTTTCTGGTTGTCTGGTGCCCATGGATACCATGTACAGGGAAGAGAAGACATGGGCTGCATCCCGGGAATGGCACACTACCATCCCTATGCACCCTGGTCATAAGTAGTGCACTACATATTGAACAGGGTGCCATTTTGGATGCATTCATTCTTCAGTAAGTAAGGGAAGGCTTCTCAGCTCACCAGTCCCTCCTTAGCAACGTAGGTAGGGCAGGCCACTGGCAAGAGCCCAGTGGTCCAGAGCAGGGTTCCTGACAAGAACCTGGGAGATGGAGATAATAATATGATACTATTACTTCAAAGTTCGAAGGAAAGAAGTTTATAGATGTGTAATTTCAAAAAGTACCAAATCAAATGCAGTAATACATGCACCCAAATGTAATTGTGGGTGTAAAAGCTGCACATAAATATTAAAAGATAATGTACTGGTATATAATTCTATTTTCTACGTCAATGAGGAAATTACTCACTAACTTTGATCTCCTCTTTTCCATGTAAAATGTAGTCAATCACATTGTAGAAGTTTACTTCCTGGAGATAAACGAGTTGCATGTAATTAGAATCAGATTGTATGAGTTGATGTATGAATACATAACTGGAGACAGCAGTGTATGGACTCAGATCTGTACAGGTAATTTGTCTACTGTACTGTTTAGTCACTAGTCACTTACTCTGCCATCAGGAGTCTTGGGTCCATCGTATTGAGGCACCTCTCCCATTTAATCACGCTTCAATACAAGGGGAACATATTAACCCACATTAAGTCAACATGTTGAAGTAAACATAAAAGGTCAAATTAACATGACAAGATAATGGTGAGTGGTTACTGAACACTGGCATGCTGTTGCTTTTAGTAGGTTGAATTTCCTGTCCAACCTCACCTTAGTTTTGGTCATGTCCAAGAGGCCAACAGAGTAGCGTTCACAGTTGAGGAAATTCCTGATGGTATAGCGGGCCTTGTGGAACTGTCTCTCAATATCTGTGATCTCCTCAAACACTTTACTGGCAGACCAGAGCAGGACCTATAAGGATGGGAGGAGGTGTAGTTATGGAGTCAAGCAGGAAAAGCATATCATTTAGTAATAATGAAATATAAGCAGCTCTCATCATCAATTTAATCTGGAGAGGTCTTACCTGTCCCCTTCTGGTCTCACAATTGTGATGGTAGCTCAAATGGAACACTCTTAGGATCAAGTTCACATAGTTGAGATACTTCAACAGAGTCTGTAAAGTGCAAAAACATCTAAATTCAGTCTTACTTTAGCAGTGATGTATTTCTGAGCTTAATCTGTAAACATAAGGAGGCTGAAGGGCAGCGGCAGACTGGCTGGTCCATTTTTCGCCCAGTGGGTTTTTTGCACAAAATTATAATTATTTGGCTAATAATGTGGGATGCAAGGGGGAAAAAAAGTCCAATGTGGGGGCCTCATGAAAGAAAATGGGCTGGTGTGGGGGCCTCAAGGAAAATAATGGGCTGGTGTGTTAGAAATACCAGGGACGATTTTTGGTCCCAGTCCGCAGCTGCTGAGGGGAGTGGGTAGGGTTAGAGAGGTTACCTCTTCATCCTGCTGAGTGAAGTGGGGAGCTCCAATCTTGTTCACAGCCATCATAACAGCCACCATATCCTTGCCGCTCATGATGGGGGTAGCCAGGACACTTTTGGTCTGGTATTCTTGGATCTGGTCCACAAAATCACTGTAGTGGCTGCTCTGAGGGGTAATCCAGAGAAAAGTTTTTAGAACTAATAAACAAGCATCTGTCAATGTGCTGCATCTTGTTACATTTAATTTTTACTTTTGATCATAAATCCATTGTTGAGATCATTTAACTTGCATGTCACAGTGAATCCCTAGAGCCAAAGTAAAATAAAAAGTGAAATTATTATATGATTATGTAAAAACTAACTTTGATAACACTACTAACACATTGTTAAAAACATAATATGCTTTTGTGGAGACTCATATTAATCCAAGAATAAATGAATTCACTGTCATATCATCTAACGATGAGAATGGTTTGTTCTCTCAGTGTCATTGTGAGCTATTCTTGACTGGAGAATATGTATCATGATTAAAAACATCTGGATTAAAGGAAAGGACATTACAGGTGACATTGAATAGAATGAAGGTGAGATCTCTTGAAATTACGCTAACTTGGGAAAAATGGCTTTTGGGCTATGACCTTTAGAAATAATCCAGCATCGCTCTAATTCAGATGAGATTAAAGGGCTTTATCCCCTGCAGGCCCAGTAACACCCAGCAGTCATGCTTCCCTGCACAACCGATTGGTGAGGGAGGGGACTGCCTTGCCGTGGCAATCCCCCACCACACTTACATATATAGGTAATGGTGGCTCTGCCTTTCACTAGGGAAAAGGAAGACACAGATCTCGAACCATCCTCTCCCTAATTACCATAAATAATTATTCCAACTATACCAGAGTGAACTGAGCAGTCTCTCTCAGTGGTTGGACACTCTGTAATCCTTGATATCAGTTGAGTAATCATATGTCTCTATTTCACAAACAATGCTACCGTTGAGAAGGTCTATGACAGGAAAACATGTCTAATCACGATGATACTTTGACTGTATTACTTTGTTATTATTTGATAAAGGATATATTATCTGTGAGTGTTTGTGCTCTATTTGGTCAAATGAATAACAAGGTTCTAGATGTGGATATTAAGAATGTATCTGTAATCAAAGGCAGTGCATGGTTAAATATGAAAACAGCATAATCTTATTAGTTTTAGGTCACATAATTCATTTTAATACAGGTATGGACAATGATGGCAATCCACTGAGGATAAGTAGTAACGTGACAAACATGTAAAGTATGAAAATAAGATTGCCAGTCATTTTCAAATGTTAAATGTATTGGCTCCAATAAAATGGACCTGGCTTTGAGGGAATTAGTATTACAAATATGATGGCCTTATGCTCCCATCTAGAGGCAGTAGGCAAGTAGGCCTCTGAATCTGTCAGTACTAATGCTCTCATATATATAGTGGAATGGAATACTTCATGTTTACTAAATTTCATAGAAATAAACATGTCCAATTGTATAAGATAACACAAACTGGGAGGTCAACTGTAAAGTGGTTCTTACCTGTATTGGGAATGTGAATTTTTTAATTGCAAGGTTTCTCCACAATTGATCTATCGCTTTATATGTTTACCTGTGAGACATCTGGAATGTTAACAGTCTTCTTGGTGGTGGCCACGTGGCCCACGATGCCAATGTCCATGGGAAAGACTATCTCACTATCCGGCTGGACCAGGCACTCCTCCAGGGTGGCGTCCTTGTGCACGTTGAAGAGTCTCGTGGCCAGCTCGGCCGTGCCATTACGCATCCGGTATATGAACAGGCTCATCTTCTCTGATCGAATCATGAAGCTGAGATGTTTCATGAAATTGAAGATGGCCTTCTCCATCTGGAGGTTGTCCTGCAGGTCTCTGACCATGTCAAATATGATCTCACTCTCTTCCACCCTGTTCAGCTCATGGAAGCTGCTGATATTCACCTGGGAAGTCATGTTGTCTTGAAAAAGGTTAGAGATGACCTTCGGGCAGAACTTGGCGTCATAGTATTGCTTGGCGAAGTCAGGGTTGCTGTCGAGAAACTTCTCCGCCACATCTTTGTCCACGGCTGCCATTTTTCAGTTGCTGTGTGTGGTGTGTGTATCCTACAGCTCCTCAGAGAGTACCTAAACTGTCTGCAGGTAGTTGAGAAGAATAGCGATTAGCAGGATGGTTTTAAATGGTCATGTGTGTTGATAAGCCTGCATCCAATTACACATTGAGATTATAATATGTTATGTTCACATGTTGCCAGACGTATAGGCCTACCTGGAATTTGTCTCCTCAATGAATAACCTTTTGTAGGCCTACAGTACTTGTGGGTGTACAGAACGTCCTACGGTAAATATCTTAAAGTGTCGTGAAAATAATTCGTAGCCTACTGTGCTTTCCATTAACTATTTTACTCACAGACTGAGTAGAAAAATTATCATGGCACTAAAAGCAATAAACAGAGGAGTGGTAGAATGATTTTAACTGGTTTAGTGTATCACCCTCCTGCAGCTGAGTTAATAAATAATGTTATTAAATGTTGAAATGAGATGGAGTGTGACTTACCAAGCTCTTAAGTTCAAATATTTCCCAGAGTGTGAGTTTACAGCCTGTGTGACATGCTTGCCTAATGAAAACCTTACACTAAGCCTTGAGTTTTGGCAATGACAAATATGACAATATTTGAATCAAATACTCCTGACCTATATTTTCTGCCAGCCTGCAGGCTGCATGTCATGTGCTGTAGTGCAGGGGTTTTCAAACTGGAGTCTGTGGCCCTCCAAGTGTCAGCGGATGTAGTGCAGGCGGTTATGTGAAAATAATTTTTTGGATGAATATCACTAGCTGGAAAGAGATTACCATTGTGGATACCATTGTTATGTCTCTGCGTCCAGTATGAAGGAAGTATTAGTGCAATGACTGGAAGTCTACAGGAACAATTAGCATTCTAGCTGTTCCTGTTCAGCCGACTCTGGGGAAGTAGATAAAGGGCTTCATTGCCAAAACTATCTCTTTAATATGAAGAAAATTACAGTAATTGGACATAATTACAGAGTTTTTTTCTGTATAAAAAATTAGGCAGGGCATCTACAGTAAGTGGTCATTTTCGGTATGGAAAAACAGTAGTTTCAGTGAGTGTCAACTTAAATGACCAAAACCAGATAGAAAGCATGCAGAAAATACATTGATCAAATCAAATAAAAGCTAGACAGTCAGGGAGAATCAAAGTTCCAAAAAACGGGTATTCATGGCACATGCCCATTGATGTTCTTATAATTTTTGAGCTGAGGAACACAGCATTAGCCATGGCAAAATGCGTAGAATTGCAGAACATTTGCTTGTCTGACAGCTCTATACCAAACTGTGTAGAATTGCTGGAAATGTGCTTAAAAATGGCAACATTTTCTCACAGCTTCATGGAAGAATTTCGCTGGTTTGCCTGGGTGGGGGTCCCTGGGCAAGAAAAGTTTGAAAACCCCTGCTGTAGTGTATAGCCTTTGATCTATGTTTGTCCATGTATCTGCACCCAGATTTGACTACCCTATCAGGGGGAGTTGGAAATAGAAGCCAATGCATCCATGGGTTGGGTTTAGGGCAGGTGTCCCCAATTACATTCAGCTGCGGGCCGATTTTTTTGTTGGGCGGATGGCAAGGGGTCCGGAACATAGTTATAAATTATTTGTACACTGCAAATTGACCACAATAACCTCAAACAGATATCAAATTTGGCAAAAATAGAATAATTTCAAACCTTGATTACACTGGGATGACCATTTTGGAGGGACAAATATAATCGGTCTGCCTATTGGGGGTCCCTGGTTTAGGATGTCTAGCATGTCAAAGTTACACAGCATGCCATTTGGGGGCAGTAAAGCGAATGCGTCTGCAGCACTGTATAGTTTCTCAATCAGACATTAAATTGTCATAACACTGACATACTACATTCATGTTGTGATGTTCTTAAGGACGATTCTTCAGAGAGTTTTTCTCCCTTGAAAGATGTAGAGTAAGAATAAAATGCAAACCCTTTTCTGATCGAATGTGTGTGTCACGTGATGGGGCGTTTGCGTTTGGCTTCATATGTCATGACGTACGCCACACAAGCTGAGGGCTACACTGAATATGTCATGACGTACGCCACACAAGTCGAGTGCTACGCTGAATCCCTGCAGAACGATACATAAAGTATCCAATGATTTTGTTACTAATAACCTTATAAACGAAGAGTTGTAACAGGCTCAGGTGAGTAACGTATTAAAATGTGCATGTAGTCTAAACTGCTGTCAACAAAGTACAGGAGGTAACCTGGTGGTGCACACGTTGGCAATGTTTACAATGGTCCCCATTCATAACATCATGTAATCTGTATTTACCGTTATAAAAGTTATCAACAAATATTTTAAGCTATTATATAGATATTGATAGCCTAACAACTTTATTACGAAGACTTTATTGAATGTGTTCTTAAAACGAGGTTAAAGTCGTTTATGGCAACCATTATGCAGTGGTTGCCAAACTTTTTAGTCCCGTACCCCTTCAAACATTCAACCTCCAGCTGCGTATCCCCTCTATCACCAGGGTCAGCGCACTCGCAAATGTATCCCCCCCCCCCCCCCCCCACTTCATTGTAAGCCTGCCCCACACACACACTATACGATGCATTTATTAAACATAAGAATGAGTGTGAGTTTTGGCCCTACCCGGCTCGTGGGAAGTGACAAAGAGTTCTTATAGGACCAGAGCTCATATAATATAATAATAATCAAGAATTTTGCTTTTTATTTAGCCATCTTACATATAAAACTCATCACAGGTAAATAGAAGGGTGTGCTTGAAAGGATGCATGTAACTCTGAAATGTTGGGTTGTATTAGAGAGAGTCTCAGTCTTAAATAATTTTCCACACACAGTCTGTGCCTGTATTTAGTTTTCATGCACGTGAGGGCCGCGAATCCACTCTCACATAGGTACGTGGTTGCAAAGGGCATCAGTGTCTTAACAGTGTGATTTGCTAAGGAAGGATACTCTGAGCGCAGCCCAATCCATAAGTCTGGCAGTGGCTTCTGATTAAATACAATTTTCACCGAACCGCTTGTTGCAATTTTGATGAGTCTCTCTTGTTCAGATATCAGTAAGTGGACTGGAGGCAGGGCATGAAAGGGACTGATGCGTCGTGAAACAGTGTTTTATAAAGCAATTGTCTGTATAGTTTTTTGGGGCCTTTTCCCCCAGCATTGTCCCAGTCATATCCGTGGCAGCAGGAAGAATTAAGTCCTCCACAATAGTATGGGGCTTGCCTGTCCTAGTCACTCGATAGCTCACCATATAAGACTATTCTAGTCCCTTCTTATTAATGGTGTCTTGTTTTGTACGCTTTGTACAAAATAATAAAACGCAGAACTACAGGATGTTTCTTAACATAACTCTTTATTAACTAGCTACAACTGCATGTTCGCCTATCTCCAACCATGATCAACTGGCCATGACCTAACCGTCTGGGTGGTCTTAACCAATCACCGCACAGTATGATACGGCGGTAAAATGCATCCAATTATAATTCAGTATGTATTCACATATGAATATTACAAATGGTATTGGTTGCTTTTATACGTGTCTTACTACTCGAAAGTCATCTTAACTCTCGCTCAAGAAACTCCCGTGGCTTATTTTTCAAATTGGCATGTTTTGTTTCTAAATGTCTGTGCAAGAGTGACGGTTTTGAGTTGTGAGATAGTACTTTTGCACATATAACACACTGTGGCTGAGGAAAGGCACTACTCCCAATACAAGTGAACCCCAAATCAATGTAACATTAGTTCTCATCACATTTGCGCCTCTTCGATGGTCTAATGTCCCTGTCTGTTGTTCGGTGGTTTCCCGGGTAAGGGGGCAGTAGCTCCTCGCCTGCATCAGATTCACATCTGTCAGTGTCCATGCTAGCTGGGCTAACAACAAATGTAGAATTACTGATGCTAGCATCTGATGTGCTTGTGGAAGCATAAGAAATTGTGTCGTCGACAGGTGCAGGTGTAGTACTGCCACTAAAGCTGGTATGTGTCTCTATGGACGCGGGCCTTACTTTTTAAAAACTATTTCATCGATTTTCGAGCAAACGGAATGAGCAGCAGCTACATACGGACTGTTAGTGGAATTCCAGCGAGTAACGGTTAATGTGATTGGATGCTAATTATTTGACTAGGCTACCTGTATTTTACATTGTTGTTATTTCACTGAACACTAGATGGTTTAGTTTTATTTTTGGCAGTGAAATGAGGCTACTCAGGCGAGAGAGAAACTCAACCAAATGTATAGCAACGTTAGAAAATATAAATGGACTGTTTGAAAATGTGAATAATTATTTTATATATATATATATATTTTATATTATCATTTTTGTTATATAAAGTATATCCAAGTAGATGGCATGTCAATGTGACATGCACTTTTTGCATAGCTGTGTGGTTACTTAGGCAATACCACGTATTCCTCTCTCCTAGTCAGTTTCTTGCATGACCAGTTCATACTACTATTAACACAGCCATAGAGATTATTGCTCTAAATCCCTGTTAGGGTTTAATATTTTTTATATTTTCCCGTTAGTTTACAAATGTTCCATCCCGAGAATAAATAACTTTTCTCCCTGGTAACCGCATTAAAATATGTTTGGATTTGATTGGAGCTTTGATCTACATGACAATTCTACCTAAACCCGATGAGCCCTACATTAAAGACATTTTATGAGCCCAAGACCAAAAAAAGGCCAAATGATTGTTCCTTTATCCAATACATAGCCTATGATATGTCTACCAGACATATCAAAACAGAAATATATAAAAAGGCCAAAGATGTAGCTATATATGCTCTCTTGGTTAAATAAATTAAACAAGCTCCAGTAGGCTAATCATTTTGATTTTGGACTGTATAACTTTACTGTATTGTATTATATGGAATTTAAATACGCACATCATTCAAACCATGAAGCTGGGAGAGAACATGCACTGCTGGTGTAGGACTTGCGGATTCATGCCCATAGGGGGCATAGGGACACATCCCCCTCAGATTTGTCCTGTTTAAAATAAAGATAACTTTTTTTATGTTTCTCTGTAATACTGCTAGCCACATAGCAATTTTATGAAGTTTGCTTTAGCTAGCCGATAGGTTTCCTTATCTCCCAACCTCATCACTAGCTACCAAGAAGCCATTTCATTCTATCAATCAAGTTAGTTATACAAGCTAGCTACTCTCTTATGTGGCAAGGTTGGTAGACTTTTTAGAAAAGCAAGCAATAACTAAATGTACTGAATAAGACCCATTCATTTCAATCTTTTACCCTGATTTTAGCAGAGAAGCATCCCTCCCCTCATATGAAGCATATGTGACCCTAGTTTCAAGCAGCTAGGCGGATGTCGCACGTCACTACTTCAGGAGAGACATTTGAACATAACGTACCAATCAAAAGTTTGGACACACCTACGTTCATTACTATTTTCTACATTGTAGAATAGTGAAGACATCAAAACTATGAAATAACACATATGGAATCATGTAGTAACCAAAGAAGTGTTAAAT
This sequence comes from Salmo salar, assembly GCF_965601325.2. NCBI lineage: Eukaryota > Metazoa > Chordata > Actinopteri > Salmoniformes > Salmonidae > Salmo > Salmo salar. Next base: position 42,002,043 of record NC_138295.1, on the reverse strand, counting down.
AAATCCAAATATATTTGAGATTCTTCAAAGTAGCCACCCTTTGCCTTGATGACCACTTTGCACACTGTTGGCATTCTCTCAACCAGCTTCATAAGGTAGTTACCTGGAATGCATTTTAATTCATTTCTTTCCTTTTTAATGCGCTTGAGCCAATCAGTTGTGTTGTGACAATGTAGGGGTGGTATACAGAAGATAGCCCTATTTGGTAAAAGACCAAGTCCGTATTATGGCAAGAACAGCTCAAATAAGCAAAGAGAAACGACAGTCCATCATTACTTTAAGACATGGAGGTCAGTCAATCCGGAACATTTCAATAACTTTGAACGTTTCTTCAAGTGCAGTCGCAAAAACCATCAAGAACTATGATGAATCTGGCTCTCATGTGGACCGCCACAGGAAAGGAAGACCCAGAGTTAACCTCTGCTGCAAAGGACAAGTTCATTAGAGTTAACTGCACCTCAGATTGCAGCCCAAATAAATGCTTCACAGAGTTCAAGCAACAGACATTGTGATGACCCTCCCACTCTGTCTGCCGTATTCTCTCTCTTTGTTCTTGTTTCCTTATTAGGATGCCGGTGGGCGGAGTTGGGAGGGTCGTCAGCTAGATGGGAAACACCTGGGCCCGGGTGTGTCCTGGGATAAAGAGACCTCTTCCACAGTCATTGGGAAGACTCTCTCCACGCAGACACCGTTGTTGATTTTGGTTGTAGTATTTTTGTGGCTTTTTGGTTATTTGCTTTTGCACCCTTCAACACCCTGCACTATTACATTCAGGCATGCAAAACACTCACTTACATTACTGATTACACACACCATTGTTAATTGTATTTAGTTTACTTTATTTAATAAATATATATTTTTGATACTTCCTTGTCTCCACGTTCTCTCCCTTTTGTTGCGAACTCTGAGCCGGTTCGTAACAACATCTCAACAACAACTGTACAGAGGAGACTGTGTGAATCAGGCCTTCATGGTCGAATTGCTGCAAAGAAACCATTACTAAAGGACACCAGTAAGAAGACGAGACTTGCTTGGGCCAAAAAACATGAGCAATGGACATTAGACCGGTGGAAATCTGTCCTTTGGTTTAATGAGTCCAAATTTTTGATTTCTGGTTCCAACATCTGTGTCTTTGTGAGAGACATTGTAGGTGAACGGATGATCTCCGCATGTGTGGTTCCCAATGTGAAGCATGGAAGAGGAGATGTGATGGTGTGTGGGTGCTTTGCTGTTGACACTGTCTCTGATTTATTTAGAATTCAAGGCACACTTAACCAGCATGGCTACCACAGCATTCTGCAGCTATATGCCAACCCATCTGGTTTGCGCTTAGTGGGACTATAATTACTTTTCAACAGGACAATGACCTAACACACCTCCAGGCAGTGTAAGGGCTATTTGACCAAGAAGGAGAGTGATAGAGTGCTGCATCATATGACCTGGCCTCCACTATCACCCGAATTCAATCCAATTGAGATGGCTTGGGATGAGTTGGACTGCAGAGTGAAGGAAAAGCAGCCAACAAGTGCTCAGCATATATGGGAACTCCAAGGCTGTTGGAAAAGCATTCCAGGTGAAGCTGGTTGAGAGAATGCCAAGAGTGTGCAAAGCTGTCATCAAGTCAAAGGGTGGCTACTTTGAAGAATCTAAAATATATGTTGATTTGTTTAACACTTTCTTTGGTTACCGTAAATTCCGGACTATAAGCTGCAACTTTTTTCCCATGCTTTGAACCTCGCGGCTTAAACAATGACGCGGCTAATATATGGATTTTTCCCGCTTTCAATTTTTTTCTAAAAAAAACCTAATTCTGTGACATGCTCAGTTTTTTGGTGGCATGAAGCTTTCATTAGACCAATGAAATTGCCGAACGGGTTAAGGTCAAACAACTTTTTTGTTTACTGTTTAGATTAAATTGAGCGCTGTCAAACTTCCCATCATTCTGATTACGGTAGTCATTTTGTCGCCCTCATCATGGCAAAGACACGGCGAAATGCATATGATGCAGCTTTCAAGTTGAAGGCGATTGATCTGGCTGTTGGAAAAGGAAATAGAGCTGTTGCACGGGAGCTTGGTCTTAATGAGTCGATAAGACGTTGGAAACAGCAGCGTGAGGAATTGACTCTGTGCAAAAAGACAACTAAAGCTTACCGCTAATTTTAAAATTTTTGTTACAAGCCGTGTTTCGTTTAAGCCTATTTATTTTTGTTACAAGCCGTGTTTCGTTAAAGCCTATTTATTTTTGTTACAAGCCGTGTTTCGTTAAAGCCTGTGTAAAGTTCATTTGTTTCAATGTACCGGTAGGCACCTGCTGCTTATAGACATGTGCGGCTTATTTATGTTGAAAATAATATATATTTTTTAATTTAGTGGGTGCGGCTTATTCAGGTGCGCTTAATAGTCTGGAAATTACGGTACTACATATTTCCATATGTGTTTCCTAGTTTTGATGTCTTTACTATTATTCTACAATGTAGAAAATAGTAAAATTAAGAAACAGCCTTGAATGAGTAGGTGTGTCCAAACTTTGGACTTGGACTGGTATGTATGTATGTATGTATGTATGTATGTATGTATGTATGTATGTATGTATGTATGTATGTATGTATGTATGTATGTATGTATGTATGTATGTATGTATGTATGTATGTATGTATGTACAGTTGAAGTCGGAAGTTTACATACACTTAGGTTGGAGTCATTAAAACTTGTTTTTCAACCACTCCACACATTTCTTGTTAACAAAATATAGTTTTGGCAAGTCAGTTAGGACATCTACTTTGTGCATGACACAAGTCATTTTTCCAACAACTGTTTACAGACAGATTATTTCACTTATAATTCACTGTATCACAATTCCAGTGGGTCAGAAGTTAACATACACTAAATTGACTGTGCCTTTTAAACAGCTTGGAACATTCCAGAAAATGGTGTCATGGCTTTAGAAGCTTCCGATAGGCTAATTGGCATCATTTGAGTCAATTGGAAGTGTACCTATGGATGTATTTCAAGGCCTACCTTCAAACTCAGTGCCTCTTTGCTTGACATCATGGGAAAATCAATATAAATCAAGAAGACCTCCACAAGTCTGGTTCATCTTTGGGAGCAATTTCCAAATGCCTAAAGGTACCACGTTCATCTGTACAAACAATAGTACGCAAGTATAAACACCATGGGACCATGCAGCCGTCATACCACTCAGGAAGGAGACGCGTTCTGTCTCCTAGAGATGAACGTACTTTGGTGCGAAAAGTACAAATCAATCCCAGAACAACAGCAAAGAACGTTGTGAAGATGCTGGAGGAAATGGGTACAAAAGTATCTCTATCCACAGTAAAACGAGTCCTATATCGACATAACCTGAAAGGCCGTTCAGCAAGGAAGAAACCACTGCTCCAAACCGCCATAAAAAAGCGGGACTACAGTTTGCAACTGCACATGGGGACAAAGATCGTACTTTTTGGAGAAATGTCCTCTGGTCTGATGAAACAAAAATAGAACTGCTTGGCCATAATGACCATCATTATGTTTGGAGGAAAAAGGGGGATGCTTGCAAGCCGAAGAACACCATCCCAACCGTGAAGCACGGGGGTGGCAGCAGCATGTTGTGGGGGTGCTTTGCTGCAGGACGGACAGGTGCACTTCACAAAATAGATGGTATCATGAGATAGGACAATTATGTGGATATCTCAAGACATCAGTCAGGAAGTTAAAGCTTGGTCACAAATGGTCTTCCAAATGGACAATGACCCCAAGCATACTTCCAAAGTTCTGGCAAAATGGCTTAAGGACAACAAAGTCAAGGTATTGAATTGGCCATCACAAAGCCCTGACCTCAATCCTAAAGAAAATTTGTGGGCAGATCTGAAAAAGTGTTTGCGAGCAAGGAGGCCTACAAACCTGACTCAGTTACACCAGCTCTGTCAGGAGGAATGGGCCAGAATTCACACAACTTATTGTGGGAAGCTTGTGGAAGACTACCCAAAACGTTTGACCCAAGTGAAACAATTTAAAGGCAATGCTACCAAATACTAATTGAGTGTATGTGAACTTCTGACCCACTTGAAATGTGATGAAAGAAATAAAAGCTGAAATAAATCATTCTCTCTACTATTATTCTGACATTTCACATTCTTAAAATAAAGTGGTGATCCTAGCTGACGTAAGACAGGGAATTTGTACTAGGATTAAATGTCAGGAATTGTGAAAACCTGAGTTTAAATGTATTTGGCCAAGGTGTATGTAAACCTCAACTGTATGTATTTATATTCATTATTTTTATGACAATGTGTTTTTTCGCAGAAAGGCCTTCTGGAACATCTGAACTTTCATGCGCCTTAATAACAAACTTGTATGCTATCTGTAAATGCAAATACAATTGTTAAATTATGAGACTAGTTGCTTTAACCACTGAAAAAGTCAGGAACCTTCCCACTAGTCATGATTGGCTGAGAAAATGGATAGGCTGGACAAATGAAATTGTGTTTGTCACATGCGCCGAATACAACAGGTGTAGACCTTACATTGAAATGCTTACTTACAAGCCCTTAACCAACATTGCCATTCTAAGAAAAAAAGTGTTAAAGTATTCACAAAAATAAACTCAAGTAAAAAATAACAAGTAATTAAGGAGCAACAATAAAATAACAGAAGCGAGGCTATATACAGGGGGTACCGGTACAGAGTCAATGTGTGGGGGCACAGGTTAGTCTAGATAATTGAGGTAAAGAGACTGCTGTTAAGGAGGCTTTTGGACCTAGACTGGGCGTTACGGTACCGCTTGGCATGCGGTAGCAGAGAGAACAGTCTATGACTAGGGTGGGATGAGTCTTTGGCAATTTTTTGGGCCTTCTGACACCGCCTGGTATAGAGGTCCTGGATGGCAGGAAGTTTGGCCCCAGTGATGTACTGGGCCGTACGCACAACCCTCTGTAGTGCCTTGCAGTCGGAGGCCGAGCAGTTTCCATGCCAGGCGGTGATGCAACCAGTCAGGATGCTCTCTGGTGCAGCTGTGGAACTTCTTGAGGATCAGAGGACCCATGCCAAATCTTTTCAGTCTCCTGAGGGGGAAGAGGCGTTGTCGTGCCCTCTTCACGACTGTCTTGGTGTGTTTGGACATGCCGAGAGATGAGTTTGGATTGGTCTGCCATGTAACCCTCTTATGTCTATAACATTAGCTGCTCAATATGTATAGCTAAACAAAAGCCATAGTAGCAAGGTTGAAATATATAACGTTAGCCATAGAGAACTGCGAAAGTGTTGCTGCTGCTCTCAACATTGCTAAGACTTAAGAAGGTGTGAACGATACTGAATAGCTGTAGACAAAGAAGAGCTCGCCAGTAGGTGTACCAAGACATTCAAGGGACATTTTCTTTAAAAGTTGGGGTTACAAATGTATCAACTTTCAAAGATGAATTACTTTCCCATTGTTCCTCAACTGTAGTATATCATATACCATTTTGTAGCTCTGAGTCGCTACTTTTATCCAATGTAAAAAATAAATAAAAACAAAAATATTTCAAATACCGCTACATAAGACCGACTCAGGTGGTCGGTCACATATTTCGTTTCTTAAAAAAAAAAAAAAAACTCCGGTTGCAGGTTGATGTTTTACTGTCATGAGTAATTTTCCTGGATGCTGAACTGAGCAATTTGGCCATAGATAGGTCAGCTACATATCGTTGTCCATATTTTCATCATTGTAATGACATGCTTTAATAATATAGGACTAGAATAAGATGCAGACGGCTTTCACTTCTCTTCAGGAAGATTGAATGGTTATGGATCTGAACAAGTATCTGCTATAGCCTACCGTTATCGTGCGTTCTCCTTTCAAACTCCCTGTGAGTTCTATTGGCTGCGGTATTTAATATTCAACAAACAAGAGCTTGCATCCCTCTTCGAATAGTCTATTAGTATTAAAAAAAATCTCCAGCAAAATATTCTGGTCTAGCTTTTCCTGGGACTCCAAGAGCTAAGGAGCGTTTTTTAAAGAGAGGCCAGTGGAGCGCAGGTGCGTATTGCGCAAGAGACAGAGGCTATAAATTAGACGCTTATGCATAACCCATTATTCATTAGCTAAATATACTGCTCAAAAAATAAAGGGAACACTTAAATAACACATCCTAGATCTGAATGAAAGAAATAATCTTATTAAATACTTTTTTCTTTACATAGTTGAATGTGCTGACAACAAAATCACACAAAAAGAATCAATGGAAATCCAATTTATCAACCCATGGAGGTCTGGATTTGGAGTCACACTCAAAATTAAAGTGGAAAACCACACTACAGGCTGATCCAACTTTGATGTAATGTCCTTAAAACAAGTCAAAATGAGGCTCAGTAGTGTGTGTGGCCTCCACGTGCCTGTATGACCTCCCTACAACGCCTGGGCATGCTCCTGATGAGGTGGCGGATGGTCTCCTGAGGGATCTCCTCCCAGACCTGGACTAAAGCATCCGCCAACTCCTGGACAGTCTGTGGTGCAACGTGGCGTTGGTGGATGGAGCGAGACATGATGTCCCAGATGTGCTCAATTGGATTCAGGTCTGGGGAACGGGCGGGCCAGTCCATAGCATCAATGCCTTCCTCTTGCAGGAACTGCTGACACACTCCAGCCACATGAGGTCTAGCATTGTCTTGCATTAGGAGGAACCCAGGGCCAACCGCACCAGCATATGGTCTCACAAGGGGTCTGAGGATCTCATCTCGGTACCTAATGGCAGTCAGGCTACCTCTGGCGAGCACATGGAGGGCTGTGTGGCCCCCCAAAGAAATGCCACCCCACACCATGACTGACCCACCGCCAAACCGGTCATGCTGGAGGATGTTTGCAGGCAGCAGAACGTTCTCCACGGCGTCTCCAGACTCTGTCACGTCTGTCACATGTGCTCAGTGTGAACCTGCTTTCATCTGTGAAGAGCACAGGGCGCCAGTGGCGAATTTGCCAATCTTGGTGTTCTCTGGCAAATGCCAAACGTCCTGCACGGTGTTGGGCTGTAAGCACAACCCCCACCTGTGGATGTCGGGCCCTCATACCACCCTCATGGAGTCTGTTTCTGACCATTTGAGCAGACACATGCACATTTGTGGCCTGCTGGAGGTCATTTTGCAGGGCTCTGGCAGTGCTCCTCCTGCTCCTCCTTGCACAAAGGCGGAGGTAGTGGTCCTGCTGCTGAGTTGTTGCCCTCCTACGGTCTCCTCCACATCTCCTGATGTACTGGCTTGTCTCCTGGTAGCGCCTCCATGCTCTGGACACTACGCTGACAGACACAGCAAACCTTCTTGCCACAGCTCGCATTGATGTGCCATCCTGGATGAGCTGCACTACCTGAGCCACTTGTGTGGGTTGTAGACTCCGTCTCATGCTACCACTAGAGTGAAAGCACCGCCAGCATTCAAAAGTGACCAAAACATCAGCCAGGAAGCATAGGAACTGAGAAGTGGTCTGTGGTCCCCACCTGCAGAACCACTCCTTTATTGGGGGTGTCTTGCTAATTGCCTATAATTTCCACCTGTTGTCTATTCCATTTGCACAACAGCATGTGAAATTTATTGTCAATCAGTGTTGCTTCCTAAGTGGACAGTTTAATTTCACAGAAGTGTGATTGACTTGGAGTTACATTGTGTTGTTTAAGTGTTCCCTTTATTTTTTTGAGTAGTGTATATATATGAAGTCCAGGATCCAGTTGCAGAGGCCATGCTATTCTGTGTCTAAGTGTACTCAGCTTTTCTTTACATGTTCATCTCATGTTTACCGGAGGATTATCTTCCACTGATTTGGTGATGACTTTATTAACCTGCTATTGTTTTCATGTTGTTGTCTGTTAGGTGTGTGCTGGCAGTGATCATTGTGGTGAATCTCCAGGGAGCGCTGCGCAAGTTTACAGACATCCCGCGGATGTGGCGTGTGAACCGTGTGGATGCCGCCATCTGGCTGGTGACCATGGCAACCTCAGCATTGGTTGGGGTGATGGTCTCAGCCTTCCGTGTGTTGGGGCGCACTTAGAGAGCCCAGGCCTTAGAGCTGGGCTGGGCCGGCCAACGGGAGCTTTACGTGGACCTGGCATCCTACAAGGGCCTGCAGACCCAGCCTGGGGTGGCCATCTTCCGCTACGAGGCGTCAATCTACTATGCCAACCAGAGCCTGTTCCAAGACGACTCTGTACCGCCGCCTGGGCCTGGACCCCGTCAAGGAGAACGCCCAGCAGAGGAAGCTGGAGAAACAGAGGACGAAACAGGATGAAGTAGCCATGACAGCAGGAGATGAGGACAGGACTAAGATTAATAAAGAGACCGAGTTGACCAACCAAAATCTTCCTATCAAGACAACTTCCACTCTGTGGTTATAGACTGCAGCCCCGTGCTGTTTCTGGACACAGCAGGGGTGAATGCATTGAAGGAAGTCTGTAAGGATTATAAGGTGTTGGGGGTCCAGGTGTTCCTGGCCCAGTGTAATACCTCAGTACTGGAGTCACTGGACAGAGGTGGCTACTACCCTAAGGAAAAGGAGGAAAACATGTTTTTCACCATTAGCAATGCCGTCCACTACTCACAGAGCCTCTCATCTCAAAATGTAGAATGTGACACGTCCTGTTAACTGCTTTAAAGATTGTATATCTACAGAAATAGATCTTAATACTAATGTAGGGTAGCACAATTCTGGGAAGTCCCTCGTTTTCCTGAAATCCCAGTTTGAGAATTCCCGGAATCAGGAGGGCAGGAAATCCTGAATCCTCCAACCAGGATTTCTGGGGAAACCAGGGAATTTATTTAAAGTTCCCGGGATTTTGCAACCCTACTTAATACACAACATATACACTGAGTGTACAAAACATTAGGAACACCCGCTCTTTACATGACATAGACTGTCCAGGTGAAGCTATGATCCCTTATTGATGTTACCTTCAATCAGTGTTAAATAAGGATTTTTAAGCCTTGAGACAATTGAGACATGAGCTGTGTTCGAATACTCATACTAACCGCACTAACCATACTATTTGTGACATGAATTGAGTATATGGTATGCTTACTGGTCATAGTATGGATATAGTTAGTATGCCAAAAGTTCCCGGATGTTGTACTAAATTCGCCAAAATACGTAGTATACATGCAATGTACACTATTTCTGTGCATTTAGGGCCCATAATGAAATTCTTCAGAAAATGGGTGTGGCTTCACAGCGTTTTCAGATTTGAGAAAATAACTAATTATGCCAAATGTTAAGAAAATGTTGAGCAATGTAATAAAGTAATGACTTTTCAAATAAGTTACACACACATTATGTTGGCTGACAATTTATTAGCTACGTGGTATGTTAGCTAGTTATCGAACGTTAGTTGGCTACTAATACATCAAACTTGCCAGGCATAATATTAACTATCTAACTACCAAACGTTTATTGACTTTAATATTCACATAATTCTTACCTAATTGGTATAGTCGTTGAGCGTTTCAATGGACATTGTTAATTCTGTCTATCTTCTCCTATTTCAGAGCACTTTCGTGCAGAATAACTGATGAATTTACGAATGCTCAACACTTGTAGAATATGGTCGGTGTCAGTAAACGTAAATAAAAGCGTAATTAAATTGTTGCCAGCAGCAGAGTTAGTCACCAATGCTCTGGATGACATGAAAACAGCCTAACCAGCTCTGCTAGGGTGAGTAAAATGGTCAGTGAGGTGTGCTCTCATTTGTATGAGGAAGTAGCTAGCCAACGTTAGCCAGTTAGCTTGGGTGCTTGACTGCCGTTGAACGCTCGGATCAACCCTACTCCTCGGCCAGAGCGTCCAGGGTGCGCTCCGAGAGCGAAACGCTCTGAATTTGCGAAAGCACAATCTGACAACGCTTTGGCACTCCAGATTGAATTTACTAGCAAGCCATTGCATAGCAACAGCATCAACTTCCGGTAGACAGGCGAATCTCTAGTACGCTCAACTGGAATGATGCTGTTGGTTTACAGTATACTAAAATGAACTAATAGTATGTAGTATATACACTCATTAAGTATGTAGTATACAGTATGTTAGTATGGGTATTCGAACACAGCTATTTTTTATTTATTAATTTCACCTTTATTTAACCAGGTAGGCAAGTTGAGAACAAGTTCTCATTTACAATTGCGACCTGGCCAAGACAAAGCAAAGCAGTTCGACACATACAGCAACACAGCAACATGGAGTAAAACAAACATACAGTCAATAATACAGTAGAAAAATAAGTCTTTAATACAATGTGAGCAAATGAGGTGAGATAAGGGAGGTAAATGCAAAAAAAGGCCATGGTGTCGAAGTAAATACAATATAGCAAGTAAAACACTGGAATGGTAGATTTGCAGTGCAAGTAGAAATAGAAATAATGGGGTGCAAAGGAGCAAAATAAATAAATACAGTAGGGGAAGAGGAAGTTGTTTGGGCTAAATTATAGATGGGCTATGTACAGGTGCAGTAATCTGTGAGCTGCTCTGACAGCTGGTGCTTAAAGCTAGTGAGGGAGATAAGTGTTTCCAGTTTCAGAGATTTTTGCAGTTCGTTCCAGTCATTGGCAGCAGAGCACTGGAAGGAGAGGCGGCCGAAGGAGGAATTGGCTTTGGGGGTGACCAGAGAGATATACCTGCTGGAGCGCGTGCTGCTATGGTGACCAGCGAGCTGAGATAAGGGGGGACTTTACCTAGCAGGGTCTTGTAGATGACCTGGAGCCAGTGGGTTTGGCAACGGGTATGAAGCGAGGGCCAGCCAACGAGAGTGTACAGGTCGCAGTGGTGGGTAGTATATGGGGCTTTGGTGACTAAACGGATGGCACTGTGATAGACTGCATCCAATTTATTGAGTAGGCGTATTGGAGGCTATTTTGTAAATGACATCGTCGAGGATCGGTAGGATGGTCAGTTTTACAAGGGTATGTTTGGCAGCATGAGTGAAGGATGTTTTGTTGCGAAATAGGAAGCCAATTCTAGATTTAACTTTGGATTGGAGATGTTTGATGTGAGTCTGGAAGGAGAGTTTACAGTCTAACCAGACACCTAGGTATTTGGGGTTGTCTACATATTCTAAGTCAGAACCGTCCAGAGTAGTGATGCTGGACGGGCGGGCAGGTGCAGGCAGCGATCGGTTGAAGAGCATGCATTTAGTTTAACTTGTATTTAAGAGCAGTTGGAGGCCACGGAAGGAGAGATGTAATGGCATTGAAGCTCGTCTGGAGGGTTGTTAACACAGTGTCCAAAGAAGGGCCAGAAGTATACAGAATGGTGTCGTCTGCGTAGAGGTGGATCAGAGACTCACCAGCAGCAAGAGCCACATCATTGATGTATACAGAGAAGAGAAGAGAGTCGGCCCAATAATTGAACCCTGTGGCACCCCCATAGAGACTGCCAGAGGTCCGGACAACAGGCCCTCCGATTTGACACACTGAACTCTATCAGAAAAGTAGTTGGTGAACCAGGCGAGGCAATCATTTGAGAAACCAAGCTATTGAGTCTGCCGATGAGGATGTGATTGACAGAGTCGAAAGCCTTGGCCAGGTCAATGAATACAGCTGCACAGTATTGTTTCTTATCGATGGCGGTTAAGATATCGTTTAGGACCTTGAGCGTGGCTGAGGTGCACCCATGAACAGCTCTGAAACCAGATTGCATAGCGGAGAAGATGCGGTGGGATTTGAAATGGTCGGTAATCTGTTTGTTGACTTGGCTTTCGAAGACCTTAAAAAGGCAGGGTAGGATAGATATAGGTCTGTAGCAGTTTGGGTCAAGAGTGTCCCCCCCCCCCTTTGAAGAGGGGGATGACCGCAGTTGCTTTCCAATCTTTGGGAATCTCAGGCAACACGAAAGAGAGGTTGAACAGGCTAGTAATAGGGGTTGCAACAATTTCGGCAGATAATTTTAGAATGAGAGGGTCCAGATTGTCTAGCCCGGCTGATTTGTAGGGGTCCAGATTTTGCAGCTCTTTCAGAACATCAGCTGACTGGATTTGGGAGAAGGAGAAATGGGGAAGGCTTGGGCGAGTTGCTGTGGGGGGGTGCAGTGCTGTTGACCAGGGTAGGGGTAGCCAGGTGGAAAGCATGGCCAGCCGTAGAAAAATGCTTATTTAAATTCTCAATTATAGTTGATTTATCGGTGGTGACAGAGTTTCCTATCCTCAGTGCAGTTGGCAGCTGGGAGGAGGTGCTCCTGTTCTCCATGGACTTTACAGTGTCCCAGAACTTTTTGGAGTTTGTGTTGCAGGAAGCAAATTTCTGTTTGAAAAAGCTAGCCTTGGCTTTTCTAACTGTTTGTGTATATTGGTTTCTAACTTCCCTGAAAAGTTGCATATCATGGGGGCTGTTCGATGCTAATGCAGAACGCCACAGGATGTTTTTGTGTTGGTTAAGGGCAGTCAGGTCTGGAGAGAACCAAGGGCTATATCTGTTCCTGGTTCTACATTTCTTGAATGGTGCATGCTTATTTAAGATGGTGAAGAAAACCAGGCAAAAAAATAACCAGGCATCCTCTACTGACGGGATGAGGTCAATATCCTTCCAGGATACACGGGGCCAGGTCGATTAGAAAGGCCTGCTCGCAGAAGTGTTTCAGGGAGCGTTTGACAGTGATGAGTGGAGGTCGTTTGACCGCTGACCCATTACGGATGCAGGCAATGAGGCAGTGATCGCTGAGATCTTGGTTGAAAACAGCAGAGGTGTATTTAGAGGGCAAGTTGGTTAGGATGATATCTATGAGGGTGCCCGTGTTTACGGCTTTGGGGTGGTAACTGGTAGGTTCATTGATAATTTGTGTGAGATTGAGGGCATCAAGCTTAGATTGTAGGATGGCTGGGGTGTTAAGCATGTCCCAGTTTAGGTCACCTAGCAGCACGAGCTCTGAAGATCGATGGGGGGAAATCAGTTCACATAGTGTCCAGAGCACAGCTGGGGGCAGAGGGTGGTCTATAGCAGGCGGCAACGGTGAGATACTTGTTTTTAGAGAGGTGGGTTTTTAAAAGTAGAAGTTCAAATTGTTTGGATACAGACCTGGATAGTCGGACAGAACTCTGCAGGCTATCTCTGCAGTAGATTGCAACACCGCCCCCTTTGGCCGTTTTATCTTGTCTGAAAATGTTGTAGTTAGGGATGGAGATTTCAGAGTTTTTGGTGGTCTTCCTAAGTCAGGATTCAGACACGGCTAGGACATCCGGGTTGGCAGAGTGTGCTAAAGCAGTGAATAAAACAAACTTAGGGAGGAGGCTTCTAATGTTAACATGCATGAAACCAAGGCTATTACGGTTACAGAAGTCATCAAAAGAGAGCACCTGGGGAATAAGAGTGGAGCTATGTGTGCCATTGAGAGGGTGAATGGGCAAGACAAAAGGTTTGAGTGCCTTTGAACAGGGTATGTGTTTAGAACTGCGACGCTGTTGGGTTTTTCACTCAACAGTTTCTGTGTGTATCAAGAATGGTCCACCACCCAAAGGGCATCCAGCCAACTTGACACAACTATGAGAAGCATTGGAGTCAACACGGGCCAGCATCCCTGTCGAATGCTTTCGACACCTTGTAGAGTATTCTGAGGGAAAAATAGAAGAACAACTCAATATTAGGGAGCTGTTCCTAATGTTTTGTCTTATTCAGTGTACATATTCAGTGTACATATACAGTATCTATCTCAAACAACATAAAACTCAACCAATATTGTTATTGTGCCATACAGGAACATGTGTAAATGTATCCGAGATGCCGTGCCTTTTTCTAGACACTTTTTGCAAGACTACAGATTCTTTGATTTGAAAGTTGAATGTCGTGTTTACAGTACACCTACACAGTGTAACATTTTGAGCAAATATTATTTTCTATCATTGTCAGACTGTGGAGCAAAAATGAACTTTCTGTTACAATCTCATCTAAGATATAATCCTTTGTCATGCTTTAGGACAATAGCAATGTTCTGAGATGGTTTTGGTCCATGATTTTGACACCTCATTTATTCCTCCATGTTCAGTTCTTGTGCAAACAGTGGGAATGTTACTGTTGTAGAATTTGTTTTGCCTTTTTTATTTAGGCAAGTCCATTAAGAACAAATTCTTATTTACAATGAAAGCCTACCCCTATCCCAGACAATGCTAGGCCAATTGTGCACCGCCATATGGGACGCCAAATCATGTGCCGGTTTTGGTTCAGTCTGGAATCGAACCAAGGTCTGTAGTGACATCTCTAGCACTGAGATGAGTTGCCTTAGACCTCTCCGCCACTAGGGAGCCTTTGTTACTCTGGCAAAAATAGAGCTGTTGTCAATAAGATGAATGGTCATAGTCACTAAAGATGTTTGTTTTGAATACATATAAGAATGTCAGTCTTATGAAGCTTTTGAAATGATCCATGATTGTTTTTTGACCTGCAACATGTTGAAGTAGTGATTGATATTGTGTTGTCTTAGCTTTCTGGGACCAAACTATTTACATTCAAGGTGAATGAGATTGTAAGAGGTTCATTGACATAGATCATAATATATATATATTTGTTTTTTTACAGGCGATGACTATGTTGATCGTACTCTTGATCACATTAACGAACCAAAAAAAGGCTGTGTCGTTATAATGCTATTACTATACATCAATGTCATTGTTTTTCTTTTTCAGATACGCTGTTATGATTGCATTCCATTTCCTATTTTCTTTGAAGGCTTTAATTCCTGGAATACATGAATAGGTGCAATGATGAGTGTATTGAAGCCAGTCAGGAATAACATTGCAATGAGTTGCGACGTTCTCTCACCTAGATGACTATGCAAAATCCAATGTTTACTGAAGCCGTTACAGGGGAGTGTGTATTCTCGCAACGTCCATATTATTGTGTTGAATTTGAAGGATGGTGTGGGGATGAATTACAAAAAGCCCTGCCATGCCCTCCTCTAGTTACAAGCATGATTCAGGGATTTAGCTTATTAAAATGTACTTTTTATACACTACTTATATCCCTTTACTATAAAGAAAACTACCACACTTGTTTCTGTGTAGATTGAGTTTATAGTGTACAGAGAGATTGGCAGGCGTCCTGAGGGGAGTGTACTGCAAGAGGAGTTGTTTGGCTGGTAGGGCTAGTCAATGTGACCCCTACCCTGAATGGGAGTAGTAGTGAAGGGCAGTCAGGTAGACAAGGTGAAAAATGCCTCCATTGACCAATTACAGCCTTCCGGACTGCTGCTCAGTGACACTCAGAATCCTCCACTCCAGCCAGCCTAGGCCATGCCAGAAGTTTTAATTTACTGAGAACGTTTCAGTTTATATCAAAGATTTGGTGATACCAGTTCAAAAACAAAGCTTGATTTTTCATAAAATGTTTTATAGCCTTTGTGTTTTCAGGGGTTTTGATGCCTTTAATGCTTTATTCTTTTTTATTTTCTATGTATGTTTTTACTGTTGTTTAGCCATAGAAATATATACAGTATTAATGGCTGCATTTGACTGAACTTGTAATCAGTGCTGGTAGAGTGTAACCTTTATTTTGTTGTAGTTGTAAAACAGTGTAGAATATAGAGACAATCAATGTTGAGATAATTATAAGGGAAACATCTATTACTAAAAATGTATATGTCCTCTTGTACTTTCAAGTGCCTCTGAGATTGTTATATCATGTTTTATGAAGTGCCTTGCTGACTGTCCCTGTATTTACTTACACCAGTCTTTTGCTCTTTGATTTTCCAGTAATCAAAATGAGTTGAAAAGACTTAAGTATTTTCCAGATGTTGAAGTTAGGTTCTGAATGAGGTGAAAAGACGTCTTTTCCGGACGTTGACTTATTATTCAACTTTCAGTCTGACCCGAAAATTAACCTGATGGACATTGGAAATGTGTTTTTTGGTCATTAAATGGTCATACATTTCAACCGCACATACATTCTCAATGAAGTTTGCATTATATCACGATAATAACTTTTAAATCCATGTAATATAGAAAAGAGGAGCCAACTGAAGATTGCAACATAATATTTATTATTGCTCCCATCTGCCACATGCACCTGTTAGCTTTTTCAAAAGCTTTAAAGCCCCCCCATGTGGTCTTTTTTAATTACTTTTTTAAATCATCACTGTCTAATAAATCACTTTTATTTCATGAAATTAACTCCATGTATATTTTGTATCATTTATTTAGCTGAGCCTCCTTTTGCCATTGAAATGCTCAGTGATTGTGTGGGCGTGTTGTTACCAATTTAAATATACTGCTCAAAAAAATAAAGGGAACACTTAAACAACACAATGAAACTCCAAGTCACTCACACTTCTGTGAAATCTAACTGTCCACTTAGGAAGCAACACTGATTGACAATACATTTCACATGCTGTTGTGCAAATGGAATAGACAACAGGTGGAAATTATAGGCAATAAGCAAGACACCCCCAATAAAGGAGTGGTTCTGCAGGTGGAGACCACAGACCACTTCTCAGTTCCTATGCTTCCTGGCTGATGTTTTGGTCACTTTTGAATGCTGGCGGTGCTTTCACTCTAGTGGTAGCATGAGACGGAGTCTACAACCCACACAAGTGGCTCAGGTAGTGCAGCTCATCCAGGATGGCACATCAATGCGAGCTGTGGCAAGAATGTTTGCTGTGTCTGTCAGCGTAGTGTCCAGAGCATGGAGGCGCTACCAGGAGACAGGCCAGTACATCAGGAGACGCGGAGAGGCCGTAGGAGGGCAACAACCCAGCAGCAGGACCGCTACCTCCGCCTTTGTGCAAGGAGGAGCAGGAGGAGCACTGCCAGAGCCCTGCAAAATGACCTCCAGCAGGCCACAAATGTGCATGTGTCTGCTCAAACGGTCAGAAACAGACTCCATGAGGGTGGTATGAGGGCCCGACGTCCACAGGTGGGGGTTGTGCTTACAGCCCAACACCGTGCAGGACGTTTGGCATTTGCCAGAGAACACCAAGATTGGCAAATTCGCCACTGGCGCCCTGTGCTCTTCACAGATGAAAGCAGGTTCACACTGAGCACATGTGACAGACGTGACAGAGTCTGGAGACGCCGTGGAGAACGTTCTGCTGCCTGCAACATCCTCCAGCATGACCGGTTTGGCGGTGGGTCAGTCATGGTGTGGGGTGGCATTTCTTTGGGGGGCTGCACAGCCCTCCATGTGCTCGCCAGAGGTAGCCTGACTGCCATTAGGTACCGAGATGAAATCCTCAGACCCCTTGTGAGACCATATGCTGGTGCGGTTGGCCCTGGGTTCCTCCTAATGCAAGACAATGCTAGACCTCATGTGGCTGGAGTGTGTCAGCAGAGGAAGGCATTGATGCTATGGACTGGCCCGCCCGTTCCCCAGACCTGAATCCAATTGAGCACATCTGGGACATCATGTCTCGCTCCATCCACCAACGCTACGTTGCACCACAGATTGTCCAGGAGTTGGCGGATGCTTTAGTCCAGGTCTGGGAGGAGATCCCTCAGGAGACCATCCGCCACCTCATCAGGAGCATGCCCAGGCGTTATAGGGAGGTCATACAGGCACGTGGAGGCCACACACACTACTGAGCCTCATTTTGACTTGTTTTAAGGACATTACATCAAAGTTGGATCAGCCTGTAGTGTGGTTTTCCACTTTAATTTTGAGTGTGACTCCAAATCCAGACCTCCATGGGTTGATAAATTGGATTTCCATTGATTATTTTTGCGTGGTTTTGTTGTCAGCACATTCAACTATGTAAAGAAAAAAGTATTTAAAAATATTATTTCATTCATTCAGATCTAGGATGTGTTATTTTAGTGTTCCCTTTATTTTTTTGAGCAGTGTATATTTACATACAAAGCCCACATTGGCAGATCGGATCGCCTAGACTCTAGAGCAGGGCTCTCCAACCCTATTCTTGGAGGGCTAACCTCCTGTAGGTTTTCACTCCAACCCCAGTTGTAACTCATTCAGTTTTTCAACCAGCTGATTATTAGAATCAGGTGTGCTAGATTAGTGTTGGAGTGAATCTACAGGAGGGTAGCTCTGCAGGAACAGTGTCAGAGATCCCTGCTCTAGAGCCTACCCCGCCTACCTCTTCAAAGTAGGAGGATACATATGCAAATAAAAGATGACTGGTCATTGGTAAGAATAGTCTGATTAAATTGCGATGTCATGCTGTGGGCTTAAACTCCATCCAGGCATGTTTTTTTCACTTAAAGGGCATTTTCATTTTCACAATTTGAGTGTTATTTTGACCTCGTAGTGTGGAAATATCATTAAAGGTAGCCTGGCGGGTAGGAGCGTTGGGCTAGTAACCGAATGGTTGCTGAATCGAATCCCCGAGCTGACCAGGTAAAAATCAGTCGTTCTGCCCCTGAGCAAAGCAGTTAACCCATTGTTCCCCAGGCGCCGATGACGTGGATGTCGATTTAAGATAGCCCCCCCGCACCTCTCTGATTCAGAGGGGTTGGGTTAAATGCGGAAGACACCTTTCAGTTGAATGCATTCAGTTGTACAACTATGTATCCCCCTTTCCCTTTTTTTTGGACTGCACTCCCCTTGTAAAATTGGCAGTGATGTTGTTCAAACCTTCTTCGGTATCATGGTGTTCCCACATTTTTGTGCATGCCGCCACCTACTGTGCAGGAGTGTTACATTTTGTGATACAAAAGAAAGGAAAACATTGCACCACTATCTAACCCTACACCTATATAACACTATTTCATAAAAAATAATAATCACCACCCCATTCCACTATTTGACCCAAACTGATTATTTTGATTATTTCGTTCAACACACCTTAACTCTTCTGCAGTAAAACCTCGTACACCCAAGCATCTATTCTGTGTGATTTACATTCCAAAATGAAGGAGCTGTTCGTGGACTTCAGGAAAAAGCAGAGGGTGCACACCCCTATCCACATTGACTGGACCACAGTTGAGAAAGTGGAAAGCTTGAAGTTCCTTGGCGTACACATCACTGATGATCTGATATGGTCCACCCACACAGACAGTGTGGTGAAGAACCTCAGGAGGCTGAAAAAATATGGCTTGGCCCCTAACACCCTCACAAACTTTTACAGATGCACAATTGAGAACATCCTGTGGGCTGTATCACCGCCTGGTACGGCAACTGCACCGCCCGCACCCGCAGGGATCTCCAGAGGGTGGTGCAGTCTGCCCAATGTATCACCGGGGGCACACTGCCTGCCCTCCAGGACACCTACAGCACCCGATGTCACAGGAAGGCCAAAAAGATCATCAAGGACATCAACCACCTGAGCCACGGCCTGTTCACCCCGCTATCATTCAGAAGGCGAGGTCAGTATAGGTGCATTAAAGCTGGGACCGAGATACTGAAAAACAGCTTCTATCTCAAGGCCATCAGACTGTTAAATTGCCATCACTAGCCAGCTACCACCCGGTTATTCAACCCTGCACCTTAGAGGCTGCTGCCCCATATTCAGTTTTTCACAATTCCTGACATTTAATCCTAGTAAAAATTCCCTGTCTTAGGTCAGTCAGGATCACCACTTTATTTTAAGAATGTGAAATGTCAGAATTATAGTAGAGAGAATGATTTCAGCTTTTATTTCTTTCATCACATTCCCAGTGGGTCAGAAGTTTACATTCACTCAATTAGTATTTGGTAGCATTGCCTTTAAATTGTTTAACTTGGGTCAAACATTTTGGGTAGCCTTCTACAAGCTTCCCACAATAAGTTGGGTGAATTTTGGCCCATTCCTCCTGACAGAGCTGGTGTAACTGAGTCAGGTTTGTAGGCTTCCTTGCTTGCACACACTTTTTCAGTTCTGCCCACAAATGTTTTATGGGATTGAGGTCAGGGCTTTGTGATAGCCACTCCAATACCTTGACTTTGTTGTCCTTAAGCCATTTTGCCACAACTTTGGAAGTATGCTTGGGGTCATTGTCCATTAGGAAGAACCATTTGCGACCAAGCTTTAACTTCCTGACTGATGTCTTGAGATGTTGCTTTAATATATCCACAATTTTCCTGCCTCATGATGCCATCTATTTTGTGAAGTGCACCAGTCCCTCCAGCAGTAAAGCACCCCCACATGATGCTGCCACCCCAGTGCTTCACGGTTGGGATGGTGTTCTCCCCCTTTTTCCACCAAACATAAAGATGGTCAGTTCTATTTTTGTTTCATCAGACCAGAGGACATTTCTCCAAAAAGTATGATATTGGTCCCCATGTGCAGTTGCAAACTGTAGTCTGGCTTTTTTATGGCGGTTTTGGAGCAGTGGTTTCTTGCGGCCTTTCATGTTATGTCGATGTAGGACTCGTTTTACTGTGGATATTGATACTTTTGTACCTGTTTCCTCCAGCATCTTCACAAGGTCCTTTGCTGTTGTTCTGGGATTGATTTGTACTTTTCACACCAAAGTACATTCATCTCTAGGAGACAGAACGCGTCTCCTTCCTGAGCGGTATGACGGCTGTGTGGTCCCATGGTGTCCACAGGTACACCTCCAATTGACTCAAATGATGTCAATTAGCCTATTAGAAGCTTCTAAAGCCATGACATAATTTTCTGGAATTTTTCAAGCTGTTTAAAGGCACAGTCAACTTAGTGTATGTAAACTTCTGACCCACTGGAATTGTGATACATTGAATTATAAGTGAAATAATCTGTCTGGTAACAATTGTTGGAAAAATTACTTGTGTCGTGCTGAAAGTAGATGTCCTAACGGACTTGCCAAAACTATAGTTTGTTAACAATGAATGTGTGGAGTGGTTGAAAAACGAGTTTTAATGACTCCAACCTAAGTGTGTGTAAACTACCGACTTCAACTGTACATAGACATGGAATAACTGGTTACTTTAATAATGTTTACATACTGCTTTACTCATTTCATATGTATATACTCTATTCTACTGTATTTTAGACAATACCACTCCGACATTGCTCATCCAAATATTTATATATTTCTTAATGCCATTATTTTACTTTTAGATTTGTGTGTATTGTTGTGATTTGTTAGATATTTATAACGACACAGGACGATACCCAAATGCAGACACAGGAGGCAGATGGTTCAAGTCTCTGATATTTATTAATGGAAGAGGCAGGTCGAGGACAGGGAGAAGTTTGTAAACCAGGTCATAGTCAGATGGGTACAGCAGGCAGGCGCAGGGTAGGCAGCAAAGGTCGGAACCGGGAGGACTAGAAAACAGGAGTATGGAATAACACGCTGGTAGGCTTGACAAAACAAGATGAACTGGCGAACTGGCAACAGACAGTGTTCTACCTGGGCGCATACCTGGTTTGCCACGGGTTGCCGGCGGTGAAAGTCAACGATGAGGGCGGGGTCCAGGACGTCCTTAGCGGGGACCCATCACCTCTTCTCTGGGCCATAACCCTCCCAGTCAACCAGGTACTGGAAATCCCTGCCCCAAGGTCGAACACTCAGGAGGCATCTCAACGTGTATGCCGGATGGCCATCGATGAGACTGGGAGGGGGGTGGGCCTGGAAACAGGAGACAAAGGGCTGTCAGACAAAGGTTTAATCTTAGACACATGAAACGTGGAATGTATAAGGATGGTGCGGGGCAACAGAAGATGAACAGCAGTCGGACTCAGGATTTTAGAGATGGGAAAGGGGCCGATAAAGCGGGGGGAAAGTTTATGGGATTCCACCATGAGAGCCTTACCCTCTGCCCGAGACGATAGCGGGGAGCCGGTTCCGGAGGTGGTCTTAACCTCTTACATCTAGACGTTCCGCTAGCGGAACACCTGCTCCAATATCCAATGATAGGCGTGGCGCGAATTACAAATTCCTCAAAAATACAAAAACTTCCATTTTTCAAACATATGACTATTTTACAGCATTTTAAAGACAAGACTCTCCTTTATCTAACCACACTGTCTGATTTCAAAAAGGCTTTACAGCGAAAGCAAAACATTAGATTATGTCAGCAGAGTACCCAGCCAGAAATAATCAGACACCCATTTTTCAAGCTAGCATATAATGTCACAAAAAACAAAACCACAGCTAAATGCAGCACTAACCTTTGATGATCTTCATCAGATGACACACCTAGGACATTATGTTATACAATACATGCATGTTTTGTTCAATCAAGTTCATATTTATATCAAAAACCAGCTTTTTACATTAGCATGTGACGTTCAGAACTAGCATACCCCCCGCAAACCTCCGGTGAATTTACTAAATTACTCACGATAAACGTTCACAAAAAACATAACAATTATTTTAAGAATTATAGATACAGAACTCCTTTGTGCAATCGAGGTGTCCGATTTTAAAATAGTTTTTCGGTGAAAGCACATTTTGCAATATTCTGAGTAGATAGCCCAGCCATCACGGCTAGCTATTTAGACACCCACCAAGTTTAGCCCTGACCAAACTCCGATTTACTATTAGAAAAGTTTGATTACCTTTGGTGTTCTTCGTCAGAATGCACTCCCAGGACTGCTACTTCAATAACAAATGTTGGTTTGGTTCAAAATAATCTAGTTATAAATAATCTAATATAGTTATATCCAAATAGCGGCGTTTTGTTCGTGCGTTCAAGACACTATCCGAAGTGTAAATAAGGGTCACGCGCACGACGCATCCATTACCGTACTTCGAAACATGTCAACCGCTGTTTAAAATACATTTTTATGCCATTTTTCTCGTAAAAAAGCGATAATATTCCGACCGGGGAAGCGTGTTTACGTACAAAAGAGAGAGAAAATAAAAGCATGGGATCCCCTCGTGCACGAGCCTGAGTCTCATAGTACTGTGACCGGCCACTATCCAAACGCGCTAATGTTTTTCAGCCAGCGGCTGCCTCGATATCATTCAGCTTTTTGCCGCCTTCTGAGAGCCCATGGGAGCCGTAGGAAGTGTCACGTAACAGCAGAGATCCCCTGTATTGGATAGAGATAATCAAGAAGGCCAAGAAATGGTCAGACAGGGTACTTCCTGTACAGAATCTTCTCAGGTTTTGGCCTGCCAAATGAGTTCTGTTATACTCACAGACACCATTCAAACAGTTTTAGAAACTTTGGAGTGTTTTCTATCCAAAGCTAATAATTATATGCATATTCTAGTTTCTGGGCAGGAGTAATAATCAGATTAAATTGGGTACGTTTTTTATCCGGCCGTGAAAATACTGCCCCCTAGCCATAACAGGTTAAGAAGACCTGTTGGGGCTACAGGTTAGCAATGAACCCCGAGTCGGGATTGCTAACAAGGCTGGAAATTCAAAACATCAAAAATCTAATAATTTCAATTTCTCAAACAATCAACTATTTTACACAATTTAAAAGATAAACATCTCCTTAATCTAACCACATTGTTCGATTTTCAAAGAGGCTTTACGGCAAAAGCATAAAGTTAGATTATGTTAGGACAGTACATAGCCACAAAAGTACAAACATCCATTTTCAATTCAAGGTCAGGCGTCACCAAAAGCAGAAACCAGCTAGAATTATGCACTAACCTTTGTCAATCTCCATCAGATGACACTCCTAGGACATTATGTTATACAATACATGCATTTTTTGTTCCATCAAGTTCATATTTATATCCAAAAACAGCATTTTACAGTAGCGTGAAATTCAGATTTTTTTCTTCTCTGAAATGCTTCCGGTGAACATAACAAAATTACTATTCGAAAACATTGGTAAATTATAATATTGTCATTCAAGGAATAATATATTATCATCTCGTAATTGCTACCGAATGGCCAGATCTCAAAATAACTTTACTGGGAAATCACATTTTGCAATAAACGGGGTGCTATGCTAAGAACAATAAGCTATGCTATACAGTTAGCATCATCTAATATCGATAATAACATTGTAAATATCCCCTTACCTTTGATTATCTCCATCAGAAGGCACTGCCAGGAATCCCAGGTCCGGAACAAATGTGGTTTCTTTTGACAAAGTTCATAATTTATGTCCAAATAACACCAAGTAGTTAGCGTTCATTATGCTCCCACAAAACGTGGTGGGGGGTTGTAAAATCACGCCGAAAAGCTAAAAAAACCTAGTAAATAATCTATTTACGTTCGTTCAAACATGTCAAACGTTGTTTAGCATTAATCTTTTGGTCCATTTTTAACGTTAAACATCAGTAATATTTTCACACAACCTATCCTATCTCTAGATAAACAATAATGACAAACTCACGCTTCTCAGATTTATGCGCAGGCGCAAAAAAATGAAGTGATGACATGTCAACTTCCTTGCATTCTAATTTGCTCTCTGTTTATCATAGACGCTTCAAACAACTTTATAAAGATCGTTGACATCTAGTGGAAGCCGTAGGTGTTGCGAAATGAATCCTTTCTCACTATGGTATCTATAAAACAATGACACTAAATAGTACAATCACAAAATTCACATTTTTTTTTGACCTATTTTTCACAGGTTTTTGCCTGCAATATGAGTTTTGTTATACTTACAGACACCATTCAAACTGTTTTAGAAAATTCAGAGTGTTTTCTATCCGAATGTGTTAATAATATGCATATCCTAGCTTCTGAGTTGGTGTAGGAGGCAGTTAAAAATGGGCACATATTTTTTTCAAAATTTCTCAATACTGCCCCCGAGCCCCAACAGGTTAAGAAGAGTGACAGCTTCCGGCTGGGAATGCTGTGACTTGCGGACCAGACAAGTGTAACAGCGAGACAGGAGGTAGGGAGGATGGTCTCTGGGTCTGATGGTGTAGCCGCAGAACTATACAGGCGAGAGAGAGCATCAGGCTTAACATTCTTGGACCCAGGGTGGTAGGTGATGGTAAAGTTAAACCGAGTGAATAACAGAGCCCAACGAGCCTGTCTAGAGTTGAGGCGTTTGGCAGTGCGGAGATATTACAGATTCTTATGGTCGGTCCAAAATAAGAATGGGTGTTCTGCTCCTTCAACCAGTGCCTCCACTCCTCCAGCGTCATCTTGACCACAATAATCTCCCGATTTCCAATGTCATAGTTCCTCTCAGCGGATTTCCGGCAATGAGAAAGGAAAGGGCAGGGGTACAACTTTTGGTCCTGGGCCGAATGTTGGGACAGAACTGCCCCCACTCCAACGTCTGAGGCGTCAACCTCCACCACAAGCTGATGGGACTGCTCCAGATGGATGGGGATGGGGCTGTGGTGAAACAATGCTTAAGATTCAAAAATGCCCTGTCGGCAGCTGGGGACCATATGAATGGCACCTTAGGAGAAGTGAGTGCAGAGTGAAGAGAAGCTAGGGTGCTGTAGCCCCAAATGAAACGGCAGTAGAAATGAGCAAATCCCAGAAAACGTTGCAGCTGCACTCTAGAGGTGGGTTGGGCCAATCCACCACCGCTCTCACCTTGTCAGGATCCATCTGAACGTTCACTTCAGCGATGACGTATCCCAGAAAAAAAGATAGTGGAGCGATGGAATTCACACTTCTCTGCTTTCATAAACAACTGTCTCTCCAAGAGGCGCTAGAGGACTTGTTGGACATGCTCTAGAGCAGAACAGGAGAAAACAAGTATGTCGTCGAGGTAGACAAACAAACTGATTCAGCATCTCACGGAGCACATTGTTGACCAGGGCCTGGAACACTGCGGGAGCATTGGTGAGTCCAAACGGCATGACCAGGTACTCTTAGTGTCCGTTAGCCGTGCTGAAGGCTGTCTTCCACTCGTCTCCTTCCTGTAGGCGTTACGAAGGTTCAGCAGATGGTTGCCCCTGGAGAGGTTCGAAAGCCGAGGAGAAGAGTGGTAGAGGGTAACGATTCTTTACAGTGATGTCATTGAAGCCACGGTAGTCGATACATGGATGCAGGGTCTTGTCCTTCTTTTCCACAAAGAAGAAACCTTGGCAGGTTCCAGAGAAGCCAGGGTAGGCTGGACAATATCACCACTGAGCATCCGGGTGGTCTCCATTGTGGCATGCTGCCTAATAGATAGTCTACGAAATTGCTCCAGTAATGATTTGAAGCCCTGGTCATGGTGTTCTGCCAAAGTATGGAGTCCTTCCATAAGGTTCTGGAGTAGCTTTTCATGTCTTCCAATGGTGACTCCATGCAGGGAGACAGTGTTGCGGAGCTGGTCCGAGTCTGCTGGGTCAGTCAGGGCCAGTTTGTACTATAACGACACAGGACGACACCCAAATGCAGACACAGGAGGCAGATGGTTTGAGTCTCTGATATTTATTAATAGACATGGGGCAGGCAAGAGGCAGGTTGAGGACAGGCAGAAGTTCATAAACCAGGTTAGAGTCAGTTGGGTACAGGACGGCAGACAGACTCGAGGTCAGGGCAGGCAGAATGGTATGGCAGGCGGGCTCAGGGTCAGGGCAGGCAGAAAAGGTCGGAACCGGGAGGACTAGAAGACAGAAGACAGGGACTAGAAAAAAAGGAGTACGGAAGAAACACGCTGGTAGGCTTGATGAGACAAGACGAACTGGCAACAGACAAACAGAAACCACCGGTATAAATACACAGGGGATAATGGGAACAAATGGGAGACACCTGGTGGGGGGTGGAGAAATGCACAAGACAGGTGAAACAGATCATGGTGTGACAGACAGCACTGTTGGAGCTAGGAACACAAGCATTTTGCTACACCCGCAATAACATCTGCTAAATATGTGTGTGTGACCAATAAAATTTGATTTGATGTGATTTGACTTGTCCGGTTCAATTTCTGAGCCATCGGAGATAGCAGAGTACAGTTTGTAGTACTTGGTGCTAGTGCTGGGCGATATGATGATATATATCGTGTGACGATGAAAACGTCTATCGTTTCATATTATGCTCTATCGTTTATTTCGTTGTGTCGCAAAGCACACTCTTTACGGCAATATTTTTTTGTCAATTGGATGGCGCTTTCGACACGTGTGGAAGGAAATTTGCAACACAAACAAACATGGAGGAGAGTGAACGTGACACAGAGCACAGAGACACGGAGCTCGTACCTAAAAGACGGGCTACTTCGGTCGCATGGATGTGGTTTGGGTAAGAAAAGTCTGACACGGACCAGAAAACCATCCTATGCAAATTCTGAGTGAGATAACGAGTAAGTTGATCAGAGACGGCACGCTCAAGTGTCTTGGAAAGAAAAGAAAGAAGGGATACAGGTCTATAGTTTTTGACATCAGATGAGTCAAGTGTTGGTTTCTTGAGGAGGGGAGCAACTCGGGCCATTTTGAAGTCAGAGGGGACGCAGCCAGTGGTTAGGGATGAGTTGATGAGGGAAGTGAGGAATGGGAGGTCTCCAGAAATGGTCTGGAGGATGGGATGGGGTTGAGCGGGCAGGTTGTCGGGCGGCCAGACCTCACTAGTCACAGGATTTCATCTGGAGAGAGAGGGGAGAAAGAGGTCAAGGCGTAGATTACTTCTGTGTGAGTGAGACCAGTGGACTCAAGTGTTCTTTTCAAAGTGGTTGACAAAGTTGTCCGCAGAGAAGTAGGGGAGAGGGTGAAGGATTAAGGAGGGAGGAGATGGTGGAAAAGAGTTTCCTAGGGTTAGAGGCAGAAGCTTGGAATTTAGAGTGGTAGAAAGTGGCTTTAGCACCAGATACAGAGTGAGAGGGAGTGAAAAGATAATAGGTCTTCCTCTATTTTCGCTCAGATGCCCGCAGCCCTGTTCTGTAAGCTCACAATGAGTCACTCAACCACAGAGAAGGAGGGGAGAGCCGAGCCTGCCGGGAGGAAAGGGGACAGTGCGAGTCATTGGATGTGGAAAGGGAGGAGAGTAGGGTCGAAGAGGCAGAATCAGGAGACAAGAGGGAGAAGGATTTAGCAGAAGGGAGAGATGATAGGATAGAAGAGAAGAGAGTAGTGGGAGAGAGAGAGTGAAGATTGCGACGGCACATGACCATCTGGTAACCATGTGTATGTGACCATAAAATTTGATTTGATTTGATCTGGGTAGGGGGCTGAGTGGTTAGGGTTGGAGGAAAGAGAGACAGAAATGGAAACGAAGTAATGATCAGAGACCTGGAGGGGGTGGTAGTGAGATTAGTAGGCGAGCAGCACCTAGTAACGATGAAGTCAAGTGTATTGCCGGACTTGTGAGTTGGAGGGGATTGGGAAAGGAGGAGGTCAAAAGAGGCAAGTAGGGGAAAGAGAGAGTTGGAAAGAAATTAGTCGAAGGCAGATGTTGGGAGGTTGAAGCCGCCAAGTACGAAGAGCGGTGAGCCATCGTCAGGAAATGATCTTATCAAGGTGTCAAGCTCAACTGTCCAAGGGCACCTGGTGGGTGATAGATGACAATAACGTTAAGCTTGAGTGAACAAGTGGCAGTGACAGCATGGAATTCAAATGAGGAGATGGACAGGTTTCTAAAAATGTCTGCTGTCAATTTCATTGTTGGGAATTGTATGTAGATTGACGAGGGAAAAAAACAAGTTAATCAATTTTAGAATAAGGCTGTAACGTAACAAAATGTGTAAAAATCAAGGGGTCTGAATACTTTCCGAATGCACTGTATAGCCCAACATTTCTATCACAACTAAAGTTGCATAAATAACTTTAAATTAAGCATATACTGTCGGAGGACCTGTTTCTTTGTTAACCACTCAATACAGAATAGCTGCATGTGCGCACTCCCTCAGAAATGGTGTGGAGAAAATATTAAATTTTACTTTTCATACTATAATATAATGTCACGGAATTCAAAGTAAATCTTGTCTGCAAAATTGAACTAGTGTAGCCCACAGCCATATGGCATAGCCAGATCAGGGCCTAACATATGCTATTATTTTTTTCTGAAATAGACTACATTTTATTCATGTCATGTTTCTTTAGACCTGTCTAAAATAATTAATGGATTTATTGTTATGGTGTAGGCTATATTAAATGGATTTATTAGACTTTTTAAAATATAGATATTCCAAAGATCTGCATCAGTGGCTTGTAGGCTATGCGTGGAAGGCAGGATATGCTAAAATGTTAATTAATGATCAATTACCATGAGACCGGCAGTTGTTTTTGCGTGACAATCACCGGCTGACAAAATTTCATGACCACCACTGCCCTGCTCAGGAGTCCTCTAGCTATAGAATGAAGCCAGTACAATAATAGTCTCAGTAACAGTTTATTTTTCTATTAACCTTTATTTTACTAAGCAAGTTAGTTAATAAGAACAAATTTAACTTATTTACAATAATGGCCTGCTGGGGAGCAGTGGGTTAACTGCCTTGTTCAGTGGCAGAAAAACTGATTTTTACTCGATCCAGCAACCTTTCAGTTACTGGCCCAACGTTCTAACTACTAGGCTACCTGCCACCGCTGTTACATAAATATTATTTTCTTGCTATGGCTGTGATATGTTGTTGTTTATCTACCTTAGTTGAATGCACTGACTGTAAATCACTGTATAAATGTAAAAAAACAAACACTTGCAAAGCATGCTGAGCATTATTCTAATGAGCTCCACCTCCAAACCAGTACAAATTTGGTCGATCCGGACCAGACCAAATCCGAAGGAATCATAGACGACGTCTAGGCTATGTTTCACAAGTACAGCACAGTTCAGTAAGGTACAAGACAGTCCATTTGTATTTACTGGAGTAGAGTTCAGTAGAGTACAGTACGGTACAGTACAGTTTAGTTCATTAGAGTACATTAGAGCATAGTAGGGTATATTATACTGTACTATACTCTACTGTACTCTAGTGTACTGAACTAAACTTTACTTTTCTTACTGTACTGTTCTCTACTGTACTCTACTGTACTATATCTGACTTTTCTTTACTGTAATGTACTGTACTCTGCTGTACTCTACTGTACTGTGTTGTACTGGGATGTCCAAACTTGATTGGTTCAGATTTGGTCCAGACCAAAATATAGACGTTTATGTTTGGGCCAAATCAAGGCCGGACCGTACCAAATCTGAATCAATTATAGGCGTCTATGTTTGGGGCAAATCAAGGCCAGACCGGACCAAATCTGAACCAAAAATAGACATCTATGATTGGTTTAGATTTGGTCAGGTCCAAACCGGACCAAATATCAACGTCCGTGGACGTTGAAATCAAGGCCGGTCCAGACCACACCAAAATAGTTTATAAAAAAAAAGACGTCCAGACAGGACCAAAAACATACATTGCCGTCGCTCTGTGCCATAGTGGGACATTGCAGCTGGTTTGGTCTTTCCCTCTTCAACAGTTTGAGTCAAGTAATTTTTTGCATTACTATTCAAGAAACTACTCTGACTTAGGTTCGGTTCTTTTTCAGTGGACAATGAAGTGCAAATTTGGAACTTAAATGTTCCACATTCATCCACACTCAATGTAAATTATTGGAGATACGTAGAGATTCATTTTGGTTTCCACATAAGTCTGTAAGAGTTTCAAGGTGAGTGGAAATCCTTACATACACTCTCAGTAAATTGATGTAGTTGTGTCTAACACCCTATGTACCTCAACAAGATCATGACCAAGTGATTATGAGAAGACCTTGCCCCAGACTTCATCTTGCCTTATGCTCATTCTTGAATGCCACTCTCACTCCAGCCACTACAAACTAGCTCTGCCTTGCCTTATGTCATGGAATGGGTCTAGAATGCCAAACAGGTTCTTCACTACAAAGCCCAAGGCCCTGCAGAGACATGTAATTATATAGGACATTCTGGAGAGTCTTCTCATGCGTTATGCATGACACAGTGTGTTTTTGTACACTGATACATTGTTACTTGGTCATTGTGAACACATACAGTATCTTCACAGGTTCTCAGTTTTATTTGCAATCTGATGAGTTGCTGTCTCCTATTGTCCTTTCATAAAATTGAGTAGAGTTGTGGGGTTGGCCCAGCAGCAGTAGGAGGCCTGAAAGCATTGGAATTGAGGCTGCGGGACAGAGTTACCATTGGTTTATCTTACACAACAATAACAAAAAATCCTAAACTTGAAAAACATGAGGCTAAAGTTAAAAGAGGGCTGAACCGACTGATTTAGCCTCGGTTTCAATCCTCATTAGGAAATGTGACTGAGAATGAGATTTGGGTCTTGGAGGCATGATTTGATGTGCGTGTTTCTTGTATGTGTTTTCGTATGTGGGAAGCATTTGTAGATTGCCTGCCAAAACAGTACACATCTAAAGTCACTCACTCTTTTAGATAACTTGAAACAGTCTAACCAGGTCTTGTGTCTGGAAGTAACCTAGGATAGCTAGCAAGCTAGCCAACTTCTTTCGCCAATTAGATTCAGCCGGCCAGTGTGCGGCTGTGGAAAAATTGATTTGAATAGCTTACCTGTGGGGTAAGGACCGTCAATATATTACACAATGTAAATAGGAGAATATTTTCATGTTGCACACCTTTTAGTTTTCTCATTAAATACTTTCAGTATTTGTATATGAATTTCTACAATTTCTACAATAGTTGGTTTGAGGATTTTAAGTCATTGAAATGTTGAGCTATTGAAATTTAAAAACGTTGTCGCAAATACATTGTGTAATTTACTGATGGTCCCTAATCATTAATGACGGTCCCTAACCAGCCCCAAAGGGATATCCAAAGTCAAACCAAATTTACCATGGCCTTATGATCGGTTTTGTCAAAGATTATCTATGATATTGACAAGATGGTTGAGTGACCACTCTAACAATGGAAATACATGTCCTCAAAGATGGAAGGCTGAACAGATCAGGTGGGACCATTCTAGCAAATGAGAGGGCAGATACGCGTGTGAACAATAGGCACAACTCCGATATAAAGTCATTATACCAGTGCTTTCGTAACAACCTAACCATTACAAAACTTCTATTTGATCAAATAAGCCTCACATAGCAAATTAGCAATTACATTTTTTGACCGCCATACAAAAACTCAGAGTAAACCCTCTTGCTTTGCCCCTCCTCTCTGGTCACGTGCCGCTGCGCTCTGAATTGATGATTACTTGGGTGCTGCCAGCTGTGGGCATATTGGCAGTATTGAAATAAACCCAACCCAGGGAAAACTGTTACGTACCCTCATTCTGTGACATACCCTTTTTTCCTAATTATCTTGCAAATCTCAATTTTGGATGAGACTGACTTTGTCACCAAAATGATCCTATTTACACTTTGTAATCAATTTT
The DNA here is from genome assembly GCF_965601325.2 of Salmo salar. Lineage (NCBI taxonomy): Eukaryota > Metazoa > Chordata > Actinopteri > Salmoniformes > Salmonidae > Salmo > Salmo salar. Next base: position 41,970,093 of record NC_138295.1, on the reverse strand, counting down.
GACATTAGAATAACTTTTTGGGGCTCATATCGATGACACATAGGCTGTTTTCAACCAGATAAATATTTTTTTTCTCGATTAGATTAAGTATTTCAACTTGGTTTTGGGCAACGGCCATTTGTCCCTAAAAAGTTACACGCTCCAAAATGTTTGATGCTACACCATAGAGATAAATAGAGGACTCTTGTGCCCAAAAGTCCTTTTTTAGCGTGGGCAGCGCCATTAACTCCCGCCTCACTGCTTATAACTATACTGCTCAAAAAAATAAAGGGAACACTAAAATAACACATCCTAGATCTGAATGAATGAAATAATCTTATTAAATACTTTTTTCTTTACATAGTTGAATGTGCTGACACCAAAATCACACAAAAATAATGAATGGAAATCCAATTTATCAACCCATGGAGGTCTGGATTTGGAGTCACACTCAAAATTAAAGTGGAAAACCACACTACAGGCTGATCCAACTTTGATGTAATGTCCATAAAACAAGTCAAAATGAGGCTCAGTAGTGTGTGTGGCCTCCACGTGCCTGTATGACCTCCCTACAACGCCTGGGCATGCTCCTGATGAGGTGGCGGATGGTCTCCTGAGGGATCTCCTCCCAGACCTGGACTAAAGCATCCGCCAACTCCTGGACAGTCTGTGGTGCAACGTGACGTTGGTGGATGGAGCGAGACATGATGTCCCAGATGTGCTCAATTGGATTCAGGTCTGGGGAACGGGCGGGCCAGTCCATAGCATCAATGCCTTCCTCTTGCAGGAACTGCTGACACACTCCAGCCACATGAGGTCTAGCATTGTCTTGCATTAGGAGGAACCCAGGGCCAACCGCACCAGCATATGGTCTCACAAGGGGTCTGAGGATCTCATCTCGGTACCTAATGGCAGTCAGGCTACCTCTGGCGAGCACATGGAGGGCTGTGCGGCCCCTCAAAGAAATGCCACCCCACACCATGACTGACCCACCGCCAAACCGGTCACGCTGGAGGATGTTGCAAGCAGCAGAACGTTCTCCACGGCATCTCCAGACTCTGTCACGTCTGTCACGTGCTCAGTGTGAACTTGCTTTCATCTGTGAAGAGCACAGGGCACCAGTGGTGAATTTGCCAATCTTGGTGTTCTCTGGAAAATGCCAAACGTCCTGCACGGTGTTGGGCTGTAAGCACAACCCCCACCTGTGGACGTCGGGCCCTCATACCACCCTCATGGAGTCTGTTTCTGACCGTTTGAGCAGACACATGCACATTTGTGGCCTGCTGGAGGTCATTTTGCAGGGCTCTGGCAGTGCTTCTCCTTGCACAAAGGCGGAGGTAGCGGTCCTGCTGCTGGGTTGTTGCCCTCCTACGGCCTCCTCCACATCTCCTGATGTACTGGCCTGTCTCCTGATAGCGCCTCCATGCTCTGGACACTACGCTGACAGACACAGCAAACCTTCTTGCCACAGCTCGCATTGATGTGCCATCCTGGATGAGCTGCACTACCTGAGCCACTTGTGTGGGTTGTAGACTCCGTCTCATGCTACCACTAGAGTGAAAGCACCGCCAGCATTCAAAAGTGACCAAAACATCAGCCAGGAAGCATAGGAACTGAGAAGTGGTCTGTGGTACCCACCTGCAGAACCACTCCTTTATTTGGGGTGTCTTGCTAATTGCCTATAATTTCCACCTGTTGTCTATTCCATTTGCACAACAGCATGTGAAATGTATTGTCAATCAGTGTTGCTTCCTAAGTGGACAGTTTGATTTCACAGAAGTGTGATTGACTTGGAGTTACATTGTGTTGTTTAAGTGTTCCCTTTATTTTTTTGAGCAGTGTATAATTTAACTATAACTTTACTGAACAAAAATATAAATGTAACAATTTCAAAGATTTTATTGAGTTACAGTTCATATAAGGAAATCAGTCAATTGAAATAAATTCATTAGGCCCTAGTCTATGGATTTCACATGACTTGGAATAGACATATGCATCTGTTGGTAACAGATACCTTTAAAGAAAAGGTAGGGGCGTGGATCAGAAAACCAGTCAGTATCTGGTGTGAACACCATTTGCCTCATGCAGCACGCCATATCTCCTTCACATAGACTTGATCAGACTGTTGATTGTGACCTGTGGAATATTGTCCCACTCCTCTTCATTGGCTGTGCTAACTTGCTCAATATTGCCGGGAACTGGAACACGCTGTCGTAAACGTCGATTCAGAGCATCCCAAACAGGCTCAATGGGTGACATGTCTAGTGAGTATGCAGGCCATGGACAAACGGGGACATTTTCAGCTTCCAGGAATTGTGTACAGATCCTTGCGTCATGGGGCCAGTGTATTATCATGCTGAAACATGAAGTGATTGCACCGGATGAATGGCACGACAATTTGCCTCAGGATCTCATCACGGTATCTCTGTGCATTCAAACTGCCATCGATAAAATGCAATTGTGTTCATTGTCCGTAGCTTATGTCTGCCCATACCATAACCCCAAGCTGAAAATGTCCCCGTTTTTCCATCAGCAAACTGCTCGCCTAGACAACGCCATACACATGGTCTGCGGTTGTGAGGCTGGTTGGACGTACTACCAAATTCTCTGGCAGCAGCTCTGGTGGACATTCCTGCAGTTAGCATGCTAATTGCACACTCCCTCTGTGGCATTGTGTTGTGTGTCAAGACTGAACATTTTAGAGTGGCCTTTTATTGTCCCCAACACAAAGTTCACCAGTGTAATGATCTTGCTGTTTAATTGGCTTCTTGATATGCCACACTTGTCAGGTGGATGGATTATCATGGCAAAGGAGAAATGCTCAGTAACAGGGATCTAAACAAAAAATATTTTTGAGAAATAAGCTTTTTATGAACAGGGATCTTCTATTTCAGGACTAACACTTTACATGTTGCGTTTATATTTTTTTTCAGTGTATAAGAAATCTAAGATGTGTATTATATCCAGCTCAGGGCTCTAGCTATGCATTTGGTTTGCTAACTTGCTGGCTAAGTGGCCAGATGTCAAGATCAAGTTTTTTGGTTACAGCAGAGAGATTCAGATCCCTGTTGCCCAAATAGTTTTGTGCATCAAAATAAAATATTTTTGGCAATAACGCCTTGGTGTGCACTTCCGGTAATACCGTATAACCTGGCTCAGAAACGATATGATGGTTTGAAAATCTGGATACCGCCCAATCCATTTTTATGCCATCTCAGATATTGTAAAAAAAAAAATAGACTACTTCAAAATGGAGAAGGCCTCAATGGTGCTGCCTGATTTCTCACAGACTCCATAATGGGACAGATACAATCATGCGATGTCTATCTAAGTTTATGTGCTACACGCATCAGGGTTTCCCATGGTCTGCCATGAAGGACTCTACTCAAGCCTTTATGTAGCCATAGCTCCTTGTACGGAGACAAACCAAACATACTGTAGTTAATCCAATAAAACAACAAAAGACTAAACATTACATAAATAATATTCAAAATGTAATTTAAGGTACCATATATGAATCAAATTAAATAATTTCATTTAATTCTGAACCCTGGGAACCCCTACTATTATCCTTGGAATCTCCCCTATCAGCTTTGCATTGCTATTGCCACTTCCTGTTTAGAGAGATGAAGACCAAATGGTGACAACAAACAATTCTGATTTCATTGATGAACAATTATGATCACATACTTTGCAAATATAAAAATGTGTCTGAGTATTTCTCATAAATAGTTATGTAATAAAAAAATACTACAATAATATACAACATTTAAATTGCTGGTTACAATATCTTCAGGTGTGATAGATTGTAAAAAGTAGGAGTTGCTATTTATGTACAAACAATATTCATGGAATCATGTTCTCTAAATATTACTGTTCCAAGAAATGTGAGATGCTGGTTGTAGATGTGGCCATAAGCCAAAATATGCATTCATTTGTTGCTGGGATTTACCACACAGATTAATGTAAACTCCTTTCTGATTGACCAAATTCTGACATATAGCCACCCACAAGTACTTGTCCAGTGGTGTCTTTGCTAATGATCTCAGTGATCACTGTCCTATTGCAGATACCAAACAGAAAAACACTGATCCACATATAATTATGAAGACACTTTTTCTTATTCTAGCCAAAGGTTGCTTCATTATATGTATTATTCTGAGCTTTCTATTAGCAGCATGCCTGACCCTGAATTGGTTGGCTCTTGAATTTTTCTCATCTATTTGTATCTCTCTGGCAGACAAACACCCCGTGAGTTCTATCTCAGACTCTGCTGGTGATCCCTCTAAATGTTGGGAAACGGTTAATGCACTGAAGTGTGGAAATTCCTCTCCTTCCCTGCCTAAGCAAGTTGTGTCAGACTCTGGCATCATTACTGAGAAAAATGAGATAAGTCATGATTTTAATCAGCATTTTGTCTTGGCAGGGTCTTTATTTGAAATAAATGGTGGTTTATTAATTTACCCTGGTCAGTCAGTCGACTGCTCTTCCGTCTCCCAGGCTCTAGTTGGCTTGATGGAAGATCTGTCAACTTCTAGTGAATCTTTGTTTTCATTTCAACAGCTTTCTGCTTGTGATGTGCTAAATGCCTTGCATTAGATTTTTGTAAAAAAAAATCCACTGGGCTGATCTACTTGATCCTTTTTTTTCGCTGCAGCTTTCTGCTCCCCTGATTGTGGAATGATTGACACATATTTTTAACCTGACAAAGATCTCGAGTGCTATACCCAGGGTTTGGAAGGCGGCCCATGTGCTCCCTCTTCACAAAGGTGGTGACCCCTCTGACCTAAATAATTATATCCCGATCTCTAAACTGTCTTGCCTTGCGGACATTTTTGAATCTTTAATCAACTCTCAGCTTAGATCTTTCCTAGCTACGAAGTGTTTATCAATCTGGTTTCAGGCCAGGTCATAGCACCATCTCCGCTGCATAACTGGTTTTAAATTATGTGGTAAATTGTATGGACAAAAGGAAACACTGTGCTGACCTTTTCATTGACCTGTCAAAGACGTTTGATACCGTTGACCACTCTACTCGTTCAAAGATTGTCTACAATTGGCCTGGATCTGGCTTCATGTGGTTCTGGATCTGGCTCAAGCTCATGTAATTGGTTTAAAAACTGCCTAACATTAAGGAAACAATATGTATTTTCTGATGGTGTTAAGTCAAGTTTCCTTGATATTACGAAAGGTGTCCCACTGGGGTCAATTTTAGGTCCTGTACTTTTTACTGTCTATATACAGTGCCTTCGGAAAGTATTCAGACCCGTTGACTTTTTCCACATTTTGTTATTCTGAAATTAATTAAATAGTTTTTTCCTCATCAATATACATACAATACCCCATAATGCCAAAGCAAAAACACGTTTTAATACATTTTTGCTAATTTATAAAAAAAAATAAAAAAATATCACGTTTATTTAAGTATTCAGACCCTTTACTCAGTACTTTGTTGAAGCACCTTTAGCAATGATTACAGCCTCGAGTCTTCTTGGGTATGACGCAACAAGCTTGGCACACCTGTATTCGGGGAGTTTCTCCCATTTTTCTCTTCAGATCCTCTCAAGCTCTGTCAGGTTGGATGGGGAGCACAGCTATTTTCAGGTCCCTCCAGAGATGTTAGATTGGGTTCAAGTCCTGGCTCTGTCTGGGCCACTCAAGGGCATTCAGAGACTTGTCCCAAAGCCACTCCTGCATTGTTGTGGCTGTGTGCTTAGGGTCGTTGTTGGAAGGTGAACTTTTGACCCAGTCTGAGGTCCTGAGCGCTCTGGTGTAGGTTTTCATCAAGTATCTCTCTGTACTTTGCTCCGTTCATCTCTCTCTCTATCCGGACTAGTCTCCCAGTCCCTGCCACTGAAAAACATCCACACAGCATGATGCCGCCACCACCATGCTTCACTGTAGGGATGGGGCCATATTTCCTCCAGACGTGACACTTGGCATTCAGGCCAAAGAGTTCAGGTACCTTTTGGCAAATTCCAAGCGAGCTGTCATGTGCCTTTTACGGAAGAGTGGCTTCCATCTGGCCACTCTACCATAAAGGCCTGATTGGTGGAGTGCTGCAGAGATGGTTGTCCTTCTGGAAGGTTCTTCCATCTCCACAGAGGAACTCTGGAGCTACTGGCTATATGTCTAAAGTGACCATCACCTCCCTGACCAAGGCCCTTCTCCCACAATTGCTTAGTTTGGCCAGGCGGCCAGCTCTAGGAAGAGCCTTGATGGTTCCAAACTTCTTCCATTTAAGAATGATGGAGGCCACTGTGCTCTTGGGAACCTTCAATGCTGCAAAAATGTTTCCGTACCTTTCCCCAGATCTGTGCCTCGACACAATCCTGTCTCAGAGCTCTACCCACATGCACTTTCAAATGTGGGACCTTATATAGACAGGTTTGTGCCTTTCTAAATCATGTCCAATCAATTGAATTTACCACAGGTGGACTGAATGTCAAGGGTGTGTATGGAGGCGAAGTCAGGTGCAGGAGATCAGAATGTCGTAAATAGGCGCACTTTAATTCCGGTCAAAAAATGACAGCACATAACAACGTAAGCGTGCCAAAAAACACGGAACTTAACAAAAGTGTAGCGCCTGACAATACACACATAACAAGAAACAATTACACACAAAGACATGGAGGGGAACAAAGGACTAAATACATGCAGTGTGATTATGGAATGAAAACCAGGTGTGTATGGAAGTAGACAAAACAAATGGACATATGAGAAATGGAGCGGCAATGGAGCGGCAACGCTAAACGCCGCCCGAACAAGGAGAGTAGCCGACTTCAGTGGAAGTCGTGACACTGAAATCAAATTGTAGAAACATCTCAAGGATTATCAATGGAAACAGGAAGCACCTGAACTGAATTTCGAGTCTCATAGCAAAGGGTCTGAATACTTATGTAAATAAGGCATTTTTGTTTTTTATTTGTAATACATTTGCAAAACTGTCTAAAAAAATGTTTTTGCTTTGTCATTATGGTGTATTGTGTGTAGATTGATGAAGGGTGAAAAAAATATTTGATCCATTTCAGAGTAAGGCTGTAACATAACAAAATATGGAAAAAGTCAAGGGGTCTGAATACTTTCCGATTGCCCTGTATATCATAATTAATTCTCCAGACTATATTATATCTTCATCCCATATGTTGAAGGCAGTGCGATGTTACAGCTATCTTTAGACATATAGCCAGTAGGTCTACCAACCACTGAGGTAGCCTATACCATTAACCCAACCAAACTAGGCCTATCTGAAATATGAAAATTATCAACAAAATCACCAGGTAGCTTTTGTTCAGGCAAAGATGCGTCCATAGCATACTGCTAAACTGTATTTATATGGAAAAACATTGCCAGATGAAACCGTAGAAAATTAAACTTGTGCTTTCTGGTTACTAATCTGGATATATGCACCCGCCTTTGGTCATTGGTCAATAGAAAAAACATGCACGTTTTTTGGTTCTGAAAAACAGATTAGATGTTTTTTTTTAATAATTTGGTGCAATGCCGTTGGTCTATGTTAGTGACCAGATCGATTAAGCAAATGTATAAATATAAAATACAAATGGTAGGGTATATGTAGCTTATTAAAATAAGCGTTACATTTTTTTCTTCCATTCAGTTTCACCTGGGGAAACCTTCTTGTGACCCCCATTTTGAGAACCACGGCGTTAGCTCACCCGACCAGCACAGATGAACATTTCTCTTCTGTTCTTAGTACGTTTAAAAAGTGTTTACCGGCCAGGAAATGTATGGCTTCGTACCCAGAACCATTGGGAAAACACAAACTTACGTTCCCACAACTTCCAAGGAAAATATGTTCTCGCTGGTTTTGGTCTCAGCATGACTTCCTATCAAAATAAAGGTAAAATAAAATAAAACCTTATAGGACGCCCTGGCACAATGAATGCATGGGAAGGCCTTTCCCAAACCCAAACAAATGTTACAACAGTGATAGATCGTTTATGTGAGCAGCGCCAACAATACACAGATAAATATTACAAACATGTTTTGCTGTTAAATGTTAATATGTGCTGGCATGATGTAACCGAGACAGGAATGAATGACTTGGCGTGTGGTTGTAGGTTCTTCCTACTCTTTACTCAAGGGCACGGCACTACCTTGATACTTATTATGGTAACACCACTCTCGTGGTGAATGACCTACCAATTTTCACCATGAGAGGGCAGCATATCCATGAGGATCTTTAATAAATATCAGTGACCACCTTACCATGCGCACAGTACTCAGAATAGTGGCTCACTTATACTCACAGACGTTATTTTAACAGTTTTAGAAACTTCAGAGTGTTTTCTATCCAATGCTACCAAGTATATGCATATCCTAGCTTCTGGGCCTGAGTAACAGGCAGTTTACTTTGGGCACGTCAATCATCCGAAATTCCGAACAATAACCATTTTCCAAAACAGGTTACGGTCTTATTTGGGGATAAGCTGTTTACATGCACCTTTTGATATCCCAGTCATGAGTATCCCTGTATCCATGAATAAACTGAATATTCCTCATTTAAGTATGTGGGTTAAATGGAATAGTAACTGAAAAATGGATGCTGACCTCTCACATGTAGCTTAATATAATATTAACTCCTGCAGAATTATGCATTTGTTGCAGTGAAATTATACAACAAATGTTCACTTTGTTTAGGGAACAGGAAGTGGAGAAATATAATTTCCTTCTGTCAGCATCTCTTGAGAAAATGTGAATGAGCGTGTAATGTGTTATCTTTGACACCGTTATACAAGCAAACAGTATTTAAACCACATAAAATATGCAGCCAAGACGAACTGAAGTCTTATCATAAACGTGTTTCGTCGTTTTCTCAGGTTTTAATTTCCTTAAAACCGGTCAAACTGATGACATTTGGACATTTTGCACAGGACCAATCTTTCCACTGTTTTGAAGTTATTGCGTTTTCTCCCCATAACTAAATGAAACAGACAACTTTACCGGTGTTAACTCGATTACTAATCCATTAATTCTATCGATGTAAGACATTATTCTGGTGACCAGTTCTTTATTTAGTCTTCTGGGGCAAAATATTATGACAGAAGAGGGAGAAGCTGCACGTATCAAACTATAGTTAACAAACAAATGGCCTACCAAATGTCTGAAATTATAAGCGGAAACGTGTCTAAATTAGAGGCGCAAGTAGCCAGTAGTAAATGGTCAAAAAACATTATTATCGTGGATGGAACTGCGCAGGTAGCCTACTTTTTGAAGTGATTTGTTTGACAAGCAGATGAAAACATCCTCACACAACAACACTCATGGTATGCGAAACTGAACCTGTGCAGACCACAAGAAGAACAGCAAACGGGATAAGATGTTTATATGCCATTTTAGAACAGCACATCCCAGGCATCTTATTTACATTTTACATTTTAGTCATTTAGCAGACGCTCTTATCCAGAGCGACTTACAGTAGTGAATGCATACATTTCAATTCACTTCATACATTTTTTTTTCTTTCCGTAGTTATCAGGCGTTCTCCTAACCGGAGACAAGCTTTTTCGGGTTATTGTAAACTGGATATGATGTTTATATGCGTCAACTCAAAAAACAGAATACTCCCAAATAATAACTGGATATTGGTGTATATGTAAATGAGGTCAATAAGTACATTGAAATGTGGACTCCAATGTTAAAAAAAAGTTATGTGAAGATGGAAAGGGAGAGAGGCCCACAAGCACAGGGGAATACTTTTCTGAGTGCATTTGTTTACTTAATTTCACAGAATGTTTTTTTCTGCCAAACAACAATATTAAATGACATGCATAAAATCGGCCAAGTCCTGAAATGAACACTATTGGTATAGAACAATGTAGAATAGTTTATTGCATTCTGTTGAGAAATAAAGCTGAAACTTTATATGGGTATTCTTTTCCTATTGCATAAATAATACAGATAAAATGGTATTTAGGCTTTCATCACATTCTTATCACATACATTTATTTTCTTGTACTTCAAGCTGTCAGCCATTCTTCCACCAAATAGATGCGTTTCATCTGAAGAATGATGGTGGACCTGGGTTCATTGAGTGAAGACGGAATGACTGTCTCCACGTCGTTACAACACAGGTATGTCGTCCCGTTCTTTACTGCAGATGTTGGCATGGACACCCAGACAAAAATATTACACCATTGAACCCAGCAATTCTATAATTCACCGTCTTATGCTTGGTTTTCCATTGAGATAATTGATGGATGAAGCGAAGCAATATCTTCCAAAAGGGCGTTGGATTTTAAGGTCCTAAAACAGTGAAGGAACATTTCTATATTTCATCATGTCAGTTCAGATAGAGAAACCAGAACCGTACGTTTGCTGTCAAGGAGCATTGTATCCCCCTCTCATCTTTTGGCACTGCCAACCACTATTTATGTCTTCCAGGCATTTAACTTCTCAATGACATCAGCAGCAGCAGCAGCAGCAGCGAGTGCATGAAGGCATAACAGTGGACAGGCTAATGTCCCTCTCCCCCTCTCCTCTCCTCTCTGTGGTGGTGTCTGGAACATCATTCTCATCTGACTCCTGGCACACAACGACCCCCCCCCCCCCCTCCTCTCTTTGAGGAGGACGCAGAGGAAGGTTCTTTGTGCCGATTAGGGAGCCTGGACTAATGTGTCAGTGACAGCAGAGTGGCCAGGACTGAGGACTCAGCATTGATTTTTTTTCCCCTACAGGTGCTGTGGGACTGAGCCCAATAATGATGTGTAATTGTAATTGATTAGTGGTCATGAGCTGCTCTGTCCACAGAGCTCTGTTCTGGGTCGTATTATTTAGGCACCAAATAGAAGAAACGGACTGAAACGGGAAGGGATCACCTGAACTTGTCAAATAAGAAACGTTTCGCTACGGTGTGCTCTAATGAACATGACCGTGACCTGACCTTTCCTCTCCTGGGTCTGTCCGTGACTGTGTGAAAAGAAGCTGTGATGTCCATCCTTGAGGTGAGACTGAGGTGAAACTCAGTCTTTAGTCTGACAACACAATATCTGGTTCCTTTCCCCTTATTACTATGACAAAATTGATGGACAAGAGAAATCAGCAATTCTGTTTAACTGACCACCACTGTGTGATTGGACATGGCACAGATGACTGCAAAGTTCAAATCGAAGCACTGTTATTCACAACGACGGTCAAACCACCAATTTTGTAGTGAGTCTTGGTTCCAAGAAACTCAGGTCAGAAGATAAGGTAGGATTTTATTTTCGTTTTCTCCATGAAATGTTAATAGAATTTATGTTAAAATGCCTTGGCTTGGTCCTTATCGTAGCCATGGGCGACAATGTATATTCTCAGCATACTTAGATCATGCATCTCGATAAAGTATGCTGTAATGATACTATGTATGGTCCAAAAAATACGTTTCACCGGGCCCACCACTCAGCGGCAGCTCTACCGTGGTCTCAGTGATTTCTCTCACAGCAGGGGCAGCATTAACAGAGCAGCCATTTGCCTGTAATAGCTTACAGATGGATCTTATTTGACTTGTCTGCCGAGTCTACCGAGCCTAGATGTGCTGCTATTGACTACGGCACCAAATGAACCCTCCCTGTTGTCTCTGTAATAATCTCATCAAAGGAGAAAGTCTACTTGGCACTTTATTACCATTGCTTCTTTAGCCTTCATTGGCAGTACACACCCTCATTATCAACAGTTGCTATTACTAAACTCAACCCACCCCTGTCAACACTGAAGTAGAGCATGTGATTCCTGGAACCACCCATACGTAAACAACGTATGCATGCATGACTGTAAGTCACTTTGGATAAAAGTTTGCATGTACAGTATTATATTATTATGAATAAGCTGAAGTTGCTTACATCTTTCTGTGCTACATTATGTCTCCATCCTGTTAAGTCTTTGAGGGATATTCAGACCAGATGCCTTGGTTGGTATATCTGTGACTGATGCCGATGCTGTTGCTGTGGGTTGTTTATCCCTTCATTCTCAGTCAACAGATGAACCAGTGTTCATGTCCCAATGTGGGGTCACTGTGTGGCTGCCCTCTCCTGCTGTCCCCCGCTGTCTGCTGGGGAGAGGCAGTGTTCGCTCCCTGGTCCTCCAGACTCTTCTACAGGGCACATCTGAGGCACTCTTCAGCCCAAACCTCCCTCCAGCAACACTCCCCATAGCCCAGCCCTGCGCATCCTCCATCCAGCCCTGCCTCCAGAGGAGAAATATGGCCAATAGTAGACGGGCCAGGCGCTGCCTGCTCTCTGGGACCGGAGGGCTATCCAGCTGGCATGCTGTTGGCTAGGGTAGGAATGCAACAGCTGCAGAGGAGGGAAGAGACAGAAAGATGGAGGAGAGGGGAAGAGATGATGGCCTAGTAGTGGGTGATGGCTAGAAGGGATCCAGCTTTTGTCAAATTAAACGCAAAAGTTAAATTTTTTAGCATTTTCCCTAACCTTAACTCTTTTCATAACCTTAACCTAATTCTCCTACCCTAGTGGTGGTGCTAAAAAGGACAGAAGCCCCTCCCTACCAGTACCTAGAAGTACCCAGTAGCTCCTCAGATCAGATATCCTAATTCAGTCATGTCCTCCTTTTCCATAAGATCAGCTCTTCTGCCTGGTCAGCTCCAGCAAGTTGAAAAAGCAGAGTGGCAGACATCCCGATCTCGAATCAGAATGAAAAATAGATTTTATGAGCACGGCCATGTTCCAACTTTCTAGTGCTCATCACATTTCTTCCCGGAAAAGTCATCGACATTCATCCAACACGGGCAAGTCTTCAGTGGGGTCTGGTCAGTGACTCAGGAGCTTTCAATGTTTTTTACCCATTATCAGCACTGTAACAAACGATGATTGACAGCTATGCTTTACAATGCATACTTGCCTAGTCGTCAACCATTTACTGGTACTCGTATATTATACCTATCCGGAAAGTACAAAAGACAACTGTTGAACATGAAGTGGCTGATACAAAGATTTCAATGTAAAAAAGGAACATCAAATCAAATCAAAGTTTATTTGTCACGCGCGCCAAATACAACAGGTGTAGACCTTACAGTGAAATGCTTACTTACAGGCTCTAACCAATAGTGCAAAAAAGGTATTAGGTGAACAATATGTAAGTAAAGAAATAAAACAACAGTAAAAAGACAGGCTATATACAGTAGCGAGGCTATAAAAGTAGTGAGGCTACATACAGACACCGGTTAGTCAGGCTGATTGAGGTAGTATGTACATGTAGATATGGTTAAAGTGACTATCCATATATGATGAACAGAGAGTAACAGTAGCGTAAAAGATGGGTCGGCGGGTGGTGGGTGGCGGGACACAATGCAGATAGCCCGGTTAGCTAATGTGCGGGAGCACTGGTTGGTCGGCCCAATTGAGGTTGTATGTACATGAATGTATAGTTAAAGTGACTATGCATATATGATAAACAGACAGTAGCAGCAGTGTAAAAGAGGGGTTGGGGGGGGGGGGGGGGGGGGTACACAATGCAAATAGTCCGGGTAGCCATTTGATTACCTGTTCAGGAGTCTTATGGCTTGGGGGTAAAAACTGTTGAGAAGCCTTTTTGTCCTAGACTTGGCACTCCGGTACCACTTGCCCTGCGGTAGTAGAGAGAACAGTCTATGACTGGGGTGGCTGGGGTCTTTGACAATTTTAGGGCCTTCCTCTGACACCGCCTGGTGTAGAGGTCCTAGATGGCAGGCAGCTTAGCCCCAGTGATGTACTGGGCCGTACGCACTACCCTCTGTAGTGCCTTGCGGTCAGAGGCCGAGCAATTGCAGTACCAGGCAGTGATGCAACCAGTCAGGATGCTCTCGATGTTGCAGCTGTAGAACCTTTTGAGGATCTCAGGACCCATGCCAATCTCTTTTTAGTTTCCTGAGGGGGAATTGGCTTTGTCGTGCCCTCTTCATGACTGTCTTGGTGTGTTTGGACCTTCTAGTTTGTTGTTGATGTGGACACCAAGGAACTTGAAGCTCTCAACCTACTCCAATACAGCCCCGTCGATGAGAATGGGGGCGTGCTCTGTCCTCCTTTTCCTGTTGTCCACAATCATCTCCTTAGTCTTGGTTACGTTGAGGGATAGGTTGTTATTCTGGCACCACCCGGCCAGGTCTCTGACCTCCTCCCTATAGGCTGTCTCGTCATTGTCGGTGATCAGGCCTACCACTGTTGTCGTCTGCAAACTTAATGATGGTGTTGGAGTCGTGCCTGGCCATGCAGTCGTGGGTGAACAGGGAGTACAGTAGGGGACTGAGCACGCCCCCCTGAGGAGCTCCAGTGTTGAAGATCAGCATGGCAGATGTGTTGCTACCTACTCTCACCACCTGGGGGCAGTCTGTCAGGAAGTCCAGGATCCAGTTGCAGAGGGAGGTGTTTAGTCCCAGGATCCTTAGCTTAGTAACATACCCGTTTAAGTCTGTTTTACAAGGACATTCTGTTCAGGATTTATTTGTGCATTTGTTCAGATCAATCGTTATCAAACATTGTGAAGTGGGTATTTGTTCAATTCATTTTTAGTTTTTTATTGAACCTTTCTTTAACTACGCAAGACAGTTAAGAACAAATTCTTATTTACAATGACGGCCTACTCCGGCCAAATCCTTCCCTAACCGGGACGACGCTGGGCCAATTGTGCACCGCCCTATGGGACTTCCGATCACGGACGGTTGTAATACAGCCCGGGATCAAACCAGGGTCTGTAGTGATGCCTCTAACACTGCAATGCAGTGCCTTAGACCTCTGTGCCACTTGTCTATCAAACATTGTGAAGTAAGGTGCGGAAGGGGATGCACCGAGACCAGATGCTTCAAATTAACTACTGCCAAATGTAATCTGAGGTGAGCGCACTGTATGTAGATCCATCAGTCTGCAGGGGCCTTAATCTGTATACTAACATCCCTATTACTGGATCAATTAGAAGTCAAGAACCTTTGTACCCATGTGCTCCTATTAGAAAAACACAATAGTTAAATAACCCTCCAGCTAACTGTCTGTTGACTTGTCAAGACTATATTTGGTGTGGGGATCTATATGTGAGGTGCCCATATGCAAAGCTTTGGCTTTGACCCAAAAATAACCAAATGATACTGTATATTTTGTGAACTCGGTGAAGCAGAGATAATAGGATGACAACTCACATTCCAACCCCCAGTAATACATCTGTTTTGGATCCAGAGAAATCAGGCTTTCGCTGTCAAAACATTCACCAAACACTTTGAGAATTTAAAGACAAGGCTATTAAATACCACAAAACTACTGGTTTTAACGAGATCATTTGTCCTTATATGATGTTTTCACTGTAAGCCTGCTGTGTGACTCAGAATGGACCACCCACTCCAAGGTAAATTAGACCATTAATCGTTTCTAACACAGAGGATCCAAATCTTGTTTGCAAATAGTCTCTGTAAAAATGCTTAAAAGCTGTGGTGGTTAATTTCTTTACTATCAAATGAGGAGAGACAAACTTATCACAAGTCAGAGTTATACTTAAATGAAATCTTTATTAGTGAGAGCTTTGCAATAGCGATGGCTGGTCGATGAATCACCCTCAGATAATTAGCTGAGAGCCCCGACACAAAAGTACAAAGGTCTTTTATAGCTAAGATACACCCCTTTCAACCTACATGACAAACAACAGATACAGTATATAGAAAGGGTCACAAAGTTAAGATCTGTATGAAAGATACCTATAATTCATAGCAGACAGTATCTGCTATAAAAACACTCATCTTTGTGTACAGACCAGGGTCTGGCCCTGGGGTCATCTCACCCTGGTACCATATAGAACAGAAACATTAACTCATATAGAACAGAAACATTAACTCATGCTCTGGAATGCTCTGGAACGAGTCAAATATTTAATTCTGAACTCTGCAGGTATTGTTAATTCTGAGCTGCACTTACGTGAGAATAACTTTGATTACATGTTTCATGTCAATGTCATTTCACTTGTCAGCGTGGGTCTTGGGTAAACAGATCTGATTTCAGACAGGTAATTGCTGTGTGCTTTGCTATTGTTGTTTGATCACATCAGGAGGGTGGTGAGGTAGCGTACTGTTCCTTTTTTTCTCAACTGTCATGTCGCCTCCATCAATATCAGAGGTAGAGCGCCCTGCTAGTGTATTTAAATGCTTGGTAAGTATGTCCATTTGTGACACAATCAGTCCTATGTGACATTCAGAGTGACTTTAAGGAGTGACATGAAGGTTAATGTCCTCTGACTATCTTTCTGAAGGATATGACTCACAGTAGCAACATTATCAAGTGCAGGGACACCTGGCCCAAACCCTGTCTTAATTATCCTGTCCTCCACCCATGTCTATCTAGTGACAATGTGAAATTAGCAGTATCCCTCCTCAGCCACGTCTCTGACTAGTGAGTCATCTTTCTATCATTGAGAAAATGTGTTTTTTAGTTTAGATCAGTTAAATCAATTGTCTGTTTTTTGAAAAGTAAATTGGCTTCTGTTTTTCTGTTTCTCTCTCTTCCCTCCCATTCTGTAGAGACTCTGTAAACTCACTCCCCCCATATCTCCCTTCTCACATAGCATGGTCATCAGCACAACACAGCTAACTCCCTCACACTGGACCGGACAACAACCTCCTTTTTTGGTGAGGTTTGGACCTGTTGACCAATATTCGTCCAACGGTTTCCATTCCTCCCAACCCTAGACTGAGATAGAGATTATCCTCTGTCACGCCTCAGTGGAAGTTATTGGGCAAGAGCTAACGACTTGGCTATAATCAATGAATGTAGTAAACGTTATGCAACCTTTCATGCTTACAACCACGTCTGCCTTTGCAATTACAGTATCCGAGATGATCTCATGAGAGTGTTAAAACTTCTTAGGGCTAGGCCCCTTTTTTCTCAATTTACGCCTGAATGACGTGCCCAAAGTAAACTGCCTGTTGCTCAGGCCCTGAAGCTAGGATATGCATATAATTGGTACCTGTCACGTCCTGACCATAGTAAGTTGTTATTTTCTATGGTAGAGTAGGTCAGGACGTGACAGGGGTTGTTTGTTCTATGTTTTCTATTTCTATGTTGTAGTTCTAGTTTTTCTATTTCTATGTTGGGATTGTTTGGGTTGATCTCTAATTGGAGGCAGCTGATCCTCGTTGCCTCTGATTAGAGATCATATTTAAGTAGGGGTTTTTCGCTTCCTGTTTTGTGGGTGATTATCTTTTGAGTAGTGTGTTTTCCTCTCTGCGTCACGGTTTGTTGTTTTTGTATTTTCAAGTATTTGGTGTTTTGCAAACGTTTCACAATAAATAAAAGATGTGGAACTACGAACCCGCTGCATTTTGGTCCGATCCTTAAGACAGCCGTGACCGAATCACCCACCACCGAAGAACCAAGCAGTGTGGAAGGGAGCAGCAGGAAAAGTGGACTTGGGAAGAGATATTGGACGGCAAGGGATCCTGGACATGGGAGGAGATCCAGGCGGGATGGGATTGCCTTCCATTGGAACAGGTGGAGGCATTGAGAGCAGAGTGGAGACGAGAGGAGGCACGATACCAACGAAGAGGCAAGTGCGAGAGGCAGCCCCAATTTTTTTGGGGGGGGGCACACGGGGAGTTGGGTGGAGCCCTGAGCCAGCTTCCTGTGTTTACTGTGGGGAGCAGGCAACGGGGCAGGCACCGTGTTGTGCGGTGATGCGCACTGTGTCGTCAGGGCGCATTCACAGACCGTTGCGATCTGTGCCCGCACCCTGCAGTTGTCGAGCTGAGTTGAGTATCCAGCCAGGGCGGGTTGTGCCAGCCATACGCTCCAGACCTCTAGTGCGCATCCACAGCCCAGTACGTCCTGTTCCTGCTCCTCGCACTCTCCCTACAGTGCGCCTCCATAGCCCAGTACGTCCTGTGACTACACCTCGCACTTGCCCTGAGGTGCGTGTTACTAGTCTGGCGCCTCCTATGACAGCCCCACGCATCAGGCCTCCAGTGCGCCTGCCAGTCCGGGGTGTCTTGTTCCTGCTCCACGCACTCTCCCTCCAGTGCGCATCCAAACACTGAAGTTTGTATAGATGTTAAAATAATGTAGTACAATATATCAAAATAGATATGATAGGTGAAAAACCAACCTGATTCTTTTTTTTTGAGAGACCAACTTCTTAGAAAGGCAAGTAAAAGTTATATTGAAATTAGCTCCCTGGATGCAATTCCTATGGTTTCCACAGGGTGTCAGTAGTCTATGTTCAAGGTTTCAGGCTTGTAACTTCAAAAATGAATAAGAAATATCAGTTTTAGTACAGGGACACAGTTTTGGAAATTTGTGTTTGCGCGCGCCATGAAGACAGGACGCACCTGCTACAATCATTTATATGTACCTAAATGTTTAATATCCATAATTTATATGATTATTTGATTTGCACGCCCTCAAGTTTCACCGGAAGTTGTCCATTGACTTTTTAGACAAAATAACATGCCTTGACAGATACTTTGTTTTGAAAGAATGAGAATAATATTACCTCAAATAAATTATTTTTGGAGATGGATGATCCCACACACTGAAATCTACACCTTCTTCTTCCCACAGGATGAACGGAAAAGTGATATAACTTATTTCATGCTGGTGAGGCAAATCTGAGTCATCCGTCTTCGAACTCTCCAAGGTTGGTTTCATTCCTCACCTTTAGTACATCAGAGAAAAACACAATGGCCCGCTCCCCCTGAAAAAAAATTGAATGGGAATATGTTTTACCGTTTCAGCGGGAGGCCAAAGGAAACCAAGTTATATTATGAAAGTGCAGTTAGTGAGAAATGAATTGTGACCAACCCCTTCGCCTCATGGGCCTTTTAGTATATCAAATTTAAATAGCTAGCTAGAGTAGACATAAAAGCATCCTAAATCCAAACCAATAAGGGGCCTATGAATCACCTCTACGGTTGTCGTCAATGCAATTCTCCTGAACCAGGTTCCATGATTTGTTTATTTCTATTTTCTTTCTGATCTCCCATTGCCTTTATAGAAATATATGTTTATCGTCTCTACAAGAACCAGTTTTTCTAGCACAAGAACTCAGCGATAACCCTGAATTGGAGAAATTAGGGTTATCTCACATCATACTGTTTTCGCTGGTGACGGTTTGAGCTGTTGCCATGACTATGAGGGGGGGGGGGGGTAGAACCTGCCCTTAAAGAAAAAGAAAAATTCTTCACAATGAAGGGCTGTGAACGATCTGGGGAAAGCAACAGGTCTATAAACGTCCACTTTTTGGAAATATGCCTCTCAATCAAGCACACCTAACACCCACTGCTCTGGTAATTATCTCGACATGAATAAGGCATGCATGGGCTTTGGCTGGGGAAATTAGCCTTGGCATTTGGCAAACCTCAGTCATTTGATTGTGATTTATTGCCTTGCCCAAGGAGCTGCTGATATCAGGGTTCTGCAGAAGCAGAAATCAAATCAAATTTGATTCATCACATGCTTCATAAACAACAGGTGTGGACTAACAGTGAAATGCTTACAACAATGCAGAGAGAAAGAAAATAGAAAAATAATAGATAGTGAAACACAATGAGTAACGACAACTTAGCTATATACAAGGGGTCCCAGTACCGAGTCGATGTGCAGGTGTAGGAGGTAATTGAGGTAGATATGTGCAAAGTGACAGATAATAAACAGTAGCAGCAGCATACGTGATGAGTCACAAAAGTTTGTGAAAAAAGGGTCATTGCAGATAGTTAAATACTTAACCAAATAGCTACACGGACTAACTGTTAATCAATCTTACGGCTTGGAGGTAATAGCTGTCCAGGGACCTGTTGGTTCCAGACTTGGTGCATCGGTACTGTCAGATGGACTTAGCTTCCGGACCACATTGCTATTTCCTACCCAGTTCAACTTTTTAAACCAAATCCCCCCTATCAGACTATTTAGGGGTGGAATTAATTGATCAGCCTAATTTATTTGTTATCAGCCAATTAAATGTACAATATGCAGGAAATCGCCACCATTTCCTGGTTGCTAAAATTGTAATAGTATCTTCATTAACCAAAAATATTGTATTTTCCGCTGTTTGAAGCATAGAAATAGCAAACACACAACAGATCTACGAATTCTTAGACTTGCTTTCAATGAGAATGACAGATTTATTACTTACATTTCTATGTGAATTTGGTCGGGTAGCCCAAAAAGTTACATATTGTTGCTTTTGATATAGATTTAACAATTTGGCTAACAAGCCAAGAAATGGAACACATTCACAAACTATTCTCCTATGTATTGAGATAATGAACAAGGCACATTATGCCAGTGAACAGTCTCACGTCCCTCTGAAAAAGACTGAGGGAGATGAATCATCTCTGGTCGGCTACCTGGTCTGCTCCAGCAGATGCAAATGAGTAGATTTCAGCTTTGTGACTCATGGTGATAGTGAGCATATGGGTGACGCACCTTCGGTTATTCCTGCATGCCACAACTCACACAGCAAGGGGTCCTCTGGGGCAAGAGGCAAAGTCCTTTACTTACACAGAACTGGCTGTTAGTTTGCCTGCTATGAGGGCCAGGAGATTGGCCTGGCTGTGTGTGTGCGTGCGTGTGTAGCTTCACAAACAGACTTCTAGGGAGAGACCCTATAGAAGGTTGACAAATGCATCCCAGGTGGTAAAACCAAGTTAATGTACATTTCCCTGGGGTTCACAGTAATTAACCTTATGGTACAGCATAATTAAGCAGTTGAGAAAGGTAGCAGAATATATAGTACATATAGAATAGCCAACTCATTGAATTCACTATGTAGTATTAGTGTGTCATATAAACATGTTGCATATTATTTGTTTTTTTAACGATACATGACTAGTGTGATTTATGTGATGGCGTATAGCAAGAATAGCCAGCAGGCTGTAAGAGAGCCCATTTTAAGTCAAGGCTCAGGCTGCGTTGTTAAAAGCCCCTGCCATAGAGTGTCAGCTCAATCATCTCAGTCCTTTGTGAGCCCCGAGGATGTATCCGGAGTGCCTTTATCAGCCCCTTCTGATTGTTCCCTACCACCCACTGGGCACAAACCGGTTGAATCAAGTTGTTACAATGTAATTTGTCAATGCATTGTGACATGGAATCTACGTGGAAAATATGTTGGATTTTAAAATAAAGTAATCAACGTGAACTGTTTTGAGGGTGAAATTTCAACTGCAGGATTATGTCACCATGGTAACCAATTTTCAACATAGACAAAGCTTGTATAAAATATGTTGAGTTTGTACCTTTGAAACAACATCAGATCTTCAATGTTACAGCTATGCTTTTGGTCTCCTATTCAGGGTTTTAACCAAGCCTGCTTAGCTTTGATATGTCACTGGCAACTACCAACGTACTATCGTGAGAATGATTATTGAGAGATCTCTTAGTAACTCAATAGATTCACTGTTGCTTGTAACGGTCGTCGTACGTCATGGACCAAGGCGCAGCGGGTTGAGGGCTCATCTTAACTTTATTAGAACACGTAACAAACAAAACAAGAAAACGATCGAACGAACAGTGTTGCATGCTAACACACAGCAGTACAACAACAACTTCCCACAAAGGGACAGGTGAAACAGGGCTACCTAAGTAAGACTCTCAATCAGCAACAACGATTTACAGCTGTTCCTGATTGAGAGCCATACCAGGCCAACACAAATAAATACACAACATAGAAAACCATCGAAATACAAAACAAGACAATTACCCCAAAACCCCGGAACACATACATCAAACACCCCTCTTACATAAATACGTATCCCATTAAACCCCAAACCACATAAAACAAACACCCCCTGCCACGTCCTGACCAAACTACAATAACCAATAACCCCTTATACTGGTCAGAATGTGACAGTTGCTATTGAAGCTTAGGTCAAACAAAGCAAATGAAATGTAACCATACTCTAAAGTCATATCAACAAATATACACTGCTCAAAAAATAAAGGGAACACTAAAATAACACATCCTAGATCTGAATGAATGAAATAATCTTATTAAATACTTTTTTCTTTACATAGTTGAATGTGCTGACAACAAAATCACACAAAAAGAATCAATGGAAATCCAATTTATCAACCCATGGATGTCTGGATTTGGAGTCACACTCAAAATGAAAGTGGAAAACCACACTACAGGCTGATCCAACTTTGATGTAATGTCCTTAAAACAAGTCAAAATGAGGCTCAGTAGTGTGTGTGGCCTCCACGTGCCTGTATGACCTCCCTACAACGCCTGGGCATGCTCCTGATGAGGTGGCGGATGGTCTCCTGAGGGATCTCCTCCCAGACCTGGACTAAAGCATCCGCCAACTCCTGGACAGTTTGTGGTGCAACGTGGCGTTGGTGGATGGAGCGAGACATGATGTCCCAGATGTGCTCAATTGGATTCAGGTCTGGGGAACGGGCGGGCCAGTCCATAGCATCAATGCCTTCCTCTTGCAGGAACTGCTGACACACTCCAGCCACATGAGGTCTAGCATTGTCTTGCATTAGGAGGAACCCAGGGCCAACCGCACCAGCATATGGTCTCACAAGGGGTCTGAGGATCTCATCTCGGTACCTAATGGCAGTCAGGCTACCTCTGGCGAGCACATGGAGGGCTGTGCTGCCCCCCAAAGAAATGCCACCCCACACCATGACTGACCCACCGCCAAACCGGTCATGCTGGAGGATGTTGCAGGCAGCAGAATGTTCTCCACGGCGTCTCCAGACTCTGTCACGTCTGTCACATGTGCTCAGTGTGAACCTGCTTTCATCTGTGAAGAGCACAGGGCGCCAGTGGCGAATTTTCCAATCTTGGTGTTCTCTGGCAAATGCCAAACGTCCTGCACGGTGTTGGGCTGTAAGCACAACCCCCACCCGTGGACGTCGGGCCCTCATACCACCCTCATGGAGTCTGTTTCTGACCATTTGAGCAGACACATGCACATTTGTGGCCTGTTGGAGGTCATTTTTCAGGGCTCTGGCTGTGCTCCTCCTGCTCCTCCTTGCACAAAGGCGGAGGTAGCGGTCCTGCTGCTGGGTTGTTGCCCTCCTACGGCCTCCTCCACGTCTCCTGATGTACTGGCCTGTCTCCTGGTAGCGCCTCCATGCTCTGGACACTACGCTGACAGACACAGTAAACCTTCTTGCCACAGCTCGCATTGATGTGCCATCCTGGATGAGCTGCACTACCTGAGCCCCTTGTGTGGGTTGTAGACTCCGTCTCATGCTACCACTAGAGTGAAAGCACTGCCAGCATTCAAAAGTGACCAAAACATCAGCCAGGAAGCATAGGAACTGAGAAATGGTCTGTGGTCACCACCTGCAGAACCACTCCTTTATTGGGGGTGTCTTGCTAATTGCCTATAATTTCCACCTGTTGTCTATTCCATTTGCACAACAGCATGTGAAATGTATTGTCAATCAGTGTTGCTTCCTAAGTGGACAGTTTGATTTCACAGAAGTGTGATTGACTTGGAGTTACATTGTGTTGTTTAAGTGTTCCCTTTATTTTTTTGAGCAGTGTACTTTAATGCCTATATAGCATTTGCAAAGTTTTAAATTCATCCCAGGGTTCAACTAAAAATAGACAATACATATAGGCCTAGGAGTTCAAGCTTTGATTGATTTCACATGCACTTTAAATGCACTTTAAATAAAGTTTAATTTGATTTAGTCCTATTCCTTAACTTCGATTTTTGGCTGAGACCTGAATCCAACATATCAGTTGTAATTGATAGTTAAACTGGAATTAAAGCCAGACTAAGTCAGTGGCACAAAAGATACATCTTCAAATGTTGATATGTGGTTGCTTTGACAACCAAACACAATTCAATTTCATTTTTGCAATACAGTAAATAGCCTTTTAACCTGTCGACAAGTTAAATGATATGTTGGATTCACATCTCCAACTAAACCAAAATGAACAGTTAAAGAATAGGATTAATCCAGTGGCTCAGATGGATCTAATGCTTGGATAGTTGTATCTCTTTTAAATGTTGATATTTGGTTGCATGGTCAACCAAACACAATTCAATATTACTTTTGTAATATTAAAGTTGAAGCTAGCTTACAAACTAATGTAACCCTATTTATTCAACCTTAAAATGAGTAAGACATTCATGGCCACATGTCGAGGTTACTGTAACTATAAATGTCTTCTTATGTAATCATAGAAAGTGTACATGTTCAACATAGCATGCAAAGGTCGCAGGTCTGTGGAAATCTTTAAAATGTCTATAATAATCTGTGCAGAATCTGATCACTTGCACTATGTATGGGAACTAGACTTCCCGAGGTGCCGACCTCATCGTGGGCGACCGCCCAGATCTGCCTCCCCCAGTGTCCTGTCCCAGGAGCACTACCTTTTTCCTGCTCCTGGGGTCCAGCTTGATCCGCCACTGGACTTGCTACCACTACCTGCACTGGACTTACTACCACTACCTCCTGATCTGTGCAAACCTCCGGTTCCTGTGCTGGGGGACCTGCCTGCCTCAGTTGGCGAGCCACGTTGGTGGATATGTGCATGGGATGCGTGACGACAAAGTAAGTTGTTGTGGTTGTTGTTTAGCTTGGCTTTGCATATCTCATAGCTATTGCTATGTTATACGCTGTTGACATTAGCATTGGCTATTATTACCACTAGTGTAATTTCTATGTGTAATACTTGCTATTTATGTTGCCCATTTGTATAGCCTCATTGTATGGTATTAGGTAGCTTGTTTTCACTTACTCTGCCGTTGTTGATATTGTTAGCAATCATGCTAGTCGTTATTCCTGTATTACTATGTAATACCTGGTTATTAGATACTGTTCTTCCTATTATGCTCTTGTAGTTCTATGCCATTACACAGTTATAGCTCATTCATATCCATTCATTACTTTGTGCTGTTCATTGTATCTTGTATGTGTATAGTGTATATTCATTGCTGCCATTGTAGGCCATCATTGTAAATAAGAATTTGTTCTTAACTGGCTTGCCTAGTGATAGAATAATTTGATATCTTGATGATAATAATCAATAATCAATTCGCCTTGACTAATGCCCAAGGTTTGTAAGACAATGGGTTAAATAATTAGGCAAGGACTCAGCTTTCTGCAAAAGGTTTCTGTAGCTTTATTCAGAGAACGTTCTGAGGTCAGGATAACAAAACAGTCATTTTATAGTTCTTGCTTAGTTACGCACATGCATTTACACACAAACTGTTGGTGACCTGCATCCCCCATTGACTTCCCACACTGTTTATCACTATCTAGCTCAGCCTGTTCCTTTCCCTCAAGGTTAGGAACCCCTTGAAGTTGTACTACCTTTACCATCTGTCCCCTACTCTCTACACTAATTACATACACACATTTCTTTCCCTCTCCAGTGGTTCCTGGACTTTCTGGGACTAATCAGACCAATCGATCACTACATTGATCATTACATTGATTATTCATTAACCATGCTGTATGACTAATAATTCATCATGGTTTATTGATTCATTTACCTTTATTAGATAATTCTCTTATCACCTAGTTAAATTAAGGTTGAATTTAAAAAAAAATGCAGTTTCATTCCCATGTTAACTCTTGGGCTGCTTTATTCCCCTCTAACCGGGGCGGTGTCAGTGGGTCACAAACCAGTCAAATACGTAGAGCCGGGTCGCTCTTTTTCTCATGGTATCCGTGAGGTCATGAGGTCTGGTACCAACAGGCTCAGAGAAAGTTTCTGTCTACAAGCCATCAGACTGCTGAACACTTTAACTGGACTGACCGCCTGCACTGACTCTCCGCACTTTAGCAAACGCACACACACACACACACACATTCATGCTACACACACATCACAATTGCTGCTAACTGACTCTTATTTACTATTTCTAATACTGCACAATTTAAACACTTGCCCCTTTCCCTGATACACATGTAAATATTGTACAGTACTGTAAATTGTCACAGCTTGCTAAAATGTCTTCTATTCTACTGATCCATTTAATTTATATTATTATTATTATTATCTATTCTCATTTATGATTTCTTGTTGTTATTGCATTGTCGAGAGGGAACCTGCAAGTAAGCATTTCCTTGGACAGTATATACCATGTGGTTCCTCAACATACGACTGATACAATTTGAAACGTCCAGTCAGTGTACTGTACAGCACATGTGCCAGGGGACATAGCTGCATTACTGTATGTAGGTTCCTTTACACAATGTGACTGGGAAGCATGAGGATAATCAACGGTAATGTGTCAATGCAGACTGACGTCAGGTGTCCAATTGGTGTCATCGTGATGTATAGGACAGGTTTTGCAGACGTTTTACCAATGTCAAAAGTTAATAGCCTGGATGTGCCACAACCACAACTAATATTTTCTCACAATTTTCCATGAGAAATACATTTACACTTGAATAGCCACATTATTTGTATGACTGGCATTCACAACAGCTGCTTGAATGGCTCACACTAAAATCTCTTGGAGCTACCGTATGTGCTATCAAGCTGGGTTATTCAGCTTGCATTTCAATTGCAGAGTCAAATGCAATATATTTCCTCTCATACTGCATGCAGCCCAAGGATGGGGAATTCTTGGCAAACACAGTCAATCTTGAGTTATAACAATGGGGGAACCTTAAAGAACTGTCGATTAACAACAGGGCCAATGTGAAAGGCAAAGTTAACTTCTATACAGATATGTCTCTTTATTAGTTTTTTTCTTACTATTGTCGTGTTTTTGGGCACCATTAAACTGAAGACATGTTTATCAAATAACTCCCTGTAATTATTATTACGCGATTAAACTGATTAATCGTTTAACTGTAATTAACTAGGAGATCGGGGCACCAAGGAAAATGTTCAGATTACAAAGTTATAATTTTCCTAATATAACTTTCCTATATTATAACATATATTATATTATAGTATCTGACCGATTATCTTCGGGTTTAAATGGTGTATTCTTTACCTCGTCCAGTCTCATTCCAAACGTCGTAAATTGTTGTTATCTGCACGAACCCAGTCTTCACTAAGTCATCCATACATCAATTGTCTTAAAATCATTTATTTACTAAACTAAGTAATTCACAGAAAGCATACAAACAGTAGTTATCGTCACAAAGAAATGGTAGGGTAATGTGCCCTAGTGGTCTAAACCGGCATGGCGGCTTGTTAAACAAACAAGGGGTTGGGGGCAGCGGAGAAGGCACAACAGAGTTGATAAATATTAACAATTTATATGCTAATCCTTTGCGCATGAACGCTCACTCATTCGGGAACAATTGCAATCAATATATATTTACGCTCAGTGTGTCGTCGGGATCCTTGATGGAGAGTTTTTGTCAGGGTTCTCTCTCTCGGTTAGAATGGATCTTTCAAAGCGACATTCATTAATGTCATTATAGAATGGATGTTTTGTCGGTCTTCGCGTTCAATGATACTGAATTTCTAGCTGCAGACTATTAATTAATATCAAAGACTTGTTATTATTCTTTCGGTATCGATAGTCTAAAAGTTTAACCACGTGGTATGGTTAAACTTCAGTAGAGGAATGCATGGTCAAACCTTGGCTCTCTCTTCTGAGGTAAGCTGGTCTCAAGAAAGAAATTCTAGGTCGGGGTTTTTATACTGAACATAGAACAGGCTGTCACATGACGCCTTGTCCTGTCTGTGTCCCTGGGGGCGTGCCGATGACTTAGTTAAGCTTTTGAACAGAAATACAATTCTCTCACATTAACATCAGTACATAGCATCTCAAAATATTCCAAATAGCTTTAATCTTATTAAATCATTTTATACAACCATTAGATGTAAGTCTCATCGCTGAGGCTAGTATATAAACCTTAGTATGGTAATATGGCCATATAGTCTCTAATGAGCCTCACAAAATTGTACCAAGCGGACCAGTTCGTAGCTGGATTCTTCACCGATCTTTTATACCTTCTCCAGAACATAAATGTCGTTTGGTTCTCCAATTCTGTGAGGTGGAAGAATCCTTTGTTCTCTCCATGAAAACACTCTGTCTCTTTACTGTGGCCTGTTAGGCAGGACATTCCCTTTGGAATTTACGACCGCCTTCACACAGCCTTGTGTCAGAAGTATAGAGGTCGGGGGATGGTGTATAGAAAACCCAGAGGGCAACGTCATGACATACCCCCCTGGTGGTTTGGATCTTGTTTATCCTGCAAGTTACAAATCAACATAAAATCATGACCACGTGATGTCCCATTGGTAGATCATCGTTGCAGTCCCCTCTGGTGGTTGAACTTGGTATGCTTTCTGAAAGCGGAGCAGTCCACCACAAGGATGGGCAGTGATGTCCGGTTGGTGGTCGCCGTTGCGGTCCCCTCTAGTGGTGTACCTTGGTAGGTTCCCTGGAAGCTGCAAAGTACCCCAGGAAGGGCCCGGGAATGTCCTGGTCGGTGATCGCCGTTGCGGTCCCCCCCTCTGGTGGTTTACCTTGGTAGGCTCTCTGACAGTCGGTATGCCGCCACAAGGATAGGCCGTGGGTGTCCGGATTTGGGGTCGCCGTTCCGGACCCGTCGTCCAGACTGGAAGATCTGGGCAGTAACTTAGGCAGATGTTAACAACGCACACACACTCATGAAATATATATAATTACATTCATTCCCCAATGAGCGGCGTTGTGGCACTAAGTGATGGTTGTATGGGGACTTTGTTTATGGCTCTATCACTTCCTAAGTGTCAAAGGAACTGAACAGAAAAGGAATGAAAGCATAAACAAAAGATATACAAAATATAGTTCTCACACAAAAATAATCTAATTGGACTGTATTCTATATACGTCCAATGTTCTGGCAAAATGATTATCATGGCATTGTCTCTAATGCCATATCTATGGTTTTCCTACTTGGTGTGTTGCTTAGGCACTATCCTAAGTTGATAACTATAGTTGATAACTACAGCTGTAATGCACTAGTTTTGGGCAGTCTACAGGGATGACCTATGGACTTCTGGGAAGAAAACTGGTGAGTGCTGTAGAGTCAAAGGCCTAGAAGTAAATGTTCAACTTTACTAAGGCTGGTATATTGCTTGGGCCCTTAAGTGGTCCTAGCATAAATCCTAATTGGATGTTCCGTTGTGTATGTGCGTTTATGCTTACACAATCGCACATGTCAAGGGAAGAAAACCAAGTATCCTGGCAGATTACAACTTGTTCAGAATGAGTTTGACGTAGTCAGGTAATTTTCAGGTCAACGCCTGGAGGTCAGTCAGAATTGGTGTCAAGGGAGTCTGTAGTAGTTTTTCTACAAGTCACTGTGTCTTCCACTATTGTAGTGGCGATAGGTATGAAGTCTATTTCATAGCTATGTTATCCACGGAGGAGCTAACCTCACGATGGAAGTATTCTTTAAGTATTGGACCAGTCGTACGTGGTGTGATCATGGTTCATGACTTCTAATAATTTTCCTCCTGAATGGAGGGTCCTATTTATTAGTGACGTGTGTTAACCATTGGAAGAGTGCACTGGAGATTCCCCTCCACGTGTTGCACTCTGAGTGACGCCTATGTCGCTGTTGTCAATGGTAATTTGATTGGTTAGGTCTCTAACCTTCTTACTGATTGTAGCTGGACTGACTGTTGCTGGTATTGGTACTGGTACTCAAGGGGACCAGTTATCCTACCGATTTATTCTGAAATATTTTCTACCGGAACACATGATTGAAGCATTTTACTAGTTGTATTGTAGTTGAACGTACACATGGCAAAGAATGATTATTGTTGCCATTTGTTTTGGAGGTGGACAAGTCCACTGGACTTTCTTTACGACCAGTGTGGTACACCTCAGTACTATCTTAGATGTCTTCTAAGATAATCCCCGTCTAGGGGCCTGTCTGCTCATCACTGTTCTCATAGGGGAGTTTACAACTAGATTTGATTTATGCTCTGGCGGCCTCGTTCGGTGTTGTCCGTAGTCTCGACCCCCCCCACCGGCCTCGATGAGGCTCATCTTGGGTCTGGGCTACTATTCCCCCCCTTTGTGTCTCGGGACCCCCCCCACCAGTGGGTGGTGTTGGTGTCCGATGCGCAAACGAAAAGATCGGACCCTATGTACGAGTTGTCAGCGGCCGCGTATTTATGAGAATGGATGTAACCTTTCAACCAAATCTCCTGGTGTTTGTGTTTCAAAACGCTCAGCGGCTTTCGAGGCATGTCAGTCACCACCGCGTCCGCGTGTGGCAACCTCTTCAGTACCTGCGAATTGATACGAGGATATCGGTCTGTGATATCGCAAAGTGTTTCACCAGAGGGAGTCATCGGGTCAGTTGCTGGACTGATGCCAATGGTGTCATTGTAAGGGGTGACAGTCCCCAACAAAGCGGAAGGTGTATCATCGGAAGCAGAGTATACTCTGCGCATCAATGTTTTTCTTGCTGAGACGGCCGCAGTGCTTGCGGAAGTGTCCGAAGGGCAAGAGAAGTTCATCTCAACTATCGTATTGCACGACTGCAAGGAGGAGGGAAGTTGCTTATTCACAGAGACAGCTGGCTCGAAATCATGAAAAGAATGGTCAATCAGGTTGGCTGATGGAATGTGTCGAGATATCGTAATATCTCCTTGGATCGGATTCTGCACCAAGATGTTTCTAAACGTCTTTTTCCCAAGGGGTGCTTTCGACAGATACCCCTCGTGAATGACTGCGTTGCAGCTAGCATTAGGGGAAGACAGTGTGGTCAGTGGAGAAGGCACTGTGGCCTGTGACCATACCTGGTTGGATTTCCAATCCATCAATGGGAGTAACCGATCCATCAAGTCTGCTCCAAGTAGCAGGGGTACAGTTTCGAGGCTGGTAACATACACAGGGTGAATGAGCGATACGTCCTGGAAGTGTAGTTTCAGCATGACTCTCAATGTGAGAGGTGAATCTTCTCAGGTGAATCTTCTCAGGTTTTGGCCTGCCAAATGAGTTCTGTTATACTCACAGACACCATTCAAACAGTTTTAGAAACTTTGGAGTGTTTTCTATCCAAAGCTAATAATTATATGCATATTCTAGTTTCTGGGCAGGAGTAATAATCAGATTAAATCGGGTACGTTTTTTAACCGGCCGTGAAAATACTGCCCCCTAGCCATAACAGGTTAAGCAGTCCTCCAGGACTGTTTCCAGGTATGGCCGTTTAGATTCGTGGTTAGTGGACATATTCCCCACAAAGTGGAGTGGTCGTTCGCAACGACGTGATGTACCATTTCTGTTCAAGGTGGAAGCAGATTGACTTTTCCGATTTTGAGTGGGCTTGGCTTTAATGAAGCGTTTGACCTTTTTCTTCGCAACCTTTGTATCAGAGTCTATAGACAAAGCCCGGGGGTTTGTTTTTTGATCAAGCGGGCCCTGGATAGGGTCGTGAATGAGAGCGGGAGAAATGTGAACTTTAACGTCCTTGCTATGGGTGTTAATTCCTGCGGACCTGGTGTCCGGTAATTCCCCGTCTAGTCCTTGTGACTTATCTTTTACCCTTTTCTCAAATTGTTCTCGCTTTAGTTCTTCCTGTAGTGGAACTTCTGGAGAACATCGGTCTACGTTTTGATCGTCCTTCAACCCTTTGTTACCCTTGTGCTCTGACACTTTTTGTGGGTTGGGTGCAGGAACGTAGCGAACAGGTCGATTGTAGCGGTAGTCATGTTGATGGCGACGTACTTTACAGTTATTTCGACTGTGGAGGTTATTGGAATCATGGTTTCGTGGTAGAAACTGTTGTTGTGCGTCATCTCTTGACTCTCCAATACCTGATAATGCACCCTCTAACTGGAGTGAGTGCTCCTGGTCAAACTTCAAAACCGAGTGGTCAGGGCTCTTAGCGTTGTGAACTTTTGATGCCTCAAAAGCTGTGCTTGCAAGCTCTCTGAGTTGTAAGATAGGCAAGCCAACGTGGGCGGCAGGGCCCAAGTAGGTAATGAAGGTGGGATACATGTTCGACAGAAACATTTGTTTGAATGGTAACAGCTCTTCCATTCCTGTTTCAGTGAGTAGGCCAAAGTAAGCTGAACGAAGCCTATGATAGTAAGCTTGTGGGTGTTCGTTCCGAGCTTGTTTGACGGTGTTAGCCAGTGAGCTATCGTGTTTGCGAGTCGCAGAACCACTGAATTCTAATTTCAAAGCTGTGGCAAGTTTAGCGTAGTCATTTAGCACGTGTTGCTGTTGTAGACGAATGAACCTCGTCACGTGTCTATTCGACGTTCGCTTCAACAGGTAAACCCTGTCAGAACCCGTAGCGTTCGGGTAGCCATCCAACGCGTCCTCTATGTCAGCTATGAACGTCTCAGTATCGTTTGGCTGACCTGGAACGGGGTCAAAGGTAGGGAAATTCTTGACGAGTTTGTCAAGGTATTCCGCGCCAAGCGGGCGGAGAGGGTTGGCTTCATCCTGTGGAGAGATTGGGGCCGAAAGGCCAAGAGAAGAAGCCAAGCCTTGTTGTTGTTGGCCAAGAGGCGCCATATTACTCAGTGCCGAAGGGCCAAGAGGAGAAGGCTGAGGGACACATGAGGGAGGCAAGGTCTAAAACCTATTGTCTTCACTCCTATGAGTACAGGGCTCCGGTTGCTTGGATGGGTAGTCGCGCTGTAGAGCGTGACCATTCTGGATTTCCTCCAGATGGTACCTAAGGGTGGTATTCTGCTGCATTGCAGAGTCCACTTGAGCACTTAGAGTACTGATTTTGGACACGTGAGTGTCACACCTGCTCCTTTCGGTCTCAAGCGTATCTGTCATGGTTTGCAGATAGAGCTCTTGAGTACGGAGCGAGAGAATCAGATGAGATTTCCTCTGCTTGCTTAGAAATCAATATTTCCATCTTCATCACCTGAGTTCTCTCATCATTCATTTGGTCAGCGACTTCAATAAGTTCTGCTGATTTGTTATCCAACTTTGTCATTGTGTTCATTAACTGATCGTCTTTGGTCTGCAGCGCTTTGAGGAGAACCGTGTTATTTTGAGTAACATTCAACAAAACAGCATGCATGTTGTCAAGTTGAGCGCTCCTGTTTGTAGATAACTCTTCAGATTTATGTAGTTTGGCGTGGACATCATCGTATTTAGTTTTGGCTAAATCGAGTTGTTCCTGTAGCATATGATTTTGTTCCTGTAGAAAATGATTTTGTTGAAGAGCTTGTGCTTGTTCATCGTTATACGTTTTTGCAATTACGTTTAATTGTTCAGTTTTCAAACGCAGTTCCATAGCTAGCAGAATTTTTCCCTTTTCTGTGTTTGTGATTGGTTTCCCGGTTCTCTCCACCTGTCCCTTTATGTCTACCGTTACCTGCTCTTGCTTCAGCTGTGCACTGCGGTATTGGACAGATGCCAATCTCGGATGGCAAGACATCAGAGCTAGACTGGAGAGAACCTTTACGAGGCCTGCGCTCGATGGTTGATTTTGGAAAGCATTGTTGTCGGCTTTTCCACTAATGGCATAATTAGGGTTGTTATCGCTGCTGAGGTCAGAGAGCCCTCTGATAGCTTGCACATTATTAGAACATTTGAAAGGAAAAATGTTTTTCCTAATTTTCCAAAATTTGCTTTTGGAATGTTGGGAGCGGCAAAGACGATTTTAATCTATTTATAGACGTTAATGAACCATCAGTACTGTGGAAGTTGGACGTGAATGAATTTGCAAAAGCAAATTGAATTAATCAATGCCAATGATTAGTCCTACCTGGGTAGGCTATCTGGGTATTAAACTTGAATTACCTGAGAGGTTGCTTCATCCAGGTTAATATGCAAAGTTTAAGTTGTCTCATTTAATTGGAAGAACCTAGAAAGGTATGTTCGACAATTTAAATAAATAAATTGAATGAGACAATGATACCCAGATCAATTGAGATTGCTGGGTTATCATAAAAGTAATGTAGTTTAAATGTTTAGGGTACATTCACCACTATACTTTCCCCTTAGGCCGAAGCCACATGGGATTCAATCCTGTCAGTAATGGGTTTTACTGAATGTGCTTTGCTAAAGCAGATTTCACTGATTAATCTATTTATGATAAATCAAACCTGTATAGGCTATCTGGGAATTAACTTTCAATTAACCTGAGAGCTTTGCTTCATCTAAGTTAAGTTTGGAAAAAGTTAATCATGTCTCATTGTAGAAGCCCAATCAATTTGGATATTATTAAAAAGATCCACTTGAAAAGGTAAATCTGGCAATTTCCCTTGTTATTTCCCGATATTGCGATTGGCTGGATATCTTACCGTGATCCACGTTTGGATTTCCCCAAGAGATGTACTGGCAATTCTTCACCACCAGGGTGCAGAATGCTGAAATTAAACGGAAGTACAAAAGTCGGGACTTCCGTCGCGCTAGCGGAGGAATTTTAAACGTGGCACAGGGAGAGAAAAATGTTCCCTCTCTGTTAGCTTGCCCGTAATGCTAAGCTCTTCCTAACTTTGTTCAGGAGTATCACTTCCAAGCACCAAAATAGGGTCCTCTCACAATGGAAAGGTTGGGTTTTCTAGTCTCACATTAACCCCATTCGGCATACTTTGCTAGCGTTTATGCTGACTGGAGCGACACGGTACATAAATACAGATACTCATATGGTCTCGGTAGACGAATAATTCAAGTTTGGCTCAGTCACCGAACAGATATCTGATCATTTCTAACCTTACTCTAGAAGTTAGTCTTGACCGACAGAAATAGTACCGTTTGGCCTAACGGACTAAATCTGGAATTTATCCCTTACTGCTATCGACATACGACCGGAGCCACTCTAAATAGCTTCTCCCAGTGGAAATACACACACTCACTTTTTGTATAGATAGCCTGTTTGTAAAATTCTGTTTGCACAATTGACATATAGAATTACACAGCAAAGTCTAATTCTATCTTAGATTCCTCGCACGGGGGCTCCAAATATGTGTGTCTTTGGGGCACCATTAAACTGAAGACATGTGTTTTTTTCTTCGAGTCAAATATCACACATGATTAGTTTAAAAGTGGGTCCGAAAAAATGTATTTAAAAAAAGTCCGATTTTTTTTGATGGATGTCAAATTTCACTTTTTCTCAAAACCAATTCTGTTTTCTGAGCATGGATAACGATAGAACATCGCAGCCAAAATAATGAATGTTACCCAATGGTAAAGAGAGACAAGATATTGCTCCTCACAGAGACCATTCCATTTTATATAATGGTGCTGGGAAACCTCGCCCCTGCCATAAAGCTGCCGAATAAGGATTATTAGAGAGATGAATACTCTGAATTTAATCCTGCATCCTCAGATGAATCTTTGTCAGGTTAAGCTTGTACTTGGAAATACTTAAAATCAAACAAGCCATTTGAACTGCTTACAAGGTAAGAGGATTCCTTTTCATACAAACAAAATATAATATCTTCCCCAAAAACTAAGAATGAATTTCTCAATTCAGTCTTTTCCTATAGCTCAGGAGCACAAACAGTTAAAACACAAGATTCACCCAACTGCACTCTCATTCTCATTATCCCTTAACCAGTGTCCTTTTCCATACCATGTGCTGTAGAGCCAAAGAGCATAAGGAATCTGAGTCAGATTGAGCGTGAAGTAGTTACCTTATGGATGGTCAAGTTATGGCTAAGCTCCTGCTGAAAAGCCTCAGTAGGGGTTCAGGGACCAGTTCTTGCAGTTCTGTTTAATTAGAACCAGTTTGTGTGTTTGCGCGTGCATGTGTGTGTGTGTGCATGGACCGCTCCATGCTCCATGCCTTGACGACACACCAAACAGCCACAAGCCAGAGACAGAGGGTGGCCACTGACCTTTCCCTGTCTCTGTGGAGGTTTAAAGCTGACCCTGGCCAGTCCCTGCTGTCAGCCTGCTCACAGAACAACATGTCTCTGGCCTCACAACAGCAGGAGAGGGTGGTTCTATCTTTTGCTAGCTCAATAGTTTTGCTTGCAAGCTTTTTATTTATAATCCTCTCTCTCTCTTGCTCTCTCTCTCTCGCCCTCTCCCCACCTCTCTTGCTGTCTCTCTCCCTATCTCTTTTGCTGTCTCTCTCTATATCTATTTTGCTGTCTCGTGCTCTCCATTTCTTTCTGTGTTTTATTTTTTTGCATTGAGTATAACTATCTACACTACATGACCAAAAGTATGTGGACACCTGCTCGTCAAACATCTCAATCCAAAATCATGGGCATTAATATGTAGTTGGTCCCCCCTTTTCTGCTATAACAGCCTTCACTCTTCTGGGAAGGCTTTCCATTACATGCTGGAACACTGCTGCAGGGATTTGCTTCTAATCAGCCTCAAGAGCATTAGTGAGGTCGGGCACTGATGTTGGGCGATTAGGCCTGGCTCTCAGTCGACGCTCCAATTCATCCCAAAGGTGTTCGATGGGGTTGAGGTCAGGGCTCTGTGCTGGCCAGTCAAGTTCTTCCACACCGATCACGTCAAACCATTTGTGTATGGACCTCGCTTTGTGCACGGAGCATTGTCATGCTGAAACAGGAAAGGGCCTTCCCCAAACTGTTGCCACAAAGTTGGAAGTACAGAATTGTCTAGAATGTCATTGCATGCTGTAGCATTAAGATTTCCCTTCACTGGAACTAAGGGCCCTAGCCCGAACCATGAAAAACAGCCACAGACTATTATTCCTCCTCCACCAAACTTTACAGTTGGCGCTATGCATTCGGGCAGATAGCGTTCTCCTGGCCAAATCCAGATTCGTTCGTCGGACTGCCAGATGGTGAAGCGTGATTCATCACTCCAGAGAATGCGTTTCCACTGCTCAAGAGTCCAATGGCGGCGAGCTTTACACCACTCAAGCCAACACTTGGCATGACGTATGGTGATCTTAGGCCTGTGTGCGTCTGCTCGGCCATGGAAACCCATTTCATGAAGCTCCCGACAAACAATTATTGTGCAGATGTTGCTTCCAGAGGCAGTTTGGAACTTGGTAGTGAGTGTTGCAACCGAGGACAGATGACTTTTACTCACAACTCACTTCAGCACTCGGCGGTCTCGTTCTGTGAGCTTATTTGGCCTACCATTTCGCAGCTGAGCCGTTGTTGCTCCTAGACGTTTCGACTTCACAGTAACAGCACTTACTTTTGACCGGGGCAGCTCTATCAGGGCAGAAATTTGACAAACTGGATTGTTAGAAAGGTGGCATCCTATGACAGTACCACGTTGAAAGTCACTGAGCTCTTCAGTAAGGCCATTGGAATGCCAATGTTTGTCTATTGCATAACTGCAACAGGTGTGGCCGAATCCACTAATTTGAAGGGGTGTTCACATACTTTTGTATATATAGTGTATAAATGTATTGAGAACCCCACAGTTTTCAGCTGCCACACTATGGAGACATAGCTACATATCTGAGAGGAGAGGTTTTGCAAGCATCAAACCACCCATTTATCAGCAGCGTGCACTCAAGTCTTATCTACCATAGTTAATAATCAGTCTGATTACTCATCTCACAGAAAAAAGCACTTCTGGCCATCAGTACAAAGAGATAAAGGCTTAGTGGATGGGTCCATTGTTTGCTCTCAAAATGGCCTATATACACTCATCTAAAATCTGCCACTTCAAGTAATGTGTCATTTTTAAACCGTTCTGTTTGGATGTGTGGGTGGGCATCAAATTCTACAACCATACACAGTTAATTTGATCTCATCTGCTGTCAGCTATACTGTGTCACATTCAGCACCCAAGGCTTAGATGAATGGCATCTGACAATGAATAGGCTTTTGAACACAATGCAAAGCTGACATGAATAAGAAGATGATTGAACGTTTTATGTCTGATAAAAAATGATACAGGCATATTCATGCATATTCTTTCCACTGCCCAACTGTTTGAAAAAATAAAAAAAATCCCGACCTATAGATGTGTGTGTAACATGGACCCTATGTAATTACCATACATCCTCTGTGGCACCTGGCTCGGCCTGTCAGTCTGCCGGTCTTTCTGCCTGCCTGTGTCTGTGCCTGTGTCTGTCAGTGAGATCATTGAAACTTTCCTACACAGCTGTTGTGGAACTTTCACTGCCAAAAAAGGCTTCCAGCCCTGGCATTATTAAATTCTCAGCGAAATATTTTTTTTCTCCTCTCTAAAATGTGGGACACAATGAATGACTAGAAGAGAACAGGACAGGGCAGTGTGGTCTATGAATTAACCAGCCTTCGAGTCCAATACCACCCCAGCCACAGCTCAGCCCCAGTCCCAGACCCAGCCTCTCCAATAAGTAAGGGGTCTGCTGTTTGACTGACCGTTCCATCCTCTGACCTCAGGGTGGATACCCCAGGCACTGAGGGTCATACAGTGGCCAGTCTCTACCCCGAGGGTAGGAGGAACGTACTGTTGATTTCTGCCTCCTATAGGGCCCAGGGTTGACCGATCTGCTGCGTCAGACAGACAGGAGATGAGCGCCCAAGGCTTCTCAGAGTGAAATGTGGATCTCTCTACGTCATCCTCGGACAGCCGTCAGTCTGCCATCAGTCCATGTTGGGGCAACTGAGAGGATGTGATGTGCTGATTGAAGTGGACGTGGTGAGACTGGACGTGGTGGGGTAGGTAAGGACAGCCGGACGTGGTGACCGTGCAGCAGCAGTCTACGCCGTGATGTTAACCAAGCCTGATGTAGCATTTTCATCGATAGTGCAAACTCAAGGTCTCATCCTCCTCTGACAATCAGGCGTTTCGCTCTGAAGCAGACAATGAACTGGATGCCATATAAGTCAAAGGGTCATTTTTGAAATATTAATATTTTTATGTTGATTAAATGAATGTGAAATAGTGTATTTCACAATCTATACATACTCCATATTTGAGAGAACACTATAAGGAGTATAATGACACTAAGATGTCTGTATCATGTACAGTTCATGGATCACAGGGTCAAACAGGAGGCATGTATAGGTCTAAAAAGGGCTTAAAATTGCCAATTTCATTATGATTTTCAGAAACATTGTTTGTGATAGAGATGTAAAAGTCATCTTAAACATCAATTCATTTCCTATGTGTGAATTGCCAGAACAATCTGGGATACCAAAAATATTTTCCGCTCCAGTATTTGAATGTGCAGGCCGAACTGACAGGTATTTTTGTCCAAGACAGTTTGCTCTCCTCCGTTGCCCTTTACTATGTTTGCTCCACACTAAGACCA
The DNA here is from genome assembly GCF_965601325.2 of Salmo salar. Classification (NCBI taxonomy): domain Eukaryota; kingdom Metazoa; phylum Chordata; class Actinopteri; order Salmoniformes; family Salmonidae; genus Salmo; species Salmo salar. The sequence goes on along the minus strand of NC_138295.1, from coordinate 41,931,103 downwards.
CTTTGTATACAGTAGGTGCACTCCTCCTGGGCTAAGAACAACAACTAAATATGAGAGCTTCTGCATGGTCCATGGTTCAGCAAGGAGCTGGGACAAACAAATACAAGGTGGTTCTCTGAAGGTTTACGTACAGTACATTTGGCTTTACTGGAATACAGTGACGTGATGCATGAACTTGTTTGCGTCCTGACTCCACCAGATTTGACTCATTAACTTCTAAACACGTAACGGGCCCTCCCAGGTCCCTGCAGGTCTTTCGTCTTGGTCTGTGACAGATCTTCACAAATAATGGCTTAAGGTGGATAACTTTATATTTCGGTAAAAAAACAACATTTTTGAGTAGTTCACAAGTTGCTGGGGATTTTGTTTTGTACCCCGGCTGATGCACCTTTTGTTCCGTCAATGCGTAATTAAAGTTTCTCCCCCTTTGGAAATGGCCACATTGCTGCATATCAGAGCTGCATGCCTCCAGTGCCAGACAAAATATTAATGTGGGCAGTTAATTGCTAACACCAAAGTGTGCAATGTTGCTAAATAAATATAGAATCCCCCACATTAAGAATTCATTTCAGGTTAAATTCCACCATACTCTGCCTGCTAGCAGGGGAGTGCGTTGTGACCACACAGACATACATACTTTGGTTGTCTTTAGAACACAGTAGAATGTGTACTGTACACCTTCTGGGTTATTGAAAATATAGCCTCTTTATCTAGTGGAGAAATGACCAAAGAGCAGTGGGGTCAAACATTGAAACACAGTAAAGGGAATTCAAGATATACATTGATAAAGTGTGAGAAAATCATATTCATGAATACATGTTGTTGAAGAGTACATTGGGATTCATTTAAACCAAGCTCAGAGGGGACAAGGAAGAGTGCAGCTAATGATTAGGAGGCTAAACAGCAATCAAAAGCCAGAGAAATGCTTTTTAGCCGCTGGCATATTAACCGTCGCTTTCATCCCATTAGCACTGTAGCTATTTCATTGAACGGCCCTGCCAAGTTCCCCCCAACCAACCGGCACTGTCATATTGTTCTCAGAGCAATCAAATCATGTTTTTCTTTCTACCACTCTGCATGATGCCATGTTCATTCATGAGAGTTCCTATTCAAAGTCACAGTGCATCACAGACAGTATTGTGTCTGTCCTTTTCTGTTCTAGGATAACAAAATATGTGTAATTTTAGACAGTGTGTGTGTGTGTGTTCATGCACACCCAATGCATGCAAGACTGAGACTCCCTTAATTTCAGCTTGTCTGAATTACAATCCTATCGGAAAGATTAAAAGTCCTCCATCTTGTCCAACAAGAATCAGTCCTAAGAACAGACAGTCAGGTGTCAGTCTAGAACAGGACTTTGACGTTAGACCTTTGGCATGTCTGCTGTCTCATCTCTCCAGAGACTCCCCTGCAATCTCCTCTGATGTGGTCCTCTGATGGAGAGTGTCCTGGGAATCTCTCTCTGGTGAATGTCACATCTAAGGACCAGGCTGCCTGACAGGGCTCATCTCGCCTGGAGGACGGAGGTGGATCCACACTCTCAAGCCGAAAGGCCGTGAAAGAATTGAGTCAGTGCTAGAGAGAGAGAGAGAGAGAGAGAGAGAATACTTTAACTTCCCCGGTTCTAAGATCTCTACTGTCGTGTCCCTGTCATGCTGAGTAACCCAGCAACCAATGGCTGTTCACAGTAGTATAAATCAAATTGAATGTGGTTGACATTGTGACATTGTTGTTGACATTGACATGGATTGGCATCATATCAGGCTCTCTGGGGAGAGAAAGCATTTGCACCCTGCTCTTTTCACATTGATTCATCTACAACATGCAGACATTTGCGGCTGACTGGCATGTACATATAGTAGCCCTGCGTCAGCGACCTTTGGCTGAATGAACTTGGAATAGAAATGCCTTGTCGGCCCATAATACATTAGGGTTTCCAATTGGGCCAGGTAGGTAGCGATGGAAGCTGTGGTTTAAGGGTTGTACTGGTGGGGATGTGGCCAGTGTTTGGGGGCTGTGCGCCTGAGCTGTAAACTCGACATATGTTGTTGTTTGACCTGGAGCAAGGTGCTGTGCCTATTATGCTTTAGTGAAACTGAAAATGCATTTGCAAGGGAGTTGGATATGGGAAAAGAGAAATAAACACAGGCAGAAGAAATTACTGTCAGTTTTCTCTATGGTCCCTCATGCTGGCAAGAAAACAGGTTATTTCCCATATATGTAGCGTTAATGTTCAATTGATAAATACATTTTACTTGTAACAAAGCGCCTAAATATTATGTTGCCAAGCTAAAATGGAAAGCGAGGGAGGAGAAACAAGGAGGGATTGATGTGGAAGCAGCACTATTCTGAGTCACCAATGTTCTCAATCATCTTTCTTAACATGGCAAAGTTATGAATGTCACGTTTCAAATGCAATCATTCAACCACCTACAATGCACAGATGGAGTTCACAAAGAATTCAAGAGTTAAAAATAAGTTATATTCTGGGGGGGGGGGATGAGAACTCCGGCAGTGCAGCAAGTGAAACCAGATTTGAGAGACTACTATAACAATACATTGAAGTGAACAGAGAACTCTTTTGCCAATAATCAATCAACTTGAAGGTGAATATATCGATGCATCTGAACATCTGGTCCTTGTCAAACTCCAATATTCTTCTCATGCAGTTCATATAGTTCAAAAATATTTGTATAACTGGAAAAACAAAAGAAAGTAAAAGTGAGGGGTGTAATGGTTGAAACCCTTTCCACTTGAAATGGTGGCAGGGAATGTGGTCGAAACGGCATGGAGTTGTTTAAAAAAGTCAAAGCGCTGTAAGAAAAGGAGCCTTTGTACAGTGAAGTTAATGGAAAGGTTTGTTGGCCATTTGGTGAGCAGCATCCATCCACATTCCATACAAGGTAAGGACTGATGGTTTCTTACATTATGGCACAGAGCATTAGGATAAGTGTAGGTGGAGAGAGTTGAGAGGTGGATTACTGAATGAATAACGGGGATAATACACTATTGGGTTAGATACATGACTCGCAGACATACTGTATCTGTTCTCTCTTCACGCCAAGGCACGGAGTGGAATCTATTATCAGAAGGAGACAAATTGGGTTGTTTTCAGACCCCATGATTCCCTATACCTGAGCTGAAATCAATCATCGGACACTGTTGACATAGCAGCCCGCAGTCCTTTAAAACCCTTCTCCCACCATCGTCGGCACTTTGTCAATACAAATAAATAGATACATTCCTGTAGGTTTTCAGTAACTATCAGTCCTTTCTCATTTTCCGCATGGTTGCGGTGGGTCAACAGGATCCTGGGCTTAGGCCTGGTGTCTGGGCAGCAGTTGCTTGGGCCCAGTGTCTGAGCTGCCCTCCCTCCCTCCTTCCCTCCCTTCCTGACGGGCTGCCTCTCCTCCCCCGCAGTTTGAGGTCGGTAGGGCCTGATCACTCCTGTCAGCCTGTTTACAATTAGCCTGCAGAACCCCGCTTTGCACTAGAGACTCCACACATTATTTACATTTTACATTTTACACATCTATTGATACTGGTACCCTACACACATGCATTACAATACATAGGGTAAGTACTCATTAAGAGGCTATGGCACAAAGGCCAATGCACATCATTGATTGAACAACTGTTCACATTTACCAATAGTTAATTTATTCATTTTGGACTTTAAATATAGTAACCTTTAATCACCCCCTAAAGCAACTTTGTAACCTCCTCTGACGTAATCGGTTTGGAGTTAATTATGCTATTAACCGTGTGGCAGTGAGCCGTAGTATAATTCAATATACAAACCGGGCATATGATGGTTGGAATACACAAGCAAATGACTACAGAGCCGGACATTGTTCATACAAGGGGAACAGGTTAAACAAGAGGCATAAATTCACTTTTACAGATAATCCTCCATTAAATAAAGGTTATATGTAAATCGGAACCTGTTTAGCTCCGGGAACAGGGGTGGTAGAAAGGTTACAAAGCGAAAACAACAATGGTGACATTATTCATTGTTCTAAGCAATCTCATAGATAATCCACTTTATTACATTACTGTATCCTCTCCGACAACAAAGGAAGCATCTTTTTATTTTTCACCATTATGAGTGAAACACGGCGTGTAAATAGACTATAGACCACAGCTGTCAAACTCATTCCACGGAGGGCCGACTGTCTGCGGGTTTTCACTTCTCCCTTATACTTGATTGATCAATTCAAGTTGATGATTAGTTAGGAACTCCCCTCACCTGGCTGTCTAGGTCTTAATTGGACACACATTTAAAGGTAAAAACAGAAACCAGCCTTCCGTGGAATGAGTTTGACACCTGCGGACTAGATGTTATGAGGGATGCACAGTGGCAAGAAAAAGTATGTGAACCCTTTGGAAATTGGTCATCAAATTTGATCTGATCATCATCTAAGTCACAACAATAGACAAACATAGTGTGCTTAAACTAATTACACACAAAGTATTGTATTTTTCTTGTCTATATTGAATGCATCATTTAAACATTCACAGTGTAGGTTGGGAAAAGTATGTGAACACCTAGGCTAATGACTTCTCCAAAAGCTAATTGGAGTCAGCTAACCTGGAGTCCAATCAATGAGACGAGATTGGAGATGTTGGTTAGAGCTGCCTTGCCCTATAAAAAACACTCACAAAATGTAAGTTTGTTATTCACAAGAAGCATTGCCTGATCTGAACCATGCCTCGAACAAAAGAGATCTCAGAAGACCTAAGATTAAGAATTGTTGACTTGCATAAAGCTGGAAAGGGTTACAAAAGTATCTCTAAAAGCCTTGATGTTCATAAGTCTACAGTAAGACAAATTGTCTATAAATGGAGAAAGTTCAGCACTGTTGCTACTCTCCCTAGGAGTGGCCGTCCTGCAAAGATGACTGCAAGAGCACAGCGCAGAATGCTCTGAGGACTTCTTCGGGATCAGTGTCCCTTCCACGGGACGGTTGAGCTAACGTAGGCTAATGAGATTAGCATGAGGTTGTAAGTAACAAGAACATTTCCCAGGACATAGACATATCTGATATTGGCAGAAAGCTTACATTCTTGTTAATCTAACTGCACTTTCCAATTTACAGTAGCTATTACAGTGACAGAATACCATGCTATTGTTTGAGGAGAGTGCACAATTTTGAACATGGGCCGTCTTGATACAACATTTTTAACAGAAATGCAATGGTTCAATGGATCAGTCTAAGACTTTGCACACACACACTGATGCCATCTAGTGGCCAAAATCTAAATTGCACCTGGGCTGGAATAATACATTATGGCCATTCTCTTCCAATTCAAAGATGATGGTACAAACAAATACAAAAGAACTGTTTGTTTTTTTCTTTGTACTATATTTACCAGATCTATTGTGTTCTAATACATTACTTTCACATTTCCATAAACTAGAAAGTGTTTCCTTTCAAATAGTACCAAGAATATGCATATCCTTGCTTCATGGCCTGAGCTACAGGCAGTTCGATTTGAGTATGTCATTTTAGGCGAAAATTGAAAAAAGGGGCTAATCCTTAAGATTAAGAAGAATCCTAGAGTGTCAGCTAAAGATTTACAGAAATCTCTGGAACATGCTAACATCTCTGTTGACGAGTCTACAATACGTAAAACCCTGAACAAGATGGTGTTCATGGGAGGACACCACGGAAGAAGCCACTGCTGTCCAAAAAAACTTTGCTGAACGTCTGAAGCAAAAGTGCACCTGGATGTTCCACAGCGCTACTGGCTAAATATTATGTGGACAGATGAAACTACAGTTGAGTTGTTAGGAAGGAACACACAACACTATGTGTGGAGAAAAAAGGCACAGCACACCAACATCAAAACCTCATCCCAACTTTAAAGTATGGTGGAGGGAGCATCATGGTTTGGGGCCGCTTTGCTGCCTCAGGGCCTGGACAGCTTGCTATCATCAACCGAAAAATGAATTCCCAAGTTAATCAAGACATTTTGCAGGAGAATATAGGCTATCTGTCCGCCAATTGAAGCTCAACAGAAGTTGTGTGATGCAACAGGACAATGACCCAAAACACAGAAGTAAATCAACAACAGAATGGCTTCAACAGAAGAAAATACGCCTTCTGGAGTGGCCCAGTCAGAGTCCTGACCTCAACCCAATTGAGATGCTGTGGCATGACCTCAAGACAGCAGTTCACACAAGACATCCCAAGGATATTGCTGAACTGAAACAGTTTTGTAAAGAGGAATGGTCCAAAATTCCTCCTGACCGTTGTGCAGGTCTGATCCGCAACTACAGAAAATGTTTGGTTGAGGTCATTGCTGCCAAAGGAGGGTCAACCAGTTATTAAATCCAAGGGTTCATATACTTTTTCCACCCTGCACTGTGAATATTTACACGGTGTGTTCAGGAACGACATGAACACGTATAATTGTTTGTGTGTTATTAGTTTATGCAGACTGTGTTTGTCCATTGTTGTGACCTAGATGAAGTTCAGATAATATTTTCTGACCAATTTATGCAGAAGTCCAGGTAATTCCAAGGGTTCACATACTTTTTCTTGCCATTGTATTAACTTCTTCAGCTGTGTTCTTGTATAGTGCGTTTCGGTTAAACAAACGGAGTAGAAAAAACTCCATCCTAATCTTGCTCCTTTTTTTCTCAAACAATATACGATCGCGACGTCTTAGCACATTGCCATTACCCAGAAGTCTCAATTCTCAAACATTAATTTCAGTATTTACCAAGGTCATTGATAAGTACTCCAACAAGCATTTGTGCTGCATAAATAGGTAGCCCCAATGGTGCATTTTGCTCATTGATGTGGAGACGAACATCCTTTAGAGACGCACATAGACACAGCCCATTGGCTAGCTGGTATTGTCCCTCATTCAGTCATCCATCAGGTTGTTTCAGGTGATGAATCAGTGTACTACAGTGATGTCACTCCACTAAATCAATGGTGTCTGTGACAAAGGAGCTGTGAGAGAGCATATTCCTCTGGCATCACTTCCTTGTTTGACTGGAGGTCTAACATGGTCCTATACAGTGTTCTCAAAAACCCTCCTGTAATCTTGATGTCTATTCACTACCTTGTATGTTTTCTCTGCGGCGACCATTTTTCTTAATCTAAAAGCACATGAAGTCCTCTTGTACTGTGGGTGTAGTAATGTATTGAAGTTGAGAGTGTGCCAGACCCGCAGTCAGGACCCAGTGCGTCACCTGCTTTTGTTGCGTCAGCATCGTTATTTATCACTACCCACGGCTGAGCAATGGTATTATGTTACTGTTAGCCCTCCTGCAAGGTTAGCCCTGCCATGGCGTTAGAATTTATTAATCTAGGTTAGGCTACAGGCTTCTTCTCTTATTAATCCCAAACTGAATAATGCAGTACACTCCGCTTGAATGCAGTTATAATAATTAACCACTCACAGGGAGCCAATTGCCCTGCACAGATGTGATCACTATAGGAAGACTGCTCGGTCGTACACGTAACTATACTCCTACAAGGTGATGCATAGATTTTAAAATGATTGTTCTGCATGACAATTAGCAGAACAGAACATTTGACAATATTTTGTGTCTGCGTGGTTGGGCAGTGTGTGTTTTTTTGTTTTTGCCATTCCAATTATGTTTTTCTGTTAATTTTAATGTGTGTGGGTTGACTTGGTGTACCAGTCTGTGGGGTGCAGCACCATGGCCATCATGCCAGACAGAGAGAGAATGCTGGTGGGCCTCAGAACAGAAGATCAATGCTAACTGGCTCGTCTTCGAGCACACACACAGACCGTCGCTATCCCTGTTATTACCATACCACCTCCACAGTATGTCTACTGCCTACAGTATGTCTGCTAGCCCTAGTTAGATAAGCCTAAACAGACAGCTATAATTATATTTATAGAAATGCTTTATGTGTCACTCAATCTTCAGAGAAGTATGGACGTCAGGTGCCTTTCTATTATTCAGAATTAGAAATTCCATATCTGTTTTTTTGTTGTTTTGTTTAACACCAGGCACCACACCCTAATAAGGATTTTTTAAAAAAAGTTATAATCATATCACAGTCAACTTGTAACAGTTGAATGTAGACAGAACTAGAATATAATTTTTTTTGTATATTTCTTGTTGTATAAAATATGCAAGTGATGTAATATATCATTACAGTTTTTTACAATTGCTAACAAGCGTTTACCTATACTTAAGATAATTTTTCTAAACGCTTAACACAGCAACACACCTACATCACACAATTAGCCAAATAGTACATTTTCTGCTCAAAACCATGTTTTGTTCATTAAATACCAACTCTACATTTCAAAATGCAAAAAAAAAACTTTCTCTACATTAAATATTAAATTAAATACCAACTCTACATTTCAAAATGCAAAAAAAAAACTTTCTCTACATTCACTAACTCTATCAAAACACGGCAAACCCAACTCAATATCTAATCATTCTGTCAAAACACATGTTTTCTATCTAGCACATGTTTTCTATCTAAGAGGAACACAGTCAATCATAGGACAGCCACTTTCAAAATACTAACAGTTGATGGTATTACAAAAACTGCATTACTTTCATGTTTCAGTTCTACATGCATACAATAGACAATATGAAATCCATTGTCTTTTACTTTAAACCACTCTACATTTTTTGGTTGAGTGTCGAATGTGTGCATTTTGGGTAACATACTTTCTTAAAGTAAATGAGTCATCTTTACTTTATAGAATGTACAGTAGAAAAAAATTGTAAGCAACAAAATTGCTGCAGTAAAAGCTTTATTAGCAACATGAAATTGCTGCCAGTGATCAACAAAAAATCTAACATACATGGCCTTTGGTTCCAAATGTGTAAAAATGAAACACAATTACAGTAAAAAAAAAGGCACAGAAGGGAAAATGCACAGTCCTGTTCTAATCTATACGATCTTCAGCATTTGGCCACATGTTCTCGTCCACATCACATCTTATGCCGTCTCTCGCTATGCACCTTGGATAGAAACGCTTGGCATGCCTGGCAGTCTTCAGCTGAGATGTCTCTGCAGCCGGCATCTATTGCATCCAGGAGGGACATTTGGTCATGTGGCTGATGTTCGTACACTTTCTACCTTCAGGTTGAGGAAAGGCGAGTAGAGGGGAGGAAAATGGAAACCATTTGTGGATGGGCTGCAAACCAGTTTGTGATTGCATGTGAATGGTGGAATGCTACATTGTCCCATGCAATCACAAATGTCCTAATGTTTCCTCCCACCTGTTCCCTTTCTGCTTCTGGCACCAGTTGTTGGTGGAGGTCATCTAAAAACAAAAGAAGGCGCTCAGTGTTGTAGGGACCAATCTGGCATCTCTGCAGGACCAAACCAGCACTCGAGGTTGCAGTACACATTGTGATATTTGCTCCTCTCTAACTGCACATCAACGGTGGCCCTTTTCCTGATGACGTTTCTTCCCCGCTGACGTGTTTTTGCCAGGTTAAACCCTGCCTCGTCTACATGAATGATTTCATGTGTGGTCTGATAAGCCTCCAACTCCATGACTCTCTGAAATAAATCAAACACAGTATGTGTAAATGCTTTTCAGTATGTCCTAATGGATGTACTGTAACCCATGTTAACATGTAGAGTAGCATAGTGTCCTACTGTATGTACTGTAATCCATGTTAACATGTAGAGTAGCATAGTGTCCTACTGTATGTACTGTAACCCATGTTTACATGTAGAGTAGCATAGTGTCCTACTGTATGTACTGTAACCCATGTTTACATGTAGAGTAGCATAGTGTAAAACTCACTATAGAACAAGACATATTGGATAGACACCATACCTGGACGTATTGGTGCCGGAGTTCCTTGACCTGCTCACTGTTCCTTTCTGTGTTTGGTCAGAGTCCGCGTAATGGTAGTCAGGCTGATGCTTTCCATATTGTGAAATACAAGGTTGTCCTCTACAATTCTGGTCTGAATTTCTCTGTTTTATTGCATTGTCAGCAATGACCAATCCTACAATGGAATGCTCTTGGTCTTCACTGAGGAGCTTTCCTCTTCCCCCAGAGGGAGGAAGACGTTGCTTCCTTTAGAGGAACAAAAATACAACATATGTATTTGCATTGGGACTGGTGGCCTACAGTTACTGTGGGACATAGCAACAGTAATGATAGAAGCCCTTGTGAAATGCATTACTTACCTGTTGGTTTGTTGAAAATTCCGGATAATGGAAGCCACGGTTGACCGTCTGAGATTAGGCTGGACTCTTTAACCAGCCTCTCTCAGTGATAGACCATGGTCTTATTTCATCAGTGACAACAGCTCTTACTCTCCTTTGAACACCACCACACATTCTTACTCCTCTCCCCCTACCTCTCCTTCTCCCTTGTCCTGGTCCAACTACTCCTCTGCCTGGTCCAGCTACTCCTCTCCCTGGTCCAGCTACTCCTCTGCCTGGTCCAACTACTCCTCTGCCTGGTCCAACTACTCCTCTGCCTGGTCCAGCTAATCCTCTCCCTGGTCCAGCTACTCCTCTCCCTGGTCCAACTATTCCTCTCCCTGGTCCAACTACTCCTCTGCCTGGTCCAACTACTCCTCTGCCTGGTCCAACTACTCCTCTGCCTGGTCCAGCTACTCCTCTCCCTGGTCCAACTATTCCTCTCCCTTGTCCAGACATAATTTCTTTCTCTATTTGCTCCTCTGTGTTGTTCAGTATCCACATTGAACAAAATCAATCCAAAGAGTCCCCTGTGTATGTCCATGTAATTTAAAGAACTTCACCACCTGGCTATGTCTCTGATTGAGATTGGAATCAGCTGTGATTGGTCAATTTTACACAATTTACAGTAAATCAGCTATTTCTCAATGTTTCAATGTTCATAAAAAAATGCTTATTAGCTGTGTCAATATCGCTTTTGGGCTGCTGTTGTTGCAGAAGTAGAGGCTTTATACTATATTTAAGGTTTTGAACATTAGGTCTTCATTTCTGGCATGCTGTGCAAGCATTTGTAAATAAGACAAGAAAATCCATAATTTTGGTATTGGGTAAGCTTGTATGTAAAGAAAATGTAAGCATTTTAGAAACGTGTTAATTGACTGCATATTCTGTGAAAACAACATGAATTGTGTTCATGGTATGGTCCACAACAGACGGATGTTGTGCTAATTGTGTTTAGAGTTTTTAAAATGTGACTACAGATTGGACAAAAGGATGTTAGCGAATGTAAAAAAAAAAGGTAAATATGCACATATTTACATATATTGCAAATACATTTTTCTGGAAATTGGATGAAGTCAGCCTCAATATTTTGATTAAAATTTGTTAAGACACCGGACTTAATCACACCAGGTTATGGATAATTACTTTTTCATATTTCCATCTGTAAAATACTACATATGCACGTAAAATGTAAGAATAAAAAGTTTACAGCATATGAACATTTCCCTCTGATTAAGTCTGGAGAATATATCTAAGGATGACCTCACAAACTTTGGTGAATGCTTCTGAAGCTGAGAATTTTTGGGGGGCATGTGGGAAGAGTCTGACTATCGGGAAATGGCAGTTAAAGACAAGTACAGTACACTGAATTTAGCCGACCAATCGTCGAACGTCTATTTTGACCAGGCCCTCAGTGTCCGGTCTGGAGCATGAAATTGTGAGCTAGGCTGGTCGGCTACTGTGTAGCAACCTAGTGGTGCCAAAAGCCTCGGTCTGCCCTAGAAAGCCTATGTAAATTACAATCGGCAGAATGGCCAAATAAATGTGTTTTTGACGGCCGTTTTGGTCTTTAAAATGTGTTTATCATGATCAAGTTTGAACACCACTGTGAATAATTAGAAAGTTTGCTACAAATAGAGATATATAATTAAGTTAAACAGTGCTTCAAATTCAAATACTTTATGCTCCATCTGCAGTTTTCCATAGGAATTACGTGGATGACGGCGGGTGCTATCACTATCTACTGGTTTTAATGTCTTTGATTTTGATCCATTCACCAAAGTAAGTTACTACATACACTGAGTTTACAAAACATTAAGAACACTTGCTCTTTCCATGACAGAGACTGACCAAGTGAATCCAGGTGAAAGCTATGATCCCTTATTGATGTCGCTTGTTAAAACCTGTTAGGGCTAGGGGGCAGTATTTGCACGGCCGGATAAAAAAAACGTACCCGATTTAATCTGGTTATTACTACTGCCCAGAAACTAGAATATGCATATAATTATTGGCTTTGGATAGAAAACACCCTAAAGTTTCTAAAACTGTTTGAATGGTGTCTGTGAGTATAACAGAACTCATATGGCAGTCAAAACCCTGAGACAAATCCTGACAGGAAACTGAAATCTGATGTGTGGATATCACTTCAAACATTTGCCATTGAAACACACAGTGGCTTGCGATTCATTTAGCACTTCCTAAAGCTTCCACTAGATGTCCCCAGTCTTTACAAAGTGTTTTGAGCCTGCTACCATCAAAATTGACTGAAAGAGAGGATGTTTACCTTGGTCACAGGAAATGGTCCATTACCATTGTGACGTCGGCGCCCATGGGTACTCTCCCTTTTCAAAACGTTTTGAAAGACAATGAAACCATCCCAATGGAATATTATTGATGCCCTGGTTGAAAAAGCCCCTAAAGATTTATGTTATACAATGTTTGACATGTTTGAACGAACTTAAATATATATTTTTTTGCTCATTCCTGACGACAAGTCAGACGCACACGGTACATTTTCACTAGCCTTCGGAGCGCGCTAACGCTATTGGGACATAAATTATTAACTTTTTTGAACAAAACTACATTTGTTATGGACCTGGGATTCCTAGAAGTGCCTTCTGATAAAGATAATCAAAGGTAAGGGATTATTTACTATAGTATTTTTGATGGTTGATCGTTCCAAGATGGCTCAAAACATGTATAGCCTAGACTATTTTTCTGGGGATACCACGTCGTTTATTGCAAAGTGTGATTTCCCAGTAAAGTTATTTTTAAATCTGGCAAAGAGATGGCATTCAAGACATGTTAATCTATAAGTCTTTGACTGACAATATTACATTTTAACAATGTTTTCGAATAGTAATTTTGTAAATTGTAGCGCTAATAAACCGGAAGCATTTGAGGCAAAAGATTTTCTGAACGTCATGCGCCGATGTAAAATGCTGTTTTTATATATAAATATGAACTTTATCGAACAAAATGCATGTGTTGTGTAACATGATGTCCTAGGAGTGTCATCTGATGAAGGTTGTCAAAGGTTATTGCTGCATTTAGCTGTGTTTTGGGTATTTGTGATGCATGCTAGTTGCTTTGAAAATGGCTGTGTGATTATTTCTGGCTGGGTACTCTGCTGACATAATCTAATGTTTTGATTTTGCTGTAAAGCCTTTTTGAAATCGGACAACGTGGTTCGATTCAGGAGAGGTGTATCTATAAAACGGTGTAAAATAGTCATATGTTTGAGAAATTGAAGTTATAGCATTTATGAGGTTTTGCATTTAACATGACGCGATTCTACTGGCTGTTGATTAGGGTGGGACGCAAGCGTCCCACTGGCCCAGAGAGGTTAAATCCAATTGAATCAGTGTAGATAAAGGGGAGGAGACAGGTCAAATAAGGATTTATAAGCCTTGAGACAACTGAGACATGTAGAGTCCATGCCCCAATGAATTGAGGCTGTTCTGAGGGTAAAAGGGTGGGGATGCAACTCCATATTAGGAAGGTGTTCCTAATGTTTGGTATACTCAGTGTACAGTCCACTTTGTACCATTCTCTATGAGATGGGCTTTACAATTACTGTATATGTGATTCCCTTTAGTGAGTTTTGAAATTACAGATGTATGTCCATTTAACATTTTTAAATTCATGAAATATTGATGTTGCCAGAGAGTAGCATGATAAAATGAAGAAAATATACATTTACGTTATGTTTTGACATTTTTATGTTTACTTCTAGAAAGTTCTCATATTAAAGGACCAAAATACCAACAAAAATATAAACACTATATGTAAAGTGTTAGTCCCATTTTCCATGAGCTGAAATAAAAGATCCCAGAAATGTTTCATACGCACAAAATATTATTTCTCCTAAATGTTGCAATAAACATTCTTGTTAATGAGCATTTTTCCTTTGCCAAGATCCACCTGACAGGTGTGGCATTTCAAAAAGCAGATTAAACAATATGATCATTACACAGGTGCACCTTGTGCTGGGGACAATAAAATGCCACTCTAAAATGTGCAGTTTTGTCACACAACACAATGCCACAGATGTCTCAAGTATTAAGGGAGCTTGCAATTGGCATGCTGACTGCAGGAATGTCCAAGAGAGCTGTTGTCAGAGAATTTAATGTTCATTTCACGACCATAAGCTGCCTCCAACACCGTTTTAGATAATACGGCAGTACGTCCAACTGGCCTCACAACCGCAGATCACATGTAACCACGCCAGCCCAGGACCTCCATATCCGGCTTCTTCACCTGCGAGATCATCTGAGGGGGAAGGGGGGGGGGGGGGGGGTGCTGAGGAGTATTTCTGTCTGTAATAAAGCCCTTTTGTGGGGAAGAACTAATTCTGATTGGCTGGACCTGGCTCCCAAGTGGGTGGGCATATGCCCTTCCAGGCCAATCCATGGCTGCGCCTCTGCCCAATCATTTCAATTTACAGATTTTTTTTCTATGAACTGTAACTCAGTAAAATCTGCATGATGTATTTATATTTTTGTTTAGTATTAGATGGCATTTCAGCCTGTGGTGCCTGACATAAAGCTGCAGTATGCAACTTTTTAGGCAACCTGACCAAATTCACATAGAAATGTGAGTAATAGATCTGTCATTCTCAATGAAAGCAAACACAATTGGCCCAGCATCTTCCGGGTTAGGAGAGGGTTTGGCTGGGGTAGGCCGTCATTGTAAATAAGAATTTGTTCTTAACTGACTTGCCTAGTTAAATAAAATAAAAATAAAAATAAAGTAGGTCTTTGCGCTATTTCTATGCTTCCCATTCTTAAGTTTAGTTTACTTTCAGTTTTGTACACAAGCTTCAAACAGGTCAAAATACAATATTTTTGGGTTATGTATAAAATATTTCACAGCGGTTTAGATGGTACAATGATTTTCTACACTATACTTTATTGTTTTGTCACATAAACAACAATTCGGAGAACTATTTGAAACCAGGAAATGGCACCACGATTTCTACATATTGCACCTTTAATTGTTGTTGAAATGTAGAATCAATGCAGTCAGTGCACATACTGTATATCTAAAAAGTGTTCAGCAATTTGGCAGAAGCAAAAGTGAGGCTTTCCATTTAGTATAGCTAAATGTTTGCTGCTCAGCTGCCAAAATGACATCTCTATGTAAATTAATTGTTGCATAATTCATGTGTTACATTTCATTTGGCAGTGATAGAATAGGACCTGTGTAGAATTACTGTACTCCTCCGAATGTGGTGATGCACATTTCAATCCTCCTCTGTTGTATTGTATTAAGTTACAAAGAGGAAGAAGGAAGTCTCCTCACAATTCTCCTCTCCTTAGGTTTACATACAGTAGAATAGGCTGCTTCTTTGAACCATACCATTGAATCGTATGGGTTTATGAGTTATGATTATAAAATGCAAGATGATAACATTCTATATTGTACACTATTACCATTATTTATACGGACTTGAAAAATGCACAAAGATTCTATATCTACATTCACAAATGAATTGAAATAATTAGTATAATATTTATTACCAATTGTGGTACAATCTAATACATTTGATGCTTCCTTTCCTTTTCCTTTTCTAATGTATTTTATGTTAATTCCTATCATTTGCTCCATTAAGCGCATTCAGTAGGGCTAACAATCAATCAGAAGTCAGAAAAGTCCAAGTTGGTATATGTTACTAATGGTCCATTGTTTAACAACAGCACATTCATGTTGTGGCATGTTTCTGCTTGACTTTGTAGATAATATTTGTTACCTCCTTCGGTTAACTATTAATAGGGCTATAAATGTGAGTGGTAGCCTCTTGAACACAGCTCTGAGGAAGGCAGATACCAGTGTATACCGTTTCCATGATGTTTATTGGGCCCTTACTAAACCATTGTGCAACAACGCCGATAAAGCAAAACAAGCACAAAAAGTAAACTTAGCTCTGTTGGCAAAGTCATTACAGCCTACAATATATCATCAATATACTGCAGCTAGGCTATCCTTAGCTGAAACCTCTCACTGCAATAAACCCCTACGGTTCAGCAAGAATCACCTGGCACTCTCACTGCTGCCATTCTTGTATATTTCACATTGAGTGCAATTCTGCCAGGTGTGGATAATAAAGGGGCTCTCGCTCCACTCGATGGCCTGGAAAGAATGGAGGGAAGTGTGTGTTCCAGCCAGCCAGGTCTGGAGAAGTGGTTCCGAGTCTGACGGCCCAGCCGGACCAGGCTCTGTGCTGTCAGTCTGTTGGGGGATGTATGGAGGATATACAGTACAGTCTGGCCAGGCAGCCACGCGGGCTGAAACAGATGGATGTATTACTACTGTACATGAAATCCACTCGAAATGAGGGTCAAGTGGAAACCACATATTCAGACCAAATCTATTAGATATTAATGCCATTTTATTTTATTTATTCAATAAGCCAGGACAGTCGACTAAGTAACAATTGCCATTGCTTTCCAGAGATTTACTTTCTTTACATACAACACAAGTTGCAAAGACGAGAGTTCATAGAGCATTCCAAACAGTGGTTATGTGCTTGTGCTGTCCTGATGTGACAATTTATATTGTGCATCTTCCTTGTTTTATTCAGCTAACACATTTCGCAAAACACAGGGGAACTCAATCGTGGTGATAGAAATGGAATAAGAACCGTTGAAGCATTTAGATTGAACCTGTCATAGCCCAACACTAAAGGTAAAGTACGGACTGGTAATCTAAGAATCCTGAGGGGGATCATTCTCTCTTGACTGTCACCATCGCTGCTGGAGTGAGAATGAGAATGCACAGGGACAGAAGATTGTCTGACTGACTGTGAGCAACTCTCTGCATACTCTCGAGGTAGAAAACCAGACAAATAACTTCTCGCTGACGTTGTGTAAATGAGCAAGTGTTCCCCTGTGTGAAGGACGGAGAGGAGATGAGAAAGGGGACAGAGAGAAAAAGAGGAACGAGCGAAAGAGAGCTATTTGGAGTAGTAGGAAAGGTGTGAGAGCGAGACATAACAGTCATGCCACCAAATCATGAGAACCATCTCACTGGACCACCAAGACCCAGGAAAACGAACAATACGGCGACTTGAAGAAAAAGTTCAGACTGTTCTAATCTTCCTGTTTGGTTTATTTAAGAAGCCCCTTCAAATTTGGCTGGAGATGGTGGTGGGATGCTGGATGCCTTGCCACGAACTGTGCTGGAACCTGAACAGTGACAGACTTCTCAGACTGATTGGCAATTATGAGACAAACCTCTCTGAGACTGCTATTGAGTTCACCTCCATGTCAATGCATTCTTAGTGGAGAGGGAGGACAAATTGAGGGCATCGTGCAAGATGATTAGACGGGGAATGAGAAACACTATATTGCTGCTTGATGGCCTCCACAGAAAACTATTTTCTGTCTGCATCCCAAAAGACAGTGGTACCCAACCTTTTTCGGTAGCAGTACCTCCAACTGAATTTTGCTTTGCCCGGAGTACTCCTGAAGTACCCCCTCATGTGCATTCTACCAGTAGGCCTATAGTCTCATGAGTCTTCTCAAACACCCCCTGTGGATCGGCAAAGTACCCCTGGTTGGCCGCCTTAGTAGGCCCTAGTTAAAAGAAGTGAACAATAAAGGGAATCCGGGGCCATTTAATTGGGATGCAACCTGTGTTTGTCATCCTGAAACAGATGCAGGGATAACTTCCTGTGATCGGATTTCTCCTTAATGGCCACGTGAGGAGGGACCTCTTCATTTAACAAACTTTACATAATTCTAAATATTTACACTAATTGTGGAATCAGGAACTGTATCTGTATTAAAATTGCCCGTAAGAGCCATATAGAGTTATGCTTTCAACACTTCAAGATGTGTGCATGATTTCATAATGACTAAAGTAGTAATTAGGCTATTGTACCAAGATGTGTAGGATTTCAATAAGGATGCACGCCACCATGTACAAACTATCTTTCTTTGTGTGCAATCAGTGAAAGCATGAACATGTTTATCTCTCAACGCCACAAGGATGACGCAAGTGAAGTTTAGTCTAGTGCTTTAGGTTGGTAGCATGGCCGACTTTGAATGCAGCAACTAAGCATTCTTCTTATAAGCGAATTAATTGAGTCTTTACCAAATATGCAGTAAATCTGATTTATGGTTCATGAGAAGAAGCATTGTTGCTAATGTGCATCTATAGGTACAGTGAAGCCATATTTGATTTAAACAAAAAAAAGTCTCAAAACCAAGACTGATGAGTAAAAACTAAATCTGGATTGAATCTGATATGTGGTTCATAAGGAGCAGATGATTACAGATGATTTTGAGCATTAGCGTTACATATGCAAATAATGAGCTGTTAATAGTTTCCTTGTTTTTTTTATACTAAAAACAAATTCAGTGTGGGTCATCTTAGGGATGGCAAGTTTCAAGTTTATAGGCCACTGTGGAGTAGATTTACAGTGGTTCAGATTGACATTTAAAATCGGGATTTTTTATTTGTCAGTAACTCAGCCATCTTTTGACCAATCTTTTGACCAAGCTTTTCTCAAACTATGTTAAGACATGTACCCTGGGCCATTTGGTGACATGTGCCATATACCAAGTAGTCATTTGGTCCTATGGTTCATGAGAAG
Source organism: Salmo salar (assembly GCF_965601325.2). Lineage (NCBI taxonomy): Eukaryota > Metazoa > Chordata > Actinopteri > Salmoniformes > Salmonidae > Salmo > Salmo salar. Next base: position 41,912,323 of record NC_138295.1, on the reverse strand, counting down.
AAGAGTTTTGAAGAATTTTTAGCTTATGCATCTACTGGTATAGTGTGGCCATTATTAAATGCATTAACGTTATATTCTCAAACTCTTTAGGGACTATTTTGATGAGCCTAGACACCTAATTTGGAGTAAATCTGACTTTTATTCCATGAGAAGAATATATTTTATGATTATTCTAAGCATTAGCATTACATACAGTTGAAGTCGGAAGTTTATGTAAACCTTAGCCAAATACATTTAAACTCAGTTTTTCACAATTCCTGACATTTAATCCTGGTAAAGATTACCTTACTTAGGTTAGTTAGGATCACCACTTTATTTTAAGAATGTGAAATGTCAGAATAATAGTATAGAGAATGATTTATTTCAGCTTTTATTTCTTTCATCACATTCCCAGTGGGTCAGAAGTTTACATACACTCAATTAGTATTTGGAAGCATTGCCTTTAAATTCTTTAACTAGGGTCAAACATTTCAGGTAGCCTTCCACAAGCATCCCACAATAAGTTGGGTGAATTCTGGCCCATTCCTCCTGATAGAGCTGGTGTAACTGAGTCAGGTTTGTAGGTCTCCTTGCTCACACACACTTTTTCAGTTCTGCCCACAAATTTTTTATAGGATTGAGGTCAGGGCTTTGTGATAGCCACTCCAATACCTTGACTTTGTTGTCCTTAAGCCATTTTGCCACAACTTTGGAAGTATGCTTGGGGTCATTGTCCATTTGGAAGACCCATTTGTGACCAAGCTTTAACTTCCTGACTGTCTTGAGATGTTGCTTCAATATATCCACATAATTTTCCTTCCTTACGATGCCATCTATTTTGTGAGGTGCACCAGTCCCTCCTGCATCAAAGCACCCTCACAACATGATGCTGCCACCCCCGTGCTTCCCGGTTGGGATGGTGTTCTTTGGCTTGCAAGCCTCCCCCTTTTCCCTCCAAACATAACGATGGTCATTATGGCCAAACAGTTCTATTTTTGCTTCATCAGACCAGAGGATATTTCTCCAAAAAGTACAATCTTTGTCCCCATGTGCAGTGGCAAACCGTATTCTGGCTTTTTCATGGCAGTTTTGGAACAGTGGCTTCTTCCTTGCTGAGCAGCCTTTCAGGTTATGTTGATATAGGACTTGTTTACTGTGGATATAGATACTTTTTACCTGTTTCCTCCAGCATCTTCACAAGGTCCTTTACTGTTGTTCTGGGATTGATTTGCACATTTCGCACCAAAGTACATTCATATCTAGGAGACAGAACGCATCTCCTTTCTGAGCAGTATTGTCACGTCCTGACCATAGTAAGATGTTATTTTACATTTACATTTTAGTCATTTAGTAGACGCTCTTATCCAGAGCGACTTACAGTAGTGAGTGCACACATTTCATACATACATTTTTTTAAATTATTATTATTATTATTTATTTTTTTCCGTACTGGTCCCCCGTGGGAATTGAACCCACAACCCTGGCGTTACAAACACCATGCTCTACCAACTGAGCCACACGGGACATTTTCTATGGTAGAGTAGGTCAGGGCGTGACAGGAGGTGTTTTGTGTTTTTCTATGTTTTGTATATCTATGTTTAGGTTCTAGTTTTTCTATTTCTATGTTGGTTTCTTTTGGGATGATCTCCAATTAGAGGCAGCTGGTCCTCGTTGTCTCTAATTGGAGATCATACTTAAGTAGGTTTTTTTTCCACCTGTGTTTGTGGGTAGTTGTCTTCTGTTTAGTTTATGTACCTGACAGAACTGTGCGCTTTTGTTTTTCTCTTTGTTATTTTTCCTTTAGTGTTTTGAGTTATAATAAATATTCATCATGAGTAATCAACACGCTGCGCTTTGGTCCCCTCTCTACGACAGCCGTTACAGAACTACCCACCACGACTGGATCAAGCAGCGTGCCCGGGAGGAGATGGATTCCTGGTCTCTGGAGGATTGGCGAGAGAGGATAGACTGGACTTGGGGTCAAGTATTGGACAGATACAGAAGGCTGCTGGGGAAGCACGAGAGGCTACAGAAACCCCAATATAAAAAAAATGGGGGGGGGGGCACATGGAGCTGTCGGTGGAGCCGAGGAGTAAACCAGAGCCAATCCGGGAGAAGAGGGAAAATTTGGAGAAGAGAGAAATGGGAGAGTTGTTGAGTTGGTGGAGGACACACAAGTTTTTCCCAAAGGAACGAGTCATCAGTTTGGTGCCACCTGAGTCAGCTCCCCGTACTCGTCCTGAGAAGTGTGTGGAAGTTCCGGAACAAGTGATACCGGCTATACACACCAGGTCTCCAGTACGTCTCAACAGCCCGGTACGTCCTGTGCCTGCTCCTCGCATTCGCCCTGAAATGCGTGTCACCAGTCTGGTGCCACCTGTCCCGGCTCCACGCACTAGGCCTCCAGCGACGCTCCCCAGTCCGGAGCCTCCAGCGATGCTCCCCAGTCCGGGAACCTCCAACGATGGCCTGCAGCCCGGAACCTCCAGCGATGATCTACAGTCCGGTTCCTTCGACAAATCCACGGTCCGGTGGTACTAAAGCAGAGGGATCAGCGGGTGGAGCGGGGGTTACGCCTCGAACCGGAGCCGCCTCCTCTGCTGGAGGATCCGCTGGAGGATAAGGTTATGTGGACTGCACTAGAGCCGCCATAGACAGGAGTTACCCACCCTACCCTCCCTTTTTTGTTTTTTTTTAGTGGCATTCGGAGTCTGCACCTTTGGGGGGGGTACTGTCACGTCCTGACCATAGTAAGATGTTATTTTCTATGGTAGAGTAGGTCAGGGCATGACAGGGAGTGTTTTGTGTTTTTCTATGTTTTGTATATCTGTTTAGATTCTACTTTTTCTATTTCTATGTTGTTGTTTTTTGGGATGATCTCCAATTAGAGGCAGCTGGTCCTCGTTGTCTCTAATTGGAGATCATACTTAAGTAGGGTTTTTTTTCCACCTGTGTTTGTGGGTAGTTGTCTTCTGTTTAGTTTATGTACCTGACAGAACTGTGCGCTTTCGTTTTTCTCTTTGTTATTTTTCCTTTAGTGTTTTGAGTTATAATAAATATTCATCATGAGCAGTCAACACGCTACGCTTTGGTCCCCTCTCTACGACAGCCATTACAGGTATGATGGCTGCGTGGTCCCATGTTGTTTATACTTGCGTACTATTGTTTGTACAGATGAACGTGGTACCTTCAGGCATTTGGAAATTGCTCACAAGAATGAACCAGACTTGTGGAGTTCTACAATTATTTTTCGGAGGTCTTGACTGACTTCTTTTGATTTTCCCATGATGTCAAGCAAAGAGGCACTGAGTTTGAAGATAGGCCTTGAAATACATCCACAGGTACACCTCCAATTGACTCAAATGATGTCAATTAGCCTATCAGAAGCTTCTAAAGCCATGACATAATTTTCCAAGCTGTTTAAAGGCACAGTTAACTTAGTGTATGTAAACTTCTGACACACTGCAATTGTGATACAGTGAATTATAAGAGAAATAATCTGTCTGTAAACAATTGTTGGAAAAATTACTTGCATCAAGCACAAAGTAGATGTCCTAACCGACTTGCCAAAACTATAGTTTTTTAACAAGAAATTTGTGGAGTGGTTGAAAAACGAGTTGTAATGACTCCAACCTAAGTGTATGTAAACTTCCGATTTCAACTGTAGTCAAAAAAGTGAATTGTTAATAATTTCCTTATTTTGTTAAAGATATCATTGCCAAACGTAACATGGTTCATCATGGTAATGTCTTTGATGATTCTGAAGTTGAAAGTTAATAAGCCATTGTTTAGTGGATTTAAAAAATGGACACAAAATCTGATTTCCTGATTTATCAATAACTCAGCCATCTCTTAACCAATCTATTTGTTTGTGTTATTTGTATTTATGGTTAATTTTTCAAAGGTTTACCAACATTTCCAAGATTGAGGAAATTCTATCCTCCTCCTATAAATTGCGTAGTGCAGTCCTTGAGCTGTTCTTGTCTTTTGAAGTTCTGTATTATGTAATGTTTTGTGTTTTGTGTGGACCCCAGGAAGAGTAGCTGCTGCTTCAGAAACAGCTAATGGGAATCCTAATAAAGTACTAAATACTATCCTGACAGACCTTATGGGTCCTTAAAATAATTTTGTTCAGCATGAGGAAAGGCACCTACACACTCTAGGTCAAACGGGGTGGCAGATATGAGGGTTTAAGTGAGACTGCTTATAACAGCGCTACCTATAGGCCAATCTCTGCCATTCTTTTTCACCAATTTACTCATGGCCTCTAGTTTCTTTGTGCCAAAGTAGAAAAACAGTGATCAATCTAAGCTGGAGTTATTTGACCATAATAATATAAGAATAACAACAGGTTTCACAGCTTGGCTGCAAACCCCTAATAATATTTTGCCCAGAGCTCTTCTATTTTGCGAATACATCTTGTCAAATTTTACATAAGGGTTTCTTTGCCAACAGTCCATACCACAGTGATTTGTAGTAGACTATATGGTAAGATATTTTAACAGAAAAAATACTAGATTACGAATTATCAGAAAAAAATGGCATAACAGAGCAATTTATACTCGTGGAATCTGTCTTGCAAGTCCACATGTTCAAGCAATTCAATTCACAATGAATTTCACTTACCACCAAGCCTACATGTATCAAAAATTTTGAAGCGACAATGAAAGAGGATAATTGCAACCGATTTTAAACGGAGCTTATTTTACCACGTAAAAGACACCAAGCGAAAGAGGAGGGACTTGAAGGTACAATTTGCTGGGAATACCGAGGGTGTGCTTTCCAAGCACTTCAATCACAGAACAGCGCGCGGTGGTGATCCACGCGTATGATTCTGTCCAGCCTTTTACATTTGCGCTCATACTTCCGACTGCGCTCAGCATACATGGAAAACGATTTCGCTTTGTGAATGTCCGCCGGGAACAGCTCATAAATTGCACTCACAAAAAAAAAACAGTTCACTTCTTAATTAACTGTGTTTTGATACAAATCGAAAATGTGATTTTTCTCAAGGGGGATATAGAGTCGTAAAATGGTTTTGAGACCCGGCGTCTCCACAAGGAAATGGTAAGTGTGCTGAATTATTATTGTACATCGTAATTGAGCCCTTATGTGGAATTAGTCATATTTTATTGTATAAAGTGTTTATAATTGACACTTATATATATATTATTATGGAAGTTAATCGTAGGAGGGAGGACAGGACACTGACAGCCACAATATGTGCTGTTGTCCCTAACTTTTACACTAATGATGAAAAGTAGTTGTAAGTCCACTTTGTTTGGGAATCATGCTGTGCTGTTGCCCCAGTTTTTCATACACATGTTGTGCCAACTACTGTATATTGAAGATGGCCTCCAGCACTGACATAATGTGTTAGTGCATACCAAGAAAATATCAATGGATTATGGATAGTTGTTTACATTAGATCATCACTTGTATCATAGTTATTACAACCCCAGACCAAATGTATACCAGGAATATTGGAAACTATCTACATTAAAAAACACTACAACAGCACTGCGAGCCCATAGCTAGCCTACTTAAAATCAATAATTAGAATAGTCACATTTCACATTGTTTCAAAGTATGAAAGTTAATATCAAAATAACTGCACACATTTGTCCACATTTTGCCTACAGTACTATGTAATGACCAATTGGTATGAGCGTGGTTGTCTATTTATGCATATGAACACGGCATTGAAGTTACATCTGACATTTACACTGACAAGTGTACACTGCACATTATGTAAGCTAGTCGTACAGGCTATTTGATGGAGCAATCAAGGTTAACCAATGCATCTTGAACAAAGGTACTCCAGCCGTGCCTTACCTCACCTGTCTCTAATAAAATCCTGATTACAATATAATTAAACCTTCTTTTAATATACAAATCAATTCCAAAAGCTTTAACAAGAGCAATGTGTTTTGTTTCATTTGAAAACAGCAAAACATTTTATAGACTCAAAAAATTAAATGCAGCAAAAGATGGTGTTACAGTTTTTTTCAATCACATGTATGTGGTAGATTTTCACAACTCTAAGCACAGAAATCTAAACAGGTCATGAAAATTACTCATGTTTTCAAAATTCTAACAATTGACTGAGTACAACAAACACATTCACAAAGTCACTTGTTCACACCACAAGGTCACATTATCTATTTGGATGCATATTTAATCTAAGTCTACACACCCCTTTCACAGTTTTCACATTTTAGCGGCCTTAAAATGAAATCTAAATAAGGATTACGTTAAAAAAAAAAAAATTACCTACCGATCTACCCAACCTACTCCATATTTTCAAAGTGAAAGACAAAGTATTCAACATTTAAAGGTGCACTATGCAGAAATCACTCTGCCATTTCCTGGTTGCTAAAATTCTAGTTTATGTGAGAAAACAATCAATTATAGAGTAAAGAATCATTCTACCATCTAAACCGCTGTGAATGCATTTATTGTATTTATTGCATATATCGTATTTTCAGCTGTTTGAAGCTGGTGTACAAAACCAAAAGTAAAAGCCGCAAAAATGGAACTTAAGAACGAGAAGCATAGAAATAGTGCACATAGAACAGATCTACCGCTTCTTAAACTTGCTTTCAATGAGAATGACAGATTTCTAACTTACATTTCTATGTGAATTTGGTTGGGTCACGCAAAAATAATACTTGGATGAAGCACCTTTGGTATCCATTACAGCTGTGAATCATTTTGAATAAGATTCTACTAACTTCGCACAACTTTTAGGGCAACAATTTTTGGTAAAAATTGCTCAAGCTCAGTCAGTTTGGTTCGGAACCATTGATGGACAACAAGTCAAACCTTGTCATTGATTTTTAAGTAGATTTAAGTCCAGACTGAGACAAAACCATTCACAAAACCATCCAACACTCAACACCTCTTGGATAGCCATTTTGGTTTGTCTATGGCATAACAACATTTGTAATTGTCTCGCTGAAGACTACAACTCTATCCCAGGGTTAGGTTTGCAGAAGACTATGGCAGGTTTTCCTTGAACCTTTTACCTGGGTTTTGCTATTTTCATATTTCTTTTGATCTTTTGAATCTTTTGATCCTTTTCTTTTGATCCTACCGGTGACAAGCATACCCATAACATGATGCTGCCACCACAATACTTGAAAATACAGAAGATCAACAATATCACATTCATTACACATTACTGGCCTGTATAACAAAGTTAAATGAAGTATGCCTGTGTTAAATACACTCTGAATCATACATTCTGTTTGCAACAAGGACGTTAAGTAACACTGGGCGAAAATTGTCAATATCAGGGGATATGTTATTTATTTATTTCCAGATATCTGACATTTTATTTAATATAAGGAGTATACATGCTCCAGATACGAATGTCCTTAGTTTCTACATGCATCCAATCCGGACCTCTGAAGTCTCTCAGCTGTCGTATGAGTCCAGGTAAATATCTTGAGATACGTTTAAAACATGCACCTGATGCATGTGCACTCGCTTACATACTTGTAGAATATTCTAACTCCGGAAATGGTAAGACTTTATACTCATTCATATTTTCAGAAATGTATCATATCTGTAGTCATTACCTGATCATTTATGTATCCGTATTTCTCAAAAAATGCATAATTTCAATAGATATTCTTACATGATATGTGAATCATAGACATTTGAATGTTTCATCCTCCTCTGATCGAAAATGGGCTAAATCCGACTCATGAAATGTCCAGCACCCAAATAATTGTATCTGTTCAGGTGCTGAAAATCATTGCGCTTCTTCGCAACATACCATATTCAGTAGTAGGCTATACAAGGCACGGAAAGGCAAACATCGTCATATTTAATCCAAGTTGATATTTCCAAAGCAGATCTCTGTTATTTCTGTTTTAAAATATGCAGCATAGCAAATCCAGAGCTCCAATCACAACACATGTTTTCTGGAAAGATGCAAACATAGTCCAATCTTTGCGGAAAAATATTGTACTTATTTAACAGAAAATTAATACCCCTGCCTGCCCTGTTTGTTATCATTGCCGATGCGATGGGTGCTGATTGGGTCATCAGTGGCGGTCCCTCACAGTCCAAACCAAACGTGGTGGTAGAGTGTTGGTCTGTGATCCACTCCAAACTGTCAATGCATAAATCATGAATCAAAATTGTATCGATATTGCAAGAAAATATTGTCATTACTCATAACCATAACACAAGGTAGCTACTCTACCTGCTTCATTCATGATGAGAACTTACTGGCTGGAACTAGCTATAGTTAGCCAATGCACTTTGGTACATTGCGCTATAACCTATAATTTACCTTATTTTAGTACCCAAAAAACATAATACTTCCAGGTCAACTGTAATATGAATACTATTGTAAAGCACAATTTCTCCCCTTTCCAGCAAAATCAATGATGACCTTCATGCTGCCCGTCTCTGCATGATTGAAGAAGGCGATGCCCTCTGTCAGGTCTTTTTAAAAATGACGGGTGGGGAAGCGTGATAGGGAAAAGGGGAGATAAGCTTTGTGGGGAAATTGTTTTTTTTTCACCCGATTTGTCCAATTTATCACCTCTAAAATGTAAATAGAACACTATAAAGAGTTTATATAATGTGTCATTACATAACTATTTGAAGGTTTGTGTCGAATTTGAATCCGTTTTTTAGGGCGGCGCTAAAATTATCTTCAGAAGTAAACAGCAGCTGTCGCGGCTTTTGAGAGTCATGTTGGCTTGTAGTGATGACGCAAAAAATGCATACATTCAATTGTGTAATTGACTAGGTATCCCCCACTTACCCTGTCCCTTTCTTGTTTTTAATCTGCGAGAGAAGCACTACACCTGGTCGTGAGAGGCTGTACGACACAGAATGAGTTGCATTGTGTGTGCTGTACGTTACGTCATGACACGTCACAATTTAACGTACAGCGTCAGAGTGGTCAGTTTTTTTTTCAACTTTTCTCCAATACTATCGGGCCATTACCATGTCAATCAACGCTTGAATAGAAACGAAGTTCACACCCCAGATTTTGATGCCAACACAGTCACTACAGTCCCATTAGTTTTCATTGCAGCCTCGTTTGAATGTCGCGGTTGCACAAATTTGTACGGAATGGGGTTAGTCAACAGTAGCTAGCCAAGTTGCTAGGTAGCTAGTTAGCTTATTATTTACCAGTAATACAAAATACACCTAAACATTTTAAAATGTTAGCGGTCACCTTGAGGCTTGATGGGGATAAAAATGTTTTTTTTCCTGAAGGGAAGGCAATTTTCGTTATTTGTAACCTAGGCTAACATTACAAGTTAGCTTTTACCCCCCCCCCCCCCCCCCCATCAAGCCTTGATACATAATCCTACTGGCTACCGGCCAAGTTAGCCAGCTAACAGTCTTGATTCAAGTTACTAAGGTAAGTAAAACATATGTCAAATTAGCTGCTCACTTTAGCGTTAACTTCTTTGAGGTATTTTCTGAACAGCTTCTCATTTCTTTGTTTCTCCAGTTGTCAGTTTGAATGATATGGATTTAATATTTGTCAAATTATTGAGCATGTCCTCAAAACTCAAATATGCATCAGCAATTGTCCTTATTTAGCATATCAAAATGCATATCACGATCCGGCTATGGACCTCAGCCAAGAGTATACGCTGAGAAAATATACTATGAAGGCCTACTGTGAGTATATCTGGCCATCGGAAATGTCCATGTGTGATATTCGGAGTAATCCCAATATCATATATGTCTAAAAGACACATCTGGATTCCAAATTTGTCAGGATATGGTGCCTATCCACAACTTCAAATATACATTGGAAATGGTCTGTATTCTCTAGAATATCAAAATCGTGTCATGTAAAGGTACCCTGACAATGATCATTTTTGCCCAGCGTAAAACTGCAAGACAACATGGCAAATAATTGTACTTTTTGGTGTGAGTTAAAAACTACAGATTTGGGTCAAATCCAATACATACCCTCTGTATTGTCAAGTATTGTGGTGGCAGCATCATGTTATGGGTACGATTGTCACTGGCAGAGACTGGGGAGTTTATCAGGATCAAAATAAATATGAAAAGAGCAAAGCCCAGGTAAAAACTTTGAGGAAAACCCACCTCAGATTTCAGTTTTATTTTTCATCGGGACAATTACACACATTTTAATGCCAAAGACACACATGCATGGCTTTCCAAGAGGCGTTGAGTGTTCCTGAGTGGTCCAGTCTCAGTCCTGACTTAAATTTGCTTGAAAATCATATACAAGGTTGAATATCTACTGAGCTTGAGCTATTTTTACAAAAACAATGGATGTAATGTATGTTGCCCTAAGAGTTGTGCAAAGTTGATAGAATCTTATAAAAAAATATTCACAGCTGTAATGGCTGCCAAAGGTGCTTCCACCAAGTATTTACTCAGGGGTATGAAGACATAGGAAATCAACACATATTATTATTATTATTATTATTATTATTATTATTATTATTATTATAAATATATATATTTGGAAAATAGTCTGTAAGGAAAAAAATCCAGTTGAATCAAATCAAACTTTATTTGTCACATGCGCCGAATACAACAAGTGTAGACCTTACCGTGAAATGCTTACTTACATGCCCTTAACCAACAGTGCAGTTCAAGAAGAGTTAAATGACTATTGTAGCTGGAAACAGCAGATTTTTAATGGAATATCTACATAGGCGTACAGAAGCCAATTATCAGCAACCATCACTCCTGTGTGCCAATGGCCTGCCACTCCTCTTTCTATTCTGGTTACAGCCAGTTTGTGCTGTTCTGTGAAGGGAGTAGTACACAGCGTTGCACGAGATCTTCAGTTTCTTGGCAATTTCTCGCATGGAATAGCCTTCATTTCCCAGAACAAGTATAGACTGATGAGTTTCAGTAGAAAGTTATTTGTTTCTGGCCATTTTGAGCATGTAATGAAACCCACAAATCCTGATGCTCCAGATACTCAACTAGTCTAAAGAAGGGCAGTTTTACTGCGTCTTCAGGATTGGTGGGTCCCCTGCGGGACGGTTGAGCTAACATAGGCTAATGCAATTAGCATGAGGTTGTAAGTAACAAGCACATTTCCCAGGACATAGACATTAGAGGTCGACCGATTATGCTTTTTCAACGCCGATACCGATTATTGGAGGGCCAAAAAATGCAGATACCGCGTAATTGGCCGATATATATATATATATATATATATATATATATATATATATATATATATATATATATATATATATATATATATATATATATATATATAAATATATATAAATAAATCGTTTAATTACGCGGAATCGGCATTTTTGGCCCTCCAATAATCGGTATCGGTATCGGCGTTGAAATATATATATATATATATGTATATATATATATATATGTAATAATGACAATTACAACAATATTGAATGAACACTTTTATTTTAACAATATAATACATAAATAAAATCAATTTAGTCTCAAATAAATAATGAAACATGTTCAATTTGGTTTAAATAATGCAAAAACACAGTGTTGGAGAAGAAAGTAAAAGTGCAATATGTGCCATGTAAAAAAGCTAACATTTAAGTTCCTTGCTCAGAACATGAGAACATATGAAAGCTGGTGGTTCCTTTTAACATGAGTCTTCAATATTCCCAGTTAAGAAGTGTTAGGTTTTAGTTATTATAGGAATTATAGGACTATTTCTCTCTATACCATTTGTATTTCATATACCTTTGACTATTGGATGTTCTTATAGGCACTATAGTATTGCCAGCCTAATCTCGGGATTTGATAGGCTTGAAGTCATAAAGAGCGCTGTGCTTCAAGCATTGCGAGGAGCTGCTGGCAAACGCAGGAAATTGCTGTTTGAATGAATGCTTACGAGTCTGCTGCTGCTTACCACCGCTCAGTCAGACTGCTCTATAAAATATCAAATCATTGAATTAATTATAATATAATAAACACAGAGAAATACGAGCCATAGGTCATTAAGATGGTCAAATCTGTAAACTATCATTTCGAAAACAAAACGTTTATTCTTTCAGTGAAATACGGAACCATTCAGGTGGCATCCCTAAGTCTAAATATTGCTGTTACATTGCACAAGCTTCAATGTTATGTCATAATTATGTAAAATTCTGGCAAATTAATTATGGTCTTTGTTAGGAAGAAATGGTCTTCACACAGTTCGCAACAAGCCAGGCGGCCCAAAATGCTGTATGCTATACCCTGACTCTGCTTGCACAGAACGCAAGAGAAGTGACACAATTTCCAGAGTTAATATTGCCTGCTAACATTAATTTATTTTAACTAAATATGCAGGTTTAGAAAAATAAATACTTCTGTATTGATTTTAAGAAATGCATTGATGTTTATGGTTGGGTACATTGGTGCAACGACAGTGCTATTTTCGCGAATGCGCTTGTTAAATCAGTACCCATTTGGCGAAGTAGGCTGTGATTCGATGATAAATTAACAGGCACCGCATTGATTATATGCAACGCAGGACAAGCCAGTTAAACTAGTAATATCATCAACCATGTGTAGTTAACTTATGATTATGTTAATATAGATTGTTTTTTATAAGATAAGTTTAATGCTAGCTAGCAACTTACCTTGGCTCCTTGCTGTGCTCGCATAACAGGTGGTCAGCCTCCCACTCAGTCTCCTCATCAAGTGCAATGTAATCGGCCATAACCAGCGTCCAAAAATACCGATTACAATTGTTATGAAAACTTGAAATCGGCCCTAATTAATCAGCCATGCTGGTTAATCGGTCGACCACTAATAGACATACAGTTGAAATTGGAAATTTACATACACTTAGGTTGGAGTCATTAAACTCGTTTTTGAACCACTCCACAAATTTCTTGTTAACAAACTATAGTTTTGGAAAGTCGGTTAGGACGTCTACGTTGTGCATGACACAAGTCATTTTTCCAACAATTGTTTTTCAGACAGATTATTTCACTTATACTTAATTGTATCTCAATTCCAGTGGGTCAGAAGTTTACATACACTGAGTTAACTGTGCCTTTAAATTGCTTGGAAAATTCCAGAAAATTATGTCATGGCTTTAGAAGCTTCTGATAGGTTAATTGACATCATTTGAGTCAATTGGAGGTGTACCTGTGGATGTATTTCAAGGCCTATCTTCAAACTCAGTGCCTCTTTGCTTGACATCATGGGAAAATCAAAAGAAGTCAGTCAAGACCTCCGAAAAATAATTGTAGACCTCCACAAGTCGGGTTCATCCTTGTGAGCAATTTTCAAACGCCTGAAGGTACCACGTTCATCTGTACAAACAATAGTACGCAAGTATGAACACCATGGGACCACGCAGGCATCATACCGCTCAGGAAGGAGACGCGTTCTGTCTCCTAGAGATGAACGTACTTTGTTGCAAAAGGTGCAAAATCAATCCCAGAACAACAGTAAAGGACCTTGTGAAGATGATGGAGGAAACAGGTACAAAAGTATCTATATCCACAGTAAAACGAGTCCTACATCGACATAACCTGAAAGGTCGGTCAGGAAGGAAGAAGCCACTGCTCCAAAATCGTCATACAAAAGCCAGACTATGGTTTGCAACTGCACATGGGGACAAATATCGTACTTTTTGGAGAAATGTCCTCTGGTCTGATGAAACAAAAATAGAACTGTTTGGCCATAATGACCATTATTATGTTTGGAAGAAAAAGGGGGATGCTTGCAAGCCGAAGAACACCATCCCAACCGTGAAGCACGGGGTGGCAGCATCATGTTGTGGGGGTGCTTTGCTGCAGGAGGGACTGGTGCACCTCACAAAATAGATGGCATCGTGAGGAAGGAAAATTATGTGGATATATTGAAGCAACATCTCAAGATGTCAGTCAGGAAGTTAAAGCTTGGTCGCAAATGGGTCTTCCAAATGGACAATGACCCCAAGCATACTTCCAAAGTTGTGGCAAAATGGCTTAAGGACAACAAAGTCAAGGTATTGTAAATGTAAATGTAAATGTATTGGAGTGGCCATCACAAAGCCCTGACATCAATCCTATAGAAAATTTGTGGGCAGAACTGAAAAAGCTTGTGCGAGCAAGGAGGCCTACAAACCTGACTCAGTTACACCAGCTCTGTCAGGAGGAATGGGCCAAAATTCACCCAACTTATTGTGAGATGCTTGTGGAAGGCTACCCGAAACGTTAGACCCAAGTTAAACAATTTAAAGGCAATGCTACCAAGTACTAATTGAGTGTATGTAAACTTCTGACCCACTGGAAATGTGATGAAAGAAATAAAAGCTTAAATAAATAATTCTCTCTACTATTATTCTGACATTTCACATTCCTAAAATAACGTGATGATCCTAACTGACCTAAAACAGGAAATGTTTACTAGGATTAAATGTCACGAATTGTGAAAAACTGAGTTTAAATGTATTTGGCTAAGGTGTATGTAAACTTCTGACTTCAACTGTATTTGATATTGGCAGAAAGCTTAAATTCTTGTTAATCTAACTGCACAATTTACAGTAGCTATTACAGTGAAAGAATGCCATGCTGTTTGAGGAGAGTGCATAGTTTTGAACATGAAAAGTTATTAATAAACAAATTATGCACATTTGGGCAGTCAACATTTTTTACAGAAATGCAATGGTTCATTGGTTCAGTCTGAAACTATGCACATACACTGCGGCCATCTAGTGGCCAAAATCTAAATTGCACCTGGCCTGGAATAATACATTATGGCCTTTCTCTTGCATTTTAAAGATGATACAAAAGAAAAAACGTTGTTTTTTTTCTTGTATTATCTTTCAAAGGTTCCGAACTTACATCTGAAATTTGACAAATTGATTGAAAAAAGTCAGGTTTCCTTGATATTACTAAAGGTCTCCCACAATTGTCAATTTTGTCTGTTTTCTGTTACTTTATTTTGTCATCTGTTTTGATTATAACCTCTTAATGATCGGACCCTTTTTAAAACATTTTTTTTTCCTAAAATCTAACTGCCTGTAGCTCAGGACCTGAAGCAAGGATATGCATATAATTGATACCATTTTAAAGGAAACACTTTGTGGAAGTGAAATTTGTGGAAATTTGAAATTAGTGTAGGAGAATATAACACATTAGATCTGGTAAAAGATAATACAAACAAGTAAACATTCTTTTTTTCCCCCATCATCTTTGAAATGCAAGAGAAAGACCATACAGTAATATTGCAGTTTAGGTGCAATTTAGATTTTGGCCACTAGCATTGTGTGTGCAAAGTTTCAGATTGTTCCAGTGAAGCATTGCAATACTGAACAATATTTTGTATCAAGTCTGCCCAAATGTGCCGAATTAGTCATTTGATACATTTTCAAGTACTTAACTAAAGAGAACATACAAAATGTAAGTTTACACACTCCCAGGAATGTCATGCATGATGGATCATTAGCGTATACACTAACTTTCACATATCTAGATGGTAGGGCGCGGTGGGCGCGGTGGGTGTGGAGCCAGACACAGCATGTGTTCAAATTGTAGAACCCAGTTCCTACATTTGAATATAAAAATGGATTTTGTAAAACAAAACTATGCTACATTTTATCTCTGGGACCCTCAAGATGACAAATCAGAGCAAGATTGCTGTAAGTACATTGTTTACCTTCAGAGGTGAATGTATCAAACCAGTTGCCGTGACAAAAGTGTTTTTGTTGTTGTGCACGCTCCTCAAACAATAGCATGTTATTTTTTCACTGTTATAGCCACTGTAAATTCAACAGTTCAGTTAAATTCTTGTTAATCTAAGCTTTCTGCCCATATAAGACATGTCTATGTCCTGGGAAATGTTCTTGTTACTTACGTCATGCTAATCACATTAGCGCACGTTAGCTCAACCACGTTAGCTCAACCAGGGACACCGTAGATGATAACATTCTTTTACATTCTGGGAATTTTTGTTCAGTCCCACAAAAATCGCAACAAAGCGCTTATTCAAAGCCCTCCCTCTGTCACTCCGAATCTTCCAGTGTCTGCCTGCAAGCTGGAAATCTTTGCCAGTATGTGTGCGTGTGTAGGCTTTCTGCCCCTCCCCCTCCGAAGCATAGGTTACTGTAGCCAGTGGTGTAAAAAGTACTCAATTGTCATACTTGAGTAAAAGTAAAGATAACTTAATAGAAAATGACTCAAGTAAAAGTGAAAGTCACCCAGTAAAACACTACTTGAGTAAAAGTCTAAAAGCATTTGGTTTTAAATGTACTTAAGTATCAAAAGTAAACAGAAAAGTATCAACCATTTAACATTCCTTATATTAAGCATACCAGACAGCATCATCAACACTCAGACATAATTTAAAAATGAAGCATTTGTGTTTAGTTAGTCCGCTAGATCAGAGGCAGTAGGGATGACCAGGGATGTTCTCTTGATAAGTGTGTGAATTGGACCATTTGTGTCAAAATGTAATGAGTACTTTTGGGTGTCAGGGAAAATGTGTGATGTTAAAAGTACATTTTTTTTCAGGAATGTAGTGAAGTAAAAGTTGGCAAAAATATAAATAGTAAAGTACAGATACCCTAAAAAAATGGCTTAAGTTTTACTTAAGTACTTTACACCACTAACTGTAGCCTACTGACAACATTAAAAGCATGATTCAGAAATTAGAGAGAGATTTTTTATTAGAGAAGAATGGATGAACTTGTTCAGTGCTAGCTAAGGATAGTATAGCTATCCCATTTCACATTTATTAACTACAAAAAGCTAAGATGTGTTTTTAATTCTAGTGCTGTTCTGCACACACAAGCTAGTTAACAATAGCTCTGGTCCAACATTAAGCCAACTCTCGGACGTTAAAAAGACATTCAAGTTCCTCCATAGAAGCCACTCCTCTGTAGGTAAAATTCTGTGGGCCTAACTCAGATAATGCATTTCATAACAAGATGCCCAGCACTTCATTCCAAGCCTCCTCCTCCACCCTTTCTCGCACTCTCCCAACCCGCATCTCGTGCTTTAAACGTGTCTGTCCATAGGTACTGGCAGCACAGTGCACAGTGTGTGTGTTTGTCTTTCAAAAGTTTATTATGAAAAATGAAAAACATTATGGTTCTGAACAAATTATTTTGGTTCCAATCCTTGGTCTCTGATGAAGCTGGTGTTATAAATTACATGTGGTGATTTCCCGTTCGCTGATTCTCCCAGCAAGACAGAGATAAGAGGTTTAAACAGCTGAGAGCCAGGAGTAAAGGAAAGGCAAAGCAAGTGTGTTCTGATGATTAGCTGTGACGACTAGAAGTGTGTTCATCTCTGTTCCAATGGGAGCTGCCTGCCTGCCTGGCTGGTCAAAGTGAGCTTACGCAACAACTCAGCAGCCAGTCAATAAGGCAGTGGCGGTGCCAGGTTTGGTGTGTGGTAGATACTAGATAGAGGATGTGTTCTGATGAATGGCATGGCATGGAGAGGGCCTTGTTGGAGGATCAATAGACTCCACTTTCACATCGCATTAGAACTCTGTGGAGCTGAGCAAACCCAAGAGCTAAAGGTTAGATGTGAAAACAAACTCTCTGACAGCTTCCATTCCTATGTACACTTTACGCCCTTCCCTGAGAAGTTCTATATACTCTGAAGCCCTCGGTCTGTCTCATGGCCCAGCACGGCACAGACTCACACCGTCCCATCAGTTAAACAGAGGGGAATACCTCTCTGTTCAATTACAGGTCTCAGTGGAAACATACAGTATCAAACTTTATCAAATTTATTTTTGATAGGTAGAGGACTTACTACTCCACATGTAGTAATTTCTACAAAGTGGACAATGGATGTAATGAAAAAGTACAGTATGTGATTGCTGTCCTCATACACAGTTTGTCATAAGAATGCATTGTCATGACTTTCTGAATGGCCATTCTTTCCACAATGTATCTAGAACCTAAATAATGGTATTGGTGAAAAGAGTGGAACGTGAACGCTGCATATAAAACTTTTTTTCATCCCAGTTGGTAATTATAGACAGTGTGAGCTGAACCCAGAAATGAACGGCAAGCGAAAAATGAACAGCAAGAGAACAATGAGAGATTTCCATGTCTCTGCAGTTTATCACCATTTCTCCTATTGATCGAACCTCAGTAGAGAGCTAGTGCTTTGCGTGGTCAAGGTGCTGCTGTGAAGTGTTTACTTTATGTTCCTAATATTGCTTATAATTACTGAATTGAGCCTGCACTGACTGTGTTTATTTATTTTTTGTAAACCTTATTTATCTAGGCAAGTCAGTTAAGAAAAAAATTCTTATTTACAATGGCTTCCTACCCCGGCCAAACCCTCCCCTAACCCAGACGACGCTGGGCCAATTGTGCGCCGCCCTATGGGACTCCCGATCACGGCTGGTTGTCATACAGCCCGGGATTGGACCAGTGTCTGTAGTGACGCCTCTAGCACTGAGATGCAGTGCCTTAGACCGCTGCCCACTCGCCACTCTGGAGCCACTCGCCACTGTGTCACTGGAACATTGATCATAAGAGAACTGAAAAACAAAATGAAACGTTTTTATAAATATTTTATACAGTCTATAAAGCTTGTGAAAACAGCTTTCAAATTATGAGTTATGGCTCATTTATTAGAGAAGAGAACGTCAGAAAGAGAAAGACCCAATTAAAGCTTTTAGGAAAGTCGTTATTCACTGACACTTTGTAACGGTCCATTTTGTTGTTTTTAGGAATTGATTAAGTTATATCATGTCCATCCCTGTAGAGTAACCGTTTTTGTCAGCCACTGAGAAATAAATAGACAATCATTTTTTAATTACATTATATCAGTGTTGTGTTAGTCCTGAGTGCTTTTCTGTTTGGAGAGAAAAATGTTTTCGGTTTCTGTGTTTTTTGGCAAGGATTTCTTTTAAACTCAGACAAGCAAGCATTGTCATTCACCTCAGGTACTGTCCATATTACGAATATCACATTTTAAAAGATCCCAGCTAGCACAGTGGATCTGGGATGATTCCAGCTGAGAGTTGGGGCACTCGGCTGAGAGTCAGACTCGGCCGACGTTATGTGAAGTCTGGGCTGCCTTAGGCTGTATTACTTATGGCTAGGATGCGGGGATTGAGCTCGGGCTGATTCCGGTGAGAATTATCTGTCCCAAAGTATTAACTTGAGGCTAAGGACGATTCCGGTGTGAGTTATCTGGCCCAAATGTATTACTTGGGTCTCGGGCCGATTGGGCTACTCTCTGGCAGATGATTACACAGGCTGGTTTACATAATGAACATTTCATTATTTATTTATTTTTCCATATTTTCTCATTGTTTCTGTGATCAAAAAATGCAATTAACATTTAAATAAAACATTTTAAGAGTCCTGTTTAAGTAGTATTTTAGTATTTTGATACTTTGTGCAAGGCAATTGATAAGCGTTAAAAACTTTGTGGATGGAGCCTCCTGAGTGGTGCAGCGGTCTAAGACACTGCGTCGCAGTGCGAACTGCGTTGCTACAGATGCTTGGGTTGATACCCGTGCCGTCCGCGACCGGGAGACCCATGAGGCGACGCACAATTGGCCCAGCATCCTCCGAGTTAGACGAGGGTTTGGCCGGCCGGGATGTCCTTGTCCCATTGAGCTGTAACGACTCCTGTGCAGGGCCAGGTGCATGCACACCGACACGGTCACCTGGTGTACGGTGTTTCCTCCGACATAATTTGAATGCATAAAATGTATAATAGTAATATTTAAAATTACTAAATCGGGCCGCTTCTGGGGGGGGTTCTGGTAAGATGCCTGCAAAGTCGGCTGAATTCCGGTAGAAAGAAACGGCCTGATGTACTTGGGCCGATTCTGGGCAGTCATTCATTTTGATTCCAGGCCGAGTCCGACACTCGATTTCGGGCCGATTCAATCAGTTCCAGCCCCGCTTCTGGGCCGGTTCCTGATTGCTAGCTGGGATGTTTGCACAAACAAACACACACACACTGAATCTGTCACGCCCTGACCTTAGAGAGCCTTTTTTATTCTCTATTTTGTTAGGTCAAGGTGTGACTTGGGTGGGCATAGCTATGTTTCTATTTCTTTGTTGGCCAACTATGGTTCCCAATCAGAGGCAGCTGTTTTTTGTTGTCTCTGATTGGGGATCCTACGTAGGCAGCCCTTTTCCCACCTGTGATTGTGGGATCTTGTTTTTATGTAATACCTGTGAGCACACCATTACTTTACGTTTCGTTTGCTTCTGTATTTGTTTTGGTGAGTTTCATTTATTAAATCATGTGGAACTCTACGCACGCTGCGCATTGGTCCATTTCTAACGACGAGCGTAACAGAATCAACATAATATACTGCTCAAAAAAATAAAGGGAACACTTAAACAACACATCCTAGATCTGAATGAATGAAATCATCTTATTAACTACTTTTTTCTTTACATAGTTGAATGTGCTGGCAACAAAATCACACATAAATAATCAATGGAAATCCAATTTATCAACCCATGGAGGTCTGGATTTGGAGTCACACTCAAAATTAAAGTGGAAAACCACACTACAGGCTGATCCAACTTTGATGTAATGTCCTTAAAACAAGTCAAAATGAGGCTCAGTAGTGTGTGTGGCCTCCACATGCCTGTATGACCTCCCTACAACGCCTGGGCATGCTCCTGATGAGGTGGCGGATGGTCTCCTGAGGGATGCATAAAGCATCCGCCAACTCCTGGACAGTCTGTGGTGCAACGTGGTGTTGGTGGATGGAGCGAGACATGATGTCCCAGATGTGCTCAATTGGATTCAGGTCTGGGGAACGGGCGGGCCAGTCCATAGCATCAATGCCTTCCTCTTGCAGGAACTGCTGACACACTCCAGCCACATGAGGTCTAGCATTGTCTTGCATTAGGAGGAAACCAGGGCCAACCGCACCAGCATATGGTCTCACAAGGGGTCTGAGGATCTCATCTCGGTATCTAATGGCTGTCAGGCTACCTCTAGCGAGCACATGGAGGGCTGTGCGGCCCCCCAAAGAAATGCCACCCCACACCATGACTGACCCACCGCCAAACCGGTCATGCTGGAGGATGTTGCAGGCAGCAGAACGTTCTCCACGGCGTCTCCAGACTCTGTCACGTCTGTCACGTGCTCAGTGTGAACCTGCTTTCGTCTGTGAAGAGCACAGGGCTCCAGTGTCGAATTTGCCAATGTTGGTGTTCTCTGGCAAATGCCAAACGTCCTGCACGGTGTT
The DNA here is from genome assembly GCF_965601325.2 of Salmo salar. NCBI lineage: Eukaryota > Metazoa > Chordata > Actinopteri > Salmoniformes > Salmonidae > Salmo > Salmo salar. The sequence goes on along the minus strand of NC_138295.1, from coordinate 41,891,203 downwards.
GGGCTGTAAGCACAACCCCCACCTGTGGATGTCGGGCCCTCATACCACCCTCATGGAGTCTGTTTCTGACCGTTTGAGCAGACACATGCACATTTGTGGCCTGCTGGAGGTCATTTTGCAGGTAGCGCCTCCATGCTCTGGACACTACGCTGACAGACACAGCAAACCTTCTTGCCACAGCTCGCATTGATGTGCCATCCTGGATGAGCTGCACTACCTGAGCCACTTGTGTGGGTTGTAGACTCCGTCTCATGCTACCACTAGAGTGAAAGCACCGCCAGCATTCAAAAGTGACCAAAACATCAGCCAGGAAGCATAGGAACTGAGAAGTGGTCTGTGGTCCCCACCTGCAGAACCACTCCTTTATTGGGGGTGTTTTGCTAATTGCCTATAATTTCCACCTGTTTCCTATTCCATTTGCACAACAGCATGTGAAATGTATTGTCAATCAGTGTTGCTTCCTAAGTGGACAGTTTTATTTCACAGAAGTGTGATTGACTTGGAGTTACATTGTGTTGTTTAAGTGTTCCCTTTATTTTTTTGAGCAGTGTATTTACATTTACATAAAGAAATAATATGATATGGTATGCTAGAAAGTTGAGTTCTACTGTAAATGTTGGAAATAATTTTCCTGAAATAAAATTATGAATTCGGGCCCTTGTCAACATACAATATCCTGTCCTGTATGACACCTCTAAGTAACGCTTGTCACACATGAATATCATTGTGTCAATTACAGTTTTTTTCTATCACTTTGGCAAATTTTTCAGATGTATATTTTCAAAACTCTAAACTGATAACACTTTTAATGCCCCTTATCTTATTATCACATTTTAGGGAAGACCAAGATGCAGACAGTGTCGAAGTAACAAAAGTTTATTACTAGAACAGGGGGCAGGCAAAACGACAGGTCAAGGACGAAAGGTCAAGGTCAAGGTCAGTAATCCAGATCAGAGTCCAAAAGGTACAGAATGGTAGGCAGTCTCAGGGTCAGGGCAGGCAGAGGTCAATAATCCAGTGTTGTGTGACAAGGTACGGAACGGCAGGCAGGCTCAGGGCCAGGGAAGAATGGTCAAAACTAGAAAACAGAAAGGAGCAAGGGGAAAACCGCTGGTAGGCTTGACAAACAAAATGAACTTGCAACCGACAAACAGAGAACACAGGTATAAATACACTGGGGATAATGGGGAAGATGGGCGACACCTGGAGGGGGATGGAGACAAGCACAAAGACATGTGAAACAGATCAGGGTGTGACACTTATGTTCAGAAACTTTGATTGTGCATTCATTGGGGGTTCACACACCCTTCACCCCTGAGTCATTCATGCTAAATAATATTTATTTTTTAAATACTGTACCATGAGCACATTTTGTTTAGGCCCCAATATATCAGATAATGATAGGCTCGGCATTTAGACATTTTAACTACCTTTTAATTTAATAGCAAACAGTAAAAGATACACATTTAAAAACGTTTATTTTTTAAGTGCTGAATATAAAGAATAATAGATGCTAAATATGATTTTCTATACAGTTTTTGACTATGCACAATTGTTTTATAATTTGTATCCAAGGGCAGGTTGTGAGCAGTGATGGAAAAAGTATCCAATTGTCATACTTGAGTAAAAGTAAAGATCCCTTAATAGAAAATGACTCAAGTAAAAGTAAAAGTCACCCAGTAAAATTCTTCTTGAGTAAAAGACTAAAAGTATTTTGCTTAAAATATACTTAAGTATCAAAAGTAAATGTAATTACTAAAATCTACTTAAGTATCAAAAGTAAAAGTGTAAATCATTTCAAATTCTTTATATTAAGCAAACCAGACGGCAACATTTTCTTATTTTATTAATTTACAGATCGCCAGAGGCACACTCCAACATTTAGACATAATTTACAAACGAATCATGTGTGTTTAGTGAGTCCACCAGATCAGAGGCAATAGGGATGACCAGGGATGTTCTGTTGATAGGTGCGTGAATTGGACCATGTTCCTGTCCTGTTAAGCATTTAAAAGGTAACGAGTACCTTTGGATGTCAAAGAAAACGTATGGAGAAAAAAGTACAAGGCAGCCAAAAGCTGAATTGCAGCATACTGCACATACAAGTAATTTGAACAAAAACTATTTAAAATGAAATCAGCAAGTCAGTTAGGATGGGGGCTGAAGAATATATGAGAGTTGAAACAGATCAAATGGTATTGAGAGCGGAGCGTTGATGATCTTGGAGGGAGCTGGTCAGTCAGTCGGAGAGACAGTCAGGTCCGCAGCCTCGGAATCTCATCTTGCTGTCCTCTCACATCCTCCTTTCTCTGGCTTTGTTGATGGTTAGCTGGCTAGCCACTCCTCTCAACAAACACCGTGTAGCACCAGGGCCGTATCTAGGGTTTGAATTTTAGTGAGGTCCGGAAGAGTTATTTGCTATTTGGTGATCAGCAAAAACAAGCAAAAATAACCCTAGCCATTATCACCTTGGCTGCTGTAGGTTCATTCACCTCAGTCGATCTACAAAAAATACATAGCCTATTATCTATACAATTGCTATGTTATACCTCTGAAAAGGAGGAAATATGAGAAAATATTCACACTGACATGTAGCAACAGCAATAATAAAAAACAGATGACATTTTTAGAACTGTATTGTTTGCATTTTGATTGGATTTTTAATGTAGACCTATAAGGAAGATAGGCCATGTGGTATGTTCATATTTCATTTTTTTTTCAGTTCCTGACTTGTTTGATGGGATTAGTACAGATTTTCTCAGGGGATCACAAATTGGGCCTGTGACCCCAAGTTTGGGAACCACTGTACTAACCTCTCTCTCCGCTTGCTTCCGCACTCTCTGACACGGATCCCTCTGGAACTTTCATCACGCACACCTGTCCCCTATTCCCACTGATTAGTGTTTGTATATACAGTATGTGCCCTTTGGTTTCCACTGGGTGTCGGATATTGTTACAATGTCCGTTTGTGCGTGTGAGTACCTGTGCTGTGTGTTTTGGGCTTTCGTGCCCTTTCGTGCCCTTGCGTAGATAATTACGGGTCTCGTCCCGTGGGTTAATCATTGTGCGCGTGTGTTATATATTTGAGGTACACCTCACTCTTTTTTGGGGGGGTTTCAACCCTGTGCGTTTTGTTTAGTGTTTGTTTGGTCTTCGTCCCCGTGCCTTTCCACGGCACGCCGTAATTTGGGTACAATAAAAAACTCTATTACGCATTCCTGCATTCCCCCCGAATCATTCATACCGATGCGACACTCTCTCTCTGTCTCTTCTGCTTCCTCCTGCATGCATTGCAGCCTGTCTCAGCCTCCCCACTGAGTGCTACATCACTGTATGTCTCAGTAGCCTACTCTCTGTAAAGCAACGTTATTATGAGATTTTAGTAGCGTAATTTCTGCTCCTGCTGAGGTAGGCTCCGTTTAACTTTAGCTTCTTACTTCATCCTTCTAGCTGGCTAAGTCATACTAGCCAGAGCCCTTCAATGTTACAGCAATTTAAGTCTCTGCCGGCAGATAGTCACCTGACTGACATATCTATAAGTGACTATTTACCAGTTGTGCACTCATTCTCCGAGAGTCAGATTTTGTTTGTTTGGGGGGGGATGTCTGTAGACAAGGCAGGAGTTGCGGGACGGTTTTAAAATTGCCTTTTGTACGGCATCTCACAAACACACTGTGAGCAGCAGCATCTCTAGACTAGTTGCCTATTGAGCTGACTGCGAGCTGGGGTAGTTCATTTCACGTCGCCCTCTGCTTGTGCCGCGAGAATTAGTTGTTTGACAGAGTGCTGAATGTGCTGCTAAAATGGGAAGTATGGGAGGCAAATCTGTGGAATGCAGGCGAACATAACACAACAAACCACTGTAAAGTATTCCACTCGTTCGCAAAGAGGCTGGCGCAAATAGAATTCAGTCAGATAAAAAATATAAGTATTCTGAGCTTTGATCAATGCTGGGAGCAATATTTAGATGTTGACCCGCAATTGATTTTCTTTGCTGTGTACAATATACAAATTAGAAAAAGGTCCGGTCCTCGTTGTCCTGATATGTAGTTATGGCCATGTGTAGCACCCACATGGGTGATGCTACTTGTGCCACCACAAAGGTGCTGGAAGCTCATTACACAATGTCTATGGTCAGAGTAGCATATCTTCACTAAAACATCTCCACTTGCAATCCTCTCGCTTGTATTTCTGTTTCACCGGTGTTCTGGCATCATTTAAATCCCAATCCCAACAGTCCCCAACAGATGGGATTCTTCAAAGTAGCCACCCTTTGTCTTGATGACAGCGTTGCATACTTTTGGCATTCTCTCAACCAGCTTCATGAGGTAGTCACCTGGAATGCATTTCAATTAACAGCTGTGCCTTGTTAAAAGTTCATTTGTGGATTTGTTTTCCTTTTTAATGCATTTCAGCCAATCCGTTGTGTTGTGACAAAGTAGGGTTGGTATACAGAAGATAGCCCTATTTGAGGCTCTCATGAGGACCACCACAGGAAATATTGAATAAGTATCGAAATTGAAAGAGTGATTTGGTACAGTTAACAAGTGACTTTGTGAATTGTTCGTTGTACTCAGTCAATGAAAAATCTGCTTAGAGTTTTGAAACATGAGCCATTTTGAGGATCTGTTTAGATATTTGTGTTGAGAGTTGTGAAAATGTACCACATACTTGTGAAAATTGCGCCAAAGTGATTGTAAAAAACTAACAATCATAGAAACCTGAGTGAGCAGGTGTCAGTTGGCATTTGAATTACAGTAGCCACAGAATAGAGTGTGATGAGGAAAATACTGCTTTGTTTTCTTGGTACTTTGTTTTCTAAGAACTTGCTCCGCACTTTTTCTGATCTCCGGAAAATAATGTTTTGTTTTTTTTACATTTGGGATTGGAATGCTGGACATATTTGGTAGCGGCTAGACTGTTTATCTATCCCCTAGAGTTTAGTCCAAGAGAAACGGGAGTGTTTATTTTGCAACGTGTGACTAATAGAAATCAATGACAACAAACATGTAAAAAACTGATTATGATATTCATTTCTCTATGGAGGGGTAAGTGCTCTTGGGGTGGATTTCAATACGTCAGTGTAATGAACTCCGGAATTTAGTCAGTGAAACAAGAATCCCTGTTAAAAATCCACTAGGGATTGTTTATACCACAGAAACATTTGGGAACCTAAACTTTTAGTCTCCTGGCCCAATAACTTCCAGAAGTGAGAGAGGAAAAGACCAGAGCAGAGCAGCAGCAGTGGTAATCAGTTCTTTGGACTGACTGGCAGAGAAGAAAAGAACAGGGCAAATACGCAGAAAGTCGTGCTGCGGTCTGCCTCAGACAACCAGTAGATAGAAAACAAACTCAAGAACCAAGTACTCATGCTTCCGCATGTATTCCCCAGAGCCTGGCCCTGCATAAGCTTGGGTGACTCTCTCTCCCCTCTTGAGAGGGATTGTTCTTTGTCTGAGCTAGACTTGACTGAACAAATCTCCAGTTTATAGGTTCATCTGGAATGTTAAAGCGTTCCGTATGTTATACGGCAGATCAATTTGTCCGCCGTCCGAAATGAAAATGTAAATTTGGTGAAATTCTTAAAAGAGAGACACGTGCCAATGAGAGCACTAAAGCTAGTTGTAAATACTTTGCCACAGGGATAGGAACATTTTAAGGAGAGCCTTGTTTGATTTTTGTTATACACATCATTGCCTTTATTAATCGGCTCTGTTGCTACAGCACTTGCTCTTATATTGGATGGATGACGTCAAGTATGGGGCGCCAGGTAGCCTAGTGGTTAGAGCGTTGGACTAGTAACCGTAAAGGTTGCAAGATCAAATCCCCGAGCTGACAAGGTAAAAAATCCATCGTCCTGCCCCTGAACAAGGCAGTTAACCCACTGTTCCTAGGCCGTCATTGAAAATAAGAACTTGTTCTTAACTGACTTGCCTAGGTAAATAAAGGTTAAAATAAAGGAATGGCAACTTAAAACTTAACTTCAGTGATGTATTCTCCCAAACCAATGGCTCTTATTGAGTTGCAGATCTTTTCCTCCTATCTTGAATATAATTAAAAAAACATTTTTGTTAATGTTCCCCAGGCACAGATTATTTGAGTTGAAAAAAGTTGCTCTACAATAAACAATTATTTATTCACTGTCGAACATCAGCTATTTAATAGTATTGTCAATCCTTTAAAGAAAAGTTGTATCTGAGTATGACTACAGTATTATATCGTTATACAACAGACAGTTGTTAATAGGAATGCAGTCATTTTAATAGAAACTTTGAAACATGTACAATGCATTCGCCCAGTAGTCAAGAATATAGATGAAGGGTTAGGCTCGTGTGACCACTTTGAAATAATTCTTAATCACCAAAGTTTTATTTAAAGATCAAGTTTGGCAACAGCAAAACAGTGAGTGGGTTATTTTATCCAGCTCGTGTTATAATTTTGGATGTGCGTAAAAATCCCTCCTCGTAGGCCATATGCCCGTCATGAAATGAGACATGAGTTAATCTGGTGACACTATTTAGAAACATTGAAGTTATTTTCCCCTTAACAATAGCTTGTTTTCCATTTAATTTGATAGAAAAACAAGTCGTTAGTAGGCTAACCTTACCCTACTGTGACGAAAGCTGGTTCAACAGCAATGCGTCCGGTGTCTTTCTTATCCTGGCCAAAAGGTTTCTAAATGGTCTACTTGTGTCTTTTGCCGACATGCTTTTGCGTTATTCCCAATTCACATATGACTACCTGCAGTGCATACTCCATTTGGCTTGTAGCCATCTACATTTCCAAAGAGTGCCTCTTGTCTGGTTACAAAAGGCGCGTTTCTCCAAACATAGGCTAATTATTTTTTTCAGTCCTATAACGCCATATCAATGGGAGTCCTATGCTATATCTTGCTTATTGAGAACCTGCCTCTCACATACAAGAAACTTTACGGGAGCCTATTATTTTTTTTTTAGAAGTGCGACGCATAAAAGGCCTACACTCGTTAAAGGCAGTTAAATCAAATCAAGTGAAATGTTATTCGTCACATGCACTGAATACAACAGGTGTGTCATTTACCGTGAAATGCTTACTTACGATGGATGACGTTGTAGTTTATACTGGCAGTGGTAGAGAAGCACTTTATTACCCCAGGATGAGGAGCCTGCCACTGTCCTCAACGCCATGACCTCTGAAAATACACATAGCTGTGGCCTCCCTGGACTGTTCAACTCAATTTTATTCTCCAGTGTGTTGCATTGAGTAATATCACAAATATGCACTGTAGCCTACTTTACAAAGGTTATGGGACTTTATTTTGAGAGAAAATTCAATCTAGTCTTATTCAGGATGACACATGACCAATGTCAACTCCCATAAAGTATTTCATGGGGGTGAGTTATTTGCAGTTATTTATTTAACTATCGTAAAATGTAATCTTCAGATATGATGTTGATAGCTGTGTCTGGTGAAAAGCTATTGTTTAGTGTGCAGAGTTAAAATAAAGTAGTAATGAGCTTTATTTTTGGTGAGTTCCTTCGGAAATACCTCTAATGTTAGTGTTTCTTGGCGGGAAAAAATTCAGAAAAGAAACATTATTAACTCAGCTGGATACTGCGTGACATAAAAGTATGTGAATGTATAGAGCTCACCAGCTTGTAGTCATAAAACCAGGAAGTGAGTTACCTGTGGTTCGTTCAGCCATCCCTATAGGGAAGGTAATGGGGATGGAATGGGGTTTATGAGACAAATGCTGAAAATAACGTCCGAGGTTAACACAGGCTTAGGAGATCTTATACATTTTGCCTACACAAAGACGCCATTACTATTTCTCTCTATTACTATTATGTTTAACCCATTCATGTCCATAACAGAAATTTATAATTTATTTTGGTACACTTGTTCTCTGAGCTTGCCGATGGACACATCTGAAGAAGGTTTTACAATCGGCCAAAGCGTTTTTCTATAATGTGAGTTTTTGTTAAACAAATCAAAATCTATTTCATAGCTTTGCACACTCTTGGCCTTCTCACAACCAGCTTCATGAGGTAGTCACCTGGAATGCATTTCAATTAACAGGTGTGCAAGAGTGTGCAAAGCTGTCATCAAGGAAAAGGGCGGCTACTTTGACAAATCTACAATTTAAAAGATATTTTGATTAGTTTAACACTTTTTTGGTTACTACATGATTCCATATGTGTTATTCCATAGTTATGATATCTTCACTGTTATTCTACAATGTAGAAAATAGTACAAATAAAGAAAAACTATTGAATGAGTAGGTGTGTCCAAACTTTTGACTGGTACTGTGTATATATATATCAAGGCGGTGACCCGATCCTGTAGGTTCATGCTCTACAACATTCGCAGAGTACGACCCTTCCTCACACAGGAAGCGGCGCAGGTCCTAATCCAGGCACTTGTCATCTCCCGTCTGGATTACTGCAACTCGCTGTTGGCTGGGCTCCCTGCCTGTGCCATTAAACCCCTACAACTCATCCAGAACGCCGCAGCCCGTCTGGTGTTCAACCTTCCCAAGTTCTCTCACGTCACCCCGCTCCTCCGCTCTCTCCACTGGCTTCCAGTTGAAGCTCGCATCCGCTACAAGACCATGGTGATTGCCTACGGAGCTGTGAAGGGAACGGCACCTCCATACCTTCAGGCTCTGATCAGGCCCTACACCCAAACAAGGGCACTGCGTTCATCCACCTCTGGCCTGCTGGCCCCCCTACCTCTGAGGAAGCACAATCAAAACTGTTCGCTGCTCTGGCACCCCAATGGTGGAACAAGCTCCCTCACGACGCCAGGACAGCGGAGTCAATCACCACCTTCCGGAGACACCTGAAACCCCACCTCTTTAAGGAATACCTAGGATAGGATAAAGTAATCCTTCTAACCCCCCCCCCCCCCTTAAAAGATTTAGATGCACTATTGTAAAGTGGTTGTTCCACTGGATATCATAAGGTGAATGCACCAATTTGTAAGTCGCTATGGATAAGAGCGTCTGCTAAATGACTTAAATGTAAATGTAATATACAGTATATATACTGAGTGTACAAAACATTAAGAAAACCTGCTCTTTCCATGACAGACTGACCCGGTGAAAGCTATGATCCCTTATCGATGTCACTTGTTAAACCCACTTCAATCAGTGTAGATGAAGGGGAGGAAACAGGTTAAAGAAGGATTTTTAAGCCTTGAGACAATGGAGACATGGATTGTGTATGTGTGAGGGTGAATGGGCAAGACAATATATGTAAGTGCGTTTGAACGGGATATGGTAGTAGGCGTCAGGTGCACCGGTTTGTGTGTCAAGAACTGCAACACTGCTGGGTTTTTCACACTCAACAGTTTCCTGTGTGTATCAAGAATGGTCCACCACCTAAAGGACATCCAGCCAACTTGACACAAATGTGGGAAGCGTTGGAGTCAACATGGGCCAGCATCCCTTTAGAATGCTTTCAACACCTTGTAGAGTTCAAGACCAACAAGTTGAGGCTGTTCTGAGGGCAAAAGGGGGTGCAACTTAATATTAAGAAGGTGTTCCTAATGTTTTGTGCAGTGAGTGTATGAACAATATCTAAAGAAATACACATACTCTCTCTCTCACACACACACTCATAGAGTATATTATATAGCATAAGCAAATCCAATACAAGTCAATGGAGAGTGAGGCATGATACAGCATTCTCCCTCTTTCTCTCCCTCTCTCACAAGCACACATGTTTACACACATACCACAGACATACACACACACTCTCACACCCATGCACGCACGCACACTCACACACACACACCGATGCACACACACAAACACACAAGCAACACCTGGTGGGAAAGTACAACCGTTCTGAATTTATTTACAAATACATGTCTTTGAAGCTAATCTTGTTTAGTCTGATGTCCTAACTCGTTTCTTTGATTGAATGTTAAGTTTGTAGGAACTGTAGAATTGTTATTTGTTTACCTTTTGCTGTGGTATGTGTGATTAAAGTGTGGGAAGTTCATATAATGAATTGAATCCCTTTTTTGAATGCATCAATTGTGACATGAACAAAACCTTTCTTATGCTGTATAATATACTCTAGGAGTGTGTGTGGGTGTGTGTGGATTTCTTTAGATATTGTGTGTATATATATATATATTGGTCGAGACAATTATTAAAAGATGTGAACATGTTTAATATCTGAGAAAGAGAGAAAACACTGTAAAATGACTCCGTTTCCAGTCTCTTATATTGAAAAAGAGCGACCCGGCTCTATGTATTCTACTGGTTTGTGACCCACTGACACCGCCCCGGTTAGAGGGGAATAAAGCAGCCCAAGAGTTAACACACACAGGAATTTGTAATCACACATCCCATGCACGTATGTCCACCCACGCTCTGACACTGGGAAAAATACAGTTCTGGCCCGGCTAATACGTATACGCTTGAGAGAGTAAGCAACGGCTCCCACTGGCCAGTGCTGGGCTAGCTAGGAGCATCTAACCAATAACATTATGCATGATCAGTGCATGGGCAATGTGGGGTGCATGGGGACAGTCTGATTGGCTGAAACCACGAGCTGGAGGTGATCAATATCTCACATGATGGGAATGGGGAGAGCTATACAATGCAACACATATACTCTAGTGGTGTGTGTGTGTGTGTGTGTGTGTGTGTGTGTGTGTGTGTGTGTGAAAGTGAGTTTGTGTGGATTTCTTTACATATTGTTTTTATATACAGTATATATTGTTCCGGACAATCTATATACCACAAATGATTAACATCTGATCATTTGAACATGTATTCACATGACTTGATTCATGAAATGTGTAAAAAAACATTAACCCTGTATGTCCAAATACGATCTATAGTATGATAAAGAAACGGCAGTAGATCACAAACATGTTGAATCATGTATTTGGCATATCTTGGCTTACAACAGGTCTAACAATACTTCTAAACAATTTAATTCTGAATTGTATTTACATTTACATTTACATTTAAGTCATTTAGCAGACGCTCTTATCCAGAGCGACTTACAAAATGGTGCATTCACCTTATGATATCCAGTGGAACAACCACTTTACAATAGTGCATCTAAATCTTTTAAGGGGGGGGGGGGTTAGAAGGATTACTTTATCCTATCCTAGGTATTCCTTAAAGAGGTGGGGTTTCAGGTGTCTCCGGAAGGTGGTGATTGACTCCGCTGTCCTGGCGTCGTGAGGGAGCTTGTTCCACCATTGGGGTGCCAGAGAAGCGAACAGTTTTGACTGGGCTGAGCGGGAACTGTGCTTCCTCAGAGGTAGGGGGGCCAGCAGGCCAGTGGTGGATGAACGCAGTGCCCTTGTTTGGGTGTAGGGCCTGATCAGAGCCTGAAGGTATGGAGGTGCCGTTCCCTTCACAGCTCCGTAGGCAATCACCATGGTCTTGTAGCGGATGCGAGCTTCAACTGGAAGCCAGTGGAGAGAGCGGAGGAGCGGGGTGACGTGAGAGAACTTGGGAAGGTTGAACACCAGACGGGCTGCGGCGTTCTGGATGAGTTGTAGGGGTTTAATGGCACAGGCAGGGAGCCCAGCCAACAGCGAGTTGCAGTAATCCAGACGGGAGATGACAAGTGCCTGGATTAGGACCTGCGCCGCTTCCTGTGTGAGGCAGGGTCGTACTCTGCGAATGTTGTAGAGCATGAACCTACAGGATCGGGTCACCGCCTTGATGTAAGTGGAGAACGACAGGGTGTTGTCCAGGATCACGCCAAGGTTCTTAGCACTCTGGGAGGAGGACACAAGGGAGTTGTCAACCGTGATGGCGAGATCATGGAACGGGCAGTCCTTCCCCGGGAGGAAGAGCAGCTCCGTCTTGCCGAGGTTCAGCTTGAGCTGGTGATCCGTCATCCACACTGATATGTCTGACAGACATGCAGAGATGCGATTCGCCGCCTGGTTATCAGAAGGGGGAAAGGAGAAGATTAATTGTGTGTCGTCTGCATAGCAATGATAGGAGAGACCATGTGAGGATATGACAGAGCCAAGTGACTTGGTGTATAGCGAGAATAGGAGAGGGCCTAGAACAGAGCCCTGGGGGACACCAGTGGTGAGAGCGCATGGTGCGGAGACAGATTCTCGCCACGCCACCTGGTAGGAGCGACCTGTCAGGTAGGACGCAATCCAAGCGTGGGCCGCGCCGGAGATGCCCAACTCGGAGAGGAGGATCTGATGGTTCACAGTATCAAAGGCAGCAGATAGGTCTAGAAGGATGAGAGCAGAGGAGAGAGAGTTAGCTTTAGCAGTGCGGAGAGCCTCCGTGACACAGAGAAGAGCAGTCTCAGTTGAATGCCCAGTCTTGAAACCTGACTGATTAGGATCAAGAAGGTCATTCTAAGAGAGATAGCAGGAGAGCTGGCCAAGGACGGCACGTTCAAGAGTTTTGGAGAGAAAAGAAAGAAGGGATACTGGTCTGTAATTGTTGACATCGGAGGGATCGAGTGTAGGTTTTTTCAGAAGGGGTGCAACTCTCGCTCTCTTGAAGACGGAAGGGACGTAGCCAGCGGTCAAGGATGAGTTGATGAGCGAGGTGAGGAAGGGGAGAAGGTCTCCGGAAATGGTCTGGAGAAGAGAGGAGGGGATAGGGTCAAGTGGGCAGGTTGTTGGGCGGCCGGCCGTCACAAGACGCGAGATTTCATCTGGAGAGAGAGGGGAGAAAGAGGTCAAAGCACAGGGTAGGGCAGTGTGAGCAGGACCAGCGGTGTCGTTTGACTTAGCAAACGAGGATCGGATATCGTCAACCTTCTTATCAAAATGGTTGACGAAGTCATCCGCAGAGAGGGAGAAGGGGGGGGGAGGGGGAGGAGGATTCAGGAGGGAGGAGAAGGTAGCAAAGAGCTTCCTAGGGTTAGAGGCAGATGCTTGGAATTTAGAGTGGTAGAAAGTGGCTTTAGCAGCAGAGACAGAAGAGGAGAATGTAGAGAGGAGTGAGTGAAAGGATGTTTCACGATATTTCAAAATACGCTTGCTGAAGTCTTTTAAATGTTTATTTTTTTTCACATTTTCTCAAAATCCCATCATTGATTGACACTGGAAGTATGATAGACACTATTACCATTTCAATATGGCTTGTCTAGACACTTGTACTAACTATATTGAAACAAAAGGTCATGCATTTATGCCAAACAGAATTTGTTCTGTGGCGCATTTTGATATTGTACTAAATATAGTACAAGGATGTAAATGGGTTAATATTGTGAAGAGTATTTTCAAAGTGATCAGTGCAACACCAATACAGAGCTGTCACACCAGCTCCTGACCAATGTTCCCTTAAACATTTTTTTGGCGCTGACCAAATTCAATTCAAATCAAATCAAATGTTATTGGTCACATACACATGGTTAGCAGATGTTATTGCGACTGTAGCGAAATGCTTGTGTTTCTAGTTCCGACAGTGCAGCAATATCTAACAAGTAATCGAACAATTCCACAAAAACTACCTAATACACACAAATATAAGTAAAGGAATGGAATAAGAATATATACATAGAAATATAAGGATGAGCAATGACCGAGCGGCATAGGCAAGATGCAATAGATGGTATAAAATACAGTATATGTATATATATGAGATGAGTAATGCAAGATATGTAAACATTATTAAAGTGGCTTTATTAAAGTGACTAGTGATCCATTTATTAAAGTGGCAAATGATTTCAAGTGAGGGTTTCAGGTGACAAGCTCAATTTCTTCAGCCTCCTGAGGTTGAATAGGCGCTGTTACGCCTTCCTCACCACACTGTGTGGGTGGACAATTTCAGTTTGTCCATGATGTGTTTGTCGAGGAACTTAAAACTTTCCACCTTCTCCACTGCTGTCCCGTCAATGTGGATAGGGGGGTGCTCCATCTGCTGCTTCCTGAAGTCCACGTTCATCTCCTTTGTTTTGTTGACATTGAGTGAGAGTTTGTTTCCCCTGACACCACATTCCGAGTGCCCTCACCACCTCCCTATAGGCTGTCTCATCGTTGTTGGTAATCAAGCCTACTATGGTTGTGTCGTCTGCAAACTTGATGATTGAGTTGGAGGCGTGCATGGCCACGCAGTCATGTGTGAACAGGGAGTGCAGGAGGGGACTGAGCACACATCCTTGTGGGGCCACAGTGTTGAGGATCAGCGAAGTGGAGATGTTGTTTTCTACCTTCACCACCTGGTGGCGGCCCGTCAGGAAGTCCAGAACCCAATTGCACAGGGCGGCAACGAAACCCAGGGCCTCAAGCTTAATGATGAGCTTGGAGGGTACTATGGTGTTGAGCGGTCTTCCGGCGCACATTAACAGCCCACTGGGCACACACTGTTTGAATCAACGTTGTTTCCACGTAATTTCAATTAAATTATATTGAACCAATGTGGAATAGACGTTAAACGTCTGTGCCCAGTGGGTGTGAACACTTAGGCTGTATCCGCTTTAAGTTAAAGTTTCAGACAGTGGCCAATAGGCTATCGTGGCTATTTGAACATAATGTAGGCCTATCAGAGTGGCCTACCAACAATAACAATGGAGCAAATGCCATAACATTTCCATAAGGCTGTGGGTCTTGTGTGGCTCATTTGGTAGAGCATGGAATTTGCAATGCCAGGTTTGTGGGTTCGATTGCCATGGGGGACCAGTACAAACAAGTATGAAAATTGATATGAGTCACTCTGGATAAGAGTGTCTGCTAAATTAAATGTAAATGGATATAGCTGTTGACTGCGATGATATTGCCTACTATAGCCAATATATGTGCTCTATGATCTCACATGTGCTTAGGTTACAGGTAGGTCAAGGCAGGCAAAGAGTCTAAATCAAATCAGAGTCACGCAGGTACAGAACAGCGGTCAGGACGGTCAGGATGGTCAGAACTGGGAAGACTAGGAAAAGCAAAAACTAGAGCACAGGGAACACGCTGGTAGGACTTGACGGGACAAGACGAACTGGCAACAGACAAACAGAAAACGCAGGTATAAATACACATGAGGTAATGGGAGACACCTGGTGGGGGTTGGAGACAATCACAAAACAGGTGAAACAGACCAGGGTGTTTTACAACCCTTCCCTATTTTTTGGACCAGCCCCCCCTCCCTACCCCAGTAAATTTTGAACTGTCCTCAATCAATGAAAAATGTTGTCTGTACAGGTTTACATTCAACAACAGTAGAAACAGATTATTTTTTTTGTAATTATTTTCATAAGCTATTATTGTTCCAGTTCCTGCTATTCCATGTTAAACCAGCTGGCACAGACCAACGGGCTGGAGCGTTTTTCACTTTTCATTGGTTCATTGTTCCAAGTTTCCAACTCTTACCAAAGGAATTAGATCTAATCTTGGGATTTTAGGTAGTGAATTTATAACTGCACACTACATGGCATTTGGACAGACAGCCACATGAATCTCCCATTTTAGTCAGTTGTCTTTAATCAGGTCTGTAAGCCAGTCACATAGTCATGCCACTCTTGTATTGCTGGCATAAGGGTACCAGGATTATGGCACCAATAAACTGACTCATTCATCTTCGCACCCTATTGCTTTATTATATTCCTTTGTGTTGTAGATAGTTAGGTTTCATTTTCGAGAGTTTTACTCATTTGATTGTTAGTGTAGGCTACATTACTGTATGTGTCACAGGATCAAGGAATTTCCCAAAACCTGACAACATAACTTAAGGACTAGTAAGGCCTGATCCTGAATATCAAATACGAATTCTATGAAGTTGTTGTTACCCTTTTCACTTTTATTTGTAATCCTTTAAATAAAGGACCATGTAATTGTTAAGTGTCTTAATGGACCCTAAAAGTCATATTTGTTACTTTTTCACAGTCGCTAATCAGCGCAATTGTTGGTATTATACTTGTGAATATGGCCCAGTAATATCATATCAGGCAGTGTAGGGGCACCTCTATGTCTGCCACTTTCAAATGGCTATACTGATGTAATGGGCCGTAAAGTATAATGGGATAAATAAAGTATGCCAGGTTGGGGTTTTAGGACTCCAACTCACTCAATAAAGTATTTTTATACCTTTAATGTGCAGGCTCTTAAGATGCTCTGACAGCATACATCATTTATTACAGCTGCTTAACCCTTCTGGGATGTTTATTGTTTTTGTTGTTGACTGTGCCTCAGATTGCTGCATTCAGAACTCAGTGCCGTCAGGGAGCACAATAGTGATTGGCATGCTTTGAAAGAATTGGAGCATGGCCACTATATAGCCTATACAACAGTCATACCGAATAGGAAATGCTAGAAATTCTGGGAGACCTTGGACTTTGCGCAGAGGTCTTGAATACAGACCAGAGAACCCAGACTGTTAAAGAATCGTAAAATTGTAGCAGGTGTTAAGTTGTAAAACTATGGCATCCGTTCTAATCAGTGTGAGACAGGAGGTTGTATTGTGCTGAGGTGAAGGAGTCAGATTGTGTTTTAGTGGAAGTTCCTTTACAAGGCATTCTACCTCCGCTTTATCTAAAGCAAGTCTGTGATGTCGCTACTGTGCTCTTGTTAACGTGTTACTGTAAGACCACCTCGATCAGCAGCACATTATAGTGATATCGTATGCCATATTAGTAAGATTTCTGGGATTTACACCCTTTTATGGTTTTAGTGAGCGTGCAAGTCAACACCACTCAAACGGTTATAGGAATACCATCTACCCTGAACATGACTGAGCTTATTACTATTTATGTCTGAAGAGGTATTCAAATGTAGACATAAGGAGGACCTATAGTATAGGGATTTTATAATTACGCATAATGATACTGCATTCCAGATGGGAGGCCTCAACGCACACCTAATTATACACTGGTGTGCAAAATTACTGACACCCTTGATCAAGATGAGCAAAAATGACTATCAAATAAATAATTCAAATACTGAGCTATATTCTATGGGGAAATTATCTTATTTTATACTTATATAATAGATGTTGTTTAACAACTAATACTTGTTTTCTCTCAAAAACATAGGGGTCAAATTATTGACACCCTTGTTTTCAATATCTTTCAATACCTCACCTTTCAAGAAAAAAAAAATATGAGATTGGAGAACGCATTCCTCCATACAGAATCTTTCCATATCCTTGATATCTTTCGTCTGGGCTTATGGACAGCCCTCTTTAATTCAAACCACAGGTTTTCAATTGGATTCAAGTCCAGAAACTGATTTTGTAGTCAATTAATCTTTCTTTGTGGATTTAAAAAAAATGTGTGCTTGGGGTTATTGTCTTGCTGGAAGATCTAGTTGCGACCAAGTTTCAGCCTCCTGACAGCAGGTTTTTGGCTAAAATGTCCAACCAGGTTTTGAGCTAAAGTTAATGATGTTGTTGACCTTAAAAAGGGCCCAGGACCAGTGTAAGGAAAACAGCCCATAACCTAAAATATCTAACACCATATTTTACAGTAGGTATGGGGTTCTTATCTGCTTATGCATTCTCATTCCCAATTTTTTAACATACAATATAGCTCACTATTTTAATTCTTTACTTTTATACAGTATTTTTTGCTTATCTTTATCAAGGGTGTCAATCATTTCGGACCCCACTGTAAATCACTTTAGCAGTCCCTCACTGTTTTAATCAGATGGGTAGATGTTGCATCACATTTACGTCATTTTAGCAGACGCTCTTATCCAGAGCGACTTACAAATTGGTGCATTCACCTTATGATATCCAGTGGAACAACCACTTTACAATAGTACATCTATATCTTTTTTTTTGGGGGGGGGGTTAGAAGGATTACTTTATCCTATCCTAGGTATTCCTTAAAGAGGTGGGGTTTCAGGTGTCTCCGGAAGGTGGTGATTGACTCCACTGTCCTGGCGTCGTGAGGGAGCTTGTTCCACCATTGGGGTGCCAGAGCAGCGAACAGTTTTGACTGGGCTGAGCGGGAACTGTGCTTCCGCAGAGGTAGGGAGGCGAGCAGGCCAGAGGTGGATGAACGCAGTGCCCTTCTTTGGGTGTAGGGACTGATCAGAGCCTGAAGGTACGGAGGTGCCGTTCCCCTCACAGCTCCGTAGGCAAGCACCATGGTCTTGTAGCAGATGCAACCTGCTTTAATGTTACTTTTCTTTTGATTTCTTCCATTTTGACATGCAAACAGTCAATGGGATATACAGTATACTATAAAACTCAACTCTGGACCTAGAAACCAGTTCTACTGCTCCCCTCTAATCAGGGACTGATTTAGACCTGGGACACCAGGTGTGTGCAATTAATTATCAGGTAGAACAGAAAACCAGCAGGCTCTGGACCTCGTAGGGTAAGAGTTGAATAACCCTGCTATAGTCTGTATTACTATAGTGATGAGGGAGTTTCACTTTAGAGTGTGTATGAATACTTTATAATTCTACTTCTGTCTTGAATGTGTGGCTTTTCAGTCAAGGTAATGAGCATACCTTAGGCTGTAAGCATAACTTATTTTGGAACATGATGGTACCACAGTCTCAATGGGTAAATACTAAGTTCTTACATCACCACAATCACTCCAACATTTGGGAAAGGGGATACCTAGTCAGTTGCATAACTGAATAGATTCAACCAAAATGTGTCTTCCATATTTCACCCAACCCCTTTGAATCAGAGAGGTGCGGGGGGCTGCCTTAATCAACATCCATGTCAGAACGGCAGAACAGCAGATTTTTCTTCCTTGTCGGCTCGGGGATTCGATCCAGCGACCTTTTGGGTCATCTTAATCGATCCTTTCTTTTGATACCAGGGGTGCAGTTTGACTTTTTATATATTTGGCCATGTAATTTAAAAGGCTCTGAGTCAGAATAGTGAGCCCTACAATGAGTTTATTCCTCTCATGGCACTTCTCGAAAGTCCGGTGTTTTTATTGGTCCTACTCCTGCAGATGTTTTTTTTATTAACAGATGAGCTCTCAAATAATAGCAGCTCTAGGCAATACTGATGAAACACACTACTTCAGTTTATTGCTATTTTGAACATTTTGGTGATCAGTTCAAATCTGAGTCTTTGCTTTATTGAATAGTTTGACATCCATCACAGTAGAGGTTGTACTTAGTATCTACTCAGGCATATTTAGAGTGCCACTAAGTTTATTTTATTTCTGCTTCATAAAATCCCCTGCAGTCAATTCGATGTCCTGAACCGTTTTTCTTATTCACATTTGGGGTGCAAGTATCTATAAAATATAATATAATGTCTTGTATTATCGTGAAACAATATCATGCCAATAAACAACCTGAGAGGATTTTTAGGTATAGTCACAGCAGAAATGTCTCTCTGTAATCTCTCCCAGATTACATGACTGGATTGTTGGTTAGCCTACTGACTCCATAATCAATAATTACACTCTTCTAATGAAATGTAATTAGTTGTTCTATATTTTGAGAAAAATGTGATTAAGATATTTACTCTGTTGAGAACTCTGTTTTGGCAGATAAAGACACATTCTGGATGCATGGGTGCACACTGTATCCACATGATGTGCATTATTAATGGTTTGGCAAATTGCTCTTAATACTTGGCTGCATCCACATGCCCAGAGCAGAGCTGAGGGCGTTGACGACAGGCAGGGGAACTCAGTAAATATGAGACAGGAGGAGCACAAGTTAGAGCATGAGAAGCCCCAAGACTATCATTAAATCCAAATCCATCGAGGAGTGGGAAAGTGTGTGTAGTTTTCTGTATAATGAGGAAGCTCCCTTGAAATTATGCTGCTTTTTTGGTATGCGGCATCGCCCAATAAACAGCAACAGGCTGGCTTATACCTGACACACATGGGTCCCTCTGTGCCTGGCAAGGCAGCTGTAGTGCACAGAATTAGATAAGGGAAAAGTTGGAAGCAAAGTATCTTCATGTTGTTGAGGATGAATATATAAAATATCATTATACCATGGTAAGCTATTTTTTTAATGAATATCTGAAAATTGTTAATAGTGATTAAATGAATATAGAATGTGAGTAAAGGGGACACTTGAAATCAGAGATCAGCTAGAGGTCCTAGGATAATCTGTCTGGGCCAACGCTAAGTTCAGGAACAAGAAGCAGCCAAATGATGTGGAAATATGTGTCAAGTGTGAGGCGGGTGAAAGGTCAGAGGTCAGGTTAGCTGGCACTAGAAGGTCCTGATTAGGATGGGGGGATTAAAGCGTTGAACCACAGGGCCACAGCTAGGGGAAACCTGAGCCAGATGGCGAGGTGGCTGGAGCTCCATCTCGATTCCAGCATCAGCTAACAGAGGTCGGAGTTTAACTCAGTTTATCTCAGAAGAGACAAAGGATGAGATATTGCTTAGTTTGAAATGTGTCATTATGAATGGGAATGGGGGATTTAGATGAAAGGGTGCCATTATTTCATTGGTTTTCATCTTAAAATGAAAGGCATTTCTCTCTGTTTCTCACAAGGTTTTTGATATCTGGTTACGGGCATATTATAAGATGCGTAATTAAGCAGGTTGACACCCCTGACCTTACCTCTCAGAAGTTCCAATTCTATTGTACCGATCACATATGAAACGGCTACACATTGTCAGTTCTTGAAAGATAAAGCAATAAAATGTAGCTGGGGCACACAGTGTAAGATAACACATTTGGCAGTTATCCAGACAGATGGGTAATGAAGTCAAAGAACGCTCCATGCTAACGCCGTCCAATTTGTCCCCAATGTGTTTGTTATAGTGACGAAAATGGAAGAAAGAAATTCTCCAAACACATTATAACATCACTGGATCTCAAAGCAAGTAAAATAAATTAGGCTCATACAGATTTGTTTTACTTATCAAAATTAAAAAAAGAGATTTCAGAAATGCTCTTGAAAGTAATAAAATGTAACAGAGTTGCAATGTGTCTTAAAGTATTTATGGTTGTGAAAGTAGTTATAGTAGTAATAGTGACTGCAGTAGTAATGGTAGTGACTGATTATAGTTGAAACGGTAGGTAGATGGAAATATTGATTGATTGATTGATTGATTGATTGATTGATAGGATAGCCTGAACATGTGAAAGTTAGTTTGGCGTCTCTAGCTTGAAATGTTCAAGACTTACTATTATTGTTGATGGGTTAATATATGCAAATGTTTGCACATTTTAATTGGTATAGTTTCTAACATTTTGAAAATGTGACAGTTGCTTTAATGTTTGTAGCTGAAATGGTTAAAGAGTAGTAGCATTTGACATTTCCACCGCTGTGTTCTTCTGGTTGGCATTGAATACATTATGCTAATTTATGCAAATTGAATTTGTTTATAGTTTCTAACGTTTTTAGAGAATTTGTAGTTAGGAGAGCCTGAACGTTTCAAAGTTGGTCTTGTAAAATGAATTAGCCAAGGAGCAGGACCCTTTTGAATTGCTACTGTACCACTATATTCCTATGGTTTTCATTCAAACCTGTTAATTTATGCAAATTGAAAATGTTTATAGTTCAAAAAGTATAAATATGATAAAAAATCTGTATACGATTCATATAAGTTGGGTCAGTCTGCACATTTCAATTTGGTTTGGTGTTGATTGCTTAAACGGTTCAAGAGGAGTAGCATTTCAAAGTTTTTACCATTCAAGTCTATGGCACCTTTATTGCCATTGAAATGCGTTGGGAGCTCATATAAATATGAAATAAGTATAAATAGTATCAAAAAGATTTTCTCAAGCAATCTAAGTTGGGCCAGTCTAAACAATGTTTATTGTTGATAGCTTAAGCAGTTGAAGTGCTAAAGCAGTTTAAGTGCTTAAGCAGCGGAATAAATATAAAAATAATACGACTATGTAAGAGTGCTAGAATGGTCTTGCTTTCAGCAAGCACACTAATGAAAACAAGGGCAGACTGGTATGTGACGCAACTCTAGACAAACCCTGTCTGGTCTACCTTTTCTTTTCCAAATTGATACAGTCCAGACTCCATGCAGACAGTCAGGCAAACTAGCAGCAGTGTTGGTATATCTTTGATGATTTAACAGTGCTGCAGTGCTGACACAATTTCAGCATGCTGACTGGTGGGCATCTAACATATTGCGCTGGTTCTGTGACGACCATCCTTGTGAATGGAATACCTGTGCCGTTGTATGTGTGTGTGTGTGTGTACGTGCGCAACGTGTGCGCGCAGCATGTATCTGTGTGTACAGTTTATGTGTGTAGCGTGTCTGTCTGGGTCCTCCGTGTGCCTGGAGAGAGACCACCTGTGAGAGTAACACCCCGTCTGGAGGGCATGAATTCAAGGACCTCCGCTGGACAGTTACGACTGGAATACTCTCTCCACCTAGAGCAGTGAATGACACAATATCTTCCACAGGAGGCTGCTCAGCGGAGGACCGCTCATCATAATGGCTGGAATGGAGTAAATGGAATGGTATCAAACATATGGAAACCATGTGTTTGATGTGTTCGATACCATTCCATTGATTCCGTTCCAGCTATTACTAAGAGCCTCTCCTCCCCAATACTGTCCCATACCGTCCTGAGAAATCCATTAGCATCAATGTTCCCTTGTAAATATTGCTTCCGTGCTCAATCTCTTTCCCAGGTGTAAGCACATCAGAGATTTCCATTTTCGTGCTGAAAGGCAAAAGCCCAGTAATGCGTTTGGGTGTGGAGCCAGACGTTTCTTGATGACTGCCACAAATCATTTAATTCTAAACCAAATAACACATACAGTAACAGAGTTGCAAATATACCAGCATGGTCAGTTTCGAATGCGTTGCATCCAGGACAGCCCTTCTTCAAGACCTGCCCGCTGCTTCGGGGCTCAAAGGAGAATGAATCAGATAAGCTCTCAAGGTGTAAATATGTCATCCGTTGTCAGTTCTAATTAGACTTTACATCAGTGCTTCATACATAAACGACAGTAAAAATAGTTTCCATATTAATGAGAAGAATTCTTAATATTACAGGGTGAGTGCTTTTGTCAACAATATTACAAGGTTATTCATTTGAATTATTCAACTAACACAGCATACAGTGGCTTAGTTATAGCAATGCAACACCAATGGCAGAATGAAAAAGAATGATACTTCATTTTCTCTCCTAAATCTACCTCTTGTAGGTGGGGAAGGGGATACCTAGTCAGTTGCACAACTGAATGCATTCAACCAAAATGTGTCTTCAGCATTTAACCTATCCCCTCTGAATCTGAGAGGTGCGGGGGGCTATCTTAATCAACTTCCACGTCATTGGCACCCGGGGAGCAGTTGTTGTTGTGGGTTAACTGCCTTCCTCAAGTGAAGAACGGCAGATTTGTCGACCTTGCCGGCTCGGCAATTCAAACCAGTGACCGTTTGGTTACTGGCCCAACGCTCTAACCGCTAGGCTACCAGCCGGCCCATGGTAATTACAATGAATTGCACATACCATAGCAGGATTTCTATCCCTCGGATTCACTGAGTCCAATGTCCAGTTGGTAGTGGTGCATCATCATTTTGCTCACAACCGTTTCATACATTTGTGATGATAATCTGAGCACTACCAAAGTTTATGAAAAGTTTAAAATAGTTTACTATAGGAATTGCAATAGCACCAAACAGACAGAATGTAAACTATAGCATAATTAGTCTCTGTACATACTTTTGCATAATGTTTTCAGAAATCAAACTGCTATTATTACATGAACTTGAGATAAATTACACATACACACAGTACAGTACCTTACTGCTCTGGAGATAATACTTCTAAGAACATATTATGTACAGCGCCTTCAGAAAGTATTCACACCACTTGATTTATTTCACATTTTGTTGTGTTACAGCCTGAATTCAAAATGGAGTGCATTTTTATTTGTACAAATGTATTCAAAATGAAATACAGAAATATCAAATTAAAATAAGTATTCACACCCCTGAGTCAATACTTTGTAGAAGCACCTTTGGCAGCGATTACAGCTGTGTCTTTCTAGCTAAGTCTCTAAGAGCTTTCCACACCTGCATAGTACAATATTTGCACATGATTCTTTTTAAATTCTTCAAGCTCTGTCAAATTGGTTGTTGATCATTGCTAGACAGACATTTTCATGTCTTGCAATAGATTTTCCAGACGATTTAAGTCAAAACTGTAATTAGGCCAGTCAGGAACATTCAATGTCGTCTTGGTAAGCAACTCCATGGAATATTTGGCCTTGTGTTTTAGGTTAATGTCATGCTGAAAGGTGAATTAGTTTCCCAGTGTATGTTGGAGAGCAGACTGAACCAGGTTATCCAGGTTATTCCGTTTCCTTTTATCAACAACAAAAAACTCCGTAGTCCTTGCCGATGACAAGCATAACCGTAACATGATACAACCACTACCAAACTTGAAAATATGAAAAGTGGTATTCGGTGATGTGTTGTATTGGATTTGCCCCAAACATAACGCTTTGTAGTCAGGACATGAAATTAATTTATTTGCCACATTTTTTGCAGTTTTAGTGCCTTAATACAAATAGGATATATGTTTTGGGATATTTTAATCATGTACAGGCTTTCTTCTTTTCACTCAGCCATTTAGGTTAGTATTGTGGAGTAACTACAATGTTGTTGATCCATCCTCAGTTTTCTCCTACCACAGCCATTAAACTACATAACTGTTTTAACGTCACTATTGGTCTCATGCTGAAATCCCTGAGCAGTTTCCTTCCTCTCCCACAACTGTGTTAGGAAGGACGCCTGTATCTTTGTAGTGACTGGGTGTATTGCGGTACAGAGATGAGGTAGTCATTGAAAAATCATGTTTAACACTATTATTGCACACAGTATTAGTCCATTCAACTTATTATGTGACTTGTTAAGCACATGTTTACTCCTGAACTTATTTTGGCTTGCCATAACAAAGGGGTTAAATACTTATTGACTCAATACATTTCAGCTTTTAATTTTTTATTAATTTGTAAACATTTCTAAAATACTGTATAATTCCACTTTGACATTATGGGGTATTGTGCATAGGCCAGTGACACAAAATCTCAATTTAATATTTTTTAAATTCAGGCTGTAACACAACATGTGGAAAAAGTCAAGGAGTATGAATAATTTCTTAAGGCACTCTAAATACCTTGTATTATGAAGATGTTCATATTATAAAAATACATTCAAAGTCCATAGAGATTGATACAATATTGCTCACTGTACAGGACAAGGCGCAATTGGCCAGATGCAGTCACGGTCAATGCAAATGTGGACAATGTGACAAGTCATGTGTAGATTTTCCTTGTTCATTTCCCAAAAGGCAATTTCTGAAATTGGAATACATGGGAAACACATCAAGTGATGGTACAGATACATGTACACATTAAGCTGTTCACCTCACTAAAGGCGAAACACGACACTTTTCATTCACATATTCTGAGCAGTCAGAACCCCAATGTCATCTCTGCAGTTTTAACCATTACCTCCTGCCTGGGAGTGTTTCAGGTCTGCTGCATAGATCATGTGGCAGCCTTTTGTATTAACGTATCCCAAAAGGAGATGTGAACGCAATGAATTTCTTGAACAAAATGGGATTATGTGACCCAACAAGAAATGCAACCAATAGCCTATATGACTATGGCAAGTTAAAGCATTATAAGTATCAGTTACACTATTCTTGCATGCGCTTCATTTTAATTACAGTCATTATATCCAATGCTATATTCTTTGTGTAATGTTGTTGTTGCATGTAATGATTTAATTCCCAACCTCTTAGTGCATATGTTATTGGTATGTAGAGTAATTTCAGGCATATTTTCTGTTATGCTCAACAATGAAATAATACTATTTTATTTGTCTCATTAATCCTCTCAATCACAGGTTAAATATGTGCTTTGCTTTTGAAATCTTTTCCCCCCAAATATGTGCAGTTGTTCAACAATACACTTCTGTTGACAGCCTTACAAAATTAGGGCTAGTGAGTAACTTCCAGGGCATATCTGTAAGGTCACCATAAATCCTAACTGCCCTATCTGAGTAACCTCTATTTCTCCTTGTTTCGTAGGGAGTTTCTGTATTTATGGGTACATGAATCTAAGTTCCGGGGGCCCGATGCCTGTGATGGAGGAAGTAGATATCAGCGGCAGTGAGAGGTAAGGACAGTACACTGCATCAATGACCGCATGTGCTCTTGAAAAAATATATGGTAGTCAATGGAATGGAGTTATCAATGGAATACCTGTCTGAGCCAAGTTGATAGACATACTGATAAAGCCCTTCATAGCATCATAATGAAAAGGATACACATACAGTATACAATGTGAAATGTGCACATTGGATATTATTCACGATTTTTTCATTAATTGAAGTGTTGGCACGTAGTAGCGGCTAGGTGTCATACAATATAACACGTAAGGTAGAGTGAGGGATGGTGGTGGTATTGGAAGGCTTATGTCCCTGAGTCCATGGGGAAGGATGCCTGTGGTCAGCTTTGCAGAAACCAGAGGCTTCCTCCCCTGGCTGGCATCATCTTTCCCTGCTCCCTGCTTACCTTCTCAACGTACCCTCATTTGATATCCTGTGACAGGCTTCCTATCAGGAGGATAGGTTTCTATAGGAATATCCTTGAAATGGCATCATACAGAACATTAGCTTTTATGACACGAGCACTCCTTACATATAGACCCACTACCCCCAAGCCATAAGACTCCTGAACATCTAATCAAATTGCTACCCAGACTATTTGCAATGCCCCTCCCCCCTCCCCCCTCTTTTACACCGCTGCTACTCTGTTGTTATCATCTATGCATAGTCACTTTAATTACTCGACCTACATGTACATATTACCTCAACTAACCGGTACCCCCGCACATTGACTCTGTACCGGTACCCCCTGTATATAGTCTCGCTATTGTTATTTTACTGCTGCTCTTTAATTACTTGTTACTTTTATTTCTTATTCTCATCCATATTTTTTTTAACTGCATTGTTGGTTAGGGGCTCGAAAGTAAGCATTTCACTGTAAGGTCTACACCTGTTGTATTCGGCGCATGTGACTAATACAATTTGATATGATTTGATTACCCTCATGGCCTGGTCATAATTTTGACTACATGACATATAAATAATAGGTTTATAGCTGGTATCAGACGTATGCGTTAATAACGTGTTTCCAGTGTAGCCTACATGTGATTGTTGGTTTTTGGAGGAAAGCTTTAGAGACTGCTTTCATAGACAATGAGTGTATTAATTCAGCTCATGTGAATGTGGTCCTGATAAGCTGACTTGAAACCTATTGCAGAATGAAAAACTATGAAACATCCACTCATGTGTCCAGCCTGTGGTGCTGAATCGCTATAGTAATGCGCCTAACGAAGCTGTCAAAATCTCCATTGATAAAAACCCCCGGGATGGACTAGCAAATAATTATCAGCTCAAGCCGCAGAGAAAAGGCAGAGGCAGAGAAAGGCTGAGTTTTCCATTAGACATTGTTTGGACATATGTTTTATTAATGCCTTCTAGCGTGATGTATCACATCTGTCAGTGATATCAGAGCGCCTCACATATAACTTCACTCCCTTTCTACTAAAATGTTTCTTTACAGAGAGTGACTTACTTTTCCGGTGACGGGTTATAAATGAAAAATTGCAATCACATAAGACATTTGGCAGTACAAGAAGCCAGTGCTATGAAAAAATGTGAACTCTGACTGATGACTTTGCTGAAATTCATCATCTTTCCTGCCACAATTAACCCTTTACACTCGTGGGAATGTCCTATATGGGCTAAATTCAAATGTTTCTTACAGAAGGAATATGAAAAGCATATGCATAACCATGGTAGCAATTGAAAGGGAACAGTTTGGAGATTATGGAGATTATGGGAATAGTATTATACCAAAGGTTGAGGATACGAATCAAATGTTATTTGTCACATGTGCTGAATACAACACACCTTACAGTGAAATGCTTACTTACAAGCCCTTAACCAACAATGCAGTTTTAAGAAAAATAGGTGTTGAGTAAAAAAGAAATAAGTAAAAAATCTAAAATCGAAGAAACAAATAATTAAGAGCAGCAGTAAAATAACAGTAGCATGGCTATATACAGGGGGTACTGTTACAGAGTCAATGTACGGGGGCACCGGTTAGTCGAGGTAATTGAGGTAATATGTACATGTAGGTAGAGTTAAAGTGACTATGCATAAATAATAAACAGAGAGTAGCAGCAGTGTATAAGGGGGGGGGGGGGGGCGATGCAAATAGTCTGGGTAGCCATTTGATTAGCTGTTCAGGAGTCTTTTGGCTTGAAGCTGTTAAGAATCCTTTTGGACCCAGACTTGGCGCTCCAGTACCGCTTGCCATGCGGTAGCAGAGAGAACAGTCTATGACTAGGGTGGCTGGAGTCTTTGACAATTTTTAGGGCCTCCTCTGACACCGCCTGGTATAGAGGTCCTGGGTGGCAGGAAGCTTGGCCCCAGTGATGTACTGGGCTGTACGCACTACCCTCTGCAACCAATCAGGATGCTCTCGATGGGGCAGCTGTATAACGTTTTGAGGATCTGAGGACCCATGCCAAAACTTTTCAGTCTCCTGAGGGGGAATAGGCTTTGTCGTGCCCTCTTCACGACTGTCTTGGTGTGTTTGGACCATGATAGTTTGTTGGTGATGTGGACACCAAGGAACTTGAAGCTCTCAACCTGCTCCACTATAGCCCCGTCAATGAGATGGGGGCGTGCTCGGTCCTCCTTTTAGCATTCTCACATAGGTGTTCCTTTTGTCCAGGTGGGAAAGGGCAGTGTGGAGTGCAATAGAGATTTCATCATCTGTGGATCTGTTGGGACGGTATGCAAATTGAGTGGGTCTAGGTTTTCTGGGATAATGGTGTTGATGTGAGCCATGACCAGCCTTTCAAAGCACTTCATGGCTACAGACGTGAGTGCTACGGGTCAGAAGTCATTTAGGCAGGTTACCTTAGCGTTCTTGGGCACAGGGACTATGGTGGTCTGTTTGAAACATGTTGGTATTACAGGCTCAGTCAGTGACAGGTTGAAAATGTCAGTGAAGACACTTGCCAGTTGGTCAGTGCATGCTCCGTGTACACGTCCTGGTAATCCGTCTGGCCCTGCGGCCTTGTGAATGTTGACCTGTTTAAAGGTCTTACTCACATCGGCTACGGAGAGCGTGACCACACAGTTGTCCAGAACAGCTCTCATGCATGTTTCAGTGTTGCTTGCCACAAAGCGAGCATAAAAGTAATTTTGCTCGTCTGGTAGGCTCGTGTCACTGGGCAGCTCGTGGCTGTGCTTCCCTTTTGAAGTCTGTAATAGTTTGCAAGCCCTGCTACATCCGACGAGCGTTGGAGCCAGTGTAGTACGATTCAATCTAAGTCCTGCATTGACGCTTTGCCTGTTTGATGGTTCTACGGAGGGCTAAGCGGGATTTCTTATAAGCTTCTTCCCGCTTCTTGAAAGCGGCAGCTCTACCCTTTAGCTCAGTGCAGATGTTGCCTGTAATCCATGGCTTCTGGTTGGGGTATATGTACATACAGTCACTGTGGGGACGACATCATCGATGCACTTATTGATGAAGCCAGTGACTGATGTGGTGTACTCATCAATAACAGAACATTTTCCAGTCTGTGCTAGCAAAACAGTCCTGTAGCTTAGCATCTGCTTCATCTGACCACATTTTATTGACCGAGTCACTGGTGCTTCCTGCTTTAGTTTTTGCTTGTAAGCAGGAATCAGGAGGATAGAATTATGGTCAGATTTGCCAAATGGAGGGCGAGGGAGAGCTTTGTATGCGTCTCTGTGTTTGGAGTTAAGTTGGTCTCGAGTTTTTTTTCCCCTTGGGTTGCACATTTAACATGCTGGTAGAAATGAGGTAAAACCAATTTAAGTTTGCCTGCATTAAAGTCCCCGGCCACTTGGAGCGCCACCTCTGGATCAATGTTTTCCTGTTTGCTTATGGCCGTATACAGCTCATTGAGTGCGGTCTTAGTGTCAGTATCAGTTTGTGGTGGTAAATAGACGACTATGAAGAATATAGATAAAAACTCTCTTGGTAAATAGTGTGGTCTATAGCTTATCATGAGATACTCTGCATTAGGCGAGCAAAACCTCAAGACTTCATTAGATTTCATGCACCAGCTGTTGTTTACAAATATACATAGACCCACACCCCCTGTCTTACCAGAGGCGGCTGTCCTATCCTGCCGATACAGCTTTAAACCCACCAGCTGTATGTTATTCATGTCGTCAATCAGCCACGGCTCGGTGAAACATAAGATATTACAGTTTTTAATGTCCCGTTTGTAGAATATACGTGATAGTTCATCTATTTTATTATCCAATGATTGTACGTTGGCTAATAAGACCAATGGTAAAGGCAGATTACCTACTTGCCGTCAGATCCTTACAAGGCACCCCGACCTACGTCCCCAATATCTCTGTCTCTTTCTCCTGTGAATTATGGGGATGAGGGCCTTGTCGGGTGTCTGAAGTAAATCCTTTGCGTCCGACTCATTAAAGAAAAAATCTTCCTCCAGTACAAGGTGAGTAATGTCCTCATATCTAGAAGCTCTTTTCAGTCATAAGAGACGGTGGCAGAAACATTATGTACAACGGAAGTAGCAAATAATGCAACAAAAACACACACAATAGCACAATTGGTTAGGGGACCATAAAACGGCAGCCATCTTCTCTATATGTACAACAGTTCACCTGAAACAAGACTGAATTCAAACATTACACTGTTGTGTGCATTTTACATTCACTGAACTTTTCGCCGCATTTGTTGATAACGAAATCTGAAAATACTCTGGA
The DNA here is from genome assembly GCF_965601325.2 of Salmo salar. Taxonomy (NCBI): domain Eukaryota; kingdom Metazoa; phylum Chordata; class Actinopteri; order Salmoniformes; family Salmonidae; genus Salmo; species Salmo salar. The sequence continues at coordinate 41,860,571 of NC_138295.1, read as the reverse complement.
AACATTCAATAACATGATAAGAAAATGCCTGAAAAATGTGGGGTAGGTGCACATAAAACAAAAAAAGGTTTGAGTGAGAGAACTAACTGCTATCTCCAAGTGGCCACACACCTCTCCAAAGTGTGCACAGTTCCTAAGTAATTTCAGCGCACTTTTATCACTCAAAGAAGTCTTCAACTATAATATACTTTTTGATCTCTCCTACTTAAGCTGTGCCATTGAGGAACTTGAGCAAGCACACTTGTAGTTGTTTTGTTTGCAACACTGCCCTGCATCAAACAATTACTGTTGTTGTTTACACGATCTAAAAACACTCCATTAGAAATCGCAATATGGGTCAGGTGGACATCATTTGAAAGCTTATTCTATTGCCGACACGACTAGTTAAGTTAGAAAATACGATATTACAGTGTTTGGCCTTCACAATGCAATTCAGGGAAACATATCGTAATTTTGGTGCACATAGAATGGAGTCATGAGTGCGTACCGTTTACAGCATTTCGCTCCCTCAGTCCACAATTTGTTTTGCAAAAGTTGCCCAATTAGCAGGAGGGGGCAACTTCCTGTCCTGTGCTCAAGTTCAGAAAGGCTGTCACTCAAAACCCATACAGGGCTATGAAGCACAGCCAGAGCTCTCACGTCATGTATAGCATGTTAATGTACAGTCACTACGTTCCAATTTAGGCATTTATCGGTGCCAAAAATCTGCCATTTTCAACCTAGGTACAAGTGTAAAGGGCTACCTAAAATTAAGCCATGGTCTGCTGCATGTTTTAATGTAGGGATTTCATTCCAGAGTACTTTGATACAGCCTCACCGGACTGCAGCTGTGCGATAAAGTCTTACTGTATTTCTCAGTGAACTTGAATGATATTGTGGATAGAGCCACACACTAGTGCCAGATTTACCACCACTGTGACTTCCCTGTGTGTAGATGATTGAGATTTAACAGGTTGGGTTGCCGCACCTGGAGGGGGGATTATTTGTAAGGTAATAAATGTGAAAGATTAGGGGTGGATAATTGCTTGCTCATGATCTCCTGGCAGTATGTGCTGCTAATGCTGTACTAACTGTCTTGATTATTTCTGGAGGACACAATGTTTTCTTTGTCAGCTTTTTCATTATTTCCACTGACATTACGTGTACCGCGGAAATAATTAGAATTCATTTACTTCATTGTCTTTGTTGAAGTTAGGACACACATTAGGACAACATATTGCTGAATTGTTCAAATACAGATGTCGGATCTTAACGTAACTTAATAATCACTCTTTTGTTGTAGAGAATTTTCCAGATGCATCAGGAAATTCAAATGAGCCTCATCACTGGCTGAAAATGAGCAGTTCTCTTTCTCTCCATGCGTGGGCATTGGGATCATGGCTTTCTATCAAAATTATGTTCTCTCGCGTTCACTCAAATGCAAGGCCTAGGTCCTATTACTGCAACATTCAAATGTACAAAAATGTATCTGAAAACCATCGTTTTATATAGCTTAATAAAACAAGATAGATATTGATCTCCACTAGGCTACGCCACAGAAGTGTCTAGTATATCCTTAGGTTACTAATTAACTAAAAATGCTGTTAAATTGTGGCGTGGGGTGGTATAGTGGGTAGGGCTGCTACAATCAACACGCACATATAGGCCAACCGTCTGGATTCGATTCTGGCCCATGCACTTCTAGCACAAATAACTCAGTCCCCCAATTGACTTCAAGTAGTTACACGTTTCATATGTACAGTCCACGGTTATTTTACACCCGGTCCTGATAGGAAATGACCATACCAGACACTTTTGGATAACATAAATAGGAAACAAATAAAATAATAACAGTCAGTAGGCTACACAAACATTAGTTTCCATTCATACAAAGTGTCGGGTAAATTGCCACAGTAGATTTGGCGTGGTAAACGAGGAAATAGTTGATTTCTTTTGTACGGAATGCTTGTCAAATAGATAAATCACCCTTAGTCTGTTCAAAAAGGACTAAGTTGTTGCGATGACAACACCAACCAGAGGGCGAACATAGCATCTTTCAGGGAGCTGTAATGAGGTGACCAATAATGGTTGCAATTAAGATCAGCTGTGCAGGTGAATTTAGCACGTATCGGTGGTTTAACAAGACCAGCTGGCAATAATAAGGTTGCTACCTGTTGAGGCAGAATTTCCAGGCAGGACCCAATCCCATGTATCCATCGCCGGGAGGCTATCCCTTAACACCTTGCGGCGTAGCAAAAAAATGATTGACGGCGGACAGAAGACCACACTTGGGAGAACATTTTCCAGAAATCCACAAAATGTAAGTATAACATTTATTCGCCAAATGATGACATTTTCAAGAAATTACTTTCATATCAATTGTGAATTAAAATGTTAAGTAACTGGTGATTATCATCCCATTGCCAAGCTAGCTAATACATTGGACACGATAGCTAGCCAGAAGGCGATCTCATCCTGCTAATCGGCTGTTTTAGAGATGAACTAAATTAGCTAATCGTATATTCAGCAATGTGTCAATTGTGAAGACCCAGAGTTTTTAAATAGTTTCTTCCCATTTGTTTCCAGAGACTAAAGTGGCACCTGATCACGTTTCACTCCATTGTATTGGCTTGACAGGAGAAAAACAGTTCTGCACGACTCGTTTGGAAGTAAGACAGTTCAACAACTTCTGATGAAAAACGTAGGACATTCAGCCAGCTGTGTTCTGTTCATTCTAGGCTTGTTAGCCAGCCAAGTTATTATGCATTCTGTTGAGTCTGTTTTGCTATTATGCAGTGTCTGTTTACCTAGCTAACATGATCTTGCTACTTTCCCTTCCCCTATTGTGTTGCACCATTGGGGTTGGTGTTACTGGTTAAAATTAGAGGCTGTTATTCTACTCTTACTGTAAACAACTTAATCAAGCCTAAAAATATGCAAAACTGTTAACAAAACGATTGCACATTAAAGGCAGTTGTGGCTTCAGCAACAATTTGAGCAGTGAGGTTAATGTCTCACCCTTTGTTTTTACTTACTCCAGGTTGAATGATATTCCACCCTGCAGATGTAAGGAACTTGTTATGAACCTTCCAGCCACCAGGATAATCACCATATCCCAGGATATTATTTAGGAGTGGTCCAACCTCACAATGTTAGAAATAGATTCACCCATGATATTATTTATCATGCAGATTTGTCAGGACATTGTAATTTATAAAGTTAATTCTGAAATATGATATCTGCCCCAGGGGATTCAGTTTAGGCCCCAATTAGGTGTTAGTGAAGGGCTGAAAAAACAACAACTGTAAACTCCTGTCTCAAATAAGACCTGAAGTCAATCAGGAAAATCATGGAGTGAGTAGGTGTGTCCATCATTTTGACATATGTGTGTGTGTGTATATATATATATATATATATATATATATATATATATATATATATATATATATATATATATTGGACATGTTATCCTTCATCACATGCAACTATTTATTTTGTATCCATTGCATTTAGCTTACATTAGGAAGTAGCCTAGGCAGTCTAATCTAGTTACAGTAGATTGCATCGTATCACCTTTCAATATTATTAACGAATATGAAACCATGTTAACTAGAACATATAACTTAATAATATTCATGGGTGTCATATTTGTATGACTATCACAATGCAAGCCTACTCATTAGAAAAATACAGCAGCTCTAATGCAATATTAGCTTCACAATGAAACACCACTATTCTTAAACAGTCAGTGAAATAGCTTATTTAACCTGTAAATGAAAATCGTAGCCTGTATGATATCATGCATACAAACTTGTCATGTCCACAACAATGGAGCAGCAAACCAAGCAACATACGAGAGGAGGACCCCGTACCGTAGGATAATAATTCTGGTCGGTGTCAACTTCATTCATAATTCAGGTACTGAGGAGCTCGATTCAGTTACTTGTTAATCTGTTATTCGTGTCAGATGTTTCCATTTTGGGATATCCTTGCTGCACAATTTTCCTACTGCAATGAAATGGGTAATATTAAGATCCGACATCTGTACATAGTAGTACTCTAACTGTTTTCTAGTAATTCTATAGGCAGACTCTTTAAAAAAAAAAAAAGGTGCTACCTAGTACCTAAAAGGGTTATTCAACTGTTCCCATAGGATAACCTTTTGAAAAAGCCTTTTTGACTCCAGATAGAACCCTTTTGCGTTTCATGTAGAACAGTTCACACAGAGTGTTCTACGTTGAACCTAAAATAATTCTGCTATGGGGACAGCCGAAGAACACTTTTTGAACCCTGTATTTCTTGTGCAATTCTTGAGTAAGCTGCACAGGGTCATAACAGTTTATGGTAGTTTATTTGTCTTGTGGTTTCCGGGTAGGAGAATCCACACTGTACGTACAGTATATGAGACAATGATTGTGAAAGATACAAACACAGGACATCAGTAAAGGAAACCCAGTCTTTCATTTCCTCAACAGTGACGACGAGAAATAACCTCTCACTCAACGTCAACAAAAAGGAGATGATCGTGGACTTCAGGAAACAGCAGAGGCAGCATCCCCCCATCCACATCGACAGGACAGTAGTGGAGAAGGTGGAAAGTTTTAAGTTCCTCAGCGTACACATCACGGACAAACTGAAAAGGTCCACCCACACAGTGTGGTGAAGAAGGCGCAACAGCGTAGCCTAAAAACACCTCTTCAACCTCAGGAGGCTGAAGAAATTTGGCTTGTCACCTAAAACACTCAAACTTTTTCAGATGCACAATCGAGAGCATCCTGTCGGGCTGTATCACAGCCTGGTACGGCAACTGCTCCGCCAACTACTGCAAGGCTCTCCAGAGGGTAGTGCTGTCTGCACAACGCATCACCGGGGGCAAACTACCTGCCCTCCAGGACACCTACAGCACCCGATGTCACAGGAAGGCCACAAAGATCATCAAGGACATCAACCACCCAAGCCACTGCCTGTCAGTACAGGTCAGTACAGGTGCATCAAAGCTGGGACCGAGAGACTGAAAGACAGCTTCTATCTCAAGGCCTTCAGACTGTTAAACAACCATCACTAACATAGTGGATGCTGCTAACATAGACTCAAATCTCTTGCCACTTTAATACCTTTATTAAATCCATTTACTAAATGTATCACTAGTCACTTTAAATAACTCCACTTTAATGTCTACATATCCTACATTACTCACTTCATATGTATATACAGTATTCGATACCATCTACTGCTTCTTGCCTATGCCACACGGCCATCACTCATCCATATATTTATATGTACATATTCTTATTCATTCCTTTACATTTGTGTGTATTAGATAGTCGTTGTGAATTTGTTAGATTACTTGTTAGATATTACTGCACTGTCGGAACTAGAAGCACAAACATTTCCCTACACTCACATTAACATCTGCTAACCATGTGTATGTGACCAATACAATTTGATTTGAACTAAGAAGTGTATGCTTATGTAGTCTCATCCTGTCATATCATATTTTATTACTAAGATCCAGCCAATGAATTTAATGAGCTGTTGAATGCGGTGAGCTTGCTCTGTCGCCTACCTCTATTGACATTAGAGTGGGAGTTCATGTGTGGGTCATCTGAATGACGATGTGTAGAGGTCAAAAGCAGCTCTTTGTAAAGAAAGGTCCGGTTCGGAGTCAATAACTCCTGCAATGTGACAGTTTTTCATGTGCTGGATTGATAGGAAAAAAGAAGAGTATCACCAAAGGCACATGATTGCATTATATTGGACTGCTGCCAAATAATAGTATGCCGTCTAGGTTTATTACTTATATAAATCATGCAACGCCATTCTAATTTTATGTGTAGTTTATGACTGCTCAAACTTTTGCGCTTGATGGGCCAAAATATAATCTGAGTGGTGGGATGCGGGCCGAACAAATAATACTGTACATTATCTATTTAGAAATATAAAAGGTAAATAGCTTTTTAGGGTCTTTTAAACACTGGCCTTTTAGTAATTAATCATAAAACCACACTTCAAACATGAATCAAGTTGTAATCATATAACTGACATCTAACAACACATTCTGATGACCAGTATTAAAAATGTCACCATGTTGGCACAGAAACTGCAACCAAGTTGCTATGGGTAGGCAACAACACGTCTGCCACGCTGATCCTCAACACTGGGGCCCCACAGGGGTTCTTGCTTAGTTCCCTCCTGTACTCACTATTCACCCACGACTGCGTGGCCAAACACGACTTCCAACACCATTTAAGTTTGCTGATGACACAACAGTGGTAGGTCTGATCACCGACAATGATGAGACAGCCTATATGGAGGAGGTCAGAGACCTGGCAGTGTGGTGCCAGGACAACAACTTATCCCTCAATGTGAGCAAGACAAAGGAGCTCATCGTGGACTACAGGAAAAGGTGGGCGGAACAGGCCCCCATTAACATCGACTTGGCTGTAGTGGAGCGGGTTGAGAATTTCAAGTTCCTTGGTGTCCACATCACCAATGAACTATCATGGTCCAAACACAAGACAGTCCAAACACAACAGCACCTTTTCCCCATCAGGAGACTGAAAAGATTTGGCATGGGTCCCCAGATCCTCAAAAAGTTCTACAGCTGCACCATCGAGAGCATCCTGACCGGTTGCAACACTGCCTGGTATGGCCACTGCTCGTCATCTGACCGTAACGAGGTACAGAGGGTAGTGCATACTGCCCAGTACATCACCATGGCCAAACTTTCTGCCATCCAGGACCTATATACTAGGCGGTGTCAGAGGAAAGCCCAAAAATTGTCAAAGACTCCAGTCACCCAAGTCATAGACTGTTCTTTCTGCTCCCGCACAGCACGTGGTACCGGAGTGCCAAGTCTAGGACCAGAAGGCTCCATAACAGCTTCTACCAACAAGCAATAAGAATGCTGAACAATTAATCAAATGGCCACCTGGACTATTTATATTGACTATTTGTTTTTTACACTGCTGCTACTCGCTGTTTATCTATGCATCGTCACTTCACCCATACCTACATGTACAAATTGCCTTGAATAACCTGTACCCCCGCACATTGACTCCCCATGTATATAACCTCGTTATTGTTATTTTATTGTCTTACTTTTTTATAATGTTTTACTTTAGTTTATTTGGTAAATATTTTCTTAACTCTTTCTTGAACTGCACTGTTGGTTAAGGGCTTGTAAGTAAGCATTTCACGATAAGGTCTACACCTGTTGTATTCGGCGCATGTCCACTTTTTTGTTGTTCACATGGAACAGATTCCCCCCCCGTCCCCCCCTGTCCCTTCAAAACATCCCCTGCGTTGTAAAGTAAAATAATAGCTGAAAGCTCCAACTGTTCAAAAGCTAGAGCCAAATTTGTAGGAAGAAAACAGAAACCACTCTGCTTGTTCCAACCGCTATCGGAGGTTACTCATGTAACCGCGGTTCTGTGAACTTGGCATGGACATTCACTCGACTACAATTTTTTGGGGTGTGTTTTCTTTGGGCAGGCCAAACCAAACATCGTCCCCAGTTGGGTCAGCCCTTTTATAGATTATGCAAAGGCATGTTTGTTTGATAATTATTCATGTTTTTTCCCCGATAATTTCTATTTAGTAATTTATGACATGATTATCCCTCCAGAGTTATATCTTGCAGCCACATACATATGGCGGCCGTCATACATGCATTTTCAATGTGGTCGCTCTGGTTACACTCAGATAAGTGAAGGATAACCAACGAGGGGCTATGGGTTCTGTGGAAAATAATGCACAACGTGGAAGGTGTGTGCCATGACAAACAGAGGATAAATTATTTGCAGGTAGAAATGTGATCAACATCCACTGAAGTTGCTAGCAAATGTACTAGATAGGTACAGTTGTTCCCTTCAGTACAGTAGTTGGGTCATTCCACTTAGGTGCCTTTTTGAGTAGTGTAACTTGGTGAAAAAAAAACGTTTTTCACTTAATTTTAACATTATGTCATAAAGAGCATATGTTCAACTTAATAAAATAACATATCCCATCTCAAGAGATTAAATAAATTGTCCATAGTAAGTGCCAAATAAAGAAACAGGGTTGACAACTTCTTCTTAAATCATCCATAAATCCCCTTGTGACAGGAGAAATTGAAGCTTGTGTGTGCAACAGGTAGGGGAAATTGAATGAAAGTTTCACTAAGAAATTGAAATTGTTAAATCATTTCTAGCCTGTCAATCTACGGGTAAGAGTGTTGAAGTGTTATGCTTGACCAGCTCAGTTTTCCACCATAAAACTAAAGGAAATGCCCCAAATGAGTATAACCAGCTCACCTGCTTTTTCGCGGATGTAACTATTAGATGTTAAACATTTCAAAAGGAATAGTTTCACCATATTAAAATGAGAGTTCAGTTCACATAACAGGGTTGGCCATAAAATGAGGGACAGGTTTTTTTTCCACTTAAAATAAATCAATAATCACATGAAATAAATAATAATCAACAAAATAACTAGGGATTTACAATGATAGTGAACTTGAGTAAATGTTGAGATTAAGTGGGTTAAAATGCAGAATTTTGGCACTTTAGCAATCTTTATTCACATAAAATATCTGATTTATTTAATTGACCATGTGGTCTACATTAAAGTGCACTTCATTTAATATAACAGGCTTTTAAAATGCACAATTTCTACTTAAAATAGCAAAGGGACACAAAGAATAAAACGACCCAGTTAACAGAGCTATGGATGCAAGGACTGACCCTTCATGATGTAAAAATTATAGTTTTAACCATGTTTTGAGGCCGATACATTAGTGTTTGTTTACATTTACTTTGTTTGCAAACATTAGAGTAAAGCAAGCTTACATTTTGGGTTCTGACGGGGTAGGACAGTTGAACTAAGCTCAAGTTATATTCTTCAAGAATCAATGTGTAAATATCATAAATTTACAAGTCCAAAAATGCATGTAGCAACTGCAGATTGCTTCTTTAATTCTTTTTTTTTCAAATGTGACCCACCACCTGGATTCGGTCCTATGTAGCAACATTTGAAATAATGTTTTTTTTTACACTGGAAAAAAACTAGACTCAGAGCTAGACAATTGTATATCATACACTGCAGTTGAGGAACAATAGGAAAGTTGATAAACTTGTAACCCCTCTATTGAGAAAATTGCCTATGATTGATTTGGTACACCTACTGGAGATCTCCTCTTTGTCTACACCCTTTCAGCATTGTTCACACCCTCTTAAGCCTTAGTCACACCCATCTCTTTAAGGATTCACATGTGAGGCCATGTGCTAAACGGAGTGAATACAGTAGTGTAGTAAACAGCCAAAGTTTTCAAGACTAAAAGTGGTGAAAGTAGAAGCAAAAAGTAGTATGAAAAATACACTTTAACTAGTCCTTCGTTTATATCCTAATCTGACTTTGGTGCAGGTCATGTTGTTCTTCACATTACCGTCTATGGTAAATACACACTATGTCAAATAAAAGCTATGTTTATTTGTCACATGCACAGGATGCAGAAGGTGTAAATGGCACAGTGAACTGGTTACTTGCATAGTGGAGTCTTTTGTTTAGTGACAAAGCTAGATAGCTATCTGCCTAACCAATCAACCATAACCCCAACTCATACTAATATGCACCATGCATGAATCTGCAGGTAGCTAAAGCTAACCAACTAGGTTCAATGTTAGCTAGCTAGTTAGCATTAGTCTATAACTAGCAATGCAAATGGTTTCTGAGATCCAAATAATATTACTACACAGATCATACACACAACTTTAGCTTGCGAGCCAGCCAGCTAACGTTAGCTAGATAGACTAGCTAACAGCATGCTTTCACTTGCAATGAAAATGACTTTCTGACAAAATTAGAAACGTATAATATCTGAAAATGTAGTTAGACTCTTACCCATATACATGGATGAACACTTCTCCCTCTGTCATGGATGCCATGGTTGCCCTTAGTTTGAAGATGTAATCCGGAGACAGGTGTTTTATACAACAGCCTCCTGTGTTCTCTTTTCGACTTTCTCTGCATTTGGCAATCATCTCTCTGCTTCCACTGGGCATTCCACTGATTTCAAAACTCGGTCAACTTCTTCCGTGAGAACAACACTGTTGATTGCCATTTCTTCACCCATCACGGTCTTCAGAAGTCTCTACAATCTCAGGTTCAATGAAAATGTTTTTACCTAAATTAGGTATTTTGTTATCGTCTGATTCATTTTCAGAGCCAGAGAAAGTCAGCACGGAATGATTGTCCTCCAGAAAGTAGTCCATCACAACTTTTCCCCACTGATCTGTGTCGATAGCGCTATTAACTTCAGGGCAGCAATGCAACACCTTTTTAGTTCTTCATGATATCTTTAAAAAAAAGCAGCGGTAAAAAGGATTATCCACACATACTGAGCAGCTCATGTTATAGACAGAAGCTTGCTACATGGCAGACCAATCTGAACTCATCTCTCGGGCATGTCCAGCACATCCATTATCTCAGCCAATCATGGCTAGTGGGAAAGTTCATGTATTTTTCCGTGGCTAAACCACTTAGGCTCGTACAATTGTATTTATATTTACAGATGGCATACACCTTTGTTATTAAAGCACATGAAAGTTCACATGTTCTAGAAGGAATTTTGGGCCAAAAAAACACATTTTGATATAAAAAAACAACGTTCAAATGCCTCTCCTGTGAAGTAGTGACATGCCTAGCTTCTTGAAACAGGTCACAAATGAAACATAAGAAATTCAATTAATTGTTGGAATGGCTGTTGCTAATTAAATGTAATCGAATCAGTTCTATAGTATAATTTGTGTTGTGCATTACTGAACAAAGCTTTTCATATATGTAATTACACTGCTCAAAAAAATAAAGGGAAAACTTAAACACAATGTAACTCCAAGTCAATCACACTTCTGTGAAATCGAACTGTCCACTTAGGAAGCAACACTGATTGACAATAAATGTCACATGCTGTTGTGCAAATGGAATAGACACAGGTGGAAATTATAGGCAATTAGCAAGACACCCCCAATAAAGGAGTGGTTCTGCAGGTGGTGACCACAGACCACTTCTCACTTCCTATGCTTCCTGGCTGATGTTTTGGTCACTTTTGAATGCTGGCAGTGCTTTCACTCTAGTGGTAGCATGAGACGGCGTCTACAACCCACACTAGTGGCTCAGGTAGTGCAGCTCATCCAGGATGGCACATCAATGCGAGCTGTGGCAAGAAGGTTTGCTGTGTCTGTCAGCGTAGTGTCCAGAGCATGGAGGCGCTACCAGGAGACAGGCCAGTACATCAGGAGACGTGGAGGAGGCCATAGGAGGGCAACAACCCAGCAGCAGGACCGCTACCTCCGCCTTTGTGCAAGGAGGAGCAGGAGGAGCACTGCCAGAGCCCTGCAAAATGACCTCCAGCAGGTCACAAATGTGCATGTGTCTGCTCAAACGGTCAGAAACAGACTCCATGAGGGTGGTATGAGGGCCCGACGTCCACAGGTGGGGGTTGTGCTTACAGCCCAACACCGTGCAGGACGTTTGGCATTTGCCAGAGAACACCAAGATTGGCAAATTCGCCACTGGCGCCCTGTGCTCTTCACAGATGAAAGCAGGTTCACACTGAGCACATGTGACAGACGTGACAGGGTCTGGAGACGCCGTGGAGAACGTTCTGCTGCCTGCAACATCCTCCAGTATGACCGGTTTGGCGGTGGGTCAGTCATGGTGTGGGGTGGCATTTCTTTGGGGGGCCGCACAGCCCTCCATGTGCTCGCCAGAGTTAGCCTGACTGCCATTAGGTACCGAGATGAGATCCTCAGACCCCTTGTGAGACCATATGCTGGTGCGATTGGCCCTGGGTTCCTCCTAATGCAAGACAATGCTAGACCTCATGTGGCTGGAGTGTGTCAGCAGTTCCTGCAAGAGGAAGGCATTGATGCTATGGACTGGCCCGCCCGTTCCCCAGACCTGAATCCAATTGAGCACATCTGGGACATCATGTCTCGCTCCATCCACCAATGCCACGTTGCACCACAGACTGTCCAGGAGTTGGCGGATGCTTTAGTCCAGGTCTGGGAGGAGATCCCTCAGGAGACCATCCGCCACCTCATCAGGAGCATGCCCAGGCGTTGTAGGGAGGTCATACAGGCACGTGGAGGCCACACACACTACTGAGCCTCATTTTGACTTGTTTTAAGGACATTACATCAAAGTTGGATCAGCCTGTAGTGTGGTTTTCCACTTTAATTTTGAGTGTGACTCCAAATCCAGACCTCCCGGGGTTGATAAATTGGATTTCCATTGATTATTTGTGTAATTTTGTTGTCAGCACATTCAACTATGTAAAGAAAAAAGTATTTAATAAGATTATTTCATTCATTCAGATCTAGGATGTGTTATTTTAGTGTTCCCTTTATTTTTTTTAGCAGTGTATATACAGTACCAGTCAAAAGTTTGGACACACCTACTCATTCAAGAGTTTTTCTTTATTTTTACTATTTTTGTAGAATAATAGTGAAAAACAGAAAGGAAAACGTTGCACAATGCTGCTCATGCTCCCAGGTGTTATTTATGTACAACAATGTTCCGACCCTTAGATCTTCATCAGGCATCCATATCCCAGGTGGGGGTGGAAGGTCCTATATATAGGGGCAGTACTCAGTGACATCACTTCCTGAAACAGGAGGTAAAACATGTACAACATAGGTTCACAATATGAATATTCAATGTATCAAAATATATGATCATACACAAGGAATGTGATTCAAATGTACAGTAATATACATACACATACAATATTCAATTGGGATAAAAAAAAAACACAATTTGTACATATTGAAACTATAAAAACTGTTTCAAGTCAAACTCCTCATTAAGGCCAAGAGTTGACAGTGTGTAGAGCCTGTGGATCCAGAAAGATTCCCTTTGAAGAAGTTTCCTCTCAATGTTCCCTCCCCTGCGTGACATCTTGACCATTTTTATTCCAATGTATCTCAGAGAACTAATAGGATGTCCAGCTTGTACAAAATGAAAAGCAACCGGTGGGTAATCAGATTTAACCACAACGTCTCTCACATTTGGGGTCTTTCAAAAACCATACGTGGGGGATATTTAAAAATGGGTTTCAATGGTGGGTCAGTATCAGTGGAGGCTGGAGACTTGAAAAATGTAGGAAGGTGGGAGACCTATGGTATAGGCGCTAAACACATGGAGATGTCAAAGTGTGTTTCAAAAATCGTCAGAAGAGTAATTATTTTAACCTAAAGCATTTAATAAAGACATTTGTAGTACAATATTATGAGGAATGGGAATGAGAGGGCTACTTACAGTGTTTGGAAGGGATCACAGCAGTGATTGAATGAGGATATGAGGCATAAGTTCCGATGTTCAGAGCCTTGACTTCAGTGCAGGACAGGATTTGTCTGGGAAGACAAAAAACAATAACATAACACACTACACAGTTAGACCAAAGAGCTAAGAATGAGTTAGTCCAAGCAAGGAATAAAATCACTGATGTCTAATAATGTGTTTGTGTATGTGATTGACTCTACATAGAGTAATGAGAGAAAATTGATAGGGGTACTCACAGTGCTTGGAGAGGAAACATTCAGTGTGCCAGTGGATGAGCGGGCACATGAGACATGGCTTCAGTTCATGTCAGGACAGAGTTGACAATGGTAGTAGAGTGGATTGGTCATCACCTCTTAATCAGGGAACAGGAGGGGACTTACAGTGAGGGAAAAAAGTATTTGATCCCTTGCTGATTTTGTACGTTTGCCCACTGACAAAGAAATTATCAGTCTTTAATTTTAATGGTAGGTTTATTTGAACAGTGAGAGACAGAATAACAACAAAAAAATCCAGAAAAACGCATGTAAAAAATGTTCTAAAATGATTTGCATTTTAATGAGGGAATTAAGTATTTGACCCTTTTGCAAAACATGACTTAGTACTTGGTGGCAAAACCCTTGTTGGCAATCACAGACGTCAGACGTTTCTTGTAGTTGGCCACCAGGTTTGCACACATCTCAGGAGGGATTTTGTCCCACTCCTCTTTGCAGATCTTCTCCAAGTCATTATGGTTTCGAGGCTGACGTTTGGCAACTCGAACCTTCAGCTCCCTCCACAGATTTTCTATGGGATTAAGGTCTGGACACTGGCTAGGCCACTCCAGGACCTTAATGTGCTTCTTTTCGAGCCACTCCTTTGTTGCCTTGGCTGTGTGTTTTGGGTCATTGTCATGCTGGAATACCCATCCACGACCCATTTTCAATGCCCTGGCTGAGGGAAGGAGGTTCTCACCCAAGATTTGATGGTACATGGCCCCATCCATCGTCCATTTGATGCGGTGAAGTTGTCCTGTCCCCTTAGCAGAAAAACACCCCCAAAGCATAATGTTTCCACCTCCATGTTTGACAGTGGGGATGTTGTTCTTGGGGTCATAGGCAGCCTTCCTCCTCCTCCAAACACGGCGAGTTGAGTTGATGCCAAAGAGCTCCATTTTGGTTTCATCTGACCACAACACTTTCACTCAGTTGTCCTCTGAATCATTCAGATGTTCATTGGCAAACTTCAGACGGGCATGTACATGTGCTTTCTTGAGCAGGGGGACCTTGCGGGCGCTGCAGGATTTCAGTCCTTCACGGCGTAATGTGTTACCAATTGTTTTCTTGGTGACTATGGTCCCAGCTGCATTGAGATCATTGACAAGATCCTCCCGTGTAGTTCTGGGTTGATTCCTCACCGTTCTCATGATCATTGCAACTCCAAGAGGTGAGATCTTGCATGGAGCCCCAGGCCGAGGGAGATTGACAGTTCTTTTGGGTTTCTTCCATTTGCGAATAATCAGACCAACTGTTGTCACCTTCTCACCAAGCTGCTTGGCGATGGTCTTGTAGCCCATTCCAGCCTTGTGCAGGTCTACAATCTTGTCCCTGACGTCATTGGAGAGCTCTTTGGTCTTGGCCATGGTGGAGAGTTTGGAATCTGATTGATTGATTGCTTTTGTGGACAGGTGTCTTTTATACAGGTAACAAACTGAGATTAGGAGCACTCCCTTTAAGTTAAGAGTGTGCTCCTAATCTCAGCTCGTTACCTGTATAAAAGACACCTGGAAGCCAGAAATCTTTCTGATTGAGAGGGGATCAAATACTTATTTCCCTCATTAAAATGCAAATCTATTTATAACATTTTTGACATGCGTATTTCTGGATTTTTTTGTTGTTATTCTGTCTCTCACTGTTCAAATAAACCTACCATTAAAATTATAGACTGATAATTTCTTTGTCAGCAGGCAAACATACAAAATCAGCAGGGGATCAAATACTTTTTTTCCCTCACTGTAGCTGGAAATACAAAGAGCAGATACGTTCCATTACTGCTGCGCCATCTTATGGTTTGAAAAAGTTTATCCGTGAAGTTAAACACAGAGTTCACATCTCGCCCACTTGACACATCAAAGTAGCCCAAGAAACATTCCTGAATAACGCCTTGATCATCCACATACCTGACTATAACTGACAACTGCAAGCAGACTGGTGGCACCATAGGTCCCAGAGCGGGGGGTGGGGGAGGGGGGATTTTTACCAACTGGGGCCCAGAGTATTTCCTTAGCCGTTTACCTAACCAGGAAAACTCTGGGCCCTATAAGGTATGACAGTGATAAGTCAGTTGTAAAAATATTTTATAAGGGCTATGATGGGACCAGTTTTTCCAAATCAGGTCACATGGTTTTAAAAAACAGAAAAAAAACTCTTGGCCCTGGGGGGATGAAAACCTTGTCAAACTGCAGAAATCTTATACTTGTTCATATTAATTATATTTAGACTAGATTAGGAAGGGGATTTCCTCTACTGATAGACAATAGAACTCACAGGGCTGAACTTGCTTTATGAATGTTTGCATCATGCAGTTCTATGTAACTGTAGGCCCTATAAAAAATGTACTCACTTCTGTCATCACTATGTTGATTGATTAATTCCAGTTAATACTTTTGAATATAAACCAAATTTGATCACATTCACATTTTCTCCTGACACACAAATGGACTAGAAATACATAATGTTACCAATTAGTTTACCCTGACCAAATGGACAGCGCACATTGGATGTATGCAGCTGCTCTTATTAGTAGCAAACATTTGATCAGACTGAAAAATTGTCTCGTTTTCATCCCATACAGAATGTCAGATCTCAAATGTTTAGGTGTAGCCTAGCCGCAACATTTATATCATCAGTTTTTGCATGTGTCTGTCCAGAGTGATGATGTGTTATCTTTGCTAAATAAATACTGGAGGAAAGTGGAAAGCCTACTTGAGTGCACTCAAAACAATGTGCTGCGTCAACCTCTCTTTTTAATCTTTTAATGGATGATGAAAGGGGTTCGAACACATAAAACCCCCATAATGCTCTGTGGCACAATCCCAATACAACTCACTAGGTTCATTCTCTGATCCTAATTCTATGATTGCATGGACAACATGTCAGTTCATACTACAAAAGTTTTGATTGGTTGGAGGATGTCCTCTGGAAGTGGTCATAATTACCATGTATGTCTATGGAAGGAGTGAGGCCTACGAGCCTCCTAGGTTTTGTATGGAAGTCAATGTAGCCAGAGGAGGACGGAAGCTAGCTGTCTTTCCGGCTATACCATGGTGCTACCCCAGACAGTGCTTTTGAAGTTACTGTAGACCTTCATTGCAAAACAATGTATTTTAACAATTATTTGGTGATGTGTAACCAAATAAATATACCTTCTACTCCTTGTAGTCTGCAGTATCACACACAAACTTTTTTCCGCTTGTTTGTCTTTGTCTCCTCCGCAAGATTGTCAAAAATGTTTTCAACATTGGTCAGAATGTTCTCTCTTTTGTCCTTATCGGTGATCTTGCTTTCTTGATCAACATTTAACTGTGTCACTTGCTCTCTAGTCGTGCTCAATTGTTCTGTCACTTCTTGTATGGTGAGCGCCATTGAATCAAACAAAGCATTTATTAAGAATCTCGCACCATCTGCCACAAAAAGAGGGATTGTTCGAACCAAGAGCAGGTGCTTTCTGTATCCATAATCCTCGTGGAATTATTTTATTCCTTAGATAATCACGTAAGGTGACTGCATGATAATATTGTTTTGTCTCACGGATTCGTCGATTCTTGAGAGATGTGATGAGTTTGCCTACAACTCCAGCACCTGCGGAAAGTTCCTGGATGTGCGTATGTTCTTCAGCTTTTGTAGTATAAAGTGACGACATCAAAACTATGAAATAATGGGATCATGTAGTAATCAAAAAAGTGTTAAACAAATCACACTCTTCGCATTAGTTTAATCTGGAATGCTATTCCAACAGTCTTGAAGGAGTTCCCACACATGCTGAGCACTTGTTGCCTGCTTTTCCTTCATGATGTGGTTCAACTCATCCTAGACCATCTAAATTGGGTTGAGGTCAGGTGATTGTGGAGGCCAGGCCATCTGATGCCCCACTCCATTACCTTCCTTCTTTGTCAAATAGCCCTTACACAGCCTGGAGGTGTGTTGGGTCATTTTCCTGTTGAAAAACAAATGATAGTCCCACTAAGCACAAACCAGATGAGATGTCGTATCGCTGCAGAATACTGTGGTAACCATTCTGGTTAAGTGTGCCTTGAATTCTAAATAAATCACTGACAGTGTCACCAGCAAAGCACACCATCACACCTCCTCCTCCATGCTTCACGGTAGGAACCACACATGCGGAGATCATCCGTTCACCTACTCTGCATCTCACAAAGACACGGCGGTTGGAACCAAAAATATCAAATTTGGACTTATCAGACCAAAGGACATTTTTACATTTTTTTATTTTTTTTGTACATTTTAGTCATTTAGCAGACGCTCTTATCCAGAGCGACTTACAAATTGGTGCATTCACCTATAATATCCAGTGGAACAACCACTTTACAATAGTGCATCTAAATCTTTTAAGGGGGGGGGTTAGAAGGATTACTTTATCCTATCCCAGGTATTCCTTGAAGAGGTGGGGTTTCAGGTGTCTCCGGAAGGTGGTGATTGACTCCGCTGTCCTGGCGTCGTGAGGGAGCTTGTTCCACCATTGGGGTGCCAGAGCAGCGAACAGTTTTGACTGGGCTGAGCGGGAACTGTGCTTCCTCAGAGGTAGGGAGGCGAGCAGGCCAGAGGTGGATGAACGGAGTGCCCTTGTTTGGGTGTAGGGCCTGATCAGAGCCTGAAGGTACGGAGGTGCCGTTCCCCTCACAGCTCCGTAGGCAAGCACCATGGTCTTGTAGCGGATGCGAGCTTCGACTGGAAGCCAGTGGAGAGAGCGGAGGAGCGGGGTGACGTGAGAGAACTTGGGAAGGTTGAACACCAGACGGGCTGCGGCGTTCTGGATGAGTTGTAGGGGTTTAATGGCACAGGCAGGGAGCCCAGCCAACAGCGAGTTGCAATAATCCAGACGGGAGATGACAAGTGCCTGGATTAGGACCTGCGCCGCGTCCTGTGTGAGGCAGGGTCGTACTCTGCGAATGTTGTAGAGCATGAACCTACAGGATCGGGTCACCGCCTTGATGTTGGTGGAGAACGACAGGGTGTTGTCCAGGGTCACGCCAAGGCTCTTAGCACTCTGGGAGGAGGACACAAGGGAGTTGTCAACCGTGATGGCGAGATCATGGAACGGGCAGTCCTTCCCCGGGAGGAAGAGCAGCTCCGTCTTGCCGAGGTTCAGCTTGAGGTGGTGATCCGTCATCCACACTGATATGTCTGCCAGACATGCAGAGATGCGATTCGCCACCTGGTTGTCAGAAGGGGGAAAGGAGAAGATTAATTGTGTGTCATCTGCATAGCAATGATATGAGAGACCATGTGAGGATATGACAGAGCCAAGTGACTTGGTGTATAGCGAGAATAGGAGTGGGCCAAGAACAGAGCCCTGGGGGACACCAGTGGTGAGAGCACGTGGTGCGGAGACAGATTCTCGCCACGCCACCTGGTAGGAGCGACCTGTCAGGTAGGACGCAATCCAAGCGTGCGCGGTGCCGGAGATGCCCAGCTCGGAGAGGGTGGAGAGGAGGATCTGATGGTTCACGGTATCAAAGGCAGCAGATAGGTCTAGAAGGATGAGAGCAGAGGAGAGAGAGTTAGCTTTAGCAGTGCGGAGAGCCTCCGTGACACAGAGAAGAGCAGTCTCAGTTGAATGCCCAGTCTTGAAACCTGACTGATTAGGATCAAGAAGGTCATTCTGAGAGAGATAGCAAGAGAGCTGGCCAAGGACGGCGCGTTCAAGAGTTTTGGAGAGAAAGGAAAGAAGGGATACTGGTCTGTAGTTGTTGACATCGGAGGGATCGAGTGTAGGTTTTTTCAGAAGGGGTGCAACTCTCGCTCTCTTGAAGACGGAAGGGACGTAGCCAGCGGTCAAGGATGCGTTGATGAGCGAGGTGAGGTAGGGGAGAAGGTCTCCGGAAATGGTCTGGAGAAGAGAGGAGGGGATAGGGTCAAGTGGGCAGGTTGTTGGGCGGCCGGCCGTCACAAGACGCGAGATTTCATCTGGAGAGAGAGGGGAGAAAGAGGTCAAAGCACAGGGTAGGGCAGTGTGAGCAGGACCAGCAGTGTCGTTTGACTTAGCAAACGAGGATCGGATGTCGTCAACCTTCTTTTCAAAATGGTTGACGAAGTCATCCGCAGAGAGGGAGGAGGGGGGGGGAGGGGGAGGAGGATTCAGGAGGGAGGAGAAGGTAGCAAAGAGCTTCCTAGGGTTAGAGGCAGATGCTTGGAGTTTAGAGTGGTAGAAAGTGGCTTTAGCAGCAGAGACAGAAGAGGAAAATGTAGAGAGGAGGGAGTGAAAGGATGCCAGGTCCGCAGGGAGGCGAGTTTTCCTCCATTTCCGCTCGGCTGCCCGGAGCCCTGTTCTGTGAGCTCGCAGTGAGTCGTCGAGCCACGGAGCAGGAGGGGAGGACCGAGCCGGCCTGGAGGATAGGGGACAGAGGAAATCAAAGGATGCAGAGAGGGAGGAGAGGAGGGTTGAGGAGGCAGAATCAGGAGATAGGTTGGAGAAGGTTTGAGCAGAGGGAAGAGATGATAGGATGGAAGAGGAGAGAGTAGCGGGAGAGAGAGAGCGAAGGTTGGGACGGCGCAATACCATCCGAGTAGGGGGAGAGTGAGAAGTGTTGGATGAGAGCGAGAGGGAAAAGGATACAAGGTAGTGGTCGGAGACTTGGAGGGGAGTTGCAATGAGATTAGTGGAAGAACAGCATCTAGTAAAGATGAGGTCAAGCGTATTGCCTGCCTTGTGAGTAGGGGGGGAAGGTGAGAGGGTGAGGTCGAAAGAGGAGAGGAGTGGAAAGAAGGAGGCAGAGAGGAATGAGTCGAAGGTAGACGTGGGGAGGTTAAAGTCACCCAGAACTGTGAGAGGTGAGCCATCCTCAGGAAAGGAACTTATCAAGGCGTCAAGCTCATTGATGAACTCTCCAAGGGAACCTGGAGGGCGATAAATGATAAGGATGTTAAGCTTGAAAGGGCTGGTAACTGTGACAGCATGGAATTCAAATGAGGAGATAGACAGATGGGTCAGGGGAGAAAGAGAGAATGTCCACTTGGGAGAGATGAGGATTCCAGTGCCACCACCCCGCTGGCTCGATGCTCTAGGGGTATGCGAGAACATGTAGTCAGACGAGGAGAGAGCAGTAGGAGTAGCAGTGTTATCTGTGGTGATCCATGTTTCCGTCAGCGCCAGGAAGTCTAGGGACTGGAGGGTAGCATAGGCTGAGATGAACTCAGCCTTGTTGGCCGCAGACCGGCAGTTCCAGAGGCTGCCGGAGACCTGGAACTCCACGTGGGTCGTGCGCGCTGGGACCAGCAGGTTAGAGTGGCAGCGGCCACGCGGTGTGGAGCGTTTGTATGGCCTGTGCAGAGGAGAGAGAACAGGGATAGGCAGACACATAGTAGACAAGCTACAGAAGAGGCTACGCTAATGCAAATGAGATTGGAGTGACAAGTGGACTACACGTCTCGAATGTTCAGGAAGTTAAGCTTACGTTGCAAAAATGTTATTGACTAAAATGATACAGTACTGCTGGCTGGTGGAGTAGGCTAGCTAGCAGTGGCTGCGTTGTTGACTTTGAACGTGTAGCTGGCTAGGTAACCTCGGTAGTTTCAGTACTACACCTTGTCATGATACAAAGCAACTTTGTAGCTAGCTAGCTAACATAACACTAATCAAGACGTTCCTTGTAGTGTATTTAGTTTCAACAATGCTGCTCGTCGGTAATAGTTGGCTAGTTGGCTAGGTTAGGAAAAATGGCGTCGCGGGGGACGGAAATAGCTGGCTAGCTAACCTCGATGGCTGGCTAGCTAACAATTATCAATTAACAATTATCAAGCTATGACAAAGACAACTAGGTAGCTAGCTAGGTAACACTGCACTAGTCAAATCGTTCCGTTGTAAAGTATTAGTAACTACAGCGCTGCTAGTCGGTAACGGTTGGCTAGCTGGCAGTGGGTTAATGATGACTAGGTGTGTTGAGTAAGTCTGGCGCCGCGTCGCGGCTGGCTAGCACACCTCGATAATACTCAAACTCAAACTACACAATTATCTTAGATACAGAGACAGCAAAGACAACTATGTAGCTGGCTAACTAACACTAACGCCACACTAATCAAGTCGTTGCGTTGTAATGTAATAGTTTCTGCGGTGCTGCTAGTCGGTAGAAGTTGGCTAGCTAACAGTGATGACTAGCTAGCTAGCAGCTAGCAGTGTTGACTACGTTAGGAGGACGAAGATAGCTAGCCTCGATAATTACTCAGTTACTCTAAACTACACAATTATCTTTGATACAAAGACGGCTATGTAGCTAGCTAAGAAGAATTGCTCAGATCAAACAAATCAAGCCGTTGTAATGTAGCAAAGTGTAATATTACCTGTGGAGCGAAGCGTGGTGCGACTGCTCGCTCCAAACCGGAAGTCAGACAGATTTCCACCGGTCTAATGTCCATTGCTCATGTTTCTTGGCCCAAGCAAGTCACTTCTTCTTATTGGTGTTGAGATGTATCTGTTACTTGAACTCTGTGGATCATTTATTTAGGCTGCAATTTCTGAGGGTGGTAACTCTAATGAACGTATCCTCTGCAGCAGAGGTAACTCTGGGTTTTCCTTTCCCTTGGCGGTCCTCTCTTTGCTTATTTGAGCTGTTCTTGCCATAACATGGGCTTGGTCTTTTATCAAATAGGGCTATCTTCTGTATGCCATCCCTACCTTGTCACAACACAACTGATTTGGCTCAAACTAATTAAGAAGGAAAGAAATTTCACAAATGAACTTTTAACAAGGCACACCTGTTAATTGAAATGCATTTCAGGTGACTACCTCATGAAGCTGGTTGAGAGAATGCCAAGAGAGTGCAAAGCTGCCATCAAGGCAAAGGGTGGCTACTTTGTAGAATCTCAAATATAAAATACATATTTTTTTGTTTAACACTTTTGTGGTTACTACATGATTCCATATGCATTATTTCATATTTTTGATGTCTTCACTAGTATTCTGCAATGTAGAAAATAGTAAAAATAAAGAAAAACCCTGGAATGAGTAGGTGTGTCCAAACTTTTAACTGGTACTGTATGTCCTGTATACGTTAAATGGAATTGGTTGTATGAGTGTGATTATTCACGGAAATGGCTCATTTGAAAGTCCATTAGCAGGATTGTGAAAAGAGAAAGTGTTTATTTTAGCCAGATAACATCTCTGAGTCTTTTAATGTAATATGGACTGTCATTAGAGGCCAGGTACATGTAGAGTCAGTCAGGAGTCTGAGTTCCACAGTGTAGGACAGGTCAGTGGGGACAACACACCCAGTTCAGGTTCCATTTCATTATATACTTGAACTTTTTGATCGAGGCAACCACAAAGCACATTATCCCATTTTAAAAGGACAAATGGAAGATGCTATTTTTCCTCTGTCTGCCCTTTGCCAAGGTGA
The DNA here is from genome assembly GCF_965601325.2 of Salmo salar. NCBI lineage: Eukaryota > Metazoa > Chordata > Actinopteri > Salmoniformes > Salmonidae > Salmo > Salmo salar. The sequence goes on along the minus strand of NC_138295.1, from coordinate 41,837,665 downwards.
AGACGTATCCAAACAACAGAAAGGTATCCCTTGTCTTAGACATGGCATATCTGGCCCATCTCTAGGAGAAAATGACTCACTAGCTCTAAATCAAATCAAACGTTATTTATCACATGCGTCATAAACAATAGGTGTAGACTAACAGTGAAATGCTTACTTACAGGCTCCAACAACGCAGAGAGAAAAATAGAGCAATTATAGAAAGAATTATAACTCAAAGAATAAATACACAATGAGTAACGATAAGTTGGCTATATACACATGGTACCAGTACTGAGTCAATGTGCAGAGGTGCGAGCTAACTGAGGTAGATAAATACAGTATAGGTAGGGATAAAATAAATAGGCAACAGAATAGATAATAAACAGCAGCAGCAGTGTAGGTGGGTCAATGTTTTAGGGCCTTCCTCTGACATCGCCTGGTATAGAGGTCCTGGATGGCAGGGAGCTCAGCCCCAGTGATGTACTGGGCTGAACGCACTACCCTCTAGCACATCTGGATGCCTAGCAATTGCCAAACCAAGTGGTGATGCAGCCAGTCAAGATGCTCTCGATGGTGCAGCTGTAGAACCTTTTGAGGATCTGATGGCCCATGCCAAATCTTTTAAGCCTTGTGAGGGGAAAGAGGCATTGTTGTGACTTCTTCACGACTGTGTTGGTGTGTGTGGACCATGTTAATTCCTTAGTGATGTGGACACCGAGGATCTTGATGCTCTCGACCCGCTCCACTAGATGTGGATGGGGGGCGTACATGGCCCTCCGTTTCCTGTAGTACACGATCAGCTCCTTTGTCTTGCTGATGTTGAGGGAGACGTTGTTGTCCTGGCACCACACTGCCAGGTCGTGACCTTTTCCCTATAGGCTTTCTTACATGTGAACCTGCACATTTTATTTTCGCATGTGATTGATTTTCACATGTGAACTTGCAATTCCACATGTGAAAATGAGATTTTCATATGTGATTTTTTTTTAACATGTGGAACCGCAATTTACGTGAGGTGAAAATATGTTATTCCCCTCACATGTGAAAATGTGTCGCGATTTGACATGTGAAAGTGCAAATTTGTCATGTTTTTTTTGTAAATGTACTGCATTCATTTTTACTAAACAGTACGTTCTAAATAGTATGTAGTACGATTATTACACAGTATTTAGTGTTAGAAACTAGTAGGCAAGACAGATTTCTGACCCGGCCAATGTATGTCTGGTTCATGATGTTGAGCTGCAGACTGGGTGCCAAATATAGAGGTAGAATGTATGTGGATAGTACCTGTAAAAAGACAGGTGCAGGTGCAGCATTGGATTGGGGAGGTCTTTCTTGCATCGTTCGATTAGTAAAGTAAACTCTTAGAAAAGAAGGTGCCACCTTTTTGAACCATAAAGGGTTCTTCAATTGTCCACATAGGAGAACCCTCTGAAAATAACTGGAACCCTTTCAGTAATATGAGTTTCTACCTGGAACCCTTTCACCACGAAAAGGTTCTTAGTGTAACCTTTTTTTCACCACAAAAGGGTTCTACCTTGAACCAAAAAGGGTTCTCCCATAGGAAAAAATTAAGAAGCTTTTTTCCCCCTAAGAGTGTAGCTAAAGTCTTGTGATTCACAATGTCAAACATGCAATGTTGAAAGGCAATTCATACGGGTCTTTGACGGTGGTTATCATAGATGTGATTTCACAAGAATGTCAAGCGTAGACGGGATATAAGAATGTATCACTGACACAGTCTACACACTGCCATATTACTGCCATATTACTTCTGTCAATTATGCCATCATAAAGCCCTGCTCTATTGCATGCTGCTGCTTTCACTGCTGCTACTTATGAAACTGGATGATATCGCTGAGGAATGGTCATCAACATCATTGTCAATCATCATCATCATCATCACCATCATTATCATTTATATTGGTTACAGTAGAGGTGATGTGTATTTTGACACAGTGCCGATATGTTTGGCAAAACATCAGCAATGTGAAGTATGCATGTATCTAATGTGAACAAATTGACCGTGTGCAGTGAGTATACGGTTGGTGTGGAATGGAATAGCGTGGCATAGACTGAATTCACTTGGTAATTCTTTCTGAAAAAAGAAGAAAACAATACAAGGCAGAAAATGGAAGCGTGTCAATCATCTTTTCAGCTTCAGTGCTAATTCAGTTTCACCCTAAAGGACCTCTTTATCCACTGGGACTGAAGGAAGTCACATTCAAAGACAGTTTAAATGAGGAGCAATCAAATCCCACCCCAGGTGCAAGCCATTTACAGATTTCCTTTCTATTACAAGCTATGCCACAAACAGGATAAGGCAAATAAATGATTGATTATTGCAAGGAAATAAATGTATTACGTTGTATATGATTGGTGATGGTCATTTCAATTGACCTAGCCTATTTAGTTTCACTGAATGATGGAATGCTCAGTGTTTATGTGTAAACTGTCAGAATTATGCTTTACTCTAGGATGTGTCATAATGAGAGTATTTTCTTACATATGATGTTCCTCTAATTATTATGGTCCTTGAATTATGCTCATCAACATTTACATCTTTCAAAAGCATGAGCATTTTTTTGTCATTTGTATTATACAAATGCAGATTACTGATATACAGTACAGATATATATATTACAGTATACAGATTTTTCTCTCTAGACACAATTGCCAAAGTGCTCTTGTCACAACAAATATCTAATTGCGTAGTCAGTCATATTCTTCTCATAGAAAGTAGGGATCAGATCTAGTTTGACAGACTCTGTCCATGCTTATCTACCAGTCTGTCTGTGAGACAGCTACAGATGTAGGATCTTAATTTGATCACTCTTTTATTGCTCAGAATTTTCCTGCACAGCAGGAAATGCAAACTGGTAGTGTATTCAAGGTTTAAAAAGGCTTCTAAAGTTTGTAATTTCCTTGATTGCCCTAACAAAAAATCTATCAATCCCTACAAAAAAAATGTCCATGAATTATAATCCACAGAATAATTCACATTTCCTGTTGCTGCAGGATTATTTTCCTGCTGTAGCAAAGTGTCTCAAATTAAAATCCTACATCTGTAGCTAGTTTTAGTGTCTGGCATGACGAAGTACAAGAGGTTGATTATCTCAGTCACAGTTCATTAGTTTTAACCACCATGCCTGCCACACTTTGCAGATAGGAAAACAGCCCTGTCACATCGCCTCTGCTATGCCATTTCATGTGGCCGTATGGGGGGCCAGAAGCTCTGTGACCTGAATAGGCTCTTTTGTCAACTGTCTTTAGAGAAAAGAGGACTAGAACAAGTTAACAGAGTGGAAAATTATTTATAATTGTATGCCTATGGTCTTGTCCTGTGTCCTGCCCTTTTGTTGTATCTGTATGAAGAAATATGAATCAAATTTGCATGCATCCCAAATGGTCAAAAGTATTGCACTATGTAGGGAATATTTGGGATGTAGACTAAAGTCCTGTCCAGAACATTTAAACATCCATAATAACAGAGACTGACATGCATCTCATTTGGATCACTTCTAGTAATTGATGTAAAATCTAACTTTTAACTTTGAGGGCTAATTTCAAGTATCTCAAGTCATATATTATGCTGTATTTCTGAAGATACCCCTTTGGCTGTCAGGGCTTGAAAGCTGAACAAGCAGTGATGTTATGGGACTGTTTCATCGGTTCCTAGACCTAGATAGAACTCTCTCTTTCATCTGTATGAAGTGATGATATAAGGCAATAAAATGTATCTTGCTAACTTGACATTTGCAATCATGACACTAAGCAAATAAACATCACATTTTAATAAACTCTTATTAAAAGCTTTCTGCCAACCTATAGTAACCTCTGTCTATAAGCTTTTTTTCTATCAAATGTTTTGACTGAATCTCTCATTTAAGTTCTTAACCTTGTTTTTTTTTCATGAGCCAGAGGTTTAATATTTTTATCTAGAAAACTGCATAGCAATCAATATACCTCTCAAGTCCGAACCATGCATTTTGATACATTTACTCTGGAGTGCTTGATACTTTTCAACCAGATTGTACTTCATGCATTCATTGTTTTCTACCCTCCTAAACTATTTCTGGCTGAAAAATCAGTTTCACAAGAGGTAAAGATAACAATAAGAATAACACTTGTCTGAAGCATTCTCCATCACTTCAATGCGTGAACATAAATATGCCACAAGAGGCAAGTATAAGCAGCAGTGGTCTCATAGAAAGGCCCATCTTTGAAAATAAAATAATCATTGGGACTAAAATAACATAGGCTGCCTGGGGCCACTTAAATTCAAATCTCAGCCAAGGTGCACTTACAACTTTCAACTGATTTTTTTAACAACAAATTCTGTGTTACAATAAATATAGGGTTGAGTCAAACTATTATTGACTAAAGCTTTAAATACATAACTCTATTGTAAATGCAAGATTAACATTTTTTGTGTTTTTGTTTGTCAATGTCTGTGACCACCCAGATTGATGTTATTGAGTTGCATATATTGACTTGTACAGATAACAAAACTCCTGAAAATGAACAAAAAAATGTTTTAGAGGAATATAGCTTGGTTTATAGCTAGCGTTGACATTATTCCTGACATGTTGAGAAATCTCTCGGTATGACTAAACAGGGTAGTGATACCTTCTGATAGTTTGTCTAGCAGTCTTTCTGCTTGGTTCATGTTGAAATAAGCACTTACCCTAATGCTTTGAGTCATTCACTTCAGTTATATTTCAGTTATTATGCACCACTATCCGCTGAAATGCACTTTACTTTACAGCCTTTAAGCCTAATTGAGGAGAACATACTGCACTCAATTTTCTCCACATCACTCTGCATAGTCTGTTTTTGTGGCTCTGATAACATTTTGACACTGTACTTTTGTAGAGATGAGTGAGTGAATATTTGGAGCAGACAGACAGACACTTTGCCCTGGAGTACATAATAGGTTGTTAGGACACTCCTACTGAGAGGAACCACTAATTACATTTTCATGTCCAGATAGCTATTGTTTATAATAACAATTTGCATGGAGGACACCAGCACGGCCAAGGGGCTTGATTGTGATTTGATAGGCCTGTGAAAGGGACAGCATTCCCCAATATAAACTGAATTATGGTGAGATGAATATTAGTAATGCCTCTGGCTTAGGTGTGATTATAATAAATAAATGCGCAAAGTACCATATTGCGGTTGATTGTGACGGGTTATGCAATTGTAGTCATGTAGCAGATTAAACTACTGGGCTGGTGTGTTCACTGAGCCTTAGGTCATCTGTCTTGGGGTTGGAGTGTTGATTGAGCTGTTGCTCACTGATTGTCTGTTAGGTAGAGCTCAATTGTACGGCTAAGGGTCAAATGTTTCAGATGTCATCACACACATGTAGATGCATCACTGAAAATCTGTTGGAGTTTGAGTTGGACTTCTTTACAATGAGTTGCAGTTAGAATATCTGAACTACATTTAAACTTGATATCAAAGCCTTACTAAACAGTACTTACAGTGCTGTGAATTTTTTTTTGCCCCCTTCCTGATTCCTTATTTTTTTGCACATTTGTCACACTTAAATGTTTCAGATCATCAAACACATTTTAATATTACTCAAAGATAACCCAAGTAAACACAAAATGCAGTTTTTAAGTGATCATTTTATTTATTAAGGGAAAAAAGCTATCCGAACCTTCATGGCCCTATATTAAAAAGTAATTGCCCCCTAAACCTAATAACTGGTTGTGCCACCCTCAGCAGCAACAACTGCAATCAAGCGTTTGCGATAACTGGCAATGAGTCTTTCACATCGCTGTGGAGGAATTTTGGCCCACTCATGCAGAATTGTTTTAATTCAGCCACATTGGAGGGTTTTCGAGCGTGAATTAAGGTCACGCCACAGCATCTCAATCGGATTCAAGTCCGGACTTTGACTAGGCCACTCCAAAACCTTCATTTAGTTTTTTTTAAGCCATTCAGAGGTGGACTTGCTGGTGTGTTTTGGATCATTGTCCTGCTGCAGAACCCAAGTGCGCTTCAGCTTGAGGTCACGAACTGATAGCCGGACATTCTCCTTCAGGATTGTTTGGTAGAGAGCAGAATTCGTGGTTCCATCAATTACAGCAAGTCATCCAGGTCCTGAAGCAGCAAAGAAGCCCCAGACCATCACACTACCACCACCATATTTGACTGTTGGTATGATGTTCTTTGTCTGAAATGCTGTGTTACTTTTATGCCAGATGTAATGGGACACACACCTTCCCAAAAAGTTCAACTTTTGTCTCGTCAGTCCACAGAATATTTTCCCAAAAGTCTTGGGGATCATCAAGATGTTTTTTGCCAAAAGTGAGACGAGCCTTTATGTTCTTTTTGGTCAGCAGTGGTTTTTGCCTTGGAACTCTGCCATGGATGCCATTTTTGCCCAGTCTTTTACTTATGGTTGAGTCGTGAACACTGACCTTAACAAATTTGTCACATAGGGCCATGAAGGTTCGGATAGCATTTTTCCCTTAATAAATAAAATTATCACTTAAAAACTGCATTTTGGGTTATCTTTGTGTAATATAAAAATGTGTTTGATGATCTGAAACATTTAAGTGTGACAAATGTGCAAAAAAATAAGAAATCAGGAAGGGGCAAATACTTTTTCACAGCACTGTATGTAGTTAGAAGACTATAATGACAAAGCCATCACAAGAAAGGCAGTATTATTTGTCTGCCATCAATGTCAACTAGATGTAATAAAAACAATTGAAATGACTACAGTACATGAATGTGAATTGTCATCAGGGAGAGGTCAAATTTTTACAACAAATCCTACATGTTGAGTTGGCATCTTTCTCCACCTCTAGGTGTAGTGTATGTTGTTTAATTGCTAGAGGAGGTGGATGCTGAGTAACTGTCAGAACTCTGTGTTTCTGATTAGAACATACCTGTAGGAGCTGACATCAAATTAATGCTTCATCTTCGAGAAATGAAATGTCCTTTTAAACTTGCTGTGATGCTGTGGGAAGTTTTGGGAAGTAGCTACATTAAGAATTTGGTGATAGTTCAGTTCTTAAAGGCCCAGTGCAAGCAAAAACTAGATTTTAAATATATATATATATATATATATTTCCTTTCCACACTCAGATTGGAATAATACTGTGAAAATCATGATAATGCCCATTCAGTGTAAGAGCTGTTTGAAACGACTGCCTGGAATTTCCGCCTGTTTTGGTGAGATGGAGTTTTGGCCTGCCTAGTGACTTCACCAGGTGGTAAATGAGTTAATAGACCAATAAGAAAGAGAGTTCCAAACCTCTCTGCTTGTTTTCAGTTTTCCCATCCCCACTCAGACCACTCCCAAAAAGCCCTAGAAACTGTCTTGCTTGAGCAATTGCTCTTTGCTAAGAAGGTATCTTTGTTTTCAATTGAAAATTGTCAAAAATAAACAATCACAGTAAGGTACTTTATCGTTACCCAGAAATGATTAAATATTGAGATAAAAATGGCTGCATTGGACCTTTAAGTGAGGTAGCTCTAGATTTTAGACTTGAGGTAACTTTAGGTCAAATAAATTAACATAATGAAGGCAGCAAATAAGACTGATCTGAGACAAAAAATGAAAATAGAAAGATTATAGTATAGCTGGGTTGATAAATGTATTCTACTATTCACTGTATAAACTCCCAGGGGCAACAAATGTAGTAGTGAGGTAGTGTGGATACTTAGACTGACTGTAAAACCTGGAGTGTGAAAACTACAAACATCAGGAGATTAAATATATCAAACATTCACAACTATGCAAATCATTTTAAGGACTTTAAATCATTGTCGTGACAGATAATTACCTTTAATTATCACAAACATGACACATTAGCCGGGATTTTGGCAGTGTTGTCTGGACATTGCCTGCCTACAAATTCATGTTACCAAGGTGACAGAACCAGTTTTAGTTTCTCCAGTCATCATGTAACATTTAGTTGGATCATTAACAGTCGACTGCAAATCTGAAGAAATATGTTCCTTTAACTCATTGTATAAATGTAAGTGTCAAAACAAACTTTTTCTTGTAACAGGTGACTATATTGTCAGTGATGTTTTACTAATTCGGGAATGTGTTCTTTCACAAGACTCAATTGTCCAGTTGAAATGTAGGTATACTTGGACCGGGAAGGTTATTACATGGAAATAACTTACCAATCAGTTATTACTTCATGGTTGGTTATTGATATATTCACTGAGTGGTTGTCCTCTCTCCTGTCGTAACCACAGCAACAGCATGCCGAAGAGGATTGCTCTCATCTGCTTCCTTTCCCTGGTGATGCTCATGAGTGTCCTGGGGAACCTCCTGGTCATGACAGCTGTCTGCAAGGACCGCCAGCTCAGGTTAGTCTCTCCCTACTGTCTGTCTGTCTGTCTGTCTGTCTGTCTGTCTGTCTGTCTGTCTGTCTGTCTGTCTGTCTGTCTGTCTGTCTGTCTGTCTGTCTGTCTGTCTGTCTGTCTGTCTGTCTGTCTGTGTGTCTGTGTGTCTGTGTCTCGCTCGCTCATCCTGCTCTGGCCGAAGCAAATGCACTCTTTCTTCTGTTTTAGCATCTTATCACCTTGTTGCACCACACACAGCCTGAATCAGTCCAGATTTGAATGATCCTGCGCTGACAGTATTATGCAGTAATTGTTTTCTCATTAAAAGAGCACCTCCTACTGAGTGGTCTATTGTGATCCCAGTCCCTTGCAGGTTGAGTTACTAGCTTGGCGTGCAGTGACTCTAGCATGCCAACAGTCAGATGCCGGAAGGGAAAGGCTGTCTGATAACCTGGGGATAGTATCATCTTTCAGCACCCCTGATGGAAGAGACAATAGTACTTTTCACTGTTTACACAGCATGTACGCACGCACACACACTCAGGAAATGACAGCACCAGGAGGGATTCTTGGTAGTGTTAACTTCAAATCCCTAGTCATCCAAATGTTCAGCCCCAAAAACGATCCCGGGCTGTGTTGCAGCCGGCCACGACCGGGAGACCCATGAGGTGGCGCACAATTGACCCAGCATCGTCCGGGTTAGGGGAGGGTTTGGCCGACTGGGATGTCCTTGTCCCATCGCGCTCTAGCGACTCCTTGTGGCAGCTGGGCGCATGCACGCTGACTTCGGTTGCCAGCTGTACGGTGTTTCCTCTGACACATTGGTGCGGCTGGCTTCCGGGTTAAGCAGGCATAGTTTCAAGAAGCAGTGCGGCTTTGCAGGGTTGTGTTTCAGAGGACGCATGGCTCTTGAACTTCGCCTCTCCTGAGTCCGTATGGGAGTCGCAGCGATGGGACAAAACTATACTACCAATTGGGGAGAAAAAGTGTAAACAAAATATTGTAATCAGATTACAGATACTTTGAAAAACTAGAGGATTATTTTTAAATTCAGAAAGGATGTTTGTGAAACCCACTATGCCAATTACCCTGCTCCTTTCCTCCCACCATGACTTCCCTGCAGCTCAGATTAATAGTGACGTGAAGCAGTACTTCTACCAGAGCCCATTCCCCGCACTCTGGAGAATTCATCCACAATCACCAATTTACCCTGTAATAGCACACCTGTTCCAGCCATCCATAAAATGAGAGCTGTCGTAAGACGGCTTAGCCTTAATGGGAGACATTGTGCAGCTGGAGGCAGAGCCACAGAGCCAGCCTCAACTTCTGCAAGTTGATTACCAAAATGGAAAACTGGATATGGCTTTACTGTCATTGACACATTGCACTAATTCAAATCATCATCATTCCACTCTCTCTTGCTCTCTTGCTCTCTCTCTCTCTCGCTCTCTCTCTCTTGCTCTCTGTTTTTACTGGGGTCTTTTTATGTCCCCTGCCCCAATTGTGACAGCAATGCTGATTTGCATATTTTAGGCCTTTTAATTAGGCTTCAGTTCAGTGGCGAACCCAGTGGCGACGAGATGATTTAGCTTTTTATGTTAAAAAAATCCAGTATTTTATTTATTCAATTCATTTGCATCACTGCAAATATGATCTTATATTCTTTAGATACTGCATTCAGTTTTGAATCTGTTGTTAACAGATAGCTGGTAAAAAGCATTTATGGCATGTTCTGGTTAAATGACAACGGGATTTGACAGCCGTTAGCCGTTCTCAGGCAGCTATTTTTAGCCGAGCGGGCTCTGAGCGGTTGCCTCACCGAGAATTTTATTTGTCATTAATGGAGTGCCCAGGGCTCTGGTCTTTCTCAAACAGACTGAAAGGAGGGACGCCGCCACACCAGTGGCTCTACATCACTGATTCTCTCTCTCTCTCTCTCCCCTTCCTCTCTGTCTCACACAAGCTATCGCTCTCTTTTTCTCCTCTAATGTAATCTCTTTCAATCTCTCCCTGTCTCTCTCGCCATATGTTTCCTTAACATAAACATACATGACAAATTAGCATTTTCACATGTGAAACAGCTGTTTTTATATGTTGAGCTTAAATTTCACACGTGAAACCATATTTTCACATGTATTACAATTAGAGTTGAAAACAAAATGTTCAGGTTCACATTGAAGAGAACTCCATGTGATAATCCCACTTTCAGAAGTGGAAATGTATTTTCATGTGAAAAACATTCATATGTAAAAATCACATTTGCAGTTTCATAAGTGAAAAACTTCCATGTGATTGTTTTTCACATTTTAACTTGAAATTCCACAAGTGTAGTGAGATTTTCACATGTGAAAGTTATTCACATACGAACTGCAAATTAGATTTTTATATGTGACTGTTTTTCACATGTGAACTTACAATTCCACATATGAAAATCTAATTTGCAGTTTCACATGTAAGAAAACATTCATGTGAAAATCACATTTGTCACAGGTAAGAAAACTCCAACTGTGAAAATCTCACTTTCACAAGTTATTTTTTTCCTGTTTTTTTTTGTAAGGGGTTCTCTCTCTCTCTCTCTCTCTCCTCTCTCTCTCTCTCTCTCTCTCTCAATTTAATTTAGTTATTACCAATATTTACTGCAAGGTGGAGATTTACAAGATGTATAGTGAAAGCATATTTAAATGGTAAATCTGTTGTCATGTGTAACAGACAATTCAAACAATTAAATAGTTTAGTGCATACCTCTGTACATACATACTCTCACATGACAAAAATCTATAACATTGTATGTTTATATGCATTTACCTCTAGTAGACAGTCCTTCTGTTCTTTTCAGTGTGTTCTGGATTATTTATTATTTTTCCACAACATTCCTATATCATACATACTACCATATGATACACCTATGCTGTTTCAAGTTAACAATGGAAATCATCTTTAAACATATAGCCAATAAGATACCTCTCACTCAATTCTCTCCCAGGAAAATCAAGACCAACTACTTCATAGTATCGCTGGCCTTTGCAGACCTGATGGTGTCGGTGCTGGTGATGCCGTTTGGTGCCATAGAACTGATTCACCAGAACTGGATTTATGGAGAAACCTTCTGCCTGGTCCGGACATCTCTAGATGTACTGTTGACAACAGCCTCCATATTACACCTATGTTGCATAGCTTTGGACAGGTAAGCACCACTGCTCAACAACTGGCTTGGAACGATGCCAACATGAAGTCAGTAGATATAGTATTTAGTATCGTACTAACAGTATCAAACCATCAACACATTTTGCAACACATCCTATTTTATTAACTGACTTACAGTAGGATGGCACTTCCTGTTATTGACTTTATCAAGATGCAGCAGGTAGCCTAGTGGTTAGAGCATTGGGCCAGTAACCAAAATGTTGCTAGATTGAATCCCCAAACTGACAAGGTAAAAATCTGTTGTTCTGCCCCATGAACAAGGCAGTTAACCCACTGTTCCTAGGCTGTCATTGTAAATAAGAATTTGTTCTTAACTGACCTTCCTAGTTAAATAAAGGTTAAATATAAAAACAAAACGATTCTGAGGACTACTGTATGAGACATTGAAATAGTTGTGTGATATGCTGGGCTTACATACACTATATGACCAAAAATATGTGGACACCTGCTCACTGAAAATCTCAATCCAAAATCATGGGCATGAATATGGAGTTGATCCCCCCTTTGCTGCTTTAATAGCCTCAACTCTTCTGGGAATACTTTCCACTAGATATTGCTGCAGGGACTTGCTTCCATTCAGCCACAAGAGCATTATTGAGGTCGGGCACTGATGTTGGGCGATTAGGCATGGCTCGCAGTCAGTATTCCAATTCATCCCAAAAAGGTTGAGGTCAGGGCTCTGTGCAGGCCAGTTCTTCCACACCGTCTCAACAAACCATTTCTGAATGGCCCTTGCTTTGTGCACGGTGGCATTGTCATGCTGAAACAGGAAAGAGCCTTTCCCAAACTGTTCCCACAAAGTTGGAAGCATAGAATTGTCTAGACTGTCATTGTATGCTGTAGTGTGAAGATTTCCCTTCACTGGAACTAAGGGGCCTAACCCGAACCATGAAAAACAGCCCCAGACCATTATTCCTCCTCCACCAAACTTTACAGTTGGCACTCTGCATTTGGGCAGGTAGCGTTCTCCTGGTATCCGCCAAACCCAGATTAATGGCACTCTGCATTCGGGCAGGTAGCGTTCTCCTGGTATCCGCCAAACCCAAATGGTGAAGCATTTCCACTGTTCCGGAGCCCAATGGCGGCGAGTTTTACACCACTCCAGTCGATGCTTGGCATTGTGCATGGTGATCTTAGGCTTGTGTGCGGCTGCTCAGCCATGGAAACCCATTTCATGAAGTTCCCGATGAACAGTTCGTGTGCTGATGTTGCTTCCAGAGGCAGTTTAGAACTCAGTAATGAGTGTTGCAACCGAGGACAGATGATTTGCGCTACATGCTTTAGCACTCAAATGTCCCGTTCTGTGAGCTTGTGTGGCCTACCACTTTGCGGCTGAGCCGTTGTTGCTCCTAGACGTTTCCACTTCACAATAACAGCACTTACAGTTGACCCGGGGCAGCTCTAGCAGGGCTGAAATTTGACAAACTGACTTGTTGGAAAGGGGGCATCCTATGACGGTACCACTTTGAAAGTCACTGAGCTTTTCAGTAATGCCATTTTACTGTCAATTTTTGTCTATGGAGATTGCATGGCTGTGTGGTCAATTTTATACATCTGTCAGCAACTGGTGTGGCTGAAATTGCCTGATCCACTAATTTGAAGGGGTGTCCACATACTTTTGTATATATAGTGTATGTACACCCCCCTATATGCTCCAGTTTCCCTATGCTTCAGCTCTCCAACCATACAAGTGTGTTCTTGACCTCGTCTCACTGCAGAGGAGGAAATTGTTGTTTCATTCAATTATATGGATAGAGAGCAAAGCTTGTGCAGAGTGTGTAAACAGCACTATTAGCCATTCATAGTAACTGGCTGGCTTGCGGTGTTGAGAGACACAATGTGCCGGCCATAAATTATTTTGATTTAATTTCCTCTAAAGATACGACCCATTTTATTTATCATCCTAATTTACCACATTAAAACGATTCACGAGTCTGATGATGAAAGCAAATGGGAAATGAAGGGAACATGCTTTTAAAGAATTACAGGAAAAATATGCATTAATATATGAATGCATTAATATGAGTTGTAAAAAGCTGCTGGGGAAATCAAGGGTTTACATTATATGGTGGATAAAATGTCAGTGTGGTTGCTGGATGGGCTCTTGCATTAAGTGACAAGGAAAGACATATAGACACAGCTACTCAGAAGACTAACCATACACAACAATAGGATCTGCATTTCTACAGTATTGCATAGTAGCTTGTTAATTCAAAATGCTTTCTATGTTCGAGCCCAGCATAAGCGTATTAATTAATTTAGGACAGCTGAGCTCTGGGTGCAGAGATAGGCTTGCGTCACTCCATCCCCTGCAGCTATTATTTTGGAAGCAACGTTACAATAATAATCCCAGGAAACAAACATTGGTTCTATGAAAGTTCCCAGAACATTCAGCAAATGTTCTGATAACACAAAAACTGTCCAGTTGTGTAGATGATTATACAATGTTTGTATAAAACATTCACCTGACGTTTCAAGAACGTTCCCACATTTTGTCTGTTCTTTAAAGGTTCCCAGAATGTTTCATTAGGTTGTGGAAACAGTCTGGTGGGAACATTGCGGGTAGGGTGACCACATTTAAAATACCCAAATGCGGGAAAACAGGATGATTTTGCGGGACATTCACGGGGCCGTGTAGCCTACAGAGTATCCCCCATACATTATTTAATGACGTCCTAATTTCTTAACGTTTTGTTGTGACTTTACTTTCATTCATCTGATGACTGTTATTTATTTAATCAACTAACTTTGTTTAATTGTTATCCGATTAAATTAATCATGTAACAATTAACTCATTAGGATTTGGGGCACCATGGAAGAGGTTGTTTAAAGAGTTACCATCTCCCGAATTAAACTCTATAAGATATATATCAATTTAATCGATAAACGGTCATCTTATTAATAATTACCTCTTATCATATCATCATTCTGAACAGTCGTAAACTCATGCATCTGCAAAACCCCCAGTCTTGCTCATGATTCAGCACTACACCAATTGGTTTAATTATTTATTTACTAGCTAACTAAAATGAGAAAACCGGATAAAATACACACTTAATACATGAGAAGAAAGTCCCTAGCAGACTGACAATATGACGGCTTAATACACAGCGATGAAGAGTGGAAAAAGAGAGAGACGGAGAAAAGGGACATTAAACGGGGTACATTCTACAACTATTCTCCCATTAATCATATGCTTTGCACATGAACCGCAACCCGTTTAGGAAGGAGGTGGTTTGGCCTTTCAGCGGCACACTTGTAAGGTTCTGGACCCGTCTCTTCTACTGTTGTTCGCTCTGGAAGACAGCCGTGTCGACGATTCCCATTGGTGATGATTGTCGGAGAACAGGGTGATTTGAGACTCGTAGTAGGATGGGATGGTTTGATGCGTAGTAGGATGGTCCCTCTTAGATTTGCTTGCCTCGATATCTGACTTAGGACAGCTAATCATCCGTACCAGTGATTGTCTGGGAAGTGAGCTTCTAGCCTACACATTATGCAGGGTTCAGGATTCAGACCACTATGGACATGAGCTGCAGCTCACCATCTCTCTGGTCTAAAAGAAGGTGAGTTTATTTCTTCACCTCGTGTTATTAAGGTTCAAAGTTCCAACCATTTCAAACATGTAGCTAACACCTCATGTTTCCTGGTCGGATGGTAACTTCGTTGGCAATGCTTTTTATGGACTCTTGTCAAAAGGGGATTGTTACGTCAGTCTGACACCCTCTCTGACCACATTCGGGGCGTGGCTACTTACTATGAACAGTTTATAGGAGACAGATTATTTCATCCCTCCTAAAGTCACATTCATATCTTAACAAAACTACTTTCATAATTTATCGTATTGGATGGAAACTTGACAGATAAAGGGGATATACTTTCAAAGTTACAGTATTTCGTCCATGCAATTTTAATAACATCACAAAATGAAAACCCATATGACATTCATTTTTTTCTATAGTTCCTCACTGACCATTCCCCACATTGTTATGTTAGAAATATTGTTCCAGTATCCACTTTTAACCGTGTCAGAGTTTCAAATGGAAACTATCTGTGAAACAAAGGCATTCCTTTGTTGATACTAAAGGGTGAGAAAGAGCCCACCCTTCGCCTGTAGTTTACAACACGGTGTGAACTGTCAAACCGGCCAAGTCCCCTCCTCCCCCTTTCTGTGGGTGAGAGAAGGTCTGGTTATTGTCAATCATTGCCAAGCTGATCTGACCCATTGTGATCCTCACAGGACAGTCATGACAGTTTGTATCGACAGATGTAGCCTATTAAATATCATTATAGAATATCCTTAAAATGCATCCTCCAATTGCAACGTCTGCCTATGACTATACATATGTGACCTGTTTCAGGAAACTAGGCGTATGTGGCTGGTCACTACTTCACAGGAGAGCCGTTTTAACTTTTTATTTTCATCAAAATGCGTTTTCTTGGCAGAAATGCCTTCTTGAACATGTGAAAGTTAATGTGCCTGAATAACAAACGTGTATGCCATCTGTAAATACAAATAAAATGGCTAAATTACGAGCCTAGTTGGTTTAGCCACAGAAAAAAACAGCAACCTTCCCGCTAGCCATGATTGGCTGAGGTAATGAGTAAGCTGGACATGCTGAGAGATGAGTTTGGATTGGTCTGCCAAATAGCACGCTTCTGTTTAGTCGAGCTGGTCAGTAAGTGTTGGTAATCCTGTCTAACGCAGCTTTTTAAAAATCAAATCAAACTTTATTTGTCACATGCGGCGAATACAACAGGTCGGGATGCTCTCGATGGTGCAGCTGTAGAACTTTTGGAGGATCTGGGGACCCATGCCAAATCTTTTCAGTCTCCTGAGGGGGAAAAGGTGTTGTCGTGCCCTGTTCACGACTGCATTGGTGTGTTTGGACCATGATAGTTCGTTGGTGATGTGGACACCAAGGAACTTGAAACTCTCAACCTGCTCCACTACAGCCGTGTCGATGTTAATGGGGGCCTGTTCGGCCCGCCTTTTCCTGTAGGCCACAATCAGCTCCTTTGTCTTGCTCACATTGAGGGAGAGGTTGTTGTCCTGGCACCACACTGCCAGGTCTCTGACCTCCTCCCTATAGGCTGTCTCATCGTTGTCGGTAATCAGGCCTACCACTGTCGTTTCTTGTTTGTTGTTATTGGTGTTAGCAGTACTATCTCCATCAACATTAGCTAAATATTCCAGGAATGTTTTTTTTAGAACAACTTCTATTGCTCCAACATTTTATTGCTGAAGTATGTTTAGGGAACGTTATTGGAACCATCATGTCATTGTAGGAATATTTCCTGCTTGTTGTTATGGGTGCTTTGAATAACATATCCATCAACATTAGCAGAACGTTCATGTAATATTTCCTCAGAACCACTTCTATTGCTCCCTAATTCTGTTGCGGCAATATGTTCTAAGAACATTACTGGTATATTGTGTTATTACATTATCTGGAAACCTAATGAGGACAAAGTTTTGAAAATGTTCTGTGGTGGTTATTACAGATGTTGTGCACAACATTTTGGTGAACATTAGGAGAATATTCCAAGGATATTTAATAAATACAAAAAATAAAATAAAAGTGTTTTGTTATCAAAAACATTTGTTTTTGGGTTTGTTAATCCTAATGTTATATAAAACCTAACTAACTTAATGGAGATCTTAGGTAATGTTCTGGTAATGTTCCCGGTTTCTGGAATGGTTCTTGCTGGGGTCAAAGAGTCAGACAGTAGGACAGAGAGAGAGAGAGAGAGAGAGAGAGTATTTTGCATGAAAAGGGCCTTTTCTTCTGAATGTGTCGTTCTCTCTCTCTCTCTCTCTCCCTCTCTTTCTCTTTCTCTCTCTCTTGCGCTCCACTTCTCCCCAGAGAAGAGATGGCTTTTAAGTTTAACCCACTGATAGCTCTTCAATTAATGTTAATGGCAGATGGAATTTTGCTGGCCATATAAATGTTTTATTGAGAGTACACACCATTCCATAGAGACAAGAGTGTATACGAAAAGGAAATGTGTTTAACCTCTATGGGCTAGGTGGGACGCTTGCGTCCCACCTACGTAACAGCCACTGCCAGCCTGTGGCGCGATTTTCAAAACCTTAAAAATCCTATTACTTCAATTTCTCAAACATATGACTATTTTACAGCCATTTAAAGACACGACTCTCGTTAATCTAACCACACTGTCCGATTTCAAAAAGGCTTTACAACGAAAGCAAAACATTAGATTATGTCAGCAGAGTACCAAGCCAGAAATAATCAGACACCCATTTTTCAAGCCAGCATATAATGTCACCAAAACCCAGAAGACAGCTAAATGCAGCACTCACCTTTGATGATCTTCATCAGATGACAACCCTAGGACATTATGTTATACAATACATGCATGTTTTGTTCAATCAAGTTCATATTTATATCAAAAAACAGCTTTTTACATTAGCATGTGACGTTCAGAACTAGCATACCCCCCGCAAACTTCCGGGGAATTCGCTAACATTTTACTAAATTACTCACGATAAACGTTCACAAAAAGCATAACAATTATTTTAAGAATTATAGATACAGACCTCCTCTATGCACTCGATATGTCCGATTTTAAAATAGCTTTTTGGTGAAAACACATTTTGCAATATTCTAAGTACATAGCCCAGGCATCACGGGCTCGCTATTTAGTAAAGAAGTGTCGCGCGCATGGCGCAATTCGTGACAATAAAATTCTAAATATTCCATTACCGTACTTCGAAGCATGTCAACCGCTGTTTAAAATCAATTTTTACGACATTTTTCTCGTAGAAAAGCGATAATATTCCGACAGGGAATCTCCTTTTCGGCAAACAGAGGAAAAAATCCCAAAGGCGGGGGCGGTCGGGGTCACGAGCATAAGCCCAGTGTCCCTTGATCGGCCACTTGAGAAAGGCGATAATGTGTTTCAGCCTGGGGCTGGAATGACGACATTCTGTTTTTTCCCGGGCTCTGAGCGCCTATGGACGACGTGGGAAGTGTCACGTTAGAGCAGAGATCCTTAGTAAATGATAGAGATGGAAAAGAAGTTCAAGAAATGGTCAGACAGGCCACTTCCTGTAAAGGAATCTCTCAGGTTTTGACCTGCCATTTGAGTTCTGTTATACTCACAGACACCATTCAAACAGTTTTAGAAAATGTAGGGTGTTTTCTATCCATATGTAATAAGTATATGCATATTCTAGTTACTGGGTAGGAGTGGTAACCAGATTAAATCGGGTATGTTTTTTATCCAGCCGTGTCAATACTGCCCCCTAGCTGAATGGTGGATTTCATTATTTGAGAATGAATGATGTGACGTGTGACGGTTCCGTTTATTCATCATTTCATCCTTCAGTGAAGTTGAAGTAAGCTCTCCTGTATATTGCACAACTCTAGTGTGTGGATTATTACTTGCGTGCGTCAAGCTGCAAGCACCAGGGGAAGTTCCAGTAAGCCAGGACTGCAACCAGCCAGTTTAGACAATCATGAATCTTGCCAGAAAAGAGAAACAGACTCATTTTGGCCATTTCACAAATATTTATGAGTAAGAAAAATGCTACAGAAATGGCAGCTCTTTGGGCATCACTTAGTTATCGCATAAAACAATATTAGCTATGTCCTTTCCTTTAAAAAAGTTTAAAACATGGACTCACTTGAGTCTAAACGTCTCTCTCTCCTCTCATATTTCCAATCTGCCCCTCAAGCCTTAAATGTTCAAATTCTATTCTTCAATTAAACTGATTTAGAAACCGTAGTGTGTTTACATGCGCTGTAGCCGAGAGTAATTTTGTTTTTGATCCTAACTGACCTAAGACGGGGAATTTTTACTAGGATTAAATGTCAGGAATTGTGAAAAACGGAGTTTAAATGTGTTTGGCTAATGTGTATGTAAACTTGCGACTTCAACTGTATATATCAGATCAGCACAATAGAAAGGCTACATGAGCAATTATGTTTTACTAAGAGTGGTACGTTTAAAAAGGGCAAGAGAGCGCAGTGACCCTGAATGGACAATCTGTTTCTCGTTCATAGAAGAGAGTTTAAATAAAATGTTCATAGCTAGCGCTTTGGTCTCTACTCGTACAGCACAGATGTCTGCTTTTCATTTGCCTTCAGGTTAATTTCTCCACAACATTTACTAAACATAAATATAAACGCAACATGTAAAGTGTTGGTCCCATGTTTCATGAGCTGAAATAAAAGATCCCAGAAATGTTCCATACGTTTACACCTCTGTTAGTGAGCATTTATCCTTTGCCGAGATAATCTATCCACCTGACAGGTGTGACATATCAAGAAGCTGATTAAACAACATCATTACACATGTGCACCTTGTGCTGGGAACAATAAAAGGCCACTCTAAATGTGCAGTTATGTCACACAACACAATGCCACAGATGTCTCAAGTTTTGAGGGAGCGTGATATTGGCATGCTGACTGCAGGAATGTCCACCAGAGCTGTTGACAGAGAATTTAATGTTGATTTCTCTACCATAAGCCGCCTCCAATGTCATTTTAGAAAATTTGGCAGTACGTCCAACCGGCCTCACAACCGCAGACCATGTGTATGGTTTCATGTGGTTTGCTGATGTCAACGTTGTGAACAAGGTGGCGGTGGGGTTATGGTATGACCAGGCATAAGCTACGGACAACGAACACAATTGAATTTTATTGATGGCAATTTGAATGTACAAAAACATAGTGACGAGATCCTGAGGCCCATTGTGAGCCCCATTTTTTTTAAGGTGTCTGTGACCAACAGATGCATATCTGTATTCCCAGTCATGTGAAATCCATAGATAAGAGCCTAATGAATTTATTTAAATTGACAGATTTCCTCGTATAAACTGTAACTCAGTAAACTCTTTGAAATGTTGTGTTTATATTTTTGTTCAGTATACATTTGTGTGGTGCCAGCAGAGCTTGGAATTTAGTTTTACACATCTTCCTATAATGCCTTTTTCCATCCAAGCTTAAGACATGAAGGAACATTTTAAATGAATGATGGATTGTTCAAACATTGACAACAGGCATTTAGGATGAAGGGGAGAAGTGAAGCATGTTTTGCTCCCTAATTTCACATGCAGATTTGTCACGCTTTTCATTTCTCCGTCATTAAACGCAGCCATCCGAAGAGTGAGGATTTTTTTATTTCATTTTTTACTGTTCATTCCTGTCTCTTAAATTAAACTTCAACCTTGACTACTTACTGCAGCAAACTTGATCACATGGATCACATGTAATTCAAGTTTAAGTGCCTGGTTTGTTGGTCCCATCTGTTTTCCATTGAGGCTCTGTTATATGTCCTAATAACTAGCTATTGGTTGCCAAAGTGAGCTCAATAAGCCAGGTGAACAGATGTAGAAGGCTGGCCTGCTGTCAACTATCCACACTGCTTCTGTGCCTCTGGCCCTCTGACACACAGGCCGGGTTTTGGCTAGGTGAGACAAAAAGCAGCACAGTGCACACATACAGCCAAGCTCCATCTAACCTAGACTCACAAACATTTTATTAATACAGTCATGCTGTTTCAGAGCCATATTGTACTCATTACTCAAGAGACACAGGCAGGCACATAAAAAGCATCCTAGTACAAAACTGAGGTAAGATGCTGCTTGGAACTCTGGGTAAACATTCTTTCAGATGTATCAGATTTGTGCATCGGATCGACCAATCAGGTGGGTCTGCTCATTTATTTATGTTGTGAAGAGTTGGTGGCTCCAGTTCAGTTCACCTGCAATGAAATATGAAATGACCTCACTGACACCCCTCTGAGTCATGAAAACAACCTCAGGGTGACAGAGTCAAATCAACAATGAGAGTGAGAGTAAATATAGTAGTGCCTTGAAGATTTGGCGGGCTGCAATGGGCTGCAGCGGGCAATGCTGTGGCACAGTGAGACAGAGAGACCTGTGTATTGTGATCCCTTACAGTAGGCCCCAGTTTTGCCAGGACAAAATCAGGGTGTGATGAACACATGCCAGGAATGTCAAACCAAGCCGAGGGGTGAGCGACTACAGCAATGGTGTTTGGCCAGAGCAGGATGAGAGAGAGAGAGACTGAATACTGCCCAGGGATGGAAGAACTGATTGACTGTGGGGAGCTCAGAAGACAGGGGACAGTAGTACAGACTGGTATCACTTATTTATTTTCTTTCCAAAACACTTGAGTGTGCTGTCTCTGACCAACTCTCTCGCTATCTCTCTCAGAATGATCTTCTTGACCCTAACCATTCAGGTTTCAAGACGGGTCACTCAACCGAGACTGCTCTTCTCTGTATCACAGATGCTCTCCGCACTGCCAAATCTATATCTCTATCCTCTGTTCTCATCCTCCCTAGATCTATCCGGGCTCACGAGTGGCACAGCGGTCTAAGGCATTGCATCTCAGTGCTGTATCACAACCCGGCCGTGATCGGGAGTCCCATAGGGCGGCGCACAATTGGCCGAGCGTCGTCCGGGTTAGGGCAGGGTTTGGCTGGGGTAGGCCGTCATTTTAAAATAATAATTTGTTCTTAACTGACTTGTCTAGTTAAATAAAGGTTAAACAAAAATAAAAATCTGCTGCCTTCGACACTGTGAACCATCAGATCCTCCTCTCCACCCTCTCAGGGCTGGGTGTCTCAGACTCTGCACACTCTCGGATTGCATCCTACCTGGCAGGCTGTTCCTACCAGAAGAGGTAGGAGCGGCCTGCCATTCAAACTTTCCCACCAATTCGTTGTGAATGCTGTATCCTATTTTATATCCAGCACACAAAAGCAAGGTGCTTATTTCCTCATATATATATATATATATATACATACATACATACATACATACATACATACATACATACATACATACATACATACATACATACATACATACATACATACATACATACATACATACAGTGCCTTCGGAAAGTATTCAGACCCCTTGACTTTTGTTAGGTTACAGCCTTATTCTAAAATTGATTAAATACTTGTTTTCCCTCATCAGTCTACACACAATATCCCATAAAGACAAAGCAAAAACAGATTTTTATAATTTTTTTATAATTTATTTAAAAATAAAACTGAAATCTGACATTTACATAAGTATTCAGACCCTTTACTCAGTACTTTGTTGAAGAAAATTTGGTAGCGATTACAGCCTTGAATCTTCTTGGGTATGACGCTACAAGCTTGGCACACCTGTATTTTGTGGGAGTTTATCCCATTCTTCTCTGCAGTACCTCTCAAGCTCTGTCTGATTGGATGGAGAGCGTTGCTTCACAGCCATTTTCAGGTCTCTTCAGAGATGTTCGATCGAGTTCAAGTCCGGGCTCTGGCTGGGCCACCCAAGGACATTCAGAGACTTGTCCTGAAGCCACTCCTGCGTTGTCTTGGCTGTGTGCTTAGGGTCGTTGTCCTGTTGGAAGGTGAACCTTCGCCCAGTCTGAGGTCCTGAGTGCTCTAGAGCAGGTTTTCATCAATGATCTCTGTACTTTTCTCCTTCATCTTTGCCTCGATCCTGACTAGTCTCCCTGTCCCTGCAGCTGAAAAAAATGTATTAAATAAAACAATTTCCTCTGACACACAATACCACATAATGACAATGCGAAAAGTTTTTTTATTTTTTATTATTTTGCTAAATTATTATATAAAAAAAGAAATACCTTATTTTCATAAATATTCAGACCTTTTGTTACGAGACTTGAAATTGAGCTCAGATGTATCCTGTTTCCATTGATCATCCTTGTAGTCCACCTGTGGTAAATTCAATTGATTGGACATGATTTGGAAAGGCACACACCTGTCTAGATAAGGTCCCACAGTTGACAGTGCATGTCAGATTAAAAACCAAGCTTTGATGTTGAAGGAATTGTCCGTAGAGCTCCGAGACAAGATTGCAGTGGTCTAAGGCACAGCATATCAGTGCTAGAGGCGTCACTGCAGACCATGGTTTGATTTCAGGCTGTATCACAACCGGCCGTGATTGGGAGCCCCATAAGGCGGCGCACAATTGGCCCAGCGTCATCCGGGTTAGGGTTTGCCCGGGGTTGGCCATCATTGAAAATAAGAATTTGTTCTTAAAACCTGTTAGGGCTAGGGGGCAGTATTGACACGGCTGGATAAAAAAACATACCCGATTTAATCTGGTTACCACTCCTACCCAGTAACTAGAATATGCATATACTTATTACATATGGATAGAAAACACCCTACATTTTCTAAAACTGTTTGAATGGTGTCTGTGAGTATAACAGAACTCATTTGGCAGGCAAAACCCTGAGACATTTTCTGACAGGAAGTGGATACCTGATGTGTTGTATTACCTTTAAACCTATCCCATTGAAAAACACAGGGGCTGAGGAATATTTTGGCACTTCCTATTGCTTCCACTAGATGTCACCAGCCTTTACAAAGTGTTTTGAGTCTTCTGGAGGGAGA
Source organism: Salmo salar (assembly GCF_965601325.2). NCBI lineage: Eukaryota > Metazoa > Chordata > Actinopteri > Salmoniformes > Salmonidae > Salmo > Salmo salar. The sequence goes on along the minus strand of NC_138295.1, from coordinate 41,813,743 downwards.
TCTGACCGAACAAGAGCCATGGAACGATGATGGCCCATTAGACACCTGGCGCGCGAGTTCATGTTGGGTACCCTCGTTCTAATACGTTATAAAAGAGTATGCATTCGTCCACCTTGAATATTATTCATGTTCTGGTTAAAAAAGGCCCTAATGATTTATGCTATACAACGTTTGACATGTTTGAACGAACGTAAATATATTTTTTCCCCTTGTTCATGACGAGAAGTCCGGCTGGCTTAGATCATGTGCTAACAAGACGGAGATTTTTGGACATAAATGATGAGCTTTTTTGAACAAAACTAGATTCGTTATGGACCTGTGATACCTGGAAGTGACATCTGATGAAGAGAATCAAAGGTAATGGATTATTTACATAGTATTTTCGATTTTAGATCTCCCCAACATGACATCTAGTCTGTATCGCAACGCGTATTTTTCTGGGCGCAGTGCTCAGATTATTGCAAAGTGTGATTTCCCAGTAAGGTTATTTTTAAATCTGGCAAGTTGATTGCGTTCAAGAGATGTAAATCTATAATTCTTTAAATGACAATATAATATTTTACCAATGTTTTCTAATTTTAATTATTTAATTTGTGACGCTGACTTGACTGCCGGTTATTGGAGGGAAACGATTTCCTCAACATCAATGCCATAGTAAAACGCTGTTTTTGGATATAAATATGAACTTGATAGAACTAAAAATGCATGCATTGTCTAACATAATGTCCTAGGAGTGTCATCTGATGGAGATTGTAAAAGGTTAGTGCATCATTTTAGCTGGTTTTATGGTTTTGGTGACCCTGTCTTTGAATTGACAAAACATTACACACAACTCTTGTAAATGTACTGTCCTAACATACTCTAAATTTATGCTTTCGCCGTAAAACCTTTTTGAAATCGTAAAACGTGGTTAGATTAAGGAGATGTTTATCTTTCAAAGGGTGTAAAATAGTTGTATGTTTGAAAAATTTGAATTTTGACATTTATTTGGATTCAAATTTGCCGCTCTTGAAATGCACCTGCTGTTGATGGAGTGCACCACGGGTGGGACGCTAGCGTCCCACCTAGCCCATAGAGGTTGTTCTTAACTGACTTAAATAAAGGTTCAATAAAATAAAGATTGATGGGTCCTTTTAGGGGTGTGTGTGAGTTCTCTATTTCTCTCTAAAGTAGCCTGTCTGGAGTCTATTTAATAAGAGAGGAGGGACAAATAATATAACTGAAATGAGCATAACAGAATTATAAAAAGTCCTGTTGATCAGCATAAATTATGTGCGAATGACGACAGGTGCAAGTTTTGCATTTATTTCCTTATTAATGGGACACAACTGAAGCAAACGTAGCTCGATTGATTCTTGTAGTCTAATATTTTCCATATCATTATGGAGTCCTCTCTAGCCACGTTGAACAACATGATCTTGCATTGACACTGCCTTCTCTCAAGCGAATGACCGCAGCAGGTCGTAACGGTATTGTTTGTTGTCATTCTTAAAATTCTAATCTTGTGTGCAGCCTATGTTCCATTACGTTGTCATGTTCCCAACTACCAATCAGCAACTATGCCGTAAATCCGTCTCTTTGGCAAATGACATGAGTGGCAAGGAGTGGAAAGTTAGCTAAAGAGACTGGTACCCAGACCAGCTAGTCAGAGAGGGAGAGGTTTACCACTCTAGAGCCTACATCAAAGTCTACGTGACAAGCTGCTCATCCATAGGCCTACCGACTGGGCGCCCACCCCCGTGACCCGGTTGGGGATTCATGTGATGTTTGAGCTAATCCCCATCCAGTGGGGAAAATATTACACAGTGAAACATATGCAAGGAATGATCAATCTCTGTGTTTTTTATTTAGTGAAATAGGAATTCATTAAACTGTCTAATGTCAACGATCAGTTAAAAATCAATCATAAAGCAATCACATCTGAGAGCTTTGACATGTGGTCATGTTGTAACCTGAAGTCCATTAAAGAGCAAAAGGAAGTCCAAATGTGAGGTCTCTGGGACATCAGGTAGGGTTAACCTCTCAATCTCTACAGACAGAGGGTTCAGCAAGGCCAAGTAGCAATTTGTGGCTGAAGACATTTCAGGGATTTTAGAAACCAAGTTCTTGTTGCAAATAATTGAATGATCATAGCACTTTCCCAGCAGAGAGGTAGAGAGCTTTGATGTCTAAAATGTCAGAGATAAAGCAAAACTCTCAGGTACAGTATGCTATTAACATGATAAAAATACTTTAGATAGCATCATCAAACCTTTAGGGATCACAAATATACCTTTTATCTGTCTTTATCACAAGGATAATGTATTTTTCCACAAAGTGTCATTTCACATGAAAGATACACTTGTTGAACAGCATTTTGTCTAATGAAAGAAAAGCTTGAGCTGAATGTAATCATACAGTATATACAGTGCGTTCGGAAAGTATTCAGACCCCATCCCTTTTCCAACAGCATCCTTGAGATGTTTCTACAACTTGATTGGAGTCCACCTGTGGTAAATGCAATTGATTGGACATGATTTGGAAAGGCACACACCTGTCTTTATAAGGTCCCACAGTTGACAGTGTATGTCAGAGCAAAAACCAAACCACAAGGTCGAAGGAATTGTCCGTAGAACTCCAAGACAGGATTGTGTCGAGGCACAGATCTGGGGAAGGGTACTAAAACATTTCTGTAGCATTGAAGGTCCCGAAGAACACAGTGGCCTCCATCATTCTTAAATGGAAGAAGTTTAGAACCACCATGACTCTTCCTAGAGCTGGCATCCCGGCCAAACTGAGCAATCGGAGGAGAATGGCCTTGGTCACGGAGGTGATCAAGAACCCGATGGTCACTCTGACAGAGCTCAAGAGTTTCTCTGTGAAGATGGGAGAACCTACCAGAAGGACAACCATCTCTGCAGCACTCCACCAATCAGGCCTTAATGGTAGAGTGGCCAGACAGAAGCCACTACTCCGTAAAAGGCACAACAGGCCGCTTTCAGTTTGCCAAAAGGCACGTAAAGACTCTCAGACCATGAGAAACAAGATTCTCTGGTCTGATGGAACCAAGATTGAACTCTTTGGCCTGAATGCCAAGCGTCACGTCTGGAGGAAACCTGGCACTATACCTACGTTTAAATGTGGTGGTGGCAGCATCATGCTGTGGGGATGTTTTTCAGTGGCAAGGACTAGGAGACTAGTCAGGATCGAGGGAAAGATGAACAGGATTAAAATACAGAGACATCCTTGATGAAAACCTGCTCCAGAGCGCTCAGGACCTCAGACTGGGGCGAAGGTTCACCTTCCAACAGGACAACGACCCGAAGCACACAGCCAAGACAACGCAGGAGTGGCTTCCGGACAATTTTCTGATTGTCCTTGATTGGCCCAGCCAGAACCCGGACCCAATCGAACATCTCTGGAGAGACCTGAAAATACAGGGTCTGAATACTTATGTAAATGTGATATTTCAGTTTTTTTTTATACATTTGCTAAAATTGTTTTGTCATTATGGGGTATTTTGTGTAGATTGATGAGAAAAAACAACAATTTAATCAATTTTAGAAAAAGTCAAGGGGTCTGAATACTTTCTAAATGCACTGTACCCCATTTCTTATAATAGTGTTTCCTCTCATTCTCCAGGTACTATGCCATCTGCTGCCAGCCACTGGTCTACAGGAATAAGATGACACCACTGAGAGTGGCTCTTATGTTAGGAGGATGCTGGGTAATCCCCACCTTTATATCCTTCCTACCCATAATGCTAGGATGGAACAGTATCGGAATAGACCATTTGGTGAGTAATAACTAATTTGTCTGTGTCAATGTGCATATACACTGCAGATATTTGATAAGTGGAACAGGATCAAATTGAACTTTATATGAAACCACATTAAGTGTTTGTTTTTTTTATGTGCTACCTACATGTATATCCTAACTAATTCCATAGGATGTCAATGAGACAAAGAAACACCTCCACACAACCAAAAGGGTTCTAGTGTATATCTGGTCAACGTGCTGTAGGATATGTGTAAGCTGTTTCAGGCTATCACCTTTTCAGACTTGGTTAGTCTGTGTCTAGGATAGGATACTGAGTACGTAATAAGCATGTCGTCCAATCTGAACGCATATGTCGTCCAATCTCCCACTACTGCTCATAATAAAACAATGGTTGTAAGTGAAAGCTCAATGAAAGGCATTGGCTGAATGATACTGTGTGGTAGTAATGCTAAAATGAAACAGCAGGGAGTCTGGATTGAAATGTCAGACCCAGTTCTACTATATACCAACCCAAAACAAATGGACCGGGGGAAAGACCGATGTAATGAAAAGCATGGGTAGAGAGTCGTTAACTTATTCTAGTAACGAATAGTCATGAGCTTATGTTTCTTTAGATTTGTTTAAACGGAGGACATGTACAGTGGCAAGAAAAAGTATGTGAGCCCTTTGGCATTACCTGGATTTCTGCATAAATTGGTCATCAAATTTGATCTGATCTTGTTCTAAGTCACAACAATAGATGAACATAGTGCGCTTAAAATAATGACACACAAAGTATTGTATTTTTCTTGTCTATATTGAATACATCATTTAAACATTCACAGTGTAGGTTGGGAAAAGTATGTGAACCACTAGGCTAATGACTTCTCCAAAAGCTAATTGGAGTCAGGAGTCAGCTAACCTGGAGACCAATCAATGAGACGAGATTTGAGATGTTGGTTAGAGCTGCCTTGCCCTATGAAAAACACTCACAAAATTTGAGTTTGCTATTCACAAGAAGCATTGCCTGATGTGAACCATGTCCCGAACAAAAGAGATCTCAGAAGACCTAAGATTAAGAATTGTTGACTTGCATAAAGCTGGAAAGGGTTACAAAACTCTCTCTAAATGCCTTGATGTTCATTAGTCCACAGTAAGACAAATTGTGTATAAATGGAGAAACTTCAGCACTGTTGCTACTCTCCCTAGGAGTGGCCGTCCTGCAAAGATGACTGCAAGAGCAAAGCGCAGAATGCTCAATGAGATTAATAAGAATCCTAAAGTGTCAGCTAAAGACTTACAGAAATCTCTGGAACATGCTAACATCTCTGTTGACGAGTCTACGATGCGTAAAACACTAAACAAGAATGGTGTTCATGGGAGGACACCACGGAAAAAGCCACTGCTGTCCCAAAGAAGTTTGCAAAAGTGCACCTGGATGTTCCACGCGCTACTGGCAAAATGTTCTGTGGACAGATGAAACTACAGTTGAGTTGTTTGGAAGGAACACACAACACTATGTGTGGAGAAAAAAAGACACAGCACATCAACATAAAAACCTCATCCCAACTGTAAAGTATGGTGGAGGGAGCATCATGGTTTGGGGCTGCTTTGCTGCCTCAGAACCTGGACAGCTTGCTATCATCGACGGAAAAATGAACTCCCAAGTTTATCAAACATTTTGCAGGAGAATATAGGCTATCTGTCCCCCAATTGAAGCTCAACAGAAGTTAGGTGATGCAGCAGGACAATGACCCAAAACACAGAAGTAAATCAACAACAGAATGGCTTCAAAAGAAGAAAATACGCCTTCTGGAGTGGCCCAGACAGAGTCCTGACCTCAACCCGATTGAGATGCTGTGGCATGACCTCAAGAGAGCAGTTCACACCAGACATCCCAAGAATATTGCTGAACTGAAACTGTTTGATAAAGAGGAATGGTCCAAAATTCCTCCTGACCATGATGCAGGTCTGATCCGCAACTACAGAAAATGTTTGGTTGAGGTTATTGCTGCCAAAGGAGGGTCAACCAATTATTAAATCCAAGGGTTCACATACTTTTTCCACCCTGCACTGTGAATATTTACACGGTGTGTTCAATAAAGACATGAAAACGTATAATTGTTTGTGTGTTATTAGTTTAAGCAAACTGTGTTTGTCTATTGTTGTGACCTAGATGAAGATCAGATTAAATTTATGACGAAATTATGCAGAAATCCAGGTATTTCCAAAGGGTTCACATACTATTTCTTGCCACTGTATCTCTCATTCTAATAATACTTTTCAGGCATGAACTCTGATTTAAGACCAGGCACCACAGGCTAATAGGGATTTTTTTTCTTTCTTTACTCTCATCAGACTGAAACTTTACCAGTTGAAAGTATACATACATACAATATATTATTGTATTACAAGTTTTATTTATTTTAAAATATAAAAATGCAAATGAGTCAAGCCAACCTTAAATATGCGCTAATTTGCATATTATGAGAATCTGTTTTTCAACACATTGCTTCAAGGCAAACTGTTTTTTGTTTTATTGTGATAAGACACTCAATGGTCAGACTTTTATAGATCAGTTTATCAAAATATTGTAATTTCATGGAATTATTTAAAAAACACTTCACATGTATGATGGATGCATATTTTGCATATATTTACACATAAAATGACACTTAAAATCAAAACGTGACAAGATATATAAAAAATACTCTGTAAAAGTCTGCCTATAAGGCCTAAGAACCTGTGTGTGGAATAATGGGAATGTACGTCCTTTGAAGACAGACAAAAATGAATTGGCGCCCCGGGAACATGTCATTTTGAGCAAATCAAAGTTTATTTGTCACGTGCGCTGAGTACAACAGGTGTAGACCTTACAGTGAAATGCTTACTTACAGGCTCTAACCAACAGTGCAAAAAAGGTATTAGGTGAACAATAGGTAAGTAAAGAAAAAAAAAAACAACAGTAAAAAGACAGTGAAAAATAACAGTAGCAAGGCTATATACAGTAGCGAGGCTATAACAGTAGCGAGGCTATAACAGTAGCGAGGCTATATACAGGCACCGGTTAGTCAGGCTGATTGAGGTAGTATATAAAGGTAGATATGGTTAAAGTGACTATGCATATATGGTGGTGGGTGGCGGGACACAATGCAGATAGCCCGGTTAGCCAATGTGCGGAGGCACTGGTTGGTCAGGCCAATTGAGGTAGTATGTACATGAATGTATAGTCAAAGTGACTATGCATATATGATAAACAGAGAGTAGCAGCAGTGTAAAAGAGGGGTTGGGGGGGGGGCACACAATGCAAATAGTTCGGGTAGCCATTTGATTACCTGTTCAGGAGTCTTATGGCTTGGGGGTAAAAACTGTTGAGAAGCCTTTTTGTCCTAGACTTGGCACTCCGGTACCGCTTGCCATGCGGTAGTAGAGAGAACAGTCTATGACTGGGGTGGCTGGGGTCTTTGACAATTTGTAGGGCCTTCCTCTGACACCGCCTGGTATTGAGGTCCTGGATGGCAGGCAGCTTAGCCCCAGTGATGTAGTGGGCCGTACGCACTACCCTCTGTAGTGCCTTGCGGTCGGAGGCCGAGCAGTTGCTGTACCAGGCAGTGATGCAACCAGTCAGGATGCTCTCGTTGTCGCAGCTATAGAACCTTTTGAGGATCTGAGGACCCATGCCAAATCTTTTTAGTTTCCTGGGGGGGAATAGACTTTGTCGTGCCCTCTTCATGACCGATTGCCTATAAAGATAGGTTAATGCAATTAAAATGTACTTTCCATAAACATGACCATTTACGTCACATTAATTAAACTCTTATTCATATATCACTTCTAAACTGACAAATAAACATCAAACATACCTTTTACATTAGCATGTTTAATACATTTGTTTCAAGCAATAAAGAATATGCTTTGAATACTGGCCTGTTGAGCAAATATGCATTTTTGGGCAAATTCTCATATCACTTTGCTCAATTTGTCACATACAATGATTTTGTATGGCTGTTGAAATGTGCAGAACATTAATCAGCTATGCCTGCCCCATATGTAAGGCCCTCTTTGAGTTATTGCTGTTGACGCTTTACTTTCTTGACTATGTCATGTGACCTGCGCCTACGCTTGGCACGCGCCATTGAAGCAGCATCAGCTCTCACAACTCCTCTCTGATTGCTCCAGTTTCACCAAAGTGCTGACAAGCCACAATTTCTTCATCACATTTGGTATAGCAGTGACTCCCTCATTGAACGTGGCTACTGCAATACTGGCTGCTCCGTCAATGCGGCTTTTGCCCAACACAGTTTTGGGGCATCGCGACCATATTACAGAGTTCAGCCATTCATTTGCATTCTGGGTTCCTCCGTGCTACATTCTTTTGAGGACGTTATCATTTGACATCCTGTGATACACAGGTACCATTTTCTGTGCAACCTCTCTATTAAAAAATGTATGGCCTCCAAGGTTTTTGTGACAGGGTGGAGCTTCACCATTTTCTATGGCTCGCTGGTACCAACACCAATACACACACCTATCCCGTAGTTGGAAGTGAATCCTCTCCTGTGCCATCCTCCTTCAGCAATTCTGCTCTGTCTGGGTCTATATCTGTGTATATTGCTCTTCTAGTAATATTTGCAGCACTCTCTATTGACTGTAGCCCCTCTCTGAATCTCTGCAACTAAAATGGGGGGGGGGCACTTATTATGTCTGTCGACATTACAGACATAACTGCAGGGCTAAATATCAGCATGTTGCCCTATGTAAATATTAGCATATCAGCATATATTTCCTTTATGTAAAGGCTACAGCCCTATGACACTGTAGGCCTATGTGACAGTCTCATTGTATGGTTGTTCTCATATCACTCTGTTTTGTTAAAACCTGTTAGGGACAGACGTTCCGCTAGCGGAACGCCTCACCAATATCCAATGGTATAGAGTGGCGCGAATTACAAATACCTAAAAAATGCAAAACCTTCAATTTTTCAAACATATGACTATTTTACACCATTTTAAAGACAAGACTCTCCTTTATCTAACCACACTGTCCGATTTCAAAATGGCTTTACAACGAAAGCAAAACATTAGATTATGTCAGGAGAGTACCCAGCCAGAAATAATCACACACCCATTTTTCAAGCTAGCATATATGTCACAAAAACCAAAACCACAGCTAAATGCAGCACTAACCTTTGATGATCTTCATCAGATGACACTCCTAGGACATTATGTTATACAATACATGCATGTTTTGTTCAATCAAGTTCATATTTATATCAAAAACCAGCTTTTTACATTAGCATGTTTTGTTCAGAACTAGCATACCCACCGAAAACTTCCGGTGAATTTACTAAATTACTCACGATAAACGTTGACAAAAAACATAACAATTATTTTAAGAATTATAGATACAGAACTCCTTTATGCAATCGCGGTGTCCGATTTTAAAATAGCTTTACGGGGAAAGCACATTTTGCAATATTCTGAGTAGATAGCCCGGCCATCATGGCTAGCTATTTTGACACCCACCAAGTTTGGCACTCACCAAACTCAGATTTACTATAAGAAAAATTGGATTACCTTTGCTGTTCTTCGTCAGAATGCACTCCCAGGACTTCTACTTCAACAACCAATGTTGTTTTGGTTCCAAATAATCCATAGTTATATCCAAATAGCTCCGTTTTGTTCGTGCGTTCAAGTCACTATCCGAAGGATGACACGCCGGCGCGTTTCGTGACAAAAACTACCATTACCGTACTTCGAAGCATGTCAAACGCTGTTTAAAATCAATTTTTATGCGATTTTTCTCGTAAAATAGCGATAATATTCCAACCGGGATACATTGTATCCGTTCAAACACTGAAAGTAAAACATGGAGTCGTCACATGCACGCGCGCACCAGTGCCATTGTTCTCAGAAGTACCACTCTCCAAAACCCCTGCTGTTTTTCGCCCAGAGACTGCAGAGATCTCATTCAACGTTCTGGCGCCTTCTGAGAGCCAATGAAAGCCTTAGAAATTGTCACGTTACAGCAGAGATCCTGTATTTTCGATAAAGAGGCTATAGAAGGACAAGAAATGGTCAGACAGGGCACTTCCCATATAGAATCTTCTCAGGTTTTGGCCTGCCATATGAGTTCTGTTATATTCACAGACACCATTCAAACAGTTTTAGAAACTTTAGGGTGTTTTCTATCCAAATCTACTAATTATATGCATATTCTAGTTTCTGGGCAGGAGTAATAACCAGATTAAATTGGGTACGTTTTTTATCTGGCCGTGAAAATACTGCCCCCTATCCCTAACAGGTTAACTTTGAATACATTTGCTGGAGCAAGGAAATAAATATTATTTATACACAGCAAGTCACTGACAATAATGGGCTACTCTCCCTTTTTATTTACCTGTCATTCTCCTGTCATGTCTCTGATATGAGCTGAGAAGAAAGGAAGGAATCACTAGGACTTTGCTTATTTTCTTTAGAGCTGCATAACCAAGTCCAAGTTCATAGGCTAGAGAAGAACCATCCTCACATTCATATCAAATGCCACCTTCCCCTTGGAGCACTCCTGCAGCCTGGAGGAAGTGTAAACACTCCTAAATGCATCACGATCACCTTCAGTCTGCGCATTCTATCATGACATAATTACAGAATCACTAGTCTATGGTGATTGTCAGTCCAGTGTTTAGACACTTAGGGCAAATCAAATCATGTACAAGTTGGTTTATTTGAGACGTATAAAAGCCACTGTTGGCTGGCTGCTGTCTGGTTGATCGCTGCTAGTTGTCATCTTCATCACAACTAATTTGCGTCTCAACGCGCTGCTGCGGGCTACCTCCTTTTCCTCCACTACCTGTACTGCCACTGCCTCGATCGGCGGATCAGGCAAATGATTTCTTTCATTCAATGCTTTTCTCGCATTGACTAACTGAGATCATCTATTTTTATTCACATACTGTATGTATATTCTTCGAGATAATTTTGTCTCTCTTTACGTTGATACTTCGCGGGAGATATTTTCAAACAAGGAAATGCTGCGCGGCACATGAGGCATTTTAACCAATCAGGTTGCCGGAAAGGGCCTGTAAATGCCAGTAACAAATCGGATGTCAGGAAATTACTAATCTTTCAGCCCAACATCTACAAAGAATATAAACGTGTATGGAGTATATGCTCTGGAAAACAAGCTTTTGAATGATATATGGTTCAACATGGAGTTGTAAAAATAGCAGTTGAAGTTATACATGAAACATGCTATCAAGAACGACATTTATGGTAGGTGTAGTTGACGGAGTTGGGATAAAATGATACAAATAAAATATTTATATACATTATTGCCGATTTATTTGTACATTTTATGAAAGTATGGAAGTTATAGTTGCAAAATATCACAAAATCTGAAAATTGACAGATGGAAGCAACGTCACAATTTTTGCCTGTGGTGCCTGGCTTTAAGATTATCTCAACATTGTGTTTACTAATCATTTTATTTGGTCCATTGTTGAGTATGTGTACAGTACCAGTCAAAAGTTTGGACACACCTACTCATTGATGTTGGGCGATTTAGGCCTGGCTCGCAGTCGGTGTTCCAATTCATCCCAAAGGCGTTCGATGAGGTTGAGTTTAGGGCTCTGTGCAGACCACTCAAGTTATTCTACACCGATCTCGACAAACCATTTCTGAGTGGACCTTGTTTTGTGCACGGAGAATTGTCATGCTGAAACAGGAAAGGGCCTTCCCCAAGCTGGTGCCACAAAGTTGGAAGCACAGCATTGTTTAGAATGTCATTGTATGCTGTAGCGTTAAGATTTCCCTTCACTGGAACTAAGGGGACGAGCCCAAACCAAAAACTGCCCCAGACCATTATTCCTCCTCCAACAAACTTTACAGTTGGCACTGTTCATTGAGGCAGGTAGCATTCTCCTGGCATCCGCCAAACCCAGATTTGTCCGTCGGACTGCCAGATGGTGAAGCGTGATTCATCACTGCAGAGAATGTGTTTCCACTGCTCCAGAGTCCAATGGCGGCGAGCCTTACACCTCTCCAGCCGACACTTTGCATTGCGCATGGTGATCTTAGGCTTGTTTGTGGCTACTCGGCCATGGACACCCATTTCATGAAGCTCCCGATGAACAGTTCTTGTGCAGATGTTGCTTCTAGGCAGTTTGTAACTCAGTAGTGAATGTTGCAACTGAGGGCTGACGATTTTTACACGGTATGCGGTTCAGCACTCAGTGGTCCATTCTGTGAGCTTCTGTGGCCTACCACTTCATGACTGTGCTGTTGTTGCTCCTAGACGTTTCCACTTCACAATAACAGCACTTACAATTGTCCATGGTAGCTCTAGCAGGACAGAAATTTGACGAACTGACAGAAATTTGACATCCTATGATGGTGTCACGTTGAAAGTCCTTGAGCTCTTCAGTACTGGCCATTCTACTGCCAATGTTTGTCTATGGAGATTGCATTGCTGTGTGCTGGATGTATACACCTGTCAGCAACGGGTGGAGCTGAAATAGCCAAATCCACAAATTTAAAGTGGTGTCCACATACTTTTGGCCATATAGACCACCTGGAACAGCACCATTCTCTACCTCATGGGTGTATTCAATCCAGTTAGCTCATGGGCGTAGAAATCAGAATGAATAGAACAGGCTTACAAACCTCTAACCCTGGCATTTTGACTGGTCAACTCATGGGTAGATTTTATTTTATTTATCACATGTTTCGTTAACAACAGGTGGAGACTAACAGTGAAATTCTTACTTAAGGGCCCTTCCCAACAATTCAGAGAGAGAGAAAATAGAGGATAGATAACATAGAAGTAATAGATATTATAAAAGTAACACAATAATACAATTAATAATAAATACACAATGAATAATGATAACTTGCCTATATAGATATGTACATATAGGTAGATATGTATGTATAACTAGGAATAATGTGTAATAAACAGTAACAGCAGCGTATGTGATGAGTGAAAAAGTTGGTGCAAAAATGGTTAATGCAGATAGTCTGTGTAGTTATTTTGTTTACTATATAGCATTCTTATGGCTTGGGGGTAGAAGCTGTTCAGGGTCCTGTGGGTTCCAGACATGGCACATCTGTACCGCTTGCCGTGCATGATGCAATCATTTCCATGGTAATCTAGAATGTTCATTCAGATGTTGCTAACTGATGTGGCTCATGCAATGGAATGTCTTTTTTGTAATGTCAGTTGAGTTGATTCACCAAATCACAGCACAGATTGATGGGTACACTTCCTGCTTTTACTTTATGCTTTTACTTACTGTTTTGCGCCTATGGGTACACTCGCAATGGCCAGTAGTCCACCCATTATGCCATCATTGTCTTGAATGGCAACCACCGCTCTATTCAATGAGGGGATTTGGTTAATCTGGCCCGGGCGCCTGGGTAGGTCACGCCTCCCAGGCGTGAGCCAGCACATGGAGTAACGAGTAGGATTCTGTGGGAAGATCTTCTCACATCCTCTCCTCGTCTCTTTTTCTAAACACATTGGATGAGAAAGCCAAAGGTCTGGCTTTCTCATCCAGTGTGTTTTGAGAAGGCGAGAGGACGCAAAGAGTATGCAATTGGGATCTTCCCTGTGTTTTACATAAACCCACACTCCTCAACTTCCTGGGATCCAATGTAGCTGCTGTTGGGGTAAGAGTAGTTAGATGTAACTGTTGCCACCACAATGGCTGGGAGTACCCGTCGTTGACCTCAACCTAGATGTTCTCCCCTCAGCATCCACTCCAGGGTGATCCGATAAGACAGCAGTCTGTATTGAAAATGAAAATAAATACATACAAATGTTATATACAACATTCAGGAAAATAAATAGGCCGAGGCCTATGAAACATAAATGTAACAGGCTCAGGGATCATTAAGCATATTCCAGAGTGACTAACAGTAGCAGTTAGGATTAAGTGCCTTGATCCTGGGCGCATATACCGATTTTTCACCTTGTCGGCTCGGGGATTCGAATCATCAACGTTTTGGTTACTGGCCCAAAACTTTAACCGAAAGGGCTACCTTCCGCAATACTATTGACTCGATGGCTCTCTTGGTCTTGTATACTTGAAGACTGCATAGCCAACTCATTGTTCAAACGGTGTTAGTGGTCAGGTGAGGCTGTTTTTCTTCCTCTTGTGTGTGGGTTTCCAGGCTAATTAGGATATTATTGGTATGAAATATAGACTGGCAGCTGCAAGCAACATGTTCTTCTCTACTACCACTATTGACTTTATACTTCTTACAGCGTTTGGTAATATAAATGATCGTTTATGTAGACCCAGATTGGGAAGTGCGCGTCCCATACATTCTATTTCTATAGCGCACATCCACTCGTTCTAGACACTGTTTACCTAGCCAGCGTGTCATCAATGTCAGACAAACTTGAAGGGGACTACAGTAGCCAGTTACATTATGGGGTGTAGGCAGGATACATGAAAATACAGTTGGAAAGGTGTCATTCGGTAGGCTATTTATTTTCATCTTAGAGAGTAATATAAATATCCTGTAAGTAATATTAGCCAAAACATTTACTCTTCAGAGAGCTTCCCATTTGGACCGTCAGGTGTGGCACGTTGTTTCCTGTTGATCCTGGGCATTCTGAAGAAATTCTTCAACACACTATTGATGACAGACAAGAAATCGGAGTGTTTAGTTACGTATGCGCCATCTTCTGCTGCATCGTCAGTCTGATGTTCTACCTCCTCCGTTCTCGGAATAAGATGGTCCCATTCTGGACTGCCGAGACATTCACTGTCTGTTGGTAAAGGTACAGTAGGTATCTCCCTCAACTGCCACATCAGTCACCATGCATTCTGGGAAGAGCCTGTGTTTCCTGAACATTTGTTCGCTCCTGTCCCTCTCTAGCTCTTTTCTCTTGGTCAGCCCGCAAATGGAACAACTCAGCCTCCGTATACTCTGGCTCAAACCAAAAAAATTGTGCCAAGAAAGTCATTACAAGGACTATTGCGGTCAAGGGAGGCCAGAGCAGTGCGTTTGGGAGGTATTTATGATGGACTTTGACGTTGTATGGGGTTTCTATCGGTAAGGCGTGAGAAGAATCAGCTTATTACCTACATCTAAATAATCAAACAATGGACCTAAAAACTGTCTGTGGTACTGACAAATGACTAGGCAAGTGTTATAAAGGGCCCACAAGTATTTTTAGGTGAACTTGCCTTTTAAGTGACTTTGAACTGCGTGTGGTAGTAGGTGCCAGGAGCACTGGTTTGAGTGTGTCAAGAACTGCAATGGTGCAGTTTTTTTTTTTAACGCTCAACAGTTTTCTGTGTGTCTCAAGAATGGTCCACCACCCAAAGGACATCCAAACAACTTGACAAAACTGTGGGAAGCATTAGCGTCAAGATGGGCCAGCATCCCTGTGAAAACGCTTTCGACACCTTGTAGAGTCCACGCCCCGATGAATTGAGGCTTTTCTGAGGGCAAAAGGGGATGCAACACAATATTAGGAAGGTGTTCTTAATGTTTTCTACACTGAGTGTATATAGGTCTACACATTGCAAGTGACCACAACTATATACCTAGAAATGAGACTCAGCAAATCAGTAGGTCAAGCAGAAACACATCTCCAGGCTCAGTCGTTAGGATCTCCGCCAAAGCTTCATCCAACAAGAGGGCCCAGTTGATATACTAATGCATGTATAAACAAATAAACAACAAGCTGTGAAAGAAGTTGAGGACATGAGGCAAATGGCCAGATCTTCTTAGAAGTCCCCTCAGAGAAGCTAATTCGTGGTTTGATATCAAATGTATATATATTTCTTGCTTTTATATATTCAGGGGAGCCTTATTCACAATGGTGCCCTGAGTACCAACATTTAGGGAGAGGCGAGATCTATTTCTAAAAAAGGAAGCCCACTTTAAATCTTCTCTTTTTAACTAGCTCATATGTATGTTTTTTTAAACATGAAATCTTTGTCAATCCAAATGCCCAGGAACCCGATTTGATGGGAGAACCACCCGATGAATAAATATGTAGTCCATTTGAAACATTTTTGCAAGAATTAGAGAACAACATGTATTTAGTCTTGCCCACATTAAGTACAAGTTTTAAACCAACCAGGGCTTTCTGTAAGGCAACAAGTTCAGATTGCAGGTCTAACATAGCCTGGTCAACAGTCGGGGCTATGGCATACATAACAGTGGCGTCTGCATACAGATGAATATTACAAGTTTGAACAGATAGACCAATATTATTTATTCAATATTGGCTCCTGAGCCAGGACTAGCTAATACGTTACCTATTGGGCACAGACGTCAATTCAACATCTATTCCACGTTGGTTCAGTGTAATGTCATTGAAATGATGCGGTAACAACGTTGATACAACAAGCGTGTGCCCAGTGGGTAGGACGCTAGCCCAGTCAAAGCTGCCTCCCCCAATGCAGGTGTAGTTCCTGTTGATTATGAATATGCGTTGCGTATATCTATCCATCATAGTGTCATTTGTTTTCTCCTGACAGAGCTCAAAACGCTTTGGATTCGTAGGCAGTAGGCACAGATGTGATGTGAAAGTGGCCTGGAGTTTCTGACAGGGTGCCGATAGAAAGACGGTGACGAATGATCAGTTCAGAGAACCTCTTCTTTCCCAGTCTGGACCTAGTCAGCCTGCTCAGGAAATAGCATTGATTGGAGACTGGTTTGTGCACTGTTGATCATTGCACTCCTACTTAAGTTTCATTGTTTAGAAAATCCACTTAATCATCAGTAGCCTTCAGGACTCCACTGTAAATGGTGGACTACCCTGACAAGCTCATCCTCTCACCATGGAAATAATTAATTGCCGCAATTTGTCATTGAACGGTATTGTCCTCATCCATATCAACTTGTCATATCATAGACCTGTTCTCAGAATTATTACTGTACTGTGTTTGTGAAACTAAAGTTCCATGAACTGACACATTAACTATGTATGTATGTATGTGTTTTTCTTCTGTGTGTGTGTGTGTGTGTGTTGTTACCACATCCCAACCCCTTGGTAGATAGAGGAACGGAAGTTCAGCGGTGATGCAGCCAACTCGACGGCGTGTGTCTTCATGGTCAACAAGCCCTACGCGCTGACGTGTTCCGTGGTGGCCTTCTACATCCCTCTGGTTCTGATGGTACTGGCCTACCAGCGTATCTATGTGACTGCACGGGCGCACGCGCGACAAATCGGCGTGCTGCAGCGGGCGGGGGGCGCTGCCGCCTCGGCAGACAGCGCCGACCACCAGCGCAACCACCGGATGCGTACGGAGACCAAGGCGGCCAAGACTCTGTGCATCATCATGGGCTGTTTCTGCCTGTGCTGGGCCCCCTTCTTCATCACAAACGTGGTGGACCCCTTCATAAGCTATACAGTGCCCGACCAGCTGTGGGCGGCGTTCCTGTGGCTGGGTTACATTAACTCCATGCTCAATCCCATTCTCTATGCCTTCTTGAACAAGTCCTTCCGCCGTGCCTTCCTCATCATCCTCTGCTGTGGGAGAAAGCGTTACAGCGTCAGGCGGCCATCCATACTAGGGCCAGGGCCCCCCTGCTCGGCCACACAGATCAACGGCTCCACACATGTGCTCAAGTAAGTGCCCTCCTTACCTACGTACCTGAGAGCCACTCTCTCTAACGCTCTACAGCACACAGATACTCTTCAGATGATGTTTGCCTCAGCTTGAGATTTTGTTGTTAATATATTGTTTCCAATGGAAAGGAATGGGGTCTTAGGCAAGTGGATGAACTGTAGCTTACGTGACCATCATGCACCTGCCATAACATTCCCACCATGTTCCAGGACCTGAGTGGCATATGACTTTATTATTTTACACAGATTACCATCTACTGTACAATAGACTGTTTGCTTTCCCGTTAGATTTGGTGAGTTAGAGACTCACGCTCAGTCTCTGTCATGTTGCTTTAGTAGCACATTAAGCTCCTGTGTTATTACATTTCAGTCAATCAAATCAAATCAAATCAAATGTATTTATATAGCCCTTCGTACATCAGCTGATATCTCAAAGTGCTGTACAGAAACCCAGCCTGAAACCCCAAACAGCAAGCAATGCATGTGAAAGAAGCACGGTGGCTAGGAAAAACTCCCTAGGAAAAACTCCCTAGAAAGGCCAAAAACCTAGGAAGAAACCTAGAGAGGAACCAGGCTATGAGGGGTGGCCAGTCCTCTTCTGGCTGTGCAGGGTGGATATTATAACTGAACATGGTCAAGATGTCAATCATCCACCCAACTGTCTAATTTTAGAATTCTCAGACAATAATGGGAAACAACTATAGCTCCGTCCAAACTAAGCATCATTTATTTATCCCCTTTGCTTCATCTAGAGATTTGGCCTGATGTATGTTACAATACATGGCAATAATGCAGAGGGTCACTACTAAACCATTGCAGGACAGGATGTTCTCTCTTTTATTACTTCATTTACCCTATGACCAGCAGTCCCTGCTAAGTCCCAGCTTGCCCATATCTCAGACAAGCAGCTAGTCCTTATGAAGATACAGTCAAGTTGGCTACATTCCACCTCTCAATTGAAGCGCTCTCTCTTAAGGGAATCTCTATCTACTTGTGATGCTGGAGAAGAATGATTGGGAGAGTGTCAAGGAAATAAGGCATCATGATTAATGTGTATGATATTACTACCAATGAATCACTGATGCCCAGCTCTCCTCTCCTAGATCACTACTCTGGGTCATTAGACAGGTAAATGATGGCCATAAACATAGCCATTGTTGGTTAAGGGCTTGTAAGTAACCATTTCAGGGTAAGGTCTACACCTGTTGTACTCTGCGCATGTGACAAATAAAATTTGGTTTGATCATTTAGTCCTTAACTGCTTTTCCCAGACAGAAATCTTACAAAACAAGAGACTCTAATTGCACGATGTACTAATGCAGACGTTATTGCAGGAAAACTAATGTTCCCTACTTTTCACACTTGATGTGTTTATTTTGTTGCTACAGTTAAATGAATGTTATTACTATAGCTGAGAGCTTGTATTAAATCAACAGGAAAAAGACAGAGTAGATATGTTAACTGGCATAATGAAGAAAAACTGCTTCCTTAATATTTCTACAAACTCATAAAGCAAAGCAAATAAGGAACAACAATTATGTTTAATAGATGGGGGGATTCATTGTTTGAATTATTCATAGTGGCAACTAGTTAGCATGGCATGGTTTGTATGAACTCTGTGCTTTATTCATGGTTTGTATGAACTCTGTGCTTTATGCATGGTTTGTTAGTGACATTTAGATGTGTTTCCCTTCGGAGAATGGAGGGTACAGGAGATACAGTTGCAGAGTTTAAATACACATACGTCTGTGTCATCATCGTGCAGCTACTTCCATCTCTCAGGCGAATGGACCTCTGATGTGGTCGGTTAAGAATTCAATCGTTTTTCTTTTGTGCTGTTGTAACATCCAGTTTACACTGGAGTCTAGCCTAAACACAAATACCAAGTCATTTTTCTACAGGAAGGTTGCGGCGTTCAAGGTTGCATGTTCGAAAAACATTCACTCCTGGCAACCCTTTTGTTGCCATAGCAATACCACTGGAATAGAGTTAAGAAACCAAGCATAGTACTGGGCCCTGTGACACCAACTACTTGAACTGGCAAAAGGGCCGAACATTAACAGATAAAAAAAACATAAATCTGTGACATGTATTAACCCCTTACACTCGTGGGAATTGACTTATATGATAGGGCTAAATTGAAATGTTTCTTACAGAAGAAATTTGAAATACATATGCATAAACATTGTAGTAATTGAAAGGAAACAGTTTGGAGATGATGGGAAAATTATTAGACCAAAGATGAGGACAACAGTTCAACTGACACAAGACTGAATCCAAATATGACACTGTTGATTTTATGTGCATTTTACATTTACTGTACTTTTCAGGGCCGCTGGAAAACGTGTGGTGAGGCGGCATTTGCCACAGCACTTTTCAATCAGGTGTGGCAGCGCCAAACCACTTTTGATTTAGTTTAGGGATGGATCAAAATGTACAGAATGGTTACCTGGAGGAAAATGGGGGAGGGTCATGCTTTTTCAATTTCAGTCAAAGGGAGGGTTTAGTATTTTTTAAATCTAGTCCAGGGGAGGGTCATGTAATTTGTAATTGATGAAATGTTAATATGTCTCAACGAGGGCTTTGTGTTGGAGCCTATTTCTTCCTATTTAATAATTAAGAGGTTTAGGCCTACCTGTTTGAGAGACAAAATTAGGCTATAGGCTGCTATATCCATAGATTTGTCGGTTAATTCCTCTACCCACCATGCATTCTGTGAAGGGCTCTGTGGTAGCCTACCTCTGTGAAGGGGCTGTTAAGTTAAAACCAAGACTCACCTTTTTATTAAAGCCAATTGCAAAAACCACAGGTCTCGTTAGCTTAAGATTTTGACGAAAGTAAAATGTGTCCGATTATATCAAGTGATCTATAACAGTGCTTTGGTCCGTGATGCTTTGCTAGAAACAAGCTGTAAAATCCCCTGGAAAGACATGACTCAGATGCAGATGGGAATATCATTTGTTTCGTTTCTTTGACATTCTACAGCCTAGCAGACAAAAAAAATGAAGTAATCTAATTCTATCACTATCAATTGCTTAAGCTATTCACTTTCTGTACAATAAAATATGTTTAAACCCAGACGGGGTTTAAGCTAAGGTAACATATGGAATTGGTCAGACTAAGGATCATTTGATTTGGAATTTTAGGACCCCTTTAGCTATAAAAAATATATATATATATTTACAAATTATTTGATCTAATATTGAATTTGTCCTTTACTGCTATAGCCCATAGAAACACATTTTAAAAAACACATTTATAAATGGAAAAAAAGACAGTCCAAAAATGTATGATAAGGAATAAGGTTTTGAAGTGTCTGTCCTATATCTAGGAGATATAAGAAAGCTCATAAAATATTTTAGATTTTTTGAAGTATTTAACCCCGTATTTTTGTAGGCACAAAACTACTGTACCTTTATACTTCCATTCATGTGTATGGGTTACCTTCAGACGAGTCCCGTGACACTTGTGGGAGTCGTAGAGCAAATCGCCATTGTGTTCGTGAGAGTCTCCCCTTTCCACAGTGGGGTCATAATAGTTTGTTGCACAAACGGTTTGGACGCTACAGACAGACGTTGGCACGTCAACGTTACCAGGGGCGAAAATCTGACATCAACTTTGGAGGGGACAATTACATTAAATTTTCTCAAGAGCAATTCTTGAGGGGGACACCAAAAGTAGTGCTGTAACACATAGCCTACGTTGTAATATGTTAAATGTATATTGAGGAACCATACTTACTACTACTGGATAATTGATAGGTACAGTAGTTAACAGAAGGGTTGTCCCAACTTGTTCAAATGTTTAAATCATCATAATACTACTACTAATAATAGTTATAGCAGTGTTCCTTATCAGTCCAGTATGTCTGCAGGTATTTGTATTTACAACCAGCAATACCAAGAAAAGCCAGTAGGTGGCAATGGTACTGTACACTGTATGGGTGCAGTTTTCGTAAATACAATGAACATGGTGTGATCTCGTCTAAAATAATCTCCATTGAGTAACATCACAAAGTTGTTCTCCGTATTGAATTGACCTTTTAATTTTACTTTTCTGATACATTTATAAAGTCATTAAATATGTGCCACTGGCCTGAGTCTACTACAATAGCTTTACAAGAACAAAAAGCTAAAAATAAGTACAGTTCTAAAAGCAAAATAACTACTTCAATGAATAACCCAAATAAATCAACCAAAATATCCTTCAGTCTGTGTCTCAACTCTTCAAACAGCAGCTATGGACAAGTATGTCACACAAAGTATGACATTTTAAATAAAATAACATGAAATAAATAATTAGTAAGTGTACTGTCATGTATTAAAGCCTCCTGAGGACCTCTGCTGCCTCTCCACTGCTGCTACAGGGGTATTTGTTGTGAAAGAGAGGGATCTGCACTGAAAGAGAATCTATGTTTAGCTCTGGGTACTGATCTAGAGACTCATCCAACTCCCCCGTGAGAAGCGCTCTTTCCAACTTTTGCAGGACGTTTAGACTGTCCTGGTCAGAACGGTCGCCAAACTGAACCTCCACACCATCCAACACAAAAAAATTCTGCCCTATAGTGATCCACTGCTTTGCCAGCAAATCGTCTTGAGTGTGTCTCAATGGATTCAATAGAGTCAATCAATGTTGTTGCTTTCTCATACAGTGCAAGGTAGCTTTCGTCATTTCTCTTGCCCCTAAGAGATGACCGCACACACTCGACTGCAGCCTGCATACCAGAGACAGTCTGAGTTTTCTTCTGCAGTGAAATGTTTAGACATTCAAGCTCTCCAAGAACAGCAGAGGCAAGTGTGAGGGCCAACACAGTCTTGCCTTTGCTGAAGTGCTCGAATAAGCCACTGGCGGTTGAAGCTGTCTTGGATGCAGTTGTTGCCATCTCCTCTAGGCTGCTTAGTACCCGCTCATACTGCCCTAGCACAGCTCTAATAGCAGTATTCCGCACAGTCCACCTCGTTGGACATAGGGGTTTCAGGGTGGTCAGATTTGTATCTTTGGACGTGGCAATTGATTCAAACATGCTCTTAAACTTTCCTGACTGGCCATAGAGGACACCTAACTGATGGACCCAAGAAAGGGAATCCCGGATCAGTGGGGAGGCTGTGCAGCCAGCCTGTGTAATCAGATTACACAGTGTGCTCCACAATGCACATAGAGGGCTAATGGCTGCTGCCTCCTCACAATTGCCTGTGCACCTGTGTATTTTCCTGCCATGTTTAGAGTCACCATCGTAGCTCTGCCCACGTAAGCCAGACATGGGCAAATTGAGCCTCAACAACACATCAGTTGCCACTTTCGCAATGCCCTCGCCTGTTGTCTCCGACACCCTGTATAGCCCAATAAACTCCTTGTGAGGGACAAGGTCATGGTCAACATAACGCAGGCAGACACTCTCCTGTTCAGCACCAGAGACATCTTGAGTACCATCAACAATTACTGAAAATTGTACAATCGGAAGAGACCTAATCTCAGCTGCAATGCCTTGAATGACTGTATTGGCCATGATGTTCAGAATTTCATTCTGTACTCCTAACTACCGGTACCCAAAACTACACAATTAATCAAAACAGCAATACCATTGCCTTAAACAAATCTTAGTTCAGTCACCAGTTTAAGTTGAGAGTGGGGGTATCTATGGCATTTTCCAATTATGTCCCTATTTTACAAGATAACAAAAAAATTAGAACCTTTCATAATGTTGCCAAACAAAGACTCAACAAACTTACCTGAGACTCCCTGTCTCTGCCAGTCTGTCCCTGCATATCTGTCCCCAACTCTGCTGTCTGTGTGCCATCTGTTGCCTGCTCTGCCTAATGACATCAATGTGAAACATTTCTATTAGCATTTCACTTCTTTCTTATGAACATTTTATCAACTAGTCTTTGAGATATTAGGCTACTAGGGTTCTTACTTTGCGTTTTGGTGTACTGAAAAATACTCTGATGTCCGTCTTTTTTCTTTTTTCTGCCATTTTTCTACCTGGCTGGCTACACACACACACAGTGTGTAGGTTATTTACAGTAGGAGATGGGCTTCTATCATCTTATCTTCTATCATTCTATATGGACTTCGATCTAAAAGGTAGCTAGCAAATGTGAAACGGATTAAAATGACAAGAGTTGACAGCTGTATGAGTTCACCATTTACACAACATATGCTGCAACCTTTTGTAATTTTAATAGTTTGTTTCATATTGGCTGGCTTCCAACAATAGCTGAATTTGCAAAGCTAGTGAGCGCCAATTCCGTTTCAGTGGTGTTTGCTATAATCTTTGTTACCCGAGTTAAATAAAGTTGAAAATAAAATAAATAAAAGTTCCCTTGCGACAATTTAGCTTTTGCAACGAGACCATTAAATATATTTAAGACCATTGTCTTAAAATTAGAACCTGTTCAGTTTGGATTTCAGTTTATCGCTAACCTTATCACAGGGACTTTGAAGCACTAACTTACATCATCTGCATGCTGATTTCGGAATAAATTGACGATAGCAAAGATTCCATCTTTGACGAGGCCACATAAATGGAATAGGTACTAGCTAGCTTAATAGTTAATATTTGCGCGCTACCTCTGCATATTCAGCTAGTGTGTGTGCGCGATTGACTGGCTAACCTCACGTCAGTTACGTTCATTGAGTGCCTTTCAGACAGTAGATACGACCTCTCTGTTACGGAGCAAGCTAAGGAACTGGCAGTGGATCAAACCATTGTGAGGCAAAGGGTGGGGGTGTCGCAATCTTTTGAAACTTAAAAACGCGCTATTAAGTGTCTATAATCAGCACAATTGCTTTCATTGCGTATTATTAATATTATTTAAATTACATAGTTATGTTTCAGTGATATATTGGGGGGGACAAATCATATTTTTCCCAGGATGGGGGGGTCGTGTCCCCCCCGTCCCCCCCGGGATTTCCGCCCCTGAACGTTACCGATTTCAGACGAGTCCTGTGACACTTGCGGGGGTCCTAGAGCAAAACGGACAACACCATCGGGTTTTTGAGAGTCTCCCATTTCCATAGTGGTTATATTAGTTTCAGACGCTACAGATGTTTTCGTGAGAAGACCAATTTTTGCGATGTCTCACTGTCTGACAAACACTTTTGTAGCTAGGCCACCTTCCACCTCAGATGCAGAAGGCCAGAAAGTATTCATACCCCATGACTTATTACATATTTTGTGGTTACTTATATTTTTTTCTAACCCATCTACACATAATACCCCAAAATGTCAAAGTGAAAACATGTTTTTAGACATTTTTGCAAATAATAAATAAATAATATAAAAAATATGAATTTACATAAGTATTCACTCCCCTGAGTCAATACATGTTAGAATAACCTTTTGCTGTAATCAAAGCTGTGTGTCTTTCCAAACCTGGATTATACAATATTTGCACAATTTATTATTTTTAGAATTCTTCATTGCTAGATAACCATTTTCAAGTCTATTTAATATATTTTAATATTTTTTCCCCCATATATTTTCAAGCAGATTTAAGTCAAAACTGTAACTCAGACACTCAGGAACATTCTCTGTCTTCGTGGTAAGCAACTCCAGTGTAGATTTGGCCTTGTATTTTAAGTTATTGTCCTGCTGAAAGTTGCATTCATCATGCATTCATGGAAAGCAGACTGAACCAGGTTTTCCTATAGGATTTTGATTTTGACTGTGCTTAGCTCCATTCCGTTTCTTTTTTATCCTGAAATACTCCCCAGTTCTTAACAATTACAGGCATACCCAAAACAAGATCCAGCCACCGCTATGCTTGAAAATATGGAGAGTGGTACTCAGTAATGTGTTGTATTGGATTTGCCCCAAACATAACACTTTGTATTCAGGACAAACTTTCGTGCCATGTTGGAAACAGGATTTATGTTTTGGATTATATTTATTCTCTACAGGCTTCCTTCTTTTTACTCTTAGGTTAGTATTGTGGAGTAACTACAATGTTGTTAATCCATCCTCAGTTTTCTCCTATCACAGCCATTAAACTCTATAACTATTTTAAAGTCAACATTGACCTCATGGTGAAATCCCTGAGCGCTTTCCCTACTCTCCGGCAACTGAGTTAAAGGACGCCTGTATCTTTGATGTAACTGGGTGTATTGATACACCATCCAAGTGTAATTAATAACTTCAACATGCTCAAAGGGATTTTCAATATCTGCTTTTTAAATGCCCTTCTTTGCGAGGCGTTGGAAAATCTACCTGGTCTTTGTGGTTGAATCTGTGTTTGAAATTCACTGCTTGACTGAGGGACCTTACAGATAATTGTATGAGTGTGGTACAGAGATGAGGTAGTCATAAAAAAAATGTGTTAAACTACTATTGCACACAGAGTTAGTCCATGCAACTAATTATGTGACTTGTTAGGCACAGTTTTTACTCCTGAACTTATTTAGGCTTGCCATAACACAGCGGTTGGATACTTATTGACTCAAGACATTTCAGCTTTTCATTTTTAATTAATTTGTAAAAAATTCTAAAAACATAATTCCACTTTGACATTATTGGGTATTGTGTATAACACACAATTTCAATTTAATCAATTTTCAATTCAGGCTGTAACATAACCAAATGTTGAAAAAGGCAAGGGGTGTGAATACTTTCTGAAGGTACTGTAGGCGGATGCGGTGGATTGGTTTTATCTCTAGCTTAAACTGACAGATTTTGATGTGGATTTTTGTATTATGTTAATAGACTCTTAAATTAAAGCATACATTTTTCTGTGTCGGTAGACCTTCTCTGTCTGGGGTGGAAAGGTAGGCCTAACTTTTGAATGTACCATGCTCAGATTCCTAATGACGTTTCAGATATAATTATTTGCAAACAGGGACAGTTTCGTTGCAAACAAGATAGGTATTGGAGAAATATGATAAGATGAACATATAGTCCTATCTCTCTGTCCATTTTTAGGCTGTAATATCTGTAATTTGTGTGGTAATTTGTGTGTAAAATCAAACTTGGGCTAATTAGGCTACCTAGACTTTTATATCTCAAATTATTAACTGGAGTTAACCAATACACACAATAGCTGACATAGACTGTGAGTTAGTTTATTATTAGGCCTATAGTTGCACAAGATGCAAACCTGCATAGAGCAAGCTCAGCCCTGTGAGTTTTATTGTCCAATCATGTTGCTTTCTCTGTGTCTGTGTGTCTGTGTGTCTGTGTATATGAAACCGATCGACCATGTGACCTGATTGGGAACACTCTGGTCCCATCATAGCCCATATTAAACCTTTTTACAACAGAATCAGATTAATGACGTCATACCGTATAAGGTCCGGAGTTTTACCTGGTTACGTTACCAGATCAGGAAAAACTACGGGCCCAGATCATTTTTGGGGGCCACTCCACTCTGGGACTTGTGGTTCCACTTTTGTACCTTTCACTGCATTTTTGATAACAAAATCTGAAAATACTCCGGATAAATTCAGCAACGTGATAACAATATTCCTGGAAAATGTGGGGTAGGTGTAACATAAGACAAAACATTTAAAAGGGTTTGAGTGAGAGGACTAACTGGTGTTTTCAAGTGGCCACACACCTCTCCAAAGTGTGCACAGTTCCTAAGTCATTTCAATGCACTTTTATGACTCAAAGAAGTGTCTTTAACTATAAGGTGTTTTTTTTTTTTTGCTCTCCTATCTGTGCCGTTGAGAAACTAGAGCAAGCACACTTGTAGTTGTTTTGTTTGGAACACAACCCTGCCACAATTACTGTTTACACAATCCGAAAACGGTCCTTTCTAAATTGCAATCTGGGTCAGGTGGGCATCATTTGAAAGCGTGTTCTATTGCCGACATGGCTAGCTAAGCTATAAAATATGACATTGGTGTTAGGCTTTCACAATGCAATTCAGGGAAACGGATAGTAATTTTGGTGCGCATAGAAAGGAGTCATGAGCGCGTTCAGGTACGTGTGCCACAGCGAATTGTCTTCACATTAGACAAACAGGCTCATTCTGTTCAGAACAACCCAGGGTTTGACACCATGTCACCTCGTAACTGTACATCAAACATAGTGATCATAAACGTTGACGCTGTATATGACATGAGTTTGATGATATGGGTATGTGAAGTGCACGTTTGGAAGCACGGGTGTTTGGCTTGCTTGAATGACTTCAAAGTGGTATTTATTATAATCCTCAACATCTCACCTTTCAAAATAGAAAGAGTCTTCTTAATTTACAGTATTTCCTTCACTCAGACAACAAAAATGTTCTAAAGTTGCCCAATTAGAGAGAGGGATGGGGGGGAAACTTCTTGTCGCGTGAGGTGCTCAAGTTCATTACGGCAGTAAGTCTAAACCCATACAGTGTTGTGAAGTGCAGAGCAAGAGGTCTGACTTCATTTATAGCAAGTTACTGTACAGCCACTGCGTTCCAATTTAGCCGATTTTTCTGTACCCAAATCTGCCATTTTCAACCTTTATACGTGTACGAGTGTAAAGGGCTACCTCAAGTGTGTAAGATTGTGTGTTTTTGTATGAAGTTATTTCAGAAAACTTGGTTATGGGTACATGTATGTTAATGTACCATTCAAGTAGATATTGAATTTCTAAGTTAAGTGTTTAATGTTTTATAATGCAAAGATATATTTTACCAACTTGGGGGCCTCAGTAAAGAGTGCTATTGTTGAAGGTGATGACAGCCTGTCCGTACTAACAGACCTTAATTGAAAGCATATACATTTTTAGTTTAACAACATTCTCCTTCGCCACCGGAGTCTGTTCTGTAAACAGAACATGTTGAAAGTATCTCCAGATTGAAAAATATAAATGACCATGAAATAATCTACACAATGCCCTCGCAAAAAAATCTTTGTCTTCTGCTTGGAAACTCTGGGTGAACATACATTCTGGAACTGATTTCAAATGGTGGATAATTAGTGTAATAGCACTAATTACCACTCCTAATGGGAAGAAAGGTCATATTGTTGGTCAAGTTTGGTATTTTGTTCTAGATGATTACCTCTGGTACTGTATGCAGTAAAATGGAATAGAACAGCATGAGTGAGCACAGCACAGTCTGCAATTATATGTACTCAACTGAAGGTCAGCGGTAGAAAAATAAACCTATCAAAAAAGATTACATGACTAAGTGATGAATTCCAAATGGGAACAAACTAATGAAATGAAAAATTAACACATTAACTCATAATTACCTTCTGTCTTTTGCAGGTAATCGGGTCGTTCCACCAATTCGATGCCTTTTGAGAAGTGTAACTTGGAAGTACGTAACTTTTGATTTCACCTAATTTTTACATTGTCATAAAGAGCACATGTTTTACTTCATAAAAAAAATGAATTTTGCCATCTTAAGAGGTTAAATAAAAAATGGTACTATAGTAAATGCCTATTAAGTGCCAAATAAAGTAACATGCTTTACCGTAACATGGTTGACCGAAATAGGGTTGACGATTCCATCTTAAATCAACCATAAATCCCCTCGTGACAGGGGGAATGGAAGCTTGTTGTGTGCAATAGGGACTGGCAATTGAATGCAACTTCACAAAAAAATATGAAATTTATAAAACATTTCTAGCCTGTCAATCTATGGGTAACAGGGTTGACCTGTTATGCTCAACCCACAAAGTTTTCCACCACAAAACACCAGGCCAAAAATGGCCAAAAAGACTAGAACCAGCTCACACAATTTTACACTATGATTAGACTATCATATGTTTTTTTTTTTTTTTTTTTTTTTTTTTTAAGGAATAGTTTCACCATTTTAAAATGAGAGTTCAGTTGACGTATAGTAACAGAGTTCAGCTTAAAATTAGGGACAGACATAATTGAACACTAATCAAATGAAATAAATAATCTTCAGAAATTAATTTGGTCAAGCACCAAAATAACTAGGGCTTTACAATAATGTTGAATCTTTGAAATGTTTTTGATTAAGTGGGTTGAAATCTCCCTAGAAGTAGGGTTGCAAAATTCCAGAAACTCTGATTCCGGGGACCCTCCAACTGGGATTTTGGGCAAAACCAGGGAATTTATTGAAAGCCTTATTTATCATTATTGCATGGAAACTATTCTTAAATACTACTTAATTTAGAATATTTGTACACATAGAAAAAGTGTGATTTATCAAACAATCCTACGAGCGTCATACGCACACCGGTAGGAGATAACCATTGATAAAAATATTAATTGTTTTCAGCCGTAGTGCTCATGCGCTACCTTGGCTACTAGCAGTGGTTGAAAAAGTACCCAATTTTCATACTTGAGTAAAAGTAAAGATACCCTAATAGAAAATTCACACAGTAAAATACTACTTCAGTAAAAGTAAAAAAGTATTTGGTTTTAAATATACTTAAGTATCAAAAGTAAATGTAATTGCTCAAATATACTTAAGTATCAAAAGTAAAAGTATAAATCACATCAAATTCCTTATATTAAGCAAACCAGATGGTACGATTTACTTGTTTTTTTAATTTACGGATTGCTAGCAGCACACTCCAACACTCAGACATAATTTACAAACTAAGCAATTGTGTTTATTAAGTCTGCCAGATCAGAGACATTAGGGATGACCAGGGATGTTCTCTTGATAAGTGCATGAATTGGACCATTTTCTTGCCCTGCTAAGCATTCAAAATGTAATGAGTACTTCTGTGTGTCAGGGAAAATGTATAGGGTAAAAAGTACATGATTTTCTTTAAGAATGTAGTGGAGTAAAGTTGTCAAATATAATTAGGCAAGTAAAGAACAGATACCCCAAAAGGCTACTTAAGTAGTACTTTCAAGTATTTCTACTTAATCTTAAGGATCTCTACAGATTGGTGTCCCACCCATGGAACGGTTGAGCAAACGTAGGCTAATGCGATTAGCATGAGCTTGTAAGTAACAAGAACATTTCCCAGGACATAGACATATCTGATATTGGCAGAAAGCTTAAATTCTTGTTAATCTAACTGCACTGTCCAATTTACAGTAGCTATTACAGTGAAATAATACCATACTATTGTTTGAGGAGAGTGCACAGTTTTGAACTTGAAAAGTTATTAATAAACCAATTAGGCACATTTGGGCAGTCTTGACACAACATTTTGAACAGAAATGCAATGGTTCATTGGATCATTCTAAAACTTTGCACATACTCTGCTGCCATCTAGTGGCCAATAATAGGCTGGAATAATACATTATGGCCTTTTTCTTGCATTACAAAGATGATGGTACAAAAAAAAATTGTTGTTTTTATCTTTGTATTATCTTTTACCAGATCTAATGTGTTATATTCTCCTACATTCCTTTCTCATTTCCACAAACGTCAAAGTGTTTCCTTTCAAATGGTATCAAGAATATGCATATCCTTGCTTCAGGGCCTGAGCTAGAGGCAGTTAGATTTGGGGATGTCATTTTTTTTTTTAAAGGGGTAGATTCTTAATTAAGTACTTTACACCACTGGCTACTAGCATTTCGAAGCGCCCCTATTTAACCATATATGCTCAAAATCATATCTTTAAAGCCTGTGGGGAATATACAATTCCATACCATGAAATTCTACATAAAATGTTTACGGGACTGAAATAGAGAAACTAGTGTCAGAAATTGAGTACAACCAAAAGGTTTTATTTGGCTCAGTCAATTGTGGTTTGACCAGTAAAAATAAAAAACATAGCTACTGTCGTGACGTTGTATTAGTTAATGTGACGACTGTTGCTCATCGAATGATTAAAGGTTTCTAATTGCGTGATTAAATGAATCAAGCGATTATTAACTCATTAACCTGGGGCACCATGGGAAAATTTGTTTTATTGAGTTTCTATTTCCCAAATGAACTCAAAGAACATCAGAATATCGATTTTACAACAGACGCTAATTAATCCATTTCCTCTACAATCTCATTCTGAACGTCGCATAATCCGGGAATCTGCACGGACCCGGGTCCCACCAATGAGTTCGTACCACACCAATCTTAGTTGATTATTTATTTACTAGAAAGCTAAAATGATGATAAAAGATACACATACACAAAACACAGTCTAGGCTATTGATTAGAACTTAGTATAACGGGCCAACACACTATGGCGCGTGTTACCCAAAATGGGGATTTAAAAGAGAGAGAAAAAGAGAAAGTATACGAGAGAAATATACATTTGGGTGCATTTGTCAGCTATGCTTATTTTAACCCTAGCCTTGCTCCGAACTGCCGCTCTTATGGGTCAGAATATAATGATGTAATTACGTGTTGGAGATCTCCGATGGGAAGCGCCGCGTGGGTCGTTTAGGCTTCTCAATGACACACTTCTCCGGCGCAACTCTCTGGTTGTCCTCACGATGTCAGTGTCCTTTTTGGCTTAGTGGTCTGTTTCCTCGCCCTTGCTCTGGAAGGGGTCTTCTGAGGACAGACAGCTCTGTAGCTCAGAGCTCACAGCGTAGGAATGAAACAGTGTAGATACCACGATTCGATGGAGACTAGGTGGTTCGGCTTGAATTCACCCGCTTAGACACAGCTACTCATCCGTAGCTTGGGTAGAAAAAATATTTAATTGTCTTCAACCTCGTTTTGGGTTCGTTGACTTTTTAGACCTCGGCTGCAGCTTTGGGTCACTTAGTCTGATATGTTACTTCTTAACTCACATGTCTTATACCCTCGGGTCAGAAGTGGGCACAACCGCCTTTAGGGCAATTCTCTGGGCGTACCAAGTTAAGAGGCAAGGTCTAGATTTTACTCAAATCCAAATTTAGGCAACTAACTTCACATTTCATCTTTACCAAAAAATTCTCTTTGATTTGGACATTTTCCACACAACGTACAATGTATAAACATCAGGCATATACTAGGAAAACTCTTAAAGTTACAATGTTTTCGTAATAACGTCATCTATTAACCTTTAATAACAAAACAAAAATGACATACATTTTCATATTCCATCTATCGTCATGACCACCATTGTGGCTGACGGAAACCATTGTTCCAAAGTCGCTTTATTGCATGTTTAATGTTCTGAGGCTGGTTCTCCATAGTGAGAGGACAAAGGAATTTTGTCTGTGGCCCAAGATTTACCATGGGCGTAAGGGGTCATAAAACCCCCACATCTTCATACCCCTAGATCTCTCCTCCTCTGTTGGGGGTGAGAGATAATCTGTAGGGTTGTGGTCTCCTGTAACCTGACCTGATCAGGACAGTAATGACACTCCAAAGACAGGACCATTAGGACATTTGAAGTTGTTTTAGCAATGGCAAATATCCTTCAAATGAGTAGGCAACACGCACCAATATGCCATCCATCCTCAACAGGTCCATCATATAGGCGTACAGGCCAACATTGCTGTTCTGCAAAATGAACGAGTCGCGCGTTCCACCTGGCCACCACATTCAGCAGTGTTTTTTGCACATCACATAACCTATCACCTGCACAATAAGAGTTTTCTCTTTACATAGTTGAACTCGTTTTGGGATGGTGCTTTTATGGCGATGTGGGTGCTGTCTGTTGCTCTGTTCGTATTTGGGAACCCATTGACGACAAATAATTCCTTCTTGACTTCAACCTGTTGTGTGATGGTGTATGGAAATTGTATGTCACAGTTCGTTTTGCTGATGATTGCATCCAAAACATTGGCCCATCGAGGGATGTGAGATACTGATCGGCAAGCTCCCACTGAAAAGTGCCCAAAGCCCCAAGGGTGGATAGCACTTTGATGTGTATCGGAATGGTATGTGTTTACCTTTCTAAAGTAGGTCTTAAATTCTCATAAAGATCCTATAAGATTGGTTTGCAAAAAAAGTCCCACCTGTGTCTAAAATGTGCTCTCTGCGAAATGCAGCTTGTGCCAAATCTTCCAACAGAGCAAGATAAGCCATCTCTCATTCGATTTCCCATTATCTCAGTCTTTTATAGTATTTCTAAAATGGTTTTCCTTTCACACGTGCCTCTAATTTCACAGATTACTGTACTTTATATGGATTATTATCATAACAAATGCATTGATGTGGTCAAATTATATGTAGCCTATCATGATATGCAAGAATTCACAATGGAAATACAATTAAATCAAAAAATTATTTAATTATGACTCACAATTTCATACATTTTCAACATATATTTTCCCGATTCTAAGCTTGACAAGCAGTTCCCATATTCTACCACTCGGCACTGTGCGTACAATTGTGTGGTTAGATTTACGCACACTCTCAAGCAAATGTTCATATTGATAAATCTCACACTTTGCGTGGAAAGGATCCCACACATGGTTTACATACAGATTTGTGCCTACGCATGATTGATAAATGAGGCCCCTGGAATTTTGCAACTGTACCTAGAAGTGGACACAGGGTTGGGGACATGTCAAAATGCAGAATTTTGGCTCTTTATTTAGCAAGCCCTTTATTCATATAAAAAAAATCTGTTTCATTGAATTCTACAGTATATTTGTCTATATTAAAGGTCACTTCATTTAATATATCAGGCTTTTAAAATTCAATATTGGTGCACAATTTCTACTTAAAATATCAAAGGGATGCAACACACTCTTTTTACAGAATGACCCAATTATGCAGAGTAAATTGGAGTAGTTATGAGTAAATGAGAGAAAAAGTTAAGTATCTGACAGCAATAAATGCCAATGGTCTAATTTTTCATGACCTGTTCAAGAGTCATCAGTTTCTCTCTTCTGGGATGCATGGGGTTAAACACTGGTTGGTGTGATCCTCACAGGAGCTGACATGTACCCAGATGCAGGGGTCAGATTCTTATCTACCACAGAATGAACGGGGCACATCTCTCCTCCTAGTCGTCCTTCTCTCTCAGCATGCTCCAACCTCACCTGACTCCTAACCACAAGATCACACAGCTTCCTTTAGTTCTGGAAGTGCATCAGCAGTCACGCCTGATGCACTTCCAGTCAATTGTATGTAAACAAATCGGGAAATGCAGGGATGTGAAGCCTTGACCCTCAGAGTGGTGGAGACAGGCGTACGCCTTTTTGACTCCTGAGTAAAAGCAGATGAAATCGCACCCGCCCACACGGTTATTCAGCTGACCCATTGTGTTAACCCCAATCCAAAATCTACAGGAACATTACAAGCATATTACATTTCTGACAATAAAATCATACATCATACATGTTACAAAATGCGTTGTATTGTAAGAAATCAATTGTTCAGTATAAAATGCTGATATCTGCAATCTGATAATGTGCAATGTGCATCATAGGCTGTTATGGTTTAAATGGGAAAATACAGAACCCTAAAGCCATTGATAGTATCAGACTGTTTTATGTGATATATTGTTATTTTATTACTGCCCAAGCACAACTAATAACATTCATAATATTTTCTTCAGAGTCTACTGAGCCTTTAACTTACCACGTCCTCACCTCGTAGGCCTAGTAGTCGTGTTATTCTCCGAGGAGCCATATTTCTAAGTTATGTCAAGTGAGTGTGGAGACAGAGGCCAGGCCAGACAGTCATCCTGTCTGAGGCGCTAGCAGCCACTGTTTGTGTTGGTTCACGCTCCCTGGCTCCCCTCAGTGTGCCATAAATGACATCTATTATGATTTACATTTTAAGTTAAGCTTTGACTTAATAAGGAAACTCAATCATTTTATGACGTTTTGCTACTTACAATTTCCACCATTACAATATTACAAAATCCACTTCAAAAGGGAGCTGTCGGAGGGATTTTGTGATTGTGTAAACTTATTAGACATTCATCACAGGGACAGCTCTTGAGAGATGAAAATGTTACTTTTTTCACACATTAAAAGACTGTTTCAAAGATGTACTCAGTTGCCCTTGCCTCTCAGTATTGACCCCTATGCATACTTCAACGCTCTAAGGATGTAGGTACATCATTTTTGTTAAAAAAATATATCCAATCTGCCCACGTTTAGGCTATTATAAATATATAAAACCGAAAGGGTTGCTGTTTTTCAGACCTGGAGCAAAGGTTTTGTTGCATTATTCAGTCTACACTCCCACAAGGTGTCTTACCTCGAACAAGGCCTCGTCTTTGACCTGCTCCTTTATTTATATGTGTGAGGTAGAAGAGCGGTTTTTGCGTGATTGTGGTAGAAACTAATCCTTGGCCAAAGTGAGAGTAGGTAGCACATGTGAAGAGGAGGTAAACCACACCGCACCATGGTGCCACATCTTGAACCAACAGCAGTTTTTTGCATCAGCTCCAGGGCTAATAGGGAAGATGTATGGGGCAATTGAGAGAGCAGAGCCAGCAAAGCCCAGTCTGGGCCTACATCTAGCTTCCCTACAATCTACACTGCTACAGCAATGAAAGCTCACCCCTGAGCTTAGCGTTACTCTGGCAGGGGGAGTGTGTAGTGATGCTAAGAAAACATGTACAGTCTCACAGACGCGGGCGCTGCTAGTGAGCACCGGGTGGCATTGCAGATCAGTTTCACTGTGGTGGGGTTTTAAACCCACTCTGTTTAGAATGATCAAATGCCCTTGCGCTCCTCTCATATTGAATACCAAGCAGTCTATCAAATAACATAGACATATTTTCAACAGATATTTGATCTACTGTTTTCCCCAATGTACTGTAAGCTATGGTATATTGGATATAATATATCTCTGGGTTAGAAGTCCCTACCAGATGCAGTGTAAACCCCCCCCCCCCCCCCCCCGCCCCCCCACCAGCCTCAATTTCACAGATTGCTTAACAGCTCAATCAGGTAGCACATACGACACTTAGCAGCATATTGTATGCAATTTGTAATACACTTCCTATACTTACTCAGTCTGCATCTGGATGATTGGTTCTGGTGGAATGGCTTTGAAACAATGCCACATATATGTGTGTATGTGTCAGGTCTGGACCAGACAGTGTCTGGACAGCGTGGAGAGTCTGTCTGTTTTGTTTTGTTTTGTCTGCAGAAAATAAACAGCGGTAAATACCTTGACAGGATTATGACATTGTCAACTAGCACCAGAATCGCATAGAAAGACATTACATTATGATCACAAACTACACTACATGTTTTCTGATTTAGTAAAGGTATTTATGGGCTAAAGGTAATGTTTAAAGCAACTGGATTTCTGAGTGCGATTTCTGCATCAAGAGTTATAATTAACCTAATTTCTCCTTACCATAACATCAATCAATACTGAACGTTTGTAAGTTTATCCAAGGACCTTCGTCAATTACCATATCATGATTGAGGAACATCAACCAATGTATGTAAGGTTATGAGGACTCAGCCATGTTCCTGACTGGGAAAGGCTCATATCGAAAGAGGTCATGCTCGTAATATTCTTTAGACCGTAGGCTCTATTCTAACAAACCTAACTCAATTGTAAATCTAAGGGCTGGTGGTAGCGCTATAGGTCCGGGGGTGTGTCAAAAATATGATTGCTATTTAAACAGATGGAATTAAGAGCACAATAGCTGGCGGTGGCAGGAAAGGGCTGGATTTTGATTAATAAACAAGTTGTAGGTGTGACAAGGTCTTGACCACTCACTGGCTAATCAAGGCCTTCCATGGCTTAATACTGCATGTGTTCGTCTCAAGTTCTGTAGGTTAATAACGGTCTTTGCATTGTCATCAACTCCAATTTGGCTGGGACCATGGAATATTCTCATCCTAGTCCATTGTAGATTCTCATCCTAGTCCATTATTAAATAGCATAGGCTACAGTGACGTGTGATAGCAAGAGTAAAAATAAACATCCAGTTTAGCTGGGACCAGTAGTAGTAGTAGTCAACATTCTTGTAATTGGTTTTAACGAGTAGCAGGTTAGCGTTTTTCATCATGAATCTTGTTCTGGAGGCAGCTCTACAGAGTGATCATTAATTGGTGCACAGCCATAAAGTCATTAAATCTGATTTTAAACCTAACCCTAACCGTAACCCTAAACTTTACCACACAGCTAACCCTAGTGCCTAACCTTAAATTAAGACCAAAAATCAAATATTTGTTTTCATGAATTTTTACAATATAGCCAATTTTGACTCTACTGCTGGCCTATCCAAGAGAAAATCGCTCAGTTATTCCTCCAGGACAAGACTCATGACAATAAACATCAACATGCCAACAAGTATAGACCTTTACGCATTGCACTTATCCTCAAATAAAAAATACTAGGCTCCCGTAAATTGTATTATTATGTTTGAGGCACGTTCTCAATAAGCAAGACTTAGCCGAGGCATACCGTTGATATTGCGTTATAGAACTATATATTTTTTATATGTTTAGATGAGCTCGTCTTTGGTAACCGGCCAAGAGGCAGTCTTTGAAAATGGGGATGGATACAAGCCGAATGCAATATGCACTGCAGGACCTATGTGAACTGTGAATAATGCAAAAGCATGAAGGCAAAAGCCTCACAAGTAGAGCATTTAGAAACCTTTCATGGATAGGCTACTTGGCTAATGGATGGTCAGGATAAGAAAGACACCAGATGCATTGCTGTTGAACCAGCTTTTGGTAGAGTATGGTAAGGGTAGCCTACTAAGGACTTGATTTTTTTTATCAAATGAAACAATGCTGCTACATACAAGGTTTACAGGCACAAAAAACCCATCTCTTGTTCCATGTGCATATGGGCACTGCATTGCACGTCAAGACTGGTTAGGCTGCGCTTCCATTGTCAAAATCCACGCCATAACCAACCGCGACACTGCTAAATGCCCGCACAGACTGTACGATTGTAGCCGTCTTATGCCACGATTTTGTCGTCCCAGACAAAATGTCCAGGTCGTAAAACGATTGTCGGACATCTTCACTCGTTCAGTGTGACAGGGTCTCGGTCTGACTATTTAAATACCACTATGTGCGGTCGTAGGCTCTGACAAACTTCTGTCAGTTTCCGAAATGTTGAGCCTTTATCGTGTAGTGTGGCTGGTGTTAGTTTCAAGTTTTAATGTCACATGCACAAGTACGGTGAAATGTCTTTCTTGCAAAATCAAAACCCAACAATCCAATAATCAATAACAATGTATTACTAGCAAAAACACACGAGAAATAAGAATAGGAAATATGAAATACACTGAGTAAGTAAGCATACTATATACAGGAAATATTAAGAATATTAAGAAACTCAGTTCCAATACCATATTTACATGTAAGTATAAGATAGACAGAGTAGCAGCAGCTTGCATGTTAGTGGGTGCAGTGGTGGAAAAAGTACCCAATTGTCATACTCGAGTAAAAGTAAAGATACCTTCATAGAAAATTACTGTGAAAGTTATCCAGTAAAATACTACTTGAGTAGAAGTATCAAAAGTAAATGTAATTGCTAAAATATTCTTAAGTATCAAAAGTACAAGTATAAAACATTTCAAATTCCTTATATTAAGCAAAGCAGACGGCCACGTTTTGTAGTTTTTTTATTTATTTACAGATAGCCAGGGCCACACTCCAACACTCAGACATAATTTACAAACGAAGCATGTATTTATTGAGTCCACCAGATCAGAGGCAGTAGGGATGACCAGGGATGTTCTCTTGATAAGTGTGTGAATTAGACCAGTAACAAGTAGGTGTGGGTGTCAGGGAAAATGTATGGAGTAAAAAGTACATCATTTTCTTTAGGAATGTAGTAAAGTAAAAGTTGTCAAAAATATAAATAGTAAACTACAGATACCCCAAAAAACGACTTTCTAGTACTTTAAAGTATTTTTACTTAAGTACGTCCATCCTGATTCTACCCGTCCCTTTGTGGTAGAGGAGCAGGGGTGGTCCTTTCACAGCGGAACGAAGGGGACAAGAAACTGCACCCATGTGCCTTTCTTTCCAAGCGGTTCTCACCAGTGGAACGTAACTACGATGTAGGCAACTGGGAGCTCTTGGCAGTTAAGTGGGCCCTTGATGGGTGGAGACACTGGTTGGAGAGGGCACCTTGTCCATTGCTGATCTGGACGGACCATAAGAACTTGGTCTCCATTTAAGAAGCCAAGAGGTTGTACGCTCGCCACGATCGGTGGGCTCTGTTGTTTAACATGTTCAACTTCACAGTAGCCTATTGTCCGGAATCCAAGAATCAGAAAGCAGACACCCAATCCCGCCAACACAATGTCTCTAACAAGGAGAGGGACTCCGAGCCCATCATCCCCAGCTCCCGCATTGTGGCCCCTGTGTTATGGAGTTTTGAGTCCACCGTCCGACAAGCCCAAACTCGAGAACCTGACCCCAGCGTGTCCCACTAACATGTTTATGTTCCGCGATCAGCCCGTTCCTGAGTACTATAATGGGGACACTCCTCTAAATTAACTGGCATCCAGGGGTTAATCAGATTCTGGAGTGCCTGAGACAGAAATTCTTGTGGCCCAACATGATTGAGGATGTGAGATCCTTCTTTACGGTTTGCTCCACTTGTGCCCAAAGATAGTCCTCACGACAGCGACCAGCTGGGTTGCTCCAACCTCTGCCCATCCCCAGCCGGCCCTGGTCCCACCTGTCCATAGACTTTATTACAGGGTTACCCCCATCCCAAGGGTTTATCACTATCCTAGGTGGTTGTCGATCGGTTTTCCAAGGCAGCCCATTTCATCGCCAAGATGCCCTCAGCGAAGTAGACCGCTGATCTCATGATTACACGTCTTTCGACTACACAGACTTCCCCAGGACATTGTCTCGGATCGTGGGCCCCAGTTCGTCGCACAGTATTGGAAAGCCTTCTACTCCCTGTTGGGGGTGTCGGGGAATCTCTCCTCGGGGTTCCACCCACAGTCGAATGGGCAAACGGAGAGGGCCAACCAGGAGCTCGAGAAGTTCCTCCGCTGTTTCGTCTCCACCCAGGCCAGTAACTGGAGCAAGCTCCTCGTCTGGGCAGAGGATGCTCACAACACACTGCCGAACTCGTCCACTGGACTGCCGCCATTCGAGTGTCAGTTTGAGTGCTGTCTTTTCCTGTGGACCTCACAACAGTGTTGTTATAGAGCACATAGGGAAACAGTCCATTGTTGGATTCTTTGTACTGTAGATTCAGTATCCTATCCACTCCTGCCTTTACCCAGCAGTGAGAGTTGAGTTGTTGTTGTGGTTTGCTGAAGAAGAATGGCACCAAACAAGTAGCCGAGCCCATAGTTAGCACCTGATAACCTTATTGATTAAGGCTATGTGTATACTGTGTACATTCACGTATTTGCTTTTACATGCCGAGCCCATAATGTACATCATTTGTGGTTTCTGTATGTGCTGCTAACCACACATATGACTTCTAGGTCAGAAATAAAGACAGAGCAGGTCTGACTCACCTGGTTTAAGGGTCTTTCGTTATCTGTCTTATTACTTCCGAGAGAGCCTTTTGCCATCTCAAACCTTCCTCTATATTGTTAGACACTGTAGATACTTTTTTATAGACTTACTTTTTCAACTACTTCTTTAATTTACTTTAATGTTGGTGTGCTGCATTTTCTCAATTTGTCCTTAATCCTTACGTCTATTGACGCAGCGTGAAGAAACATTATAACAAAAAAGTCAGAATCCGTCAGTTTAAGCTAGAGATATAATTTGTTTTGCATGGGCTAGGTTTCAATCCACCGCATCCACTCGACAGCCTTCTGCATCTGCAGTGGAAAGTGGCAGAGCTACAGCGTCGTTTGTCAGACCAGGAGGCATCCCAAAAACCAGTCTTCTTACGAAAATGTCTGTAGCGTCCGAACAGGTTGGCCTACTAACTAAAGATGAGACTCTCACTCTCACGATGGTGTTCTCCATTTGCTCTACGACCCCCACAAGCCCCACGGGACTCGTCTGATGTCGGTACTGCCGATGTGCCAACTTCTGTCTGTAGTGTCCAAACGGTTTGGGCTACAAAAAACTATGACTCCACTATGGAAAGGGGAGATTCTCACAAATGTTTTTCTCAGTTTTGCTCTACGACCCCCACAAGTGTCACAGGATTCATCTGAAGGTAATCTGGTACCGGTTGCTATTTATTTATTTTTTTATTAATTGTGTTTCTATGGGCAATAGTAGTAAAAGCCAAGTTCAATATTTTATCAAATAATTTATTTATCACATTTATTTTAGAAAACTGTGGATACCTACAGGGGTCTTAAAATTCAAAATTGAATAGCTAAATGATCCATGGTATG
This sequence comes from Salmo salar, assembly GCF_965601325.2. Lineage (NCBI taxonomy): Eukaryota > Metazoa > Chordata > Actinopteri > Salmoniformes > Salmonidae > Salmo > Salmo salar. Next base: position 41,772,400 of record NC_138295.1, on the reverse strand, counting down.
ACCATCTTAAAACAATTCCATATGTTAGCTTAGTGACCTGCGTGCGGAGCTGTCTCCTAAAGTATCTGGCTGTATGTACACTAGCTGTGTGTTAGTAACTGCTGAATGAGTCACTTGGGTGTGGATTAACCAGATTTTTCCCCACTCTTTCTTTCTTTCTTTCTTTCTTTCTTTCTTTCTTTCTTTCTTTCTTTCTTTCTTTCTTTCTTTCTTTCTTTCTTTCTTTCTTTCTTTCTTTCTTTCTTTCTTTCTTTCTTTCTTTCTTTCTTTCTTTCTTTCTTTCTTTCTTTCTTTCTCTCTCTCTCTCTCTCTCTCACTCCCTCCCTCCCTTCCTCCCTCCGCTTTCTCTTCTTCTCGCCTCTCTCCCTCTGTCTGGACTTCTTCTGCCCCCTGCTCTTGCTACCATGTGCCTCCTCCTCCTCCTCCAGTGGCTGCTCCTCTGCCTCCAAACTCCTGCTCTGGTTCTGCAACACTAGGCCTGTTCCTGTCTAGTGCTGCTTGATAACCTCTCAAGTGAGTCTATTTCACACACCCATACTCCCTCAACCTTTTTGGTGTTCTCTGTCAATCTCTCTGACATGCTAGTTCAGGTTACATGCATGATGTGAAGAGTGTGTGATGATGTGGATCTATTTAATTTTCAATTGCATTGTTTTATGTTCAATTGTACAAAAATAAGAAATTATCGTTTTCTGTATTCTGTATTTTCTCTGTGTGTGCATGCATGTGCTCCTCTCCATGTCTTGAGAGAACTTGAAAGATCTCCCATTACCGGCCAGTCAGACAGATTGTCTGTTGAGCCTGTTGAGTAGCTGAATAGGCCTGACTGACCACTTGTTGCTAATCTCTTTTTGCTTGTTAATCTAATTCTGGCCTCTGATATAATCCAGTGGGCGCTATTTGCTTGATTAGATTGTAATATAAACTCTACAAGCAGTGTTGGGATTAGTTAATTAATATATTACTTATTACGTTCAACAAAAGTAACATATTACATTATGTTATATTACTTTTCGTTACTTTCATGAAAAAACCTCACATTTTTGGCTGTCGGAGGGAGGTAGCGAGGTGAGCCGCATACGCTGTACCATATATAGGCTACTTACTAACTCAGGTTTTGTCCTTTCATGTGGCGCTGCTTTCCTGTGCTAGTCTACAAGCGCTGCGGTATCATATGTGCTGTTTAATTAATTATTATTATATATTCTGTACAATCGAAAATCAAAATCTTTCTCTCATGCCACCAGTTCTGGTTAGACCGCACATACATGGACCAATGAAGATGTATAGAGCCCACAATTGCCAATAGACGATGAAGCCCTCTATGCGGGCTTTGCTATCACAGAAGTGATCAATGGCAAAGATAGAGGTGCGCCCTCTATCAATGATTATTATTTTATTTATTTATGTACAGATTAAAAAAATTAAAAAATAAACTTTTTAAAAAAATTTTCTCCCCAATTTCGTTATATCCAATTGGTAGTTACAGTCTTGTCTCATCGCTGCCACTCCCGTACGGACTTGGGAGAGGCAAAGGTCGAGAGCCATGCGTCCTCCGAAACACGACCACGCCAAGCCACACTGCTTCTTGACACACAACTCACTTATCCTGGAAGCCAGCTGCAACAATGTGTCGGAGGAAACACCGCACAGCTGGCGACCGAAGTCAGTATGCATACGCCCAGCCTGCCACAAGGAGGCTTCTTCGGGAGGCTTCCCTCTATGCACTCTTATGGACAGCAGCTGTTATGACATTTCCCCAAACACCTTTTCTCCATTCTCTCGAGAACTAAATGAGGAAACAAGTCGAGATCTGATCACGGAAACGCGCTCGGTAGAGATATGGGCTCACCTTGCAATCTGTACAGGTATTGTTGTTGGAAGAACAGAGCCCTGATGTACTGTCTTGTCGAAACTTACAATTATTTCTGCTTCTGGAATAAAATATTGTAGACAATCTGAAACAATGGTATAAATAGCCAAGACAAGAGTTATTGCACTGGCTCATTAAATGGCAGTCTTTACAGTCTCAGAATAAGAGATGATTGATGATGAAAGCCTATGCACAATACTGTTTTCTCATTATCAGTCAAGAAGCAGATCCCCAGAAAGACAGAACACCAGCCTTGAATAGCACACTAGAAAATAGATGTACATTAACATATAGTGCATATATAGTTATTCCATTTTTATTCCATTATACTGTATTGACAAGTGTTCTTGCATTGAATCCCTATAGATAACAAGCTGTGGGAGATGGAATACTAACACATTCTAAACCACCCGCTAGGAGCATTAAATACTGCAGAGCCCCTCAAATTCAAATCTGGTCCTCGAAGCCAATGCTTTTTTCATTGTTCCCCTCTAAGAAGAATGAATTAGACCTAATTATCAGTTAGAACAGAAAACCAGCAGGGTGATTATCATGAAACCGGGTTTAACCATGTCTGTAGATAATACAGTTACAAAACCATGATGCATCTTCAAAAATCTACTATCATTCTGAAGCGTAAGATCCATAGTTAATTGCACTGTGTATTATTGTAAATACGTTTAGCATTTTCTTTTGAAGTTTGGACATTTTCCCCCTTAATTCTCATTACCGAAATTTGTCCGGGTTCAATTTTATTTTACTTTACAAAAACCTAATTTATTTCAATAAAACACAAAGAATGTTGCTGTATTATGTCCAACATTAATAACAATGTTACACTAGTTGAAATTTACATTAAACATTAAATTACGGAAAATCATGTCTGTGGACATGTTTCTCATTACGTAGCACTTTTTCAAGTTCCTGTAAGAACTCCGATCAGTATTTAAATAGTTGTATTCACCCATGCATGATGCATAATCTAGAGGAGTAGCCCTTAGATGAGCACAAGTTAATTTATTTGCTTATATGCCATCAGAATGAGGTTCTTATTCTCAAACACCCCCTTTACCTTCTCATTACCGAAATGCCTAAAAAGCTGAAATTGGAAAATGTCGGAGAAACATTACATTAAAAACATGGAGGCATGAATGGGATTTAGTGATGTGGTCAATTGTTCAAATCAAATTTTATTGGTCAAATACACATATTTAGCAGATTTTATTGCGGGTGTAGCGAAATGCTTGTGTTCCTAGCTCCAACAGTGCAGTAGTATCTAACAATTCACAACAATACACACCAATCTAAAAGTAAAAGAATGGAATTAAGAAGTATATAAATATTAGGACGAGCAATGTCGGAGTGGCATTGACTAAAATACAGTAGAATACGGAATATACATATGAAATGTGTAAAGCAGTATGTAAACATTATTAAAGTAACTAGTGTTCCATTATTAAAGTGACCAGTGATTCCATGTCTATGTACATAGGGCAGCATAGGTACTGTTTGCTGACTCATAATGTCTGTCTCCTATTATTTGCTGATTGAGCTAAACACAAATGTATCATTACCACTTCATTTGCTGTTTTTTGGGGGGGTAATGAGAACCTTAATTTCGGTAATGATAATAAACTAATTGTAATGTATAGTCAATGGGTGTGCTGTGCTGGTGACTTTAATTTATTACTAGGACCACTCCTTACACCTATTGTATATATTTTTGGAAAACATCAGTTATTTGACTAGTAGGGTTTGTTAAGAAATATTTTGTGCATAAACCCCATTTAATTTAGTTAAAGCCACAATCTGTAGTTTGTGTTTCAGCAAGGAGCATCCCCGCCATTTAAATGAGTCAATCCTATGACGGCTCAGGCTCAGACCCAGATGCAGACACAGGAGGCGGATAGTACGAGTCTCAGAGTTTATTACGGTACAAGGGGCATACAATCGGTAGGTCAAGGCAGGCAAAGAGTCGTAATCCAAATCAAAGTCAGGCAGGAACAGAACGGCAGGCAGGATCAGGATCAAGCCAGGCAGAAAGGTCAGAACTGGGAAGACTAGGAAAAACAAAAACTAGAGCGCAGGAAACACGGGAACACGCTGGTAGGACTTGACGGGACAAGACGAACTGGCAACAGACAAACAGAAAACGCAGGTATAAATACATGAGGTAATGGGAGACACCTGGTGGGGGTTGGAGACAATCACAAGACAGGTGAAACAGATCAGGGTGTGACATATCCCTGATTTTCTGTTGTTTGATATCCCAAGACAGTTTTTGGTCCATATCTCACACATTTAGATACTTTATAGGCATATCATGTCATGCTTATCATGCCATTTTCCCATAGATGCCATTCAATCCAGAAATACATCTAAAATACCTTACATCCACACATTTCCACGTCCTAATACACTAATATTACCATGGATATTATAATTTTTTAAGTCAATTTGTTACACTCAAATTCACTTTTGACTTTTGAAAATTCATGCATGTAATTACAGGATATAACTACTCACCACCTTCCGTAGACACCTGAAACCCCACCTCTTTAAGGAATACCTGGGATAGGATAAAGTAATCCTTCTAACCCCCCCCCCCCCCCCCCAAAAAAAAAGATAGATGTACTATTGTAAAATGGTTGTTCCACTGGATATCATAAGGTGAATGCACCAATTTGTAAGTCGCTCTGGATAAGAGCGTCTGCTAAATGACGTAAATGTAATACTGAAATAAGCAGATTTTTTTTGTCAAGTGCATTAACATCAGTAATTATGCAAGTAATTTGGGATTAACAAATGACAGTTTGACGATGTGCTGGGTTACTGAATCTCTGATAGATCTCAGTACAGTTTTATAATGGAAAGTATGCAACACTCATTACCGAAATTGTCACACACTGATCAGGGGCGAAAATCTGATATCAACTTTGGAGGGGACAATTACATTAAATTTTCTCAAGAGCAATTCCTGAGGGGGACACCAAAAGTAGTGATGTAACACATAGCCTGCATTGTAATATGGTAAATGTATATTGAGGAACCAAAGAAATAAGGTGTTTGCCGTACTCCTAACTACCGGTACCCAAAACTACACAACTACTCACAACAGCAATACCATTGCCTTTAACAAATCTTAGGTCAGTCACCAGTTTAAGTTGAGAGTGGGGGTATCCATGGCATTTTCCAATTATGTTCCTATTTTACAAGTCCAAAAAATTGAGAACCTTTCATAATGTTGCCAAACAAAGACTCAACAAACTTACCTGAAACTCTGTCTCTGCCAGTCTGTCCCTGCATATCTGTCCCCAACTCTGCTGTCTGTGTGCCATCTGTTGCCTGCTCTGCCTAATGACATCATTGTGAAACATTTCCATTAGAATTTCATTTCTTTCTTATGAACATTTTATCAACTAGTCTTTGAGATATTAGGCTACTAGGGTTCTTACTTTGCGTTTTGGTGTACTGAAAAATACTCTGATGTCAGTCTTTTATTTTTCTGCCATTTTTCTACCTGGCTGGCTGGCTACACACACAGTGTGTGTAGGTTATTTACAGTAGGAGATGGGCTTCTATCATCTTATCTTTTATCATTCTATTTGGGCTTCGATCTAAAAGGTAGCTAGCAAATGTGAAACGGATTAAAATGACAAGAGTTGACAGCTGTATGAGTTCACCATTTACACAACATATGCTGCAACCTTTTGTAATTTTAATAGTTTGTTTCATATTGGCTGGCTTCCAACAATAGCTGAATTTGCAAAGCAAGCGAGCACCAATTCCGTTTCAGTGGTGTTTGCTATAATCTTTGCTACCCGGGTTAAATAAAATAAATAAATAAATAAAAGTTCCCTTGCGACAATTTAGCTTTTGCAACGAGACCATTAAATATATTTAAGACAATGGTAGAAGAGAGTGTAGTTCTGTTCAGTTTGGACTTCAGTTTATCGCTAACCTTATCACAGGGACTTTGAAGCACTAACTTACATCATCTGCATGCTGATCTTGGAATAAATTGACGATAGCAAAGATTCCATCTTTGACGAGGCCACATAAATGGAATAGGTACTAGCTAGCTTAATAGTTAATATTTGCGCGCTAGCTCTGCATATTCAGCTAGTGTGTGTGCGCGATTGACTGGATTAACCTCACGTCAGTTACGTTCATTGAGTGCCTTTCAGACAGGTGACACGACCCCTCTGTTACCTTGCCAGTGGATCAAACCATTGTGAGGCAAAGGGTGGGGGGGGGTCGCAATCTTTTGAAACTTAAAAACGCGCTATTAAGTGTCTATAATCAGCACAATTGCTTTCATTGCGTATTATTAATATTATTTAAATTACATAGTTATGTTTCAGTGATATATTGGGGGGGACAAATCATATTTTTCCCAGGATGGGGGGGTTGTGTCCCCCCCGGGATTTCTGCACCTGACACTGATCTGTTTCACCTGTCTTGTGCTTGTCTCCACCCCGCTGCAGGTGTCGCCCATTTTCCCCATTAGCCCCTGTGCATTTATACCTGTGTTTTCTAATTGTCTGTTGCCGGTTAGTCGTGTCTTGTCAAGCCACCAGTGTATTTTACCGTACTCCTGTTCGCTTTAGTCCCTGGTTTCTTGTTCTTCCGGTTTTGACCATTCTGCCTGCCCTGACCTTGAGCCTGCCTGCCTGCTGTTCTGTACCTTACGGACTCTGACCTGGATTACCGACCTCTGCCTGTCCTTGATCTGTCATTTGCCTGCCCCGAGTTTTGTAAATAAACTTCTGTGATACGAACTGTCTGCATCTGGGTCTTACCCTGAGTTCTGATAGTACGAACTGGCCATGACTGACCCAGCAGATTCAGACCAGCTCCTCAATGCCGTCTCCTCCCAAGGAGCCACCATTGGGACATACGAGGAGTTACTTTGAGGTCTTATGGAAGGATTACAGACATTGGCGGAACACCATGACCGTGCCTTGAATACGTTGCTGGAGCAATTCCGTGGATTGTAACCTCCCAGCCTCCCAGTAACCCTGCTGTCAGCAGTGTGTCTCAACAGGCCACCCTGGCTTCCCGAGATCCCCGCTTACCACCTCCGGAACGCTTCACTGGAGAGGCAGGACCCTGTCGGGCGTTTCTCTCCCAGTGTTCCCTCATCGTCAAGCTTCCTGCCCTCGTCCTTTCCCTCGGACAGATCGAAGATAGCATACCTCATAACGCTGATGTCCGGGAGGGCCCTCACCTGGGCTACGGCGGTGTGGGAACAATAGTCTGCTGGGTGCTTCAGTCTGGAGGAGTTCGTGGCTGAGGTGAAAAAGGTTTTCCATTGTCCAGAAGAGAGGCTGCCAGGAAGTTACTCCAGCTTCATCAAGACTCCCGCAGTGTGGCAAACTATGCTGTTGATTTCAACACGTTGGCTGCCGAAAGTGCCTGGAACCCGGATTCCCTGTTCGATAAGTTCCTCTGCGGATTATCGGAGGTGGTTAAAGCCGAGCTTGCAGCCCGGGAGCTGCCTACAGATCTCGACTTGTTCATCGCCTTGACCATCTGGATCGATGGGTGGCTACGTGAACGTAGGAGGGAGAGGAGGTCTGATTCAGGTCCCACTCGCTCGCCCAAGGATCCCACCTCGCCTCAGAGGAATCCCGGAAGTTCCCGCGTCTATGTTTCTGAGAGAATCCGAGGTCACCCGAGTTCCCCTGAGAGTCTCAGAGGTCTGCCAACTCGCCTCTTCCAGAGCCGATGCAGAGCTAGGTTGTCTCCAGCCGAACGTTTACGCAGACTTAACACCAAGAGTTCTCTGTATAGCTGGACTACCGGTCATTACGTGTCTACCTGTCCATTAAAAGACCAGGCTCATCACTAGGTACGAGTACTCTCATGGGTCTTACAGAGAATTTTCCTTCTCCCCTTACTCGTACCCCTCTCCATGCCATCCTGCGGTAGGGTGACCAGTCACTCTCCTGGTACTCATTGACTCGGGCCGATGAGAGTTTCATGAACACTACCTGATGTCAGAGCTGGGCATCCCCACTCAGCTCTTCTCCATTCCCATGGACGTTAGAGCGCTGAATGGGTGCTCTATAGGCAGAGTCACCCACAATACCACTCCTATCAACCTGCGAGTGTCAGGGAACCACAGTGTTCATGCCCATCAAGTCTCCTCAGGTAGCTGTGGTTTTGGGGTTTTCTTGGCTCCAGCATCACAATCCCTTCATCGACTGGACTGCTGGTGCTATCATGGACTGGAGCTATCATGGACTATGCTCATTGCCTTGAAGTTGTCTCAGCCTGCCCCGGGACGTCTTCCTGTGGGCTTGGAAGAAGCCTCGTTTCCTCTCCGCCATTCCAACGGAGTACCGGGACCTGTCCCGTCAATTTGTGGTGGAGGTCGACACTTCGGACGGAGTCGGGGCTGACCTGTCCCAGCAATCTGCCCTGGACCTTAAGCTGCATCCCTGCGGCTTCTTCTCCCATCTTCTTAACGCCACAGAGGGGAAATCAAGAACTACTCACAGTGAAGATGGCATTGGAGGAGTGGAGGCACTGGTTAGAGGGGGCGGAACATCCATTCATTGTGTGGACGGCTCACAAGAACCTGGAATATCTTCGCAACGCCAAGCGTCTCAACTCCAGGCAAGCTCAATGGGCCCTGCTTTTCACTCGGTTCAACTTTACCATCTCCTACCACCCGGGGTCCAAGAATGTTAAGCCTGACGCGCTTTCACACCGCTATTGCCCCGCTGCTACACCCTCGGACCCCGAAACCATCCTTCCTACCTCGTGTCTGGCAGCTGCACTCATCTGGGGAAGAGAGAACCAGGTCTGTGAGGACCCCGGGGGTGGGGGGCCCGGCTTACCGGATGTTTTCCCAGACGCTGCCCGCGCCCCGGTCCTGGAATGAGCTCATTCCTCCAGGCTTGCCTGTCAAACTGGCTTCCGTCAGACCCTGGCCTTTGTTCGACAATGCTTTTGGTGGCCCACCATGGTCCCTGACGCACCCCGTGTTCGTCGTCGCCTGCATTGTCTGTGCTCGGAATAAGACTCAGCAAGCTCCGGCTTGCCTCCTTCAACCACGTCCTGTCCCTCACCATCCCTGGTCACATATATCTCTGGACTTCTGGTCTCCCTCCGTCTGATGGCAACACCACTATCCTTACGGTGGTGGACAGGTTTTCCAAAGCTGCCCATTTCATTCCCTTCCCCAAGCTACACTCAGCCAAGGAGACAGCCCAGGTCATGGTGCAGCATGTCGTCCCGGATCCATGGACTTCCGGTGGACATGGTCACCGACCTCTGCTTGTCCCCGACCTGTCGTTTTCCTGCCCCCTGTTTTGTAAATAAACTTCTGTGCTTCGAACTGTCTGCATCTGGGTCTTATCCTGAGTTCTGATATTAACATGCAATTGCATCTTCGAAACCTGCTCATCTTTAGGAAATATATATTTTTCAAATACTTTAGACATTTTGGCTTAATTTGATAACGTGACATTTGTTCTTTATCCAAATATGTGTACATAAAAATAGGTTATGACAAAAGAAATATTCGGAAGATGACAGAAAACAAGATTCATTACGGTAATGAGAAATTATTAAATACATTTGAAATATATTCATTTTCAGTTTAACTTGGGCCTTTCCATTGGGTGAGCAATGTACAAAAATATTAGACTTCGATTTCTTTATTACTTTTTGGACTTAAAACTGTTTCAGTAGTTAGTAGTTGTTTTCCCCAAAGGCGGTGGGGCCACGACGTTCTATCTAATACCGCCTGGGACTATAACTCTCCAACAACACAAATGAGCTTCACAGTAGAAAATTGGTTAAATGACTTCCACAACTTTCTTAACAATTCAGCCAAGAGTCATCACACCAAAAGGTGAAAGTCAATACAAAATATTTCATTCAATGATTTTGCTCAAGTGGGGACAATTTACTCTGATAACACAGGGGTTTATCTGCATACTGGTTTATTTGCATATTTCTGCATACTGACCGCAGCAATGTGATACTTGAATGATCATGATAATGTGATTGCTTAACCTTTTTTTTGCGTTGTTTGACTGATTTTTGCCTGCCAAAAGACACCAAGACTGCATGGTGCAGATTGCAGCGCCATTTACAGAGCTATAAGCATGATGGTTGTCATAGCTCTTTGAATGGTACTGCCATATGCACTGAAATACCAGCTCCATGATCCACTCACGCAGGCAGGCAAGCAGACGTCTGCACTTTGTCCTTTGGTATGTTTTTCAGGTCGTTGTGAATAGGGTAAGTGGTTAAATATGAATAGCCTGTGCCCTTTTTAAGACAAAGTGATAAATGAATGCCTTTCACATGAGAAATAGCTTAAAAGCTCTGGTTGGGTCACATGTTACAGGTAGTCTGACATTTTAAAGTCTCATAGATACAAGGTTACTAACTGTAATTCGCTGTACTGCATGTTTAAAAGATAGTTTACACGAGGTTGGTAATGTTAAAATCTGATATACAAAAAAAAAAACACTAATTTACGACTGGATTTATTGAGACGTGCATGTCTAATTCTTTTATTTTTATCAGGTTTTAAAGTATGGAAAGCCAAATCCATATCTATTATTAGCTGTATTAGGGTTATGTAAGAGGACTATAGTACTAAGAGCTGCTGGTTTTCAGCATTTCACCAAGTAGCTTTAGCATTCTTTTTTCTCTGTCTGCCATTATATGGGTTCTGAAAGCATGCGCCCGTCTTTGTGCTGGAATCTAAGTAACACTTCTCAACGGTTATTTTATCGTTGAATGAAATGACTGTATTTACTTTCACCTTTTCACTGCGCGATGACACTTAGAGTAAGCACTTTAACCTACTTGTCATATTTGCTAGACTACATTTCCACGTACACACTTTTATATTCTGAATTATGACAAAAAATGTATTTGACAGAATGTGGAAAATATCACCCATCCTCCCACCTGTGGCAACCCACACAAACTATAAGAAAGACCAGATAGGCATCTATAGTGCATTCGGAAAGTATTCAGACCCCTTTATCCACATTTTGTTACGTTATAGCCTATTCTAAAATTGATTAAATAGTTCTACACATAATACCCCATAATGACAAAGCAACAACAGGTTTTTTGAAATATTTTCAAATGTATTCAAAATAAACTGAAATATCACATTTACATAAGTATTCAGACCCTTTACTCAGTACTTTGTTGAAGCACCTTTGGCAGCAATTACAGCCTCGAGTCTTCTATTATTCTGACATTTCACATTCTTAAAATAAAGTGGTGATTCTAACGGACCTAAGACAGATAATTTTTATTCAGATTAAATGTCAGGAATTGTGAAAACTGACTTTAAATGTATTTGGCTAAGGTGTATGCAAACTTCCGACTTCAACTGTATATAAATAAGGTATTTCTGTTTCTTTCGTTTTTAATACATTTAAAAAACTGTTTTCCCTTTGTCGTTGTAGAGTATTGTGTGTAGATTGATGAGGAAAAAAATACATGTAACCAATTTTAGAATAAGGCTGTAACGTAACAAAATGTGGAAAAAGGCTAGGGGACTGAATACTTTCCAAATGCACTGTATAGGCAACATGAATGCACCTGTGACATTTCATTTAAAAGTTGTCACATGAATTTAAAGAACACAAGTGCAAGGTTGACATTCAACGCATGCTCCCCTAGTTACAGAAAAGAGCATCATCCAATCAGTGAATAGCCTATCTGATGGTCACATTGTAGAGCTGTTGAGGAAAATCTACCATGGAAGTCAGAAGAAAGGGTCTCTCTCTCTCAAGGGGCTTTATTGGCATGGGAAACATATGTTTATATTGCCAAATAAAGTGAAATAGATAATAAACCAAAGTGAAATGAACAAAATGAACAGTAAACATTACACTCACAAATGTTCCAAAAGAATAAAGACATGTCAAATGTAATATTATGTCTGTATACAGTGTTGTAGTGATGTGCAAGTAGTTAAAAGTACAAAAGGGAAAATAAATAAACATAAATATAGGTTGTATTTACAATGGTGTTTGTTCTTTACTGGTTTCCCTTTTCTTGTCGCAACAGGTCACAAATCTTGCTGCTGTGATTTCACACTGTGGTATTTCACCCAGTCGATATGGGAGTTTCTCAAAATTGTATTTGTTTTCGAATTCTTTGTGGGTCTGTGTAATCTGAGGGAAATATGTGTCTCTAATGCGGTCATACATTTGGCAGGAGGTTAGGAAGTGCGGCTCAGTTTCCACCTCATTTTGTGGGCAGTGTGCACATAGCCTGTCTTCTCGAGAGCCAGGTCTGCCTTCAGCGGCTTTTCTCAATAGCAAGGCCATGCTCACTGAGTCTGTACATAGTCAAATATGTCCTTAATTTCCGGTCAGTCACAGTGGTCTGCCACTGTGTACTCTCTGTTTAGGGCCAAATAGTATTCTAGTTTGCTCAGTTTTTTTATAAATTATTTTCAATGTGTCAAGTAATTATCTTTTTGTTTTCACATCATTTGGTTGGGTCTAATTGTGTTGCTGTCCTGGGGCTCTGTGGGGTCTGTTTGTGAACAGAGCCCCAGGACCAGCTTGTTTAGAGGGCTCTTGTCCAGGTTCATTTCTCTGTAGGTGATGGTTTTGTTATGGAAGGTTTGGGAATCGCTTTCTTTTAGATGGTTGTAGAATTGAACGGCTCTTTTTTGGATTTTGATAATTAGCGTGTATCGGCCTAATTCTACTCTGCATGCATTATTTGATGTTTTACATTGTACACAGAGGATATTTTTGCAGAATTCTGCATGCGGAGTCTCAATTTGGTGTTTGCCCCATTTTGTGAATTCTTGGTTGGTGAGCGGACCCCAGACCTCACAACCTTAAAGGGCAATGGGTTCTATAAATTATTCAAGTCTTTTTTGCCAGATCCTAATTGGTATGTTGAATTTTATGTTCCTTTTGATGGCATAGAAGGCCCTTCTTGCCTTGTCTCTCAGATCGTTCACAGCTTTGTGGAAGTTACCTGTGGCGTTGATGTTTAGGCTGAGGCATGTATAGTTTTTTGTGTGCTCTAGGGCAACGGTGTCTAGATGGAATTTGTATTCCTGGTCCTGGCAACTAGACCTTTTTTGTAACACCATTATTTTTGTCTTACTGAGATTTATTGTTAGGGCCCAGGTCTGACAGAGTCTCTCTCTCTCTACCAAATCTCTCTCTCCCCGTCAGTGTTTCCACCTTAAACATGAGTTGAATTTTTTGGGATTAACTCTGAACATATGATATAAAGCTGTTTGTTTTACACTGTCAGGGCATCACCTAAATATGAGGGTTTTCCTCTTCAAATGGACTGTAGGAAATTCAGCACTCTGGGCTATGTTGGACACAGTCCAGCGGCAGGTTTCTTGGAGAGTCCGTTCATTTTAGAGTTACTCCTTCCATTTGTGTGGCGTCTGCTCTTTGTCATAGTGTATAATGTATAAATTATCATAAAAGCAACCATTGTGTCTTCAATATGAAATGTGAAGAGTTTTAAAAGTAACTTTTGTATGAATTAGTCAATGAAACACCATACCTCTAACCCTCACGTGTGTGGTGCAGCACTGTCCTGAAACATAAACGCTTATGCTCTCCTGTTGGCGATGAGCAGGTAAACACTAGCTGATATTTTTTTTATGTTGTGTTTCCTAAGTTTTACACCCATTGAAACATGTAATGTCATCTTGGGATGTTGTCTGCCAGCAGCTAGCTACAATTATTCATGAACAGCAGTCTGGTCTCACCTGAGTCAACGCTCTTCACCCTACTGTATTCCCCTGGCTGCTCTGGTTATTCATGAACAGCAGTCTGGTCTCACCTGAGTCAACACTCTTCACCCTACTGTATTCCCCTGGCTGCTCTGGTTATTCATGAACAGCAGTCTGGTCTCACCTGAGTCAACGCTCTTCACCCTACTGTATTCCCCTGGCTGTGAGGCTCACATACTGTGATTCTTTTCAATTTAAATGTAACCTTTTATTTAAGAACAAATTCTTATTTACAATGACGGCCTACCACGGCCAAACCCGGACGACACTGTGCGCTGCCTTATGGGACTCCCAATCATTGCCAGATGTGATACAGGCTGGATTTGAACCAGGGACTGTAGTGACACCTCTTGCACTAAGATGCAGTGCCTTAGACCGCTGCGCCACTCGGGAGTTTAAATGATGGGAATGTTCTCAAAGAAAATGCAATATTATTTTTCTCCCATCGGAAAGCGGGGATAGGACCCCCTTTAGTGCGATCCTCACCTAAACCTTGGCCGTAGAACTTCAGGTGTTGGGGCCGGCCTCTGAAAATGTATTGCGAGATTTTTTTTCTGGTTTATGTGAAGACAAAAAGGCATCAGACTTGTACATTTACAGCACACTCCTCTCCACAACACACTTTTAAAAACATGTTCACACACAAAGGTTTACTCTGTCTTATTCTTATTACTCAACACTCGCTCTCTCTCTGTCAAACACCCACAGACACACACACCTCGCACACAAACAAACAGGCCATCTGAATTGTAAGGTTAACAGACTTCTCCTCTCCCAGGGGACTCGTAGGTACTTTTCTTATTTTTGCTCTGTCCATATTGGCTCCTCTTTCCAGTCAAAGAAACAATCAGGTCAGGAATGCTCTACCACTGCAACAGCAACCGTCACTCAACTCGAAGTAATCAAACTATCTTTGTTCCATTTAGAGTTTCAGCATGTTGATGTTATTATCTTGAAACAGACACAACGTTCCTCCAACTACCACAGCTGGCTCCCCTGTGTGTTAGCTAGCCTGGACACCCACAGCTGCCTGTCTGACCCCTGCCCTGATTGTAGGTGTGTGTGTGTGTGTGTTTCTAACCAGCCAGGGAACTGTCCGTATTCTGGACCCCTCACTGAAAGATCAATCACACTGCTTGACTTCTCTCTGTGGTCCTGCCAGTCTTGCACTGGGCCTTGTTCGGAGTTCCATGTCTATATCCAGATTAGCACATGGGCATTCTGTTTGATGGAGCTCCATGTCTATATCCAGATTAGCATATGGGCATTCTGTATGATGGAGCTCCATGTCTATATCCAGATTAGCATGTGGGCATTCTGTATGATGGAGCTCCATGTCTATATCCAGACTAGCATATGGGCATTCTGTATGATGGAGCTCCATGTCTATATCCAGACTAGCATATGGGCATTCTGTATGACGGAGCTCCATGTCTATATCCAGGTTAGCATATGGGCATTCTCTATGGTGCCATGTCTCATTTAAGGCTCCCTTCAAAAATACATTTCTATATTAATGAAATTCTTATGTAAATGAGGTTCCTATGTTAATGTGACTTTGCATAAATAAATACTGGAAACAACAGTGGGTAGTGGATGTGGAGCAGTACCCTTCATTCAGCCTACATCCTCAGAGAGACAATAGCTTGCTTAATCAGGCTGGCATCGTTCAATAAAGACTTCAAGTGAAATCTGGGGCGCCCCCCTGCTGCCGTGCCTGTCCCTCTTCTGGAGAAATACAGGTGGAACGTGAGCCCCAGTGTAATGAAGGGAGGCCCCCCCTGTTGTGTCCTGATGCCCTCCCGGTGCCCTGTGTCATGTACAAATCTTCCCAGCATGAAATAGTTCCCAATCGTTCTGATTGTGACGTCATGTTGTAAAGATTTCTACCAGCGTGAAAATGTTCCCAGTCAATAATTTGCACGTGCGTCTGTGTGGATGGCTGAGCTTGTGCAGATGTTTCTCTCACACCCCCTCGCCCTTGATTTGGCTAGCTAACTAGCATAATTAGCTATAAACTGGTAAAGATGGCATCTTCTCAGAGGTGTGCAGTTTTAACATGTTTGTATAGCTAACTAACTAACTAACTAACTCACAAACATATATGCACTGGCAATCAAAAACGCAGCACCCAAGTCTTTGCAATTGCAAAAAAATCTCTCCTCACATCAACCCTCAGCACTTTCACACGCGAGTCCGGGAATTTATATGCTGACCTCATGCCTCAACAAGCTTCTGATTGGTCAGAGTCAATACTCCTGGCCACCATTGATTTGCAGATGTGTGAAGCAAATGCTCATGCAGACAGAACAGTTTTTGGAGGTTGAGGGAGGGTGAGAGAGAGAATCATCCGCATGAGCTCAGACATCCACAAAAAAAGATGCAATTATTGAACTGGGAACATTTACATGTGGGATACATTTTAGAACACATTCAGAACGATTAGGAACTATTTCATGCTGGGAAGTTTTTTACGTGACACCCTGATGTGAACTAGAACATGTTGGAAAAGATTAGTTTGTAATAGATTCCCTCTCCTCCTCCAAAAGAAGGTTGGAATTGCAGAGTTGCCTATTACCAAGAGGAGCAAGTTATCTGGGTTTTGCTTCCCTATTTAATTCCAAACAGCTCAGTAAGGAAGCTTTGACCCCTGCTCCTCTGCCATAGATTGTGCTCCTTAGCAGGCTGAAATGGCAAAACATTTAGTCTTCGCTCTGACGTCGCCCAGATAACCAGATAAACAAACTGGAAAACATATTTTATCTAATTAGTTAGATTCTCAGCCCCGCTCTCTGATTCATTTAATTTCACTATTTATATTTTCAAACTGATGCCCAACTGTTTAGTCATTCTCCTAACAAAGTTGTTCAGACAAAATTTGTTAGAATGAGCACATGTATTTATTCTCCTAGACCAAAGTTTAAAAGTTTAAGCCCTCTCACAATAAATGATGGTGTTCACTTTGAATTACCATCCTCTACCAGAGTAGCTGCAAATGTATACAGTAATTCTTGTTGTAGTTACATTATGGAGTTTGTTGAACTCTCAGAGGCAGCACTGTGTCTAACCCACAGTGAAGCATATGGCACAGATCAAACACTTGACTGCTGTGGCCACAGCTGAGTGGCTGTTATGTTGTGGTCAGTGGTAATGAACCATTAATACCAATGAGATGAGACCTGGGCTCATATCCACAAAGCGTCTCAGAGTAGGAGTGCTGATCTAGGATCAGTTTTGCCTTTTAGATACTAATGAATAAGATTATATTGACAGATCCTAGATCAGCACTCCTACTCTGAGATGCTTTGTGGATACGGGCCTGAGTTGGATGTCTCTCGAACACTTCCTTGATCATCCACCACCAGTTTACTGGATATACAGGGCAGGTGACAAAAGCCAGGTATTTGTTCCTATTTCTAAGCTTGCCCAAGTAACAGTTTTGGATTCAGGAAGCCTACATTGTTTGACATTTACTTCTTAAGGGTCTAAGCCGTTGGGGGTTCAGGAAATATACACTCAGGAAATATACACTACCGGTCAAAAGTTTTAGAACACCTACTAATTCAAGGGTTTTTCTTTATTTTTACTATTTTCTACATTGTAGAATAATAGTGATGAAATTAAAACTATGAAATAACACATATGGAATCATGTAATAACCCAAAAAAGTGTTAAACAAATCAGTTGTATTTTATATTTGAGATTCTTCAAATAGCCACCCTTTGCCTTGATGACAGCTTTGCACACTCTTGACATTCTCTCAAGCAGCTTCATGAGGTAGTCACCTGGAATGCATTTCAATTAACAGGTGTTAATTGAAATGGGGGGGGGTTAAAAGACGAAGTCCATATTATGTTAAGAACAGCTCAAATAAGCAAAGAGAACTTTACTTTAAGACATGGTCAGTCAATACGGAAACTGGCTCTCATGAGGACCGCCACTGGAATGGAAGACCCAGAGTTACCTCTGCTGCAGAAGATAAGTTCATTAGAGTTACCAGCCTCACAAATTGGAGACCAAATAAATGCTTCCTAGTGTTCAAGTAACAGACACATCTCAACATCAACTGTTCAGAGGAGACTGTGAATCAGGCCTTCATAGTCGATTTTCTGCAAAGAAACCACTACTAAAGGACGCCAATAAGAAAAAGAGACTTGCTTGGGACAAGAAACACAAGCAATGGACATTAGACCGGTGGACATTTGTCTTTTGGTCTGGAGTCCAAATTGGAGATTTTTGGTTCCAACCGCTTTGTCTTTGTGAGATACGTGTGGGTGAACAGATCATCTCCGCATGTGTATTTCCCACCGTAAAGCATGGAGGAGGAGGTGTTATGGTGTGGGGGTGCTTTGCTCGTGACACTGTCTGTGATTTATTTAGAATTCAAGGCACACTTAACCAGCATGGCTACCACAGCATTCTGCACTGATACGCCATCCCATCTGGTTTGGGCTTAGTGGGACTATCATTTGTTTTTCAACAGGACAATGACCCAACACACCTCCAGGCTATTTAACCAAGAAGGAGAGTGATGGAGTGCTGCATCAGATGACCTGGCCTCCACAATCACCCGACCTCAACCAAATTGAGATGGTTTGGGATGAGTCGGACCGCAGAGTGAAGGAAAAGCAGCCAACAAGTGCTCAGCATATGTGGGAAGTCCTTCAAGACTGTTGGAGAAGCATTCCTGGTGAAGCTGGTTGAGAGAATGACAAGAGTGTGCAAAGCTGTCATCAAGGCAAAGGGTGGCTATTTGAAGGATCTCAAATATAATATATATTTTGATTTGTTAACACTTTTTTGGTTACAACATGATTCAATATGTGTTATTTCGTAGTTTTGATATCTTCCCTATTATTTTACAAAGTAGAACATAATAAAAATAAAGAAAAACCCTTGAATGAGTAGGTGTTCTAAAACTTTTGACCAGTAGTGTAAATATATATATTTTTACACATATTTAACCCATTTTTTGTGGTAGGCACAAAACTACCTTCATTCTTCCATATATTTTTTTTAACTAGTACTGGTTACCTTCAGACGAGTCCCGTGGCACTTGTGGGGGCGGTAGAGCAAAATGGAGAACACCATCGTGTTTGTGAGAATCGTCCCTTTTCACATTAGTTTGTAGCCTAAACGGTTTGGATGCTACATCAACGGTACCAACTTCAGATGAGTCCCGTGGGGGTTGTAGAGAAAATCAGAGAACACCCTCGTGCTCCTGAGAGTCTCATCTTTCCACAGAGTGGTCATATTAGTTTTTTTAGGCCAAACCTTTCGAACTGAATGGTTTGGCCTACCATTCAGATGCTACAGAGTTTTTCGTGAGAAGACCGATTTTTCGGGATGTCTCATGTTCTGACAAACCACGCTGTAGTTCGGCCACCTTCAACCGCAGATGCAGAAGGCTGCCATAGGCGGATGCGGTGGATTGAGACGCAGCCCATGCAACAAAAAAAATGATATCTCTTGCTTAACCTTTCTCCTACAACTTCAATCAAAATCCGTCTGTTTAAGCTGTAGCTTTTTGTATTTTTTTTGCATGGGGTGTGTCTCAATCCACTGCATCCCCCGATGGCAGAGCTAAAGCGGTGTTTGTCAGACCAGGAGACATCCTGAAAATCGGTCTTCTCACTAAAACATCGAAAGCGTCCAAGCGGTTTGGCCTACAAACCCCTCTGTGGAAAGATGAGACTCTCATGAACACGATGGGGTTCTCCGTTTTTGCTCTACCACCCGACAAGCGTCATGGGACTAATATGACCACTCTGTGGAAAGGTGAATTTGTTGTGAACAGTACAGTACATGTCGGTTGTTTTGCTCTAACAAGACTCGTCACAAGGTCATAGGTACCAGTAAAAACAATGTATGGAAGAAAAAATTGTTTCCTGATCTTTCTTATATCTCTCAGATATAGAACAGACATTTCAGAACAAACTTTCTTTAGATTTTTTGGGCGGACAATCTGTTGTTCCATTTAGTGAATCTGTTATTCAGTGAGTTATATGGGCTAATAGCAGTAATGCCAAATTCAATGTTTCATCAAATATTTTTTTATACCTTTAAGGGGTCTTAAAATGTTTAATAAAATAGTTAAATTATCCTTGGTGTGACCATCTTAAATCAATTCCATATGTTAGCTTAGTAGAACCCCTACCCTGGCTTTGACAGGGCTTAGACTCTAGAGGGTTTTAAACTGACAGATTCTGATGGGATTTTTTTTTTATTAGGTTATTTAGATTAACACACCGTCACTAGACTCTAGGGGGTTTAAAGCCCAGCGACTCGCAAAACTGTTTATATGAAACGTAAGACAAGCTCTCTAAAAGGTTTGGATGGATTACATTAAAATGTCAGCGGTTAAGCGTTAATAAAGTCAAGATGAGAATCAGAGAGAGGGCAGCAGAGATTGTGTGGTGGACATGCCAGTCAAGAGGGTGCTCTGGCCTACTGTATGTGTTGCTGCTACCCCTTATTACAGAGCTCAGGAGCTGATATAGGGATACAGAGAAAAAGAGGAGATGAACTCATCTGCCCCTCGATCACTGCAATTACTGCATCATAATCTAAGTCATGTGTTTCCAGAGCATTTTATCCATTAGGAGCAGTGTCACCATCTTCCTTTCAGTCTGTGGTCCTCTCTGTGGGTAATTGGTACCACTATATCAGTTGTACCACCACAAGCAGGACATTTTGGGTTAAACACTGCAATGTGGTAGCAATTTTGGGTTCTGCTCCATTGGAAAGCTCTAGCACATTTCCTTAAATCCCGGAACATTAGACAGTTTTGAGGGGTTTTTTTAAAGTAAATTTCACAGCCAATTTCTAAGCAGGAATTGCCTTTGGTTTGGTTGTTTATGAAAACAGATCCTAATGGTTTTAGGATGGCTTCCACCTCTCAAACAGAGACAATGAGTCAATATGACAGGGAATTGTTTGATTCACTTCAATATAAGCGATTTACTCCAGAGAAATCACTCATTATATGGTTTCCAAATGGTGTTTCTTTCTCACCTGTTTGACGATTTGCTTTCTTGCACGTGGGAAATGTAATTTAGTTAGCATGATTATTTTATGCAATGATTTTTGCCATATTCCTATGTCTCAATTTCCCTTGAAAGTCTGTTTTATATTTGGAGTGAATTAATGATCACGTTACAGTCAACGTGACCGTTTTGTACTTTATAGGGAGCTCATTCCAACTTCTGATTGTATGTCCTTTGTGGGGAGATCAGTGCAAAGCGTCACAGAATTTGAAGAAATATGAAACTGTTGATCATATCGCTTACTCATCTGAAAGTTAGCGAAGTAATGTTTTACTGTGTAAGGAAAAATAAGTATTACGAAAACATCTGTGGCCCTAAACTTGTCAAAGTTAAAATCATGACTTGCGTCTAAAATGTGCAGCTGGATGGTTTTCACTCACCATTCTGTATCATCAACATGACATGATTTCAGCCATCCATTAAAGGAAAAATGTCTGCCTTTTTTGGTGTATCTTCAAGTTCTTATGATGCCAGATGGTGAAAGGGATAGTTATCTCAAGTAGGAGTCTTGTAGACTTGGCACTGGCTTGACTCAGCCTCCTATCCCACTTTTCTATGTTGGATTGTATGATTTGTGGGGTATATCTGTATAGTGGATCTGAATATTGTCATTTAAAGCATGCCGACAACATCATAGGTTTATCACTAATCCTGATTTATCATGACCCTTAGAGTGAACCAGTTAAGGTTCCACTCCTGTATTGCAGCCAACAAGAACCCCAGAAAAGAGAAAGTCAGGCTCACCTCCGCAGAGCCGAACCCAATTTACTGTAATCCCAGAGCTTCACATTAACCAGACTGCTTGAATCAGGCAGGAGTGCTGCTCGCTTCATGTGGTTTTAAGTTACTTAACAATACCTCTCTCATTTTAAGGGTATGCTACAAGTTCAACAAAACAGTGAGTCCTGTGTAAAATCTATTGTTCTGTATTCTGTGAAATGTTTGTTTTAGGAGTTACTCATCAAAGAGTATTGATGCATCTCGGATATTGAAGTTAATTGAATGACTACCCAATGTCAGTTTGAAATGAAATCTCTGTTTGTATAATTTCAGGTATGCTGCCCTGCACAATGGAAACCATATTGAAAAGGAAAAGCCACAGAGTCGCCGGAGTCCTGCTTCTGACAACCACAGACAGTCAGACAGACACTACCCTGTGCAACCTGAGACAGGGACTGGGTCAGAACCAGAACCAGCCCTAGAGGGAGTCATTCTAAGGCGGCCTCTCCCACTGAGAGACAGCCAAACCAACAACACGTTTGGACTGAATTCTTAGTAGCGGGATCGATTATGGACTGTGGAATACTTTAAGGTGAATAATGTTGCCAAAGCTATTTGATATTAACTTTGTTTTAAGATATGTCGTTTCATATTTCCGTTGCTTAGAAAAGGAAGAAAAACACTCAATCTTTCTGATCCACTTTAGCTAGCTCTGTTAGTGTTCCAGTAATGCTTAGTGTTATCTGTCACCAATATAAACATTTCAATAAGCTTTATTGATCTAAGGAGGTGCAATTTCACACAGGCACAGAGGGCTCATAACCCCTTCATTTAGAATTAAGTATTAACTTGAAAATATTCTAATTTTATTCAACTTCAGGTCTCTTATCTCTCCCTGTCATTGGTGCCCTATACTCAATCACTATCAGCCTAGATCCCATAACTTTCCTTTGATACTCTGCATAATTTTCAAAAGCCGAAAGTGATAAAGTATTTTAACACACCCACGGTATTGTATGGTATGTGATTAAATAATTCAGCCCCTGAAGTGCATTATTAGCTACTACACTTTATAAATGATCCCTTATCTCTCATGACTCCTCTCTCAGATGTCGACAAAGATGGACCATGCAATAAGATTGGACATGTTTTTAAAGATTATGGTTGCTGAAGCAATTTAATCTTGGTCACAGTATTTTGCCTCCTACTGATGTGTGTTGTCTACTACAGTACGTACATACTACGTACAGTATGTGGGTGCATGCTTGAGATCTTGTCCTATACTTCATGAAGTGCCCCTCTCAACACCACGTGTTTAGTCTAGTCCACAGCAACATCGAATTTCTTATGCATTACTAACAGCAGTCCGAAAACATTTGCTGGAGTGTACTACAATTTTCTGGCATTTTGTATTCATGAACAATCCAAGTTATCCCTTGAAATGTATATTTACCTGCACTTGAAATGTAAACATTGACTTTCTTTTCCTGTGCAATTCCAAAGCAAACCATTCCACTTGCTGAATCCTTCAGTAGGCTACCAATGATGACTAGCTCGTTTAAAAGGCAATCGCCACCAAAGCCAGCGTTTCATTTTCTGTGAGTCACCAAATAGAGGCTCAGTAGTTCAGTTAATAACATTCTGTCCAAAGCACTGGGAATATTTCCTTTCAGAAAACAATGCAAAGAGATCATACATAGTCATATACAGCAGGATGTAAAGAATACCAACTGCATTTTCCCCATACATTCATCCGTTAAACAGCAACTTAAACAAAATTACCCTGTTGGTTGAACTTCCTGATGAAATGTCCAATCTTAAAGGGCAGTGCAGTCAAAAACACCATTTACCATTTTTTTGTATGATATTTCCAGACTATCAGGTTGAGAAAAAAATTGAAATTGTGAAAATTATGAAAATGCCCTTTTAGTGTAAGCTTTTTGAAGAAAAAAAATGCCTGGAATTTCAGCTTGTTCAGGTGGAATGGAGTTTTTGGCCCAAAGCATGATATCACAATCTGATCTGATTATTCTGACCAATAGCTGGGTGAGTATCTACGAGTGTTCGCTCCTCCCTTGTACCTGGTTGATGAATTAAGGTCGCTAAGGAACTCCCCTCCCCTGGTTGTTTATGTCTTATTTGAAAGGAAAACCCCAAAACCAGCAGACACTATGCCCTCCATGGAATGAGTTTGACACCCCTGCCCTTGAGTCTAGACCAGGGTTTCCCAATCCTCTCCTCAGATGTTTCACATTTGAGTTTTAACCCTAAAGTGCCACATCTGATTCAATTAGGCAAAGGCGTGAAGATTTAGAGTTCAAACAAAAATGTGAGAGGGTTGGAAAACCCTGGTCTAGATGATCCAATCAGATGTATCAGTACATCCACACGATCAGTCTGAGCATTTCAATGGCAAAAGAAGGCTCAGGGAAATAAATGATAGACAAATATATTTAGATTTATTATCATGAAACAAACACTCATAGTGATTTATTAGACACTGAGTGATGATTTAAAAAATGAAAATGAAAAAGACTGCATGAGGCTTTAATAGATAGCTCAGCAGATGATCCTTATGAGCAGATTGTCTCTGAGTGGGGTGTTTGGGGCAAGGTTGAGTGTGTTACACAGAGTCCAGTAGCATTAAGCCATAAGTCATTACATCCATCCTGTCTTCCTCCTTACAAAACCAAAATGTCTGTCACTCCCTCCTTCCCTCTTGTCCTTGGACTCAATCTTTCCCCTGAACATTCATGGGAAGTAATAATAACTTCAAGTTTTATTTGACGAAACTTTCAGAATATATCTTGATAGACTTTACAGGGCATGATTTTCAGTGGCAATGACAGCTCTTCTATTCAGAGGGTTTTGGTCAATAGAAATGTTCTTGTTTTTTCCTGCAACAACTGACAGCTAAATGTATTTAGAATATATACACTATGTTTACAAAACGTTAAGGACACCCCCCACTTTTGCCCTCAGAACAGCCTCAATTCGTCAGGGCATGGACTCTACAAGGTGTCAAAAGCATTCAACAGTTATGGTCCATGTTCACTCCAATGCTTCCCACAGTTGGATGTCCTTAGGGTGGTGGACCATTCTTGATACACACAGGAAACTGTTGAGTGAAAAACCCAGCAGCATTGCAGTTCTTGACACAAATCGGTGCGCCTAGCACCTACTACTATACCACATTCAAATGCACTTAAAACTTTTGTCTTGAATGGCAAACATACACAATCCATGTCTCAATTGTTTCAAGGCTTAAAAATCCTTCTTTAACCTGTCACCTCCCTTTCATCTACATGGATTGAAGTGGATTTAACAAGTGACATCAATAAGGGATCATAGCTTTCACCTTGATTCACCTGGTCAGTATGTCATTGAAAGAGCAGGTGTCAATAATGTTTTGTACACCCAGTGTAGGCAGAGCCTTTACAGTGCTATACCCTTCTGGAACAGATTTCAAACCAATGTTATTTTTTTTGTTCTTGTTTTTTTCATGCTCCTTAAAAAAAAGAAGCTATTTATCTCAGACTGTGACCTCTTCATAATTGAAGCACTGGCACTTTAGTAATATATAGATGATAATGATGTAAAAAGATTGTTCCAGTCTTCTCATCAGTTGATTGTCCAAGACCAACTTTATAAACAAAGGTATTTTGATCACTTAAATGATTTACTTTCCTTTTCATTCATCCTGAAGATTTTGTTTTGTATTGTATTTTTGATGATACATTCAGAAAAGTCTGTAGTGCATTATTTTGGATACAAAGGTAAATGCCACGTGTACATTCCATGAAGACCCATTCTAATTATATAATAATCAAAATAGTCTCAAATCATTCCCTTTGTGAGTGGGACTTTACTTGCTTACAGTGCAAACAATGCAACATAATGTTTGTCCATGAACAATTTTAAAATTGAATTTGTATATTTTTCTTTGTTTGTGTTTCCTTTTTCAGGAATTAATTCAGCCAATTAAGAAGATGATATATGCATTGTACTTCCAGCATAATTAAGGCTTATATTTCTGGGATTTTAAAGTGTACATAGATGAATATTTTTCAGCAAAAAGTGGGATATGAGTCTGTCTCTTCAGTGGACTTGAACACAGCAATTATAATGGCTTAATATTCTTCATTCCAGTAGCTCTGCTGGCCTATCCTTCCAGCACAGTATAATGATAAAGCCTGAACATGTATGCCACCATATACTACAGTACACATATGTGTATGCATAGTCACATACAGCTGTTTTTTATGTTCAAGATGTTCATAAACCTTGTACATCACAACATTTTATTGCCAGTTTTCAATTGACGTGGCCAGCATAAGAATTCCACCCAGACTAAAAAGGAGGGGGTTTCCCTTCATGTTTTGTTTGTGATAATAGATGTGCTGCGTACATACTCCTCTGGGCCCGGCAGTTTCCATGACACCTGGAATATAAATCTCTGTGATCAACATGTATGGTACATTATGTGTTGGTGGTTGAAAGTCCAGAATTAGAACACAACCTGTGGATATTTACTTTAGTTACACCCCTGAGGTAGATTTGAAAGGAGAACCATCAACTACCTAATTTTATACTGTATATTCAGATACCAGTTACACAATATAGAGTCTAATTATTTATCAGACGTTTTGAAAACAGACGTGATACTGGGAACGGCACAGTAATACATTGGTAATACATTGTACTTTCCCTGTGAATAGTCCTGTAGGACTTCCTTTAATCCTTGTTGAGTTACATACACATAGAGTTGGGACAATAAACCAAAAATGATTGACACCGACCAAATTGGTCACTTATCGCAGGCATTTCGTTCATTAGGATAAGTAGCCTATACTAGAGAAATGTGAAGTTTGAAATGAGTTTGCTAATATGGGTGATTGTTAATGGAACATTTGATGGCTACAATAGTTTAAAGCAGGTATCTCCAACCTTTTGTAGCATGAAAGCTACTTTAAAAAAAAGTATAATGTCACCAGTTACACAATAAATCTTTGGTTTCAAACAGACACATTATCATTTTCTCCTCTCACCTGCAGCTCTTCCTTGGGTCTTAGTGTACAAGAGAAAGTAGTTCCCTATGTTTTTTGTCAATATACCTGGTAAAATAATGGTTAATAAACTACTCTAAGCCGGGCCCTTTAAAATCTGATTTTTTTCCCCCAAAAATTCTGTTTTATATTTTCCTAAATTACGTTCTGTTTTATTTTTCACTTTTAAAATTCCTATTGTTCATAGAGAAACAACAACATTGGATGTTCTGAGTCCATGTCAATGCTTAAATCACATAAGAATTTTTTTTTTAAGTCTGGAAGAAATTTAGATTTTTAATTGTAATTCCTCTTTAATTGCACATCTGGCGACTGAGGAATGTGCCGGTCTAATGTGCTGGTCTAACAATGGTTCTGTACTGCTGCTTCTCAATTCATGACAAAGTATATCATACAAATGATATACTTGTGCCAGGTAAGCCAGCTTTGCGGTTAACATTTAATTGAGAAGGTTTTGGGGGAAGTTGTATATAGCATACCTCAGAATTGTTTGTTGAGCTACTCGTAGGTGGGCTGCTCGTGATCGACCTGTTGGAGACCCCTGGTTTAAAGGATCATTAAAAAAAAGCTGTGGTAAAGTTTAAGGTAATGTCATAAATGTATCATTCTATTTATCATTATCGCATAAATTCTGGCAATTTATCATGACATGGATTTTTTTTCCCATATCGCCCAGCTCTACATGCATGTACGTAAAGGTTAAGGCGATGATTAATTAAATGCTTCACCTGTTCATTAGTGATCAGAACCACAGGCATCATCTGTCCCCGTGGTGTATTCCCCAGCCTCTGCATGTTGAGAACATCTGAGAGAGGCTGAACTATGAGGTGGGCCGTATCCACAAAGAGTCTCAGAGAAGGAGTGCTGAGCTAGGATCTGTCTATACAATCTTATTTGTTATGAACTAAAATGCTAAAATGATCTTAGATCAGCACTCCTACCCTGAGATGGATACGGACGCAGTTGTCTAGAGGCAGAGGCAAGGGACGGCATCTCGCGTACAGCCACAATGTAATATACAGATCAAGTCAATTGTAACTTACATAACTCATCTGGGGAGATATTGGACAATGAGGAAGAATAAAATGAAATATGCAGTTTCAACAAACCATTTAAGTTGCAGCAAATGTCATACCTCCAAACATACACAAATGTTGCTACTTTTACAACTCAACACAGTATTACGTTTTTAAAAGTTTGTTCAGATATAACCAATGTCTGAGAAAGAGTTGTATCTCAAAGCCATACATTCCCTTTAGGTTTGGAAGCTTTGGTGCAATCATTTTTCAGTTTCAGTTAGTCCCCAACATGTCGTCACCATGCCTTCACCCTAGGAACCTCCTCCAACCTTCCGCTCTCACTCTTTGGGTGCCACTTCTGAAGGCTGCCCTGAAGGCAGTGGAAGCTCACAGCATGAATGTGTTGTACAGTAAATCTCCCAACAGTGTTGTTGAAGAATAAACTTTTGTAATAAAACTCCTCAGTATTTATTTTGATGGAACACAGATGGGTCACTATTTTCATGAACTTCTTCTCTGTCAGGGCGCCAGAACATGTATGACTTTTTCTGTTGGTCGGTGAGAGCTCTAATAAATAAATGATGATTTAAGACGGAGAGATGTTATTAATCCCTGGCGTCAAGTTTCTTTTAGGCATCACCTGGTTTCAATAGGGAGCATGCTAGTAATTTAGATTACAGATAACAGTATCATTCAAACACTTCATAGAGAATTACAGTTGTTTATTCCAAATGTAAAGCATTCTCAGTCTTTTTCTCTTCAAACAGAATGAGTGAGGCAGTGGAGTGTTCATTGGCTGCCTAGCTTCTTATATAATCGTGAATAAAGAGGGTCACTCCGGTAGGGAAGCTTTACCCTTTTACCATAGGCAATGGCCTTCTGTTCCAGTCCCGCAGCACAGTTAGAATACAGCCTATTGATTCAGACAGCAGGAGATCATTTCTCCTTTAGCCAATACAAGGACAGCTGTGTGCGTCACTCCCAACCTCTCCTCTGGTTTATTTACGGTGCACAGGGACTGCATCAGACTGAGAGAGTCTAGAATAAACATACTACATGTACCAGGTAAAAACAGACTTATCTGTGTGTAAATCTTATCATGTTTTTTAATGGAGTCCCATGGGTTCATAATTATGCTAACCATGTTAGCATAATGTCACAATGTCTCCTAAGGTTTACAGTAAGGCTAACGTTGAACATATCACGGAGGTCCACAAACATGCTGAGTTGCTGCTGTGTCATTTTGGCCCCAAAACAGTGGACCATATGGCTCAGCTTGGTCACTGACAGACTTTTGACAGACAAATACCACACATCCTGGTTCCCAGACAGACCTAAGTATGACAGACAGACGTGAGCCTCATTACACAATGGCGTGTTTCAATCGGATGGAAACCCCTTACAGAATCACAATATCCTGCAGCTGTCAAAGCAAGTTTTCCATAACTGGCTTAACAGATGGACTTGCCACATTGGGGTTTTATCTAGCCTACCGTAATCCTAAAGGGATATGTGCCTGACACACAAAGTAGTCTCCTTCTTTCGTCCTCTGCTTCTTGACTTTAAAATACATTTACTGTGTATCCTCACACTCAATGTGCACACGCATGCACGCATACCTGCACACACACACACGCTGTGCCATGACACACACTGTGCCATGACAAGTTGGACTATTGCACAATCATCTATTTTCTTGTTTACTTTCAGAATCAATAGGTTGGCACTAAGTGTAGATATAATTGGTTTCAGGATTTACAAACCTCAATTGTCAATCATATTTGCCAAATTATTTCAGAAGCTGATTGGCCATAGTATGAAGGGGCACACAAACATTCCTTATTTCCTGCTTATTTACTTCCTCTTTATTTCTCATACCTGACCTTCAGTTATGTATTTCTTAGTCTGTTAAGTGTGAATATAATTTTGGAAGACTTTTGGTCACTCCTCAAAGACTATTGTTTTGAAATAAACTTTAGTTTAAATGGAAATAGTTTCCTATTGTTTTCCATGACCATGTTGAATTCACAGTTTGGCCTGATTACAAAAAGGATGTATTGGTCCCTAACAGTTATCAAGCACCATGGTGAAGCTAACCTTATAATTATTGGGTGGAAACTGAACAATGTCTTTCCCTGATTGTCACGTGGAGGAGTAAACTGCTAAGTTGCAGATCCCATTAATTTCCTGTGGCTCTGATAACCGTCTCAACTTGACCTTTATAAATATAGTCTAGATTTGAATGGCTTTATAAGCTTTCTAATAATGCATCTAACATTTAGAAGTTCAGGGGAGGAGAATCTCAATCTCTCAGCTCAACTTGAATGGAGTTTAGCCCCTATACTATAGGGCTCTACACTGTAATCCAGAGATGAGAGCACTGTGTGAACTTCCGCCACTCATGCTATCAAACGCCCTTATTGCCTTAATTCCTTCATAAAGTGTGTATTTTTGCTTCTCAATTTTGTCTGCCTTGCTTAGTTCGCCAAATCTCCTCCTGATATGTTTCTAAAGTACCAGTCAAAAGTTTACACACTGTCACGATCGTCGCTGGAAGCATACTCAGACCTAATCACAGCGTGATCTGGGTTCCACATGTTTATTAAATGAGACTCCCAAAAAAAACTATAAATGAACACGTGAAGCTATGGAGTGCTCACATGCACTAACTCAAAACAAGATCCCACAAAACACAGTGGGGAAATGGCTGCCTAAATATGATCCCCAATCAGAGACAATGCTAAACAGCTGCCACTGATTGGGAACCATATCAGGCCAATAAAGAAATACGCACACTAGATTACCCACAATAGTCACACCATGACCTAACCAAAATAGAGAATAAAAAGGCTCTCTATGGTCTGGGTGTGACACACACCTACTCATTCAAGGGTTTTTCTTTATTTTACTATTTTCTACATTGTAGAATAATAGTGAAGACATCAAAACTATGAAATAACACATATGGAATCATGTGGTAATCAAAGAATACCTAAGAATTCTTCGAAGTAGCCACCATTTGCCTTGATGACAGCCTTGCACACTCTTGGCATTCTCTCAACCAGCTTCATGAGGAATGCTTTTCCAACAGACTTGAAGGAGTTCCCACATATGCTGAGCACTTGTTGGCTGCTTTTCCTTCACTCTGTGGTCCAACTCATCCCAAACCAAGTCTCTTCTTTTTCTTGGTGTCCTTTAGTAGTGGTTTCTTTGCAGAAATTTGACCATGAAGGCCTGATTCACGTATTCTCCTCTGAACAGTTGATGTTGAGATGTGTCTGTTACTTGAACTCTGTGAAGAATTTATTTGGGCTGCAATTTCTGAGGCTGGTAACTCTAATGAACTTATCCTCTGCAGCACAGGTAACTCTGGGTCTTCCTTTCCTGTAGCGGTCCTCATGAGAGCCAGTTTCATCACTGCGCTTGATGGTGTTTGCGACTGCACTTGAAGAAACTTTCAAAGTTCTTGAAATGTTCCGTATTGACTGACCTTCATGTCTTAAAGTAATGATGGACTGTCATTTCTCTTTGCTTATTTGAGCTGTTCTTAACATAATATGAACTTGGTCTTTTACCAAATAGGGCTATCATCTGTATACCACCCCTCCCTTGTCACAACACAGCTGATTGGCTCAAACATATTAAGATGGAAAGAAATTCTACGCATTTTTAAGAAGGCACACCTGTTAGTTGAAATGCATTCCAGGTGACTACCTCATGAGGCTGGTTGAGAGAATGCCAAGAGTGTGCAAAGCTGTCATCAAGGCAAAGGGTGGCTACTTTGAAGAATCTCAAATATAAAATATATTTTGATTTGTTACTACATGATTCCATATGTGTTATTTCATAGTTTTGATGTCTTCGCTATTATTCTACAATGTAGAACATTTTCAAAATAAAGAAAAACCCTGGAATGAGTAGTGTCCAAACGTTTGACTGGTACTATATATATTTTAAAAGGCCAGCCTGTCAAAGTAAGGTAATTATTCAGCATATCCTTTACAGTTTAAGATGTTTTGTTTAGGATACCTGTTGTCATTTTACTAAAATAAACGAGTGATGGCATCAGTGATGTTTTCCAACTATCTGTATATTATTTCCTCCAAACATTCCATAGATATTTAGAGCACTGTCTCTTTGCTGGGAAATGGGTTTACTAGTAGTGTCCTAAAGTGTCTACTGCCAATTTCTCTTTCTGGAGGGTTTTATGACCAACACTCCCTCCTTTCCCAGCAGCTCCCTCCTTTTCTCTTTTAAGCTGTGAGCCACAGGTTAGCATTTTTTTATCATCAGTCTTGTTCTGGATGCAGCTCTGCAGAGTGGTCACTTGCTGGGACAGCCACAAAGTCATAAAATCGGGTTTTTAACCTAACCTTAACTCTAACCTTAATCCCATTGTTAACCCTAATCTTAAATGGAGACCAAAAAGCACATTTTTGTTTTCATGTATTTTTACAAAATTGTCACTTTGCACCTGGCCAATCTAGCAGAAGTTGCTCAGTTCTGCCTCAAAGACAATATTCACACCAACACATTTAAGTCAATTAGAATAGACACTCTTATCCAGAGCAACTAAGGTAAAGTGCCTTGATCAAGGGCACGTCAACAGAATTTTCACCTAGTCAGCTCAGGGATACAAACCAGTGAACTTTCAGTTACTGGCCCAACACTCTTAACTGCTAGAGCTGGGGGAGAGGTGGAGAGAGAGAGAGAGAGAGAGAGAGAGAGATACCAGAGTTCCACTGGGCTGATGCTGATGGTGACTCCTCCAGGCATGGGCCTGTACAAAGAGTCTCGGACAGAGTATGACTGCTGATATAGGATCAGTTTTGCCTTTTAGATCATGATGAATAGCATTAAACAGACAGGGACGGACCTAGATTTTGGAGTCTGAGACGCTTTTTGAGCCATGGAGGGAGATGGAGTTCACTGTACTGAGCCATGGCTAGAAATACAGGCATGTTTGATCTCCTACCATGCTGATGTGGCTCCTCTGGTCCCTCTGAAACATCACAGAACAGAACTCCCTATCCTGACTGACCATTGAGGCACAACTTGGTTGTTAAACCTGTTTGTCCATTACTGCAACTCTAGTGATGGACAGATTATCAATGGTCCAGTGGTGTGTTACATACTGTAGAATCACAGTCTCTGATGAGGTCCTAGTGGATCAATGTGAGATCGATCCAGATCCATCATAACTTCAAACTTATAGCAAATTATATATTTTCATAACCTTCAGTCATTTAGCTTCTATTCTTTCAGATACTAATTCATGATTATGCTTCGTAATTCCTCCAGTCTAGACATAAGTGAGTTGATTTCTTTTGAATGTGTATTTGTTCAGTTTGGGACCACACTGTGCAAAAAGTGAGCGAAGGACTAGTCTGACTGCGAGGGATATTGAAAACATCTTTCACTCACCACACAGTCTTATTTTTCATGTCAAACACCCCACAATGAAACCACTGCCAAGCACAAATCATAAATCACAAAGCCATATTGTGTGTGGCTCAGTCGGTAGAGCATGGCACTTCTAATGCCAGAGTTGTGGGTTTGATTCCCATGGGGGACCAGTATGAAAATGTATGCAGTTGCTGTGGATAAGAGTGTCTGCTAAATATAAAAATGAAATGAAAATTATATTTGACAGGAGAAATGCATAACTTGTAAAATACTGTCATGATCTAAGGCCAGGTGTTTCCCCTGGAATAAAGCCCTGTTCTATACCTCTGTCATGGTTTATAGAAAGTTATATCATTGGATACTCTGTGGTGCTTTTATCTCAACACAATCAATCTGAGCTATGTCTGTTTTTCGATGTATTCTACTGAATTGTTTTAGCAGGAGTAGAAGACACTGATCGATAGAGGACTGTGGTTCTAATAGTTTATATTTACTGGACTCAGTGCAGTTTGTCAATAGCCAGGAGGTCCCACTGTTGCTGTGGCAATTGTCATTGTGTTTTCCCTTCCTTCCCACCTTGCAAAAACACTTATGCTTAAATTGGGTCACAAATCAAGCTAGCTCCAACAATGAAAAATTAAAAATGTGCCTGCTTTCCACATAATCTGACATAGTCAAATACTAATTACCAGTAGGATAAAACATTGTGTTGGCTGGATATACTTCTGAGTGGAACATCAAGTGGCTAGTGTTGAGCACTTGATGGTAATGGCTTTGTCTGATTTGACAATGGGATTTACAGCCATAAAACCTAACAGAGCATGAGTAAAAAGACGCCTGAGTGGAGTTCCCACTTCCATTTATCAGGGGAAACAGAATTTAAGTTGAAAAAAACTGTATCCCTGAAACCCGGAAACATCCGCTTTTGTGTATTGATATTCTAGTTTTGTCCCTTTAGGGCACCTGTAACCCCCCTTGCTTACCTACGTTGAAATGCTTGGAATGTTCTTCCTGTGAAACGCATTAAAACCTCTTACGACACCAATCCTGTTAGCGGGATCAACAGCCAGTGAAAAATCAGAGCGCCATATTCAAAACCAAATCTAATAATTTATATTTCTCAAACATAGGACTATTTTACACCATTTTATAGATACACTTCTCCTGAATCGAACCACGTTGTCCAATTTCAAAAAGGCTTTACAGCGAAAGCAAAACATTAGATTATGTTAGGAGAGTACATCGACACAAATAACCACACAGCCATTTTCCAAGCAACTAGCATGCATCACAAATACCCAAAATACAGCTAAATGCAGCACTAACCTTTGACGATCTTCATCAGATGACACTCCTAGGACATCATGTTACACAATACATGCATTTTTTGTTCGATAAAGTTCATATTTATATATAAAAACAGTATTTTACATCGGCGCGTGACGTTCAGAAGATATTTTCCCTCAAATACTGCCGGTGGATCAGCGCCACAATTTACAAAAATACTTGTCATAAACGTTGATAAAAAATTTAACTGTCGTTCAAAGAATTATAGATGAACATCTCCTTTATGGAAACGCTATGAAAGATTTCAAAAAAGCTTCACGAGGAAAGTACTCTTTGCAATAATCTGAGTACTGAGCTCAGAAAAATACACTAGGCTATACAGATAGCCGCCATCTTGGAGTCATCTAAAATCATAAATTGCATTAGAAATATTCCCTTACCTTTGAAGATCTTCATCAGAAGGCACTTCCAGGAATCCCAGGTCCACAACAAATGTTGTTTTGTTCGATAAAGTCCATAATTTATGTCTGTAACGATCGTCGTCGGGTGATGAGGAAGCGGACCAAAGCGCAGCTGGGAGCGAACACATGTTTATTCTTCACACTGAAATAAACACGTACACAAAACCAAGAAAATGCCGATACGTTAACTGCTCAAAACACAAAGAGGCAACACCCCACAAACAGCATGGGGGAAAAAGGAACTTAAATGTGATCCCAATCAGAGACAACTAGCGACAGCTGTCTCTGATTGGGAATCGACAGAACCCAACATAGAAATAAACCACATAGAGCTAACACAAGGCTATAACACAAACATAGAAAACAAACCAAGGAAAAATACCCAACATGACACACCCTGACCAAAATACCCGTGTTCACCTGGTCAGGGCGTGACAATGTCCAAATAACTCCTTGTTGTTCGCGCGTTCAGTAAGCTACTCCAAATGTAGGAAGCGCGCGGACAATGTCACGACAAAAAGTAAAACAAAGTTGTATTTATGTTCGTTCAAACATGTCA
Organism: Salmo salar; assembly: GCF_965601325.2. Lineage (NCBI taxonomy): Eukaryota > Metazoa > Chordata > Actinopteri > Salmoniformes > Salmonidae > Salmo > Salmo salar. The sequence goes on along the minus strand of NC_138295.1, from coordinate 41,737,193 downwards.
AACTTTGTAAAACGTCAATCTTTAGGGCCTTTAGAACGTGAAGATTCAGTAATATTTCAACCGGACGGTTCCTGTGTCTTGAAAAACGTTTTGGAACAGAGGATCCACCCTCGTGAATGCAGGCCAATGAAGTGATGTCATTCCCTGCCTCACCAACTTCCCCACCTTCTCATTCAGTCTCTGTTCATCGTAGATGACTCAAACAACTTTGTAAAGACTGTTGACATCTAGTGGAAGCCTTAGGAAGTGCAAAATTATTACTACGTCACTGTGTATTCAATGGGAAACGACTTGAAGAGAGCCCATGCATCCAGATTTCCACTTCCTGGTAGGATTTCTCTCAAGTTTTTGCTTGCCATATGAGTTCTGTTATACTCACAGACACCATTCAAACGGTTTTAGAAACTTCAGAGTGTTTTCTATTGAAATCTACTATAGTAGCATTGGTTGGAAATATAGGAACGTTTGATGAATCTGTGGAACAATGGAGTTCTTACACAGAACGTTTTGAGTACTTTGTGTTGGCAAATGCAATTAAAGCAGAAGTCGTTGTGCCAACCTTTTTGACTGTTATGGGGGGAAAAACATTTAATCTACTGCGCAGCCTAGATATGGCTGCTCCAGTGTCCACTTGCATCTGTACTGCGTTTCCATCCAGTAGCGATGTCACCCAGTATCCGTGTCCGTTTTCTGAAATGGACAAAACATGCAAAGATTCTTCCCCTTCAGACAGGGTATCACAGTAACGCCTGAAAAACCTGGTGATAAATCATATGATGAAATTGTGGCTACCTTAAAAGGACATTATTCTCCCAAACCACTGATAATCTCAGAGAGATTCAGGTTTCATAAGAGAAATCAAGAGGAGGGGGGATCAATCTCACAGTTTGTGGCTGTATTGAAACAGTTATCTGAACACTGTGAATTTGGGAGATCAATGAGTGACACTATACGTGATAGGTTAGTGTGTGGCATGCGCAGCGAGGCAATTCAGAAGTGCCTTTTTACTGAGAGTAACTTAACATTGCAGAGAGCAATAGAAGTGAGTACGTCAATGAAAATGGCAAATAAAGACGCACAACAGCTAAGTGTATCGACCCAAGTGCATAAGGTGTCTACAGAGTTAAAAAACAAGGCAGGAGGTGGCAAGCCATGCTATCGCTGTGGGAAACCAGGTCACCAAGCAGAGGAGTGTTGGTGCTGCAAGACTGCAAAAGTTGTGGAAAAAAGGGTCACATCGAACGTGCATGTAAAAACAAAAAGAGACAATAAAACAAAAGTACTGAATAAAGAAAAAGCGACTTCAGGGAGTACAAAAAGGAAGTGCATAAAATGGAGCACACAGAGGATGAACAAAGTGATACCCTGTCTGAAGGGGAAGAATCTTTGCATGTTTTGTCCATTTCAGACAACGGACACGGATACTGGGTGACACCACTACTGGATGGAAACGCAGTACAGATGCAAGTGGATACTGGAGCAGCCATATCTTTGCTGTCTGAGGCTGTATACCAGAAGAAACTACATCACCTTACACTACAGCCCACAAAGATGACGCTGAAAACATACACTGGTGAGATTGTTCCAGTGAGAGGAAGCGTGATTGTTACAGTGGAGCTCAACAAACAGAAGGTAAAAATACCACTATACATTGTGAAAGGCAACCATCCAGCATTGCTAGGATGCAAATAGCTGTCTCTACTTTTGTCCAACGTAAAAAACACTATTTCAAATGTTGTTACATAAGACCGAATCGAGCCGGTCGGTCACAAATGGCTAACTGAGGAACTGTCAGTCACTGACCTAACAAGAGAAAAATAGCTGATGCACAACAACATTTAGAACTTGCACCTTGTGTATTCTACTATTCTAACCCTCAACAGTAAGTTGGGACCCTGACTTAGCTCCTAAAAAAAGGAGGGTTTGGGGCCCCCTAGAGGCCTGGGGCCCTTGTGTCGCTTATGCCTGGAGCAGGCCCTGTGACTCACCACCTACCTACTCATCCATCAGAGTACAGTGCATTCAGAAAGTATTCAGACCCCTTCCCTTTTTCCACATTTGTGATTTTTTTTTTAAATTTAACAAATTGTGTTTTTTTACATTGGATAAAAGTAGAAAATGACACCGACCATATTCAACAGTACGGGGAGAAAAAAAATGTATGAAATGTATGCACTCACTACTGTAAGTCGCTCAGGATGAGAGCGTCTGCTAAATGACTAAAATGTAAATGTAAACAGGTGTTGAGTGCTCATAAATTCGTGAGTTATTCTGTGCTCTGGCACACTCAGACGAGAGCGCTCTGAAATCGGAGTAGATAGCTAGTGCAAATTTACCAGCTACGTCTATCGACATTTGTCGCAGTGACATCATAAACATTCTATTGAAATAGTTACTTGCATAGTGGAGTCTTTTGTTTAGACATGTACAGTGAGGGAAAAAAGTATTTGATCCCCTGCTGATTTTGTACGTTTGCCCACTGACAAAGAAATTATCAGTCTATAATTTTAATGGTAGGTTTATTTGAACAGTGAGAGACAGAATAACAACAAAAAAATCCAGAAAAATGCATGTTAAAAATGTTATAAAATGATTTGCATTTTAATGAGGGAAATACGTATTTGACCCCTCTGCAGAAAATGACTTAGTACTTGGTGGCAAAACCCTTGTTGGCAATCACAGAGGTCAGACGTTTCTTGTAGTTGGCCACCATTTTTGCACACATCTCAGGAGGGATTTTGTCCCACTCCTCTTGCAGATCTTCTCCAAGTCATTAAGGTTTCGAGGCTGACGTTTGGCAACTCGAACCTCCAGCTCCCACCACAGATATGCTATGGGATTAAGGTCTGGAGACTGGCTAGGCCACTCCAGGACCTTAATGTGCTTCTTCTTGAGCCACTCCTTTGTTGCCTTGGCTGTGTGTTTTGGGTCATTGTCATGCTGGAATACCCATCCACGACCCATTTTCAATGCCCTGGCTGAGGGAAGGAGGTTCTCACCCAAGATTTGACGGTACATGGCCCCGTCCATCGTCCCTTTGATGCGGTGAAGTTGTCCTGTCCCCTTAGCAGAAAAACACCCCCAAAGCATAATGTTTCCACCTCCATGTTTGACGGTGGGGATGGTGTTCTTGGGGTCATAGGCAGCATTCCTCCTCCTCCAAACACGGTGAGTTGAGTTAATGCCAAAGAGCTCCATTTTGGTCTCATCTGACCACAACACTTTCACCCAGTTGTCCTCTGAATCATTGAGATGTTCATTGGGAAACTTCAGACAGGCATGTATATGTGCTTTCTTGAGCAGGGGGACCTTGCGGGCGCTGCAGGATTACAGTCCTTCACGGCGTAGTGTGTTACCAATTGTTTTCTTGGTGACTATGGTCCCAGCTGCCTTGAGATCATTGACAAGATCCTCCCGTGTAGTTCTGGGTTGATTCCTCACCGTTCTCATGATCATTGCAACTCCACGAGGTGAGATCTTGCATGGAGCCCCAGGCAGAGGGAGATTGACAGTTCTTTTGTGTTTCTTCCATTTGCGAATAATCGCACCAACTGTTGTCACCTTCTCACCAAGCTGCTTGGCGATGGTCTTGTAGCCCATTCCAGCCTTGTATAGGTCTACAATCTTGTCCCTGACATCCTTGGAGAGTCTTTGGTCTTGGCCATGGTGGAGAGTTTGGAATCTGATTGATTGATTGCTTCTGTGGACAGGTGTCTTTTATACAGGTAACAAGCTGAGATTAGGAGCACTCCCTTTAACCTCACTAGGGTATGTGGGACGCTAGCAAGTGAAATAGCAGGGCGCCAAATTCAAAACAAATTTCTCAAACATACAACTATTATACACCATTTTAAAGATAAACTTCTCATTAATCTAACCACAGTGTCCGATTTCAAAACGGCTTTACGGCAAAAGCATAGCATTAGATTATGTTCGGACAGCGCCTAAACAAGAAAAGCCACACAGCCGTTTTCCAAGCAATGAGAGGTGTCACAAAAACCAGAAATACAGCTAAAATGAAGCACTAACCTTTGATGATCTTCATCAGATGGCACTCATAGGACTTCATGTTACACAATACATGTATGTTTTGCTCGATAAAGTTCATATTTATATCCAAAAACCCCATTTTTACATTGGCGTGTAATGTTCAGAAATGTTTTGCCTCCAAAAACTTCCGGTGAATGAGCACATCACTTTACAGTAATACTCATTATAAATGTTGATAAAATATAAAAACTGTTATTCAAAGAATTATAGATAAACTTCTCCTTAATGCAACCGCTGCGTCAGATTTCAAAAACGTTTTACGGCGAAAGCACACTTTGCAATAATCTGAGTACAGAGCTCAGCCATCAAAGCAAGCTATACAGTTACCCGCCAAGTTCTGGAGTCAACACAACTCAGAAATAGTATTATAAATCTTCACTTACCTTTGCTGATCTTCGTCGGAATGCACTCCCAGGACTCCTACTTCCACAAGAAATGTTCATTTTGTTCGATAAACTCCATATTTATGTCCAAATACCTCCGTTTTGTTCGCGCGTTCAGATCACTATTCCAAAGGCATAATGCGCGAGTGCAAAACCCTAGACAAAAAGTCAGAAAGTTCCTTTACTGTTCGTAGAAACATGTCAAACGATGTTTAAAATAAATCCTTAGGGTCTTTTTGTCATAAATCTTCGATAATATTCCAACCGGCCAATAGCGTATTCATTACAGAGGAAAAAGAAGGAACGGCGCGTCTGCGTGACGCACAGTAAACAACTCATTGGCCTCAGGCAGTCCACTTGTTGAGTCAGTTCTTATTCTCTCCCCATTCACAGAAGAAGCATTAAACAACGTTCTAAAGACTGTTGACATCTAGTGGAAGCCTTAGGAAGTGCAAAATGATCCCTAAGTCACTGTATACTGTATAGGCAATCACTTGAAAAACTACAAACCTCAGATTTCCACACTTCCTGATTAGATTCGTCTCAGGTTTTTGCCTGCCATATGAGTTCTGTTATACTCACAGACATCATTCAAACAGTTTTAGAAACTTCAGAGTGTTTTCTATCCAAATCTACTAATAATATGCATATCCTACCTTCTGGGCCCGAGTAGCAGGCAGTTTAATTTGGGCACGCTTTTCATCCAAAATTCTGAATGCTGCCCCCTACCCTATTAAGAGTGTGCTTCTAATCGCAGCTCATTACCTGTATAAAAGACACCTGGGAGCCAGAAATCTTTCTGATTGAGAGGGGGTCAAATACTTATTTCCCTCATTAAAATGCTTATCATTTTATAACATTTCTGACATGGATTTTTCTGGATTTTTTTGTTGTTATTCTGTCTCTCACTGTTCAAATAAACCAACCAGATTCAATGTTAGCTAGCTAACATTAGGCTATAACTAGCAATGCAAATGGCTCTGAGAGACAAATAATATTACAACAAGATCATACACGTAACACTAGCAAGCAGGTACACTAGCAAGCAGGTACCGGAGCGCCAAGTCTAGGTCCGAAAGGCTCCTTAACAACTTCTACCCCCAAGCCATAAGACCGCTGAACAATTAATAAAATGGCCACCCAGACTATTTACATTGACCCCCCCCCCCCCTCCCCATCGGTACCCCCTGTATATAGCCTCTGTATTGTTCTTTTATTGTTACTTTTAATTGTATTTTTTTACTTCAGTTTATTTAGTAAATATTTTATTAACTCTATTTATTGAGCTGTATTGTTGGTTAAGGGCTTGTAAGTAAGAATTTCATGTTAAGGTCTAAACCTGTTCTATTCAGCACATGTGACAAATAACATTTTATTTTATTTTATTTGAACCCGATCTAACATCTCTGGAGAGACCTGAAAATAGCTGTGCAGCGACGCTCTCCATCCAACCTGACAGAGCTTGAGAGGATCTGCAGAGGAGAATGGGAGAAACTTCCCAAATACAGGTGCCAAGTTTGTAGCCTCATACCCAAGAAGACTCATGACTGTAATCTCTGCCAAAGGTGCTTCAACAAAGTACTGATTAAAGGGTCTGAATACTTATGTAAATGTATATGTCAGTTGTTTCTTTTTCATAAATATGCAAAAATTGTAAAAACAATTGAATCCATTTTAGAATAAGGCTGTAAAGTAAAACTAAATGTGACTTTTTCCACATTTAAATGTGGAAAAAGTCACGGGGTCTGAATTCTTTCTCGAATGCGCTGTATGCACTGTATGCACGAGACTACATGAGATGTGACAGTTAGGGTCGTCACATTTATAACCCTTTCATGGTGCTCCTTGGAAGTAGCCGTTTTTCAAATGATTTTGATCATAGAGCTATGTATATATACACGTAGGCTTACAGTTGAAGTCGGAAGTTTACATACACTTAGGTTGGAGTCAATAAAACTCGTTTTTCAACCACTCCACACATTTCTTGTTAACAAACTATAGTTTTGGCAAGTCGGTTAGGACATCTACTTTGTACATGACACAAGTCATTTTTCCAACAATTGTTTACAGACAGATTATTTCACTTAAAATTCACTGTATCACAATTCCAGTGGGTCAGAAGTTTACATACACTAAGTTGACTGTGTCTTTAAACAGCTTGGAAAATTCCAGAAAATTATGTCATGGCTTTAGAAGCTTCTGATAGGCTAATTGACATCATTTGAGTCAATTGGAGGTGTACCTGTGGGTGTATTTCAAGGCCAACCTCCAAGCTCTGCCTCTTTGCTTGACATCATGGGAAAATCAAAAGAAATCAGAAAAATAATTGTAGACCTCCACAAGTCTGGTTCATCCTTGGGAGCAATTTCCAAATGCCTGAAGGTACCACGTTCATCTGTACAAACAATAGTACGCAAGTATAAACACCATGGGACCACGCAGCCGTCATACCGCTCAGGAAGAAGACGCGTTCTGTCTCCTATAGATGAACGTACTTTGGTGCGAAAAGTGCAAATCAATCCCAGAACAACAGCAAAGGACCTTGTGAAGATGCTGGAGGAAACAGGTACAAAAGTATCTATATCCACAGTAAAACGAGTCCTATATCGACATAACCTGAAAGGCCGCTCAGCAAGGAAGAAGCCACTGCTAGTAAAGTTTTGAAAAACGTACTGTATTTGTTATTCAAATTAAAAGGCTAATGAATACTCGCCTTTGTGTAATGATTTAACTCCCACCACTTGTGGGGCATTTATTTTGAAGGCACGTATAAATAACAACTGCACGAGGATAGACAGTGACTGACAGGCTGACACTCACGTCACAGTTATATATAGTAGCTTGCTAGAAATTGCACAAAAAATTAGACAATGAATGTAGGGTGTTCCAGCAAGAGTGGACATCAAAATATTTCTTTATTGAGGTATCAGGGAAAGCTGTATGCTTTGTCTGCAAAGAGAGCATCGCTGTCTTGAAAGACTTCAACTTGTTCCGACACATTGCAGATGAAGCATGCAGAGAAATAGAGAAATATGTCTTCTGAGCAGAGGGCAGGTGCATCGAAGGACTTGCTTTCTCAGTTGCAAAAGCAGCAAGGACTTTTCACAAAACTGCATTCAGCAAACGACGGAATTGCGCAAGCCATTTGCTGAGGGCGAATTCATTAAATAATGTTTAATTGACTCTGCAGCAATACTTTGCCCTGACAAGAAAGAGCTGTTTGAACATGTTTCCCTTTCAAGACGAACAGTGACACGGCGTGTTGAGGACATCGCAAAGAACGTGGAACAACAGTTGAAAGACAAGGTAAAGGATTTCACATATTTCTCATTGATCCTGGATGAGAGCAGTGATGAACGTGACATGGCGCAGTTGTTGATAATCTCTACAAGGCATAAACCCAGACTTTGAAATTACAGAGGAGCTTGCTTCAGTGCAGTCAATGAAGAGCACAACTACAGGGAAAGATTTATCGGAGGAGGTTAAGAAGTGTGTGGCAATGCTGGGACTGAGTTTTAAAAAGTTATCCAATGTGACTACTGATGGGTGCCAAAACTTGACAGGAAAAACATTGGCCTTTTGAAAAGGATACAAGATCAAGTAGCTGAGCTGAACCCAGATCAGAAAATCATTTTCCTGCATTGCATTATTCATCAGGAGGTGCTCTGTAAGCGTGATCTGAAAATGAGCCATGTTGTGGATGCAGTCACTGGTAAACTTGTTGTGGATGCAGTCACTGGTGGTAAACTTCATAAGAGCAAAATCTTTAAACTACAGGCAGTTTGTCTCACTGTTGGAAGAGAGAGAGTCGGGTCATGCAGATCTCCCCTACCGCACAAATGTGACATGGGTGAGTTTGGGGAAGGTGCTTAGAAGGGTGTGTGATCTGAAGTCAGAGATTGCTGCATTTTTGCAAATGAAAGGAAAATATGTGGATTTCCCTCAACTGCAAGATAAAGAATGGTTGGCTGATTTTTCCTTCATCGTGGACATCATGGACCTCATGAATGAACTGAATTAAAAACGACAAGGAAAGGGCCTTTTTGCACATCAGATGTACAGCCTTGTCAAAGCCTTCAAGGGAAGATTACTCCTCCTGACCCGCCAAGTAGAAGCCAACAATCTCACCCACCTTCCGACACAACTAGTCTGTTCCCTATCAGATGACCAGCGGGAGAAGTTTACATTGCTGCTGCGTGCTTTCGAACGGCAAGTTTTCTCGTCGTTCTGAGGATTTCAAAGTGTTGGAAAATGACATGCTGTTGGTTTCCTCAGCTTTCACCTTCAATGTGGATAACGCTCCCACTGACCTGCAACTTGAGCATATCGATTTTCAGTCTGATGCAGTGATTGGAGAACTATTCAAAACAATGTCACTGACGAGGTTCTATGCATCTCTCGATGAACAAAACTTTCCAAAGATTAGGAGACATGCTCAGAAGATGTTTGTACTGTTTGGATCAACCTACGTATGTGAACAGACATTTTGAGTGAGGAATTAACAAGTCAAGGCATAGATCATCTCTCAGCAATCCTGCGCATAGCGACGTCAGAAACTATACCTGACTTTGTTGCTCTAGTCAATGCCCATCAGAGACTTCACTCCTCACACTGATTGAGTAGTTGAAATGTAATGTTGAGCTCTCACTCTCTTTCTTGTGTTTTTGTGCATACCCGTTAGCAAGAGTTCTGTCCGTGGTGCTGAATGCACGGTGTACTTTTCCCTCCGTGTAGTTCATTGCATGTTTAATAATGAAAATACCTACCAGAAGGAGACCATGGTTCATTTCTGTGCATGTTAAAAAAGTAAAATAAGTAGCATATCTGGATGGGATTTACAGGAGACATATTGGTCAACACAGTAATGTAATTTGATCCTGACCCGCGATGGCAAAAATATATTCTGTGGCCTTCCATGGAAAATAATTGCCCAGCCCTGGTGTAGAGGATAAATGATTATTTATTTCATTTTGTAAAGGATCTCAGTTGTTTCAGTAGTAGAGAAACAGTGGCCAAATATCTCCCCCTAGTGGTTGTAAGGAGACATTACCGACCTGTCTCTTGCCAGAGGTTCTTGTACAATCCCAAATCAAATCAAATTGTATTTGTCACATGCGCCAAATACAACAGGTGTAGATCTTACCATAAAATGCTTACTTACAAGCCCTTAACCTACAATGCTGTAGCGCCTTCTTCACCACACGGTCCACCCGCACAGACAGTGTGGTGAAGAAGGCGCAACAGTGCCTCTTCAACCTCAGGAGGCTGGAGAAATGTGGCTTGTCACCCAAAACCCTGACAAACTTTTACAGATGCACAATCGAGTGCATCCTGTCGGGCTGTATCACCGCCTGGTACGGCAACTGCACCGCCCTCAACCGCAAGGCTCTCCAGAGGGTGGTGTGGTTTGCACAACGCATCACCGGGGGAAAACTACCTGCCCTCCACAACACCTACAGCACCCGATGTCACAGGATGGCCAAAAAGATAATCAAGGACAACAACCACCCAAGCCACTGCCTGTTCACCCCGCTACCATCCAGATGGCGAGGTCAGTATAGGTGCATCAAAGCTGTGACTGAGACTGAAAAACAGCTTATATTTTAAGGCCATCAGACTGCTAAAAAGCAATCACTAACTCAGAGAGGCTGCTGCCTACATTGAGACCCTATCACTGGCCACTTTAATAAATGGATCATTAGTCACTTTAAACAATGCCACTTTAAATAAGGGCACTTTAATAATGTTTACATATCTTACGTTACTCATATCATATGTGAATACTGTATTTTATACCATCAATTGCACCTTGCCTATGCCACTGGCCATCGTTCATCCATGTATTTATATGTACATATTCTCATTCACCACTTTAGATTTGTGTGTATTAGGTAGTTGTTGGGGAAGTGTTAGATTACTTGTTAGATATTACTGCACTGTCAGAACTAGAAGCACAAGCATTTCGCTACACTCGCATTAACATCTGCTAACCATGTGTATGTGACCAATAAAATTTGATTTGATGTTGATTTGAAATAGAGTGAAGAAAATATTTACTAATAAAGTAAAGTAAAAAAATATATATAACACAATAAGATTACATAACAATAACGAGGCCATATACATGGGGTACTGGTACCCAGTCAGTGTGCGGGGTTACAGGTTAATTGAGGTAGTTTGTACATGTACAGTGGCCTGCGAAAGTATTCAGCCCCATTGGTATTATTTCTATTTTGTTGCCTACATCCTGGAATTAAAATAGATTGTTTGGGGGTTTGTATCATTTGATTTACACATGCCTACCGCTTTGAAGATGCAAGATATATTTGTTGTGAAACAAACAAGAAATGAGACCAAAAAACAGAAAACTTAATCATGCATAACTATTCACCCCCCAAGCCAATACTTTGTAGAGCCACCTTTGGCAGCAATTACATCTGCAAGTCTCTTGGGGTATGTCTCTATAAGCTTGGAACATCTAGCCACTGGGATTTGCTCCAGCTCCTTCAAATTGGATGGGTTCCGCTGGTGTACAGCAATCTTTATGTCATACCACAGATTCTCAATTGGATTGAGGTCTGGGCTTTTACTAGGCCATTCCAAGACATTCAAATGTTTGCCCTTAAACCACTCGAGTGTTGCTTTAGCAGTATGCTTAGGGTCATTGTCCTACTGGAAGGTGAACCTCCGTTCCAGTCTCAAATCTCTGGAAGACTGAAACAGGTTTCCCTCAAGATTTTCCCTGTATTTAGCGCCATCCATTATTCCTTCAATTCTGACCAGTTTCCCAGTCCCTGCCGATGAAAAACATTCCCACAGCATGACGCTGCCACCACCATGCTTCACTATGGGGATGGTGTTCTCGGGATGATGAGAGGTGTTGGGCTTGCGCCAGACATAGCGTTTTCCTTGATGGCAAAAAAGCTACATTTTAGTCTCATCTGACCAGAGCACCTTCTTCCATATGTTGGGGGAGTCTCCCACATGCCTTTTGTCAAACACCAAATGTGTTTGCTTATTTTTGTCTTTAAGCAATGGCTTTTTTCTGGCCATTCTTCCTTAAAGCCCAGCTCTGTGGAGTGTGCAGCTTAAAGTGGTCCTATGGACAGATACTCCAATCTCCACTGGAGCTTTGCAGCTCCTTCAGCGTTATCTTTGGTCTCTTTGTTGCTTCTCTGATCAATGCCCTCCTTGCCTGGTCCGTGAGTTTTGGTGGGCAGCCCTCTCTTGACAGGTTTGTTGTGGTGCCATATTCTTTCAATTCTTTTTTTGATGATGGATTTAATGGTGCTCCGTGGGATGTTCAAAGTGGCTGATATTTTTTTATAACCCAACCCTGATCTGTACTTCTCCACAACTTTGTCCCTGACCTGTTTGGAGAGCTCATTGGTCTTCATGGTTCTGCTTGCTTGGTGGTGCCCGTTGCTTAGTGGTGTTGCAGACTCTGGGGCCTTTCAGAACAGGTGTATATATATGGAGATCATGTGACAGATCATGTGACACTTAGATTGCACACAGGTGGATGTGTGCAATCTTTATTTAACTAATAATGTGACTTCTGAAGGTAATTGGTTGCACCAGATCTTATTTAGGGGCTTCATAGGAAATGGGGGGAATACCCACACCACTTTTCAGGTTTTTATTTTCATTTCACTTCTCCAATTTGACTATTTTGTGTATGTCCATGACATGAAATCCAAATAAAATCCATTTAAATTACAGGTTGTAATGCAACAAAATAGGAAAAACGCCAAGGGGGATGAATACTTTTGCAAGGCACTGTATGGTGCTATGCACATGTCCTTAATCTGGTTTTGTCTGACACAACTGAAATTGTCTTAGCAAGTGGGTCGCTGTTTGCTCTCCTTAACGACATTGCTGTGTTACTCCGTGAATCCTACCAAAGGATGAATGTGTGGGAGAAGAAGAGCCAGGACACGCAACACAGACGCCTGTCTCCAATCGGAGAAACACGCTGGTGGGCTAATGATAGTGCTTTGAAGAAGGTATTTGGATCCTTTGGAAAACCAGAGCAGGGTCTCTATGTTGAAGTACTCCTCACACTATCAGCCATACAAGGACAGGTCAACATGAAGACAACTCTTCGGGTGAAGGAAAGAGGATTTACTGAGGCTCTTCTCTGGTATAAGACGATACTGACAGCTCAAATATTTCTTTGGATATTTGAGAACACGTCACCACTGTCCAAATACCTGCAGACAAGTGGTATGGACATCCTGTCTGCTCATCAAATGGTTGTGGCTACACAGGAAACCCTGAAAGGCATGTCAAGAGACTTTGACACCATTAAGGCAACTACAGACACATTTGTTCAGTTTGCAAATAAGAAGATCAAAGAACAGGATGAGGACACAGAGCTGGAGGAGGTGGAAGTCACTCTGCCACAGAAAAGGGCAAGAAAGAAGAAAATCATGTCTGGAGAGATGGCTCAAGACGAAGCTTTGACAGAGGCAGAGAGTGCCTATAAAGTTCAAGTCCACAATCAAATTATGGATACAGTCACAGATAGTATCCACAGGCGAATTCTGTCTCATGGCATTTTATATGCTGACCTAGCCCTTCTGGACCCTAGAAACTTCTCCCAAATAACATCCAATGGTCTTCCAGAGACATTGCTTCAGCAAATGTTTGCTTCGATTTGATAGCCAAGCAACTTTTGACAATTTGCCGTATGTGCTGAGAAGCCTCACTGTACAGTGGAAAAGACTGAACATTTCAGGATTGGAGGAATACATGACCAGGACAGTGGAGGATGGCCCTAATGGAAATGAAGATGAGGTGGAAATGAAGAATAAATGCTGCTCATCCTGCAAAGATTGTCCACTGTGTTGTTACCAGATGCTGAGACGGTACAACCTGCTGACTGATGCATACCATATCCTTGGCCTTGGATACAAGTTCCTACTCACCCTCTCAGTTACCCAAGTAGATTGTGAGCAAAGTTTTTCTACCTTAAATTATATCAAGAGCAGACTCAGGAGCACTCTCTCACAAGAACACCTAGAGGCCTTCATGCTGATGGCCACCGAGAAGGACATCCTAATGGCCCTGGATACTTTAGTTTAGTTTATTAATTCGACCATTTTAAAAAACAAGCACACATAAAACATTGAAAAAGCCATACATGCACATGAATAAAATCATCGAGGATAACACATTAAAGTCTGGGACTTATTTCCATTGTGGTCCTCTTGAGACAAGATGGCTAGACAAGATCGAACACAGTATGGCAGTGAAATAATAAAACAAAAACAGAGAAGAAGAACCTCTATCTCATCATTGCAGTTACATCATAGGGGTTATCCATATGGGCACAGAAGACATCAAACATATTTTGGCTTTCTTTTTAAAGCTGCCCAGAGAGGATGTTTTTTTTTTTTGACATGGTGATCGATAGAGTTGCAGAGAAAAGCCATGACCATTATTTTACTCCTACATTTCCGTCTCTTTTTCCTATCTGTAATATTGCTGTCCAGTACTTTGACAGAGTGAAGCCAGCCAGCTGACCCTGAGCAGCAGTTAGACAGTTCTATGCTTCAGTGAGTATTGTGGATATTATAGCATCTCTTTTTTACTCTAGGCTTCAGGTGATGTAGATGAATCATGACTCATGATGGCTTGTGCTGCTCTCTTACAGGCAACATTATATGTTTGGAGAGGTGTTCAACCATTGTTTTTTAGAAGGTGTACTCCCATGACACTAAGCCAGCCAACTGACCCTGAGCAGCAGTTAGACAGTTCTATGTCTCAATGAGTATTGTGGATATTTTTGAATCTCATTTTCACTCTGGGCTTCATGTGATGTGAGGTGTGTGTTCTGTAGAAGTTTTATAACAATGTGCAGTGTTTGTGTGTGTGTTCTGCTGCCTTTTTAAAGTAGTACTGCAATAGTGATCAATGGTTGTGATGCAGCTAGGTGGCTGTATTAAGGGCTGGTCGTGTGTGTACGTGCGTGCATTAGCAGGGCGGCCGTGGTGGAGTATTCGGGGGCCGGTTCTGGTGGGTCGATCTGGATCAAAGTCCAGGGCCGTTTTTTACTCCCAGTCCGTCCCTGGATGGGAGAAGTTTAACCACTCTCAAATTCATAGACAGAGACATGGATGCAAGGACTAACCATCCATGATATTGAAATTATAGTTTTAACCATGTTTTGAGGCTATATATGGTTTACAAATGTTGGAGTAAAACAAGCTTATATTTTGCGGTCTGATAGGGTAGAACAGTTGATCTATGCTCTTGAGGCCTTCATAAGGTATATACACTACCGGTCTGAAGTTTTAGAACACCTACTCATTCAAGGGTTTTTCTTTATTTTTACTATTTTCTACATTGTCGAATAATAGTGAAGACATCAAAACAATTAAATAACACATATGGAATCATATAGTAACCAAAAAAGTGTTAAACAAATCAAAATATATTTTATGTTTGAGATTCTTCAAATAGCCACACTTTGCCTTGATGACAGCTTTGCACACTCTTGGCATTCCCTTAACCAACTTCACCTGGAATGCATTTCAATTAACAGGTGTTCCTTCTTAAAAGTTCATTTGTGGAAATAATGTACAGTCGAATTTGTGGAATTTTAATGCGTTTGAGCCAATAATATGTGTTGTGAAAGGTATGGGTGGTATACAGAAGATAGCCCTATTTGGTAAAAGACCAAGTCAATATTATGGCAAGAACAGCTCAAATAAGCAAAGAGAAACGACAGTCCTTCATTACTTTAAGACATTGAGGTCAGTCAATACGGAACATTTCAAGAACTGGCTGAACTGATGAAACTGGCTCTCATGAGGACCACCACAGGAAAGGAACACCCAGAGTTACCTCTGCTGCAGAGGATAAGTTCATTAGTGTTACCAACCTCAGAAATTGCAGCCCAAATAAATGCTTCAAAGAGTCCAAGTAACAGACCCATCTCAACATCAACTGTTCGGAGGAGACTGTGTTAATCAGGCCTTCAAGGTTGATTTCCTGCCAAGAAACCACTACTAAAGGACACCAATAAGAAGAAGAGACTTGCTTGGGCCAAGAAACTTGAGCAATGGACTTTAGACCGGTGGAAATTTGTCCTTTGGTCTGGAGTCCAAATGTGAGATTTTTGGTTCCAACCGCTGTGTCTTTGTTAAACGTGGTGTGGGTGAACGGATGATCTCTGCATGTGTATTTTCCACCGTAAAGCATTGAGGAGGAGGTGTTATGGTGTGGGGGTACTTGCTGGTGACACTGTCTGTAATGTATTTAGAATTCAAGGCACACTTAACCATCATCGCGACCACAGCATTCTGCAGAAATACACCATCCCATCTGGTTTGGGCTTAGCGGGACTTTCATTTGTTTTTCAACAGGACAATGACCCAACACACCTCCAGGCTGTGTAAGGGCTATTTTACCAAGAAGGAGAGTGATGGAGTGCTGCATCAGATGACCTGGACTCCACAATCCCCCGACCTCAACCAAATTGAGATGGTTTGGGATGAGTCAGACCGCAGAATGAAGGAAAAGCAGCCAACAAGTGCTCATCATATGTGGGAACTCCTTCGACTGTTGGAAAAGCATTCCAGGTGAAGCTGGTTGAGAAAATGCCAAGAGTGTGCAAAGCTGTCATCAAGGGAAAGGGTGGCTATTTGAAGAATCTCAAATGTAAAATATATTTTGCTTTATTTAACACTTTTTTGATTACTACATATGTGTTATTTCGTGGTGTTGTCTTCACTATTATTCTACAATGTAGAAAATAGTAAAAATAAAGAAAAACCCTTGAATGAGAAGGTGTTATAAAACTTCTGACCGGTAGTGTATAATGGATTTATAAGTCCAAAAATGTATGTAGCAGCTAAGGATTCTAGCTTTAACCATTACGCCAAAAGATCCAAATCTTTTGAAGGGGTCTCTAGATGTTGAGTTAAGGTCGTTACATTACCCCCTTCATTAGAGGGAGTGTGTCCCGCAATACCAAGTTCCTGGTCTGTACATGCCTCTCAGATGGGCTTACGGGCACCATCCCACTTCTGACACCAATGTAGCAAACAGCGGGGAAGGGAAGCGAACCCTGGTCACTGGCGTGAAAGGCAAACACCTACTTGGTGGGAATAGAAACATCACTCATATAGCCAGGATCGCAAAAATACTATAAAACTGTATATTATCGCATACCCAAAAAGCCTACTATTTAGAATGGAATATGGGTATTCGGACACAGCTTCACTATATATATGTATCTCTCTTTCATTTAATCTCTTACTATCTTAGTCATTCTCCTCTTTCTTTCTCTCTATCTCGGTCACTTGCTCTTACCATGATAAGCTTCTCCCCGCTGATCTCAGCAGTAAAACGGTACTGGGGGAACGGAATAGCAATCTTGCCACCTTCCATGGTGAAGGTGGTCTAAGAAGGACAAAAAAAGTTCAGATCTTTGAATGACAACTTCTAGAATACTTTAGCTGATATTCAATGATTTTAATAAGCATATTCAATCATTCACTCGTTCATAAATTCCCTCACTGTGAATTTGGAGTGTCTCATAGTCTCTAACTCACACTACTTTTCGATGGTGAATTTGTTAGTCCAGGTCCAGTTTGGGATCACCTGAGACCAGGTGAAATCATCCCCCTCCTGAAGCACCTCTGTTATCACCTTGATGTCTGTCTTGGCATTGGCAAAACCTATGGGAAGAGTACATAATGGTAGGGTTATAATTGATCAATAATATCTATCTATCTACTGTATCTATCTGTCTGTCTCTGTCTGTCTATCTGCCTGCCTATCTAGGGTTAGGTTGAGCTAAGGTAGGGTAGGGTTATGTTTAGGGGTAGGGTTAGTTGGGAAGTATTGATGAGATTTTGAGGTTAACAACAATGTTCTGTGCAATACCCTAATTCAAAATATTGTTGAGTGTTTTGACTTACCAATTGCCTCTAGAAACTCATCATAGTTTTCCTGACTTTCGAGCTCGTACTTCCCAGAGAATGCCATGGTGGTGAAGCAATGTAGAACAGTGAAGACAAGAGCCAGGTGCCAGACAAGAGCCAGGTGAGACCTGACAGGAACTCTAGAAAGGTGTGGATTTCTGCTTCTTTTGAAAGAACAAAATGTTTCTCATCCAACGTTCAGTGGCTCACTGCCAAAAGAGCCTCATTCTCTTCCTCCACACATAGGCCAACCTGACTGCAGCACAGAAAGGCCCAAAGAGGATGTATGTAGACTACACGCCAGTCATGCCAACTTGTCATTATATTGCCAATGCAATGACGGAATGTTGTTGTATGCAGAAACAGTCAGGCACTCAAGTGTTGTGCTCAGAAATGTCACCTATCCTATTCAGTATTGGGTTGCTGTTGCTTTAAGAAATGAGTGAGCTTGAGGTGTTGATGTGGTATGGGATGTGATTGAGTCATACAGAACAGAGCAAGTATTTGCGCATGTTTGTGCAGTATGAGAGACAGAGGTTCCTAATAAGATGCACTGCACATTGTAATAGTATTGCTTATACTACCCCTACGGCGGTCTCTCCCAGAGCCATATATTTAATATAGGGATCTGGTCCATCTTATTCAGTGATAAGGTCCCAAGTCAGTATTGATGAAAAAGATAACCTTGGTTTAGAAACCGATACAGAAACGTAGTTGAGATAATAACAACTGAAGTTCAAGGCTTGATGACACTGGCTGTACTGATGACTAGTTCTGAGTCGTGCTTTTCAGTGAATGTCCACCTGGTGGCGAACGTCACCACTGGTCATCCTCAGCATACAGAACAGGCAGCAGCAGGCTCTGCAACTACAGATCCCCCCAACAACAGGCTAGCGTGGGCGAATTCAAACTGAATTTGTAAACTAGAGTGCTCTAGGGAGCTGTAGTTGCAAATATAGTAGGGTGAGCTGTAGTTCTAAATATGACCAGTGGTAGAAAAAGTACTCAATTCTCATACTTCAGTAAAAGTAAATATACCTTAATAGAAAATGACTCAAGTAAAAGTGAAAGTCACCCGGTAAAATACTACTTGAGTAAAAGTCTAAAAGTATTCGGTTTTAAATGTACTTCAGTATCAAAGTAAATGTATGTCACGCCTGCTCCCGCTCCTCCTCGGGCGCCAGGCTACCTGTCATCATAAGTTCCTGTTACCATCATTAAGCTCAGCTGTGCTCATTGGACTCACCTGGACTCCTTCACTTTGTTGATTTCCCCTGCATATATGTCTGCTCCTCTGTGTTGTTCCCTGTAGTAGCATTGTTTGTCGTGTCGTGTTTATGTTCAGACTCTGTTCTTGTTCCGTTGCATGTCCGTCTATATTAAATGGTTCACTCCCTGTACCTGCTTCTCATCTCCTGCGTTGGGCATTACAATGTAGTTGCTAAAATATACTTAAGTATCAAAAGTAAAAGTATGACTAATTTAAAATTCCACATATTAAAGCAAACCAGACGGCACAATTTTCTTGTATTTTTCATTTACGGATAGCCAGGGTCACACTCCAACACTTAGACATCATTTATTAAAAACAACGCAAGTGAGTCTGCCAGTAGGGAGGGATGACTAGGGATGTTCTCTTGATAAGTGTGCGAATTGGACCATTTTTTTGTCCTGCTAAGCATTCAAAAAGTAACGAGTACTTTTGGGTGTCAGGGAAAATGTATGGAGTAAAAAGTACATACTTTTCTTTAGGAATGTAGTGAAGTAAAAGTTGTCAAAAATATAAATAGTAAAGTACAGATACCCCAAAGTATTTTTACTTAATTACTTTACGCCACTGGATATGACCACCAAAATACACAACATGAAACACGCATGATAATTGTTACAATGTCAGTCATTGTGATGTGACAACCGCTATGCTAGTGTAAGGGGCTTAATACAGTTGTATTCCAGCCACTAGGGGGTACTCTTGTGAAGCCCATGGGAAATAAAGAAATATACTTTAAGTGAATTGGAAAGAGTAAATGTAAAACTAAAGAAAGACTGTAAACCGCTGTTACCTGTGCTGACATGATTACAAGTGAAGTAAACAGTACTTTTCGCGTTGTAGTTTATATGATAAGCTCATTGGAAGGGTAACAAATTTGGAGGCACCACTGAGATTTATTTTCATGTAAGCACCGGCCCATATTCCTGGAACGGACAACGAGTGAGAGACATTGGGAGAGTAGCTAGCTAGCTAACGTTAGCAGGCTAACCACCTAACGGAGTGTAGCTATCTTGCCATTGCCTGCATTGTCGTTGTTGCCACTCAATATGAGTCGAGAGAGGGAAACGTTGTTGGATGAAATCAAACAGAGTTTATGGACTTTAACCTGTTGGGGCTAGGGGGCAGTATTTGCACGGCCGGATAAAAAACGTACCCGATTTAATCTGGTTACTACTCCTGCCCAGAAACTAGAATATTCATATAATTTTGGATAGAAAACACTCTAAAGTTTCTAAAACTGTTTGAATGGTGTCTGTGAGTATAACAGAACTCATATGGCAGGCCAAAACCTGAGAAGATTCCATGCAGGAAGTGCCCTGTCTGACAATTTGTTGTCCTTCTAGGTTATCTCTATCAAAAATACAGCATCTCTGCTGTAACGTGACATTTTCTAAGGCTTCCATTGGCTCTCAGAAGGCACCAGAAAGTGGAATGAGAGCTCTGCAGTCTCTGGGCTAAGTACAGCAGCTCTGTTTCTTACTGGCCTGCCTGGGGACAGTGACACTGGAGATGCACGTTCATGTGAATTCTCCATTTTGTTCTTTCAGTCTTTGAACAAATACAACGTCGCCCGGTTGGAATATTATCGCTATTTTACGAAAAAATCGCATAGAAATTGATTTTAAACAGCGTTTGACATGCTTCGAAGTACGGTAATGGAATATTTTGAAATGTTTTGTCACGAAATGCGCCCGCGCGTCACCCTTCGGAAAGTTACCTGAACGCATGAACAAAACGGAGCTATTTCAATATAACTATGGATTATTTCGAATCAAAACAACATTTGTTGTTGAAGTAGAAGTCCTGGGAGTGCATTCTGACGAAGAACAGCAAAGGTAATCCAATTTTTCTTATAGTAAATCTGAGTTTGGTGAGGGCCAAACTTGGTGGGTGTCAAATTAGCTAGCCGTGATGGCTGGGCTATCTACTCAGAATATTGCAAAATGTGCTTTCGCCGAAAAGCTATTTTAAAATCGGACACCGCGATTGCATAAAGGAGTTCTGTATCTATAATTCTTAAAATAATTGTTATGTATTTTGTAAACGTTTATCGTGAGTAATTTAGTAAATTCACCGGAGGTTTGCGGTGGGTATGCTAGTTCTGAACATCACATGCTAATGTAAAAAGCTGGTTTTTGATATAAATATGAACTTGATTGAACAAAACATGCATGTATTGTATAACATAATGTCCTAGGAGTGTCATCTGATGAAGATCATCAAAGGTTAGTGCTGCATTTAGATGTGGTTTTGGTTTTTGTGACATATATGCATGCTTTGAAAATGGCTGTGTGATTATTTTTGGTAGGGTACTCTCCTGACATAATCTAATGTTTTGCTTTCGCTGTAAAGCCTTTTTCGTGACAAAAAAATTCTAAATATTCCATTACCGTACTTCGAAGCATGTCAACCGCTGTTTAAAATCAATTTTTATGCCATTTTTCTCGTAAAAAAGCGATAATATTCCGACCGGGAATCTGTGTTTTAGTACAAAGAGAGAGAAAATAAAAACATGGGGTCGCCTCGTGCACGCGCCTCAGTCTCGATGTCCTCTGATAGACCACTTACCAAAGGCGCTGATGTTTTTCAGCCAGGGGCTGCCTCGACATCATTCAGCTTTTTCCCGGGTTCTGAGAGTCTATGGGAGCCGTAGGAAGTGTCACGTTACAGCAAAGATCCTAAGTTTTCAATAAAAAGAGTCAAGAAGCCCAAGGAATGGTCAGAGAGGGCACTTCCTGTACAGAATCTTCTCAGGTTTTTGCCTGCCATATGAGTTCTGTTATACTCACAGACACCATTCAAACAGTTTTAGAAACTTTAGGGTGTTTTCTATCCAAAGCCAATAATTATATGCATATTCTAGTTTCTAGGCAGTAGTAATAACCAGATTAAATCGGGTACGTTTTTTATCCGGCCGTGTAAATACTGACCCCTAGCCCTAACAGGTTAACGAGAGTCTTGTCTTTTAAAATGGTGTAAAATAGTCATATGTTTGAGAAATTGAAGTTATAGCATTTATGAGGTATTTGTATTTCGCGCCACACGATTCCACTGGCTGTTGACTAGGTGGGACGCAAGCATCCCGCCTTGCCCAGGGAGGTTAACTGAGGACAATTTACGGCACTTGTGTGTACGTTGTGGAATAGGAGGTGTAGATGACTCTGAAGTAAAAGGAAAGAGCCATCGCGCTTTGCGACGCAAATTGATGGAAGATTACTGTGAGAATGAGGATTTAATGGAATCAGAGGATGAGGGAATGTCTTGGCTGCTTCAACTGAAAGACGAAATCAAAGGAATATCGGCCTCTGAGGATACTGTGAAAAGTCTGCCTACAAGTCCCAGCAAGTCGGCGCCAACGAGGCAAGTGGACTGCGAACCCAGCGGAGAGACGGGAGCTGTGGCAGAACGAAAAGAAGAGGGAGGGGCTCCTCAGCCCAGCAGAGAAGTGGACTCAGCTCCAGAAAGGCACCTGCCACAGAGAGAGAATGGAGTGAGTATGTCCAGTTATAAAGACTTTAAAATTCATGGACAGATCGGAGATCAGAATCAAAAAGATAAGCTCAGCTTCAGCAGCCTAGAACATCAGATTGAAAATGGACAGAGAAAAGGGTACCATGAATTAGAAATCATAGAAGCAGTAATCAGAGCTGTGAGCCCAGGGCTTAAGATGAGGAGTTATCTGGAGGGAAAAACAGACATGACACTACACACTAAGGCAAATCTTGAGGACATGTTATGCAGAGAAGGATGCTACTGAACTGTATCACAAGTTGACTAAAGCAACACAAGAGCCGGGAGAGTCTGCCTTGGACTTCCTAGTCCGAGTCTTTGACCTGAGACTGAAAGTGTTATCAGCCTCAGCTCGTGCCCAATCAGGACTGAAATATGGCACAGAGTTAGTCAAGAGCCAATGCCTGTAGGCCATTGTTACAGGATTAACAAATGATAATGTCAAGGCAAAGATGAGAGTGCATCTCCAGAATATTAACAACAGTGATGAACTGTTGCTTGAGAAAATGCAAATTGCCCAGGGCAATGAAAGCGAACGCATGCAAAAGGCCAGGATTTCCCGTAAATTCACACCCACATGAGTGAATGCAGTACAGAGTGAGGATAACGGGGATAGCGGAGAGGAATGTGCACAGGCAGAGCCCTCACAGACCACACTCCGAAAACAAAATAAATATAATCCTCTCCTGAGTAAAATTGATGCGAGCAATGAAGCAATCAAAGAACTGACCTGTCAGGTTGCCTCATTAGTACAGTCAGTGCAGGGCCAGGGTGACAGTTCAGTTAGGAATCGCTCCAACAGAAAACCAAGTCCAACCAACAGGTAGAAAAGAAAATTCAAAAGTTGTTATGAGACTGGTCAACAGACTTGTCATCATTGCTACAAATGTGGCAGTGATAGCCATTGGGCAGTAGGATGTAGGATCAGGGGCAACGCACATCCATCGGGAAAAGCCTGGGGGGAATCTCAGGGGGAATCTCAGAGTTGAAGTTGTGTTCATTGTGTCATAAATCTGCCTATTGTTCCAAAGTGTGACAACAGGATAATTGGAAAAAGCATCAACCTACATGTAAGACTGCCCGCAAGACTGACCACAACTCCCCTTGTCCCATGACACAGAAAGAGTGGGGGCCAACTACCCCAGCTACCACAGGACATTGTAATATAGCACAGCTCATTGGTAAAAAATGTCAAGTGTGGTGTTATATGGAGGGTGTAAAGACTCTAGCACTATGGGACACTGGCTCAGGTATCCATCATAAGTAAGGATTGGAGAAAACTTAATTTGCCACGCACACAAATTGGCAGAAATCATGGGCAATACAGAGAAACAGGATCTGAGGGCAGACAATGGCACTGAAATTCCCTTTCTGGGTTGGATGGACATTTGCTTTGGTTTGCTTGATTCCAAAGCTGAGGTCATTGCAGGAAAACAGTTGAGGGTTCCGATATTAGTCACAAATGAAAGACTGGATAAACCAATCATTGGGTTTAATGTAATTGAAGAAATAGTTAAATCAAAAAGTAACAAGGAGCCCTCAGAGCTGATGTATACAGTAAAGATGCTTAGAAGTGCACTTAAGCTAGGACAGGGAAAGGCAAAGACTCTACTCGATCTGCTTCAGCACTCAGAGTACACGGAGGAATGCTTGCTTACAGCAGGCAGACGTGATGTTGTCATTCCAGGTGGACAAACAAAAAGGATTCATCCTGTATCCCAAGACGGGCTCACTTCAATGATGAAATTGTGTTATTTGAACCGGACGTGAGAGTGATCTGGGGCTTGGACCTACAAAGTCAGGTCGTGAAACCATCAAAACGGCCATCTCGAAAAGTTGACATTGCAGTAGTGAATACTTCCAAGCATGACATTACCTTACCAAGACAAACAGTGATAGGGACATTATAGAGAGTAGTAGCATGTCACCCGGTTCCTGTGCCCAGTGGAGAAAAGGTAACTGTAGCACAGATTCAGGACAGATCCCCACCGGAGCCTGGCCCTGACAACGGTCAAATAGAGTGGTGGGACCTACCTGTAGAGGTTCAGCACTTGAGCCAAGAGATACAAGAATTAGTCAAACGGATGCTCAGAGAGGAATCAGCTGTTTTCACCAAAGATGACATGGACATAGTGTGTATTGAAAATCTCAGAATGGAGATAACATTGACTGATAACATACCAGTGGCAAAGAGATACAACGGTGTGCCACGCCCCTTGTATGCTGAGGTGAAAAGCCACCTTCAGGGGCTCCTGAACAAATACTTTATCAGGAATTCAACTTCGTCTTACGCATCACCTTTGTTCTGCATACGGAAAAAGGATGGGAGTTTAAGACTTTGTGTTGATTACAGGGGATTGAACAAGAAGACTGTTCTGGACAGGCATCCCATACCCCGTATACAGGAAATACTTGATGGTTTGGGAGGAAACTCATGGTTTACAGTTTTAGATCAAGGAAAGGCATACCACCAAGGCTTTGTGGGAGAGAAGTCCAGAAAATACACTGCCTTCAGCACCCCTTGGGCCTTATATGAATGGAATAGAATTCCCTTTGACTTATCAAACAGTCCCTCTGCCTTCCAACGAAGCATGGAGGAAAGTTTAGAGGGGATAAGAGATAGAATCTGTATACCATATTTGGATGACATTTTTATTTTTAGTCAGTCATTTGAACAACATGTGGAAGATGTCCGTCAGGTACTCAGGCAGCAAAATAAATGGGGTGTTAAACTCAGGGCTGATAAGTGTGACCTATTCAAGAATGAGGTCCGTTATTTAGGAAAGATTATTTCTGCTGAGGGTTACAGAATGGATGTTAAAGAAATTGTAGCAGTGTAAGAACTGGTAAACAGGCCACCAACAAACGTGAGAGAGCTGAGGAAACTACTGGGGTTTCTAGGGTACTATAGGGGTTATGTACAGAACTTTTCACAACATGCGAAATGTCTCTATGACTTACTAGCAGTGAAGTTGGAGACCCCAGCATACGGGAAGCGAAGGGCCAAGGTAGCTATGCAGTCTGGACAGGCTCTGCCCCACCAGAAAGTAATATGGGAGGATGCTCACCAGAGAGCATTAGAACACTTGGTGAGTGTGTTGACTAATCCACCTGTGCTTGCTTGCCCAGATTTTAAGGACCCTTTTATCCTGCATGTCGATGCCTCTGAAGAGGGATTGGGAGGGGTGTTATACCAATGAGAAAGTGGCAAACTGAGAGTCATTGGATATGGCTCCCGCACCCTGACTCAAGCAGAGAGAAACTATCACCTTCACTCAGGGAAACTGGAATTCTTGGCCCTCAAATGGGCAGTGACTGAGCGGTTCCGAGATGGCCTATTTTATGCACCCTCTGTGACAGTGTACAGTGATAATAACCCCTTGACATATGTACTAACTACAGCAAGACTGAATGCCACCGGTCATCGCTGGGTGGCAGAGTTGTCTGACTTTAATCTCACACTGAAGGATCGTCCTGGAAAGGTAAACACTGACGCAGACTTTCT
Source organism: Salmo salar (assembly GCF_965601325.2). Lineage (NCBI taxonomy): Eukaryota > Metazoa > Chordata > Actinopteri > Salmoniformes > Salmonidae > Salmo > Salmo salar. Next base: position 41,711,537 of record NC_138295.1, on the reverse strand, counting down.
GTCACGCTCTCCTTTGCATGCTGAACATTACATGGAAGAATGCACAGAGAAACACTCATTTCAAATGGTTAAAGCAACACTCAATAATGTTCAGACACAACAGAATGACTGTGTAACGTGGATATCCACGGTCACACTAAGGCCATCAGTGCAAGATGAGCTGTCATGGTGGGGGGGAACAGTTACAGACTGACTGTCTCCACACGATATCATGCAGGCTCAGTTAAAGGATGCGGCTGTATCGAGAATCCTTGAACTGAAAAGTCAAAGGACTAAGCCTAAACCAACAGAATGTCAACAAGAGTCATACAAAGTCAAACAGTTACTGCAAGAGTGGAACAGGCTCCATGTCTCACCAGATGGATTATTACAAAGGAAAACAGCAAAAAGGACACAAGTTGTAGTACCAAGTCAGTGTAGAGCACTGATTTACAAGTACTTACACACTGAAATGGCCCATCTAGGAACAGAAAGAGTGTTGAACTTAGCACGAGAACGCTTTTATTGGCCGCGCATGCAACATGACATTGAACACTTTATCACCAAAGTGTGTAAGTGTATCAAACAAAAGAAACCCAGTGTAATAACTAGGGCCCCAATGCAACATGTACGAGCTACAGCTCCTTTCGAGATGATTTCAATTGAGTATGTGCATTTGGAGAAAAGCAGAGGGGGCTACGAGTACATTTTAGTTATTTTAGATAACTTTGCACAAGCCTACCCCACCAGAAATAAGTCAGGGAAATCTGCAGCAAAAAAACTTTTCGATTATTATTTCACAAAGTTTGGCTTTGTGTCAAAAATCCATCATGATCAGGGAAGAGAGTTTGAAAATCAGTTATTCAGAGCTTTGCAGAACTGTACGGGAATAGCCAATACCAGAACCTCTCCATATCACCCACAGGGGAATCCGGTGGAGAGATTTAACTGTACACTGTTGTCAATGTTGCGCACACTAGATGAAGAGAAAAAGGCCAACTGGGGTGATTATCTGAACAAGGTCATTCATGCATATAGTTGTACCACCAGTGGTTTCTCACCGTATTTCCTGCTATTTGGAAGGGCTCCACTGCTACCTGTTGACCTTGTCTTTGGGAAACAGATAAAGGAACAGGAGAAATCATAGCAGGATTATGCTAAGAAGTGGCAGCAACAGATGGCTGAAGCCTATGACATTGCCAGTAGAAACATTGAGAAATCAACAGCAAAGGGAAACGCCTACTACGATTGGAAGAAAATGAGTTTGGTTTTGGTCTCAGGGGATCGTGTACTGGTGAGGAACATGTCAGAACGTGGGGGGCCTGGAAAGCTAAGATCACACTGGGAGGACCAAATACATGTGGTGGTAACCAGGAAAGGTGATGATAGCCCTGTCTATGAGGTCAAACCCGAGAGGGGTAAAGGCAGGGCCCGGGTTCTGCATCGCAATATGCTCATGTCATGTAATTTCCTACCATTTGAGGAACCTGTTGAAACACCCAGTAGAGGTCTGTGGAGAAGGGAACCACCCCAGCAAAAGCATCAAAATGGGGAGAGCGCTGAGTCTGAGAGCTCAGATGAGGATTCTTATCCAGTATTCATCAATAGGTCATGTAGGGATGAAGAGAGCAGACAGAGTAGCACACAACTAGTATCAGATAATAGTGAGGAACGGGGTCAGACTGATAGAAACTTCACTGTGAAGGAGTGCCAGCCAGTCCTCAGAGAGAGCCCAGAGAGGACAGGGGTAAATATGGAAACAGTAGAGGGCTCAGAGACTCAATCATGTCATGAATGGACATATAGTGCCTTTGGAAAGTATTCAGACCCCTTGACTTTTTCCACATTTTGTTTAGTTACAGCTTTATTCTAAAATTGATTAATTAAAACAATTTCCTAAGCAATCTACACACAATACCCCATAATGACAAAGCAAAAACAGTTTTTTAGAAATGTTTGCAAATTTATACAAAATAAAAAACAGAAATACCTTATTTACATAAGTAATCAGACCCCTTGATATAAGACTCGAAATTGAGCTCAGGTGCATCCTGTTTACATTGATCATCCTTGAGATGTTTCTACAACTTGATGTGGTAAATTCAATTGATTAGACATGATTTGGCACACACCTGTCTATATAAAGTCCCACAGTTGACAGTGCATGTCAGAGCAAAAACCAAGCCATGAGGTTGAAGGAATTGTCCGTAGAGCTCCGAGACAGAACTGTGTTGAGGCAGAGATCTGGGAAAGGGTATCAAAACATTTCTGTAGCATTGAAGGTCCCCAAGAACACAGTGGCCTCCATCATTCTTACATAAAAAAGGTTGGAACCACCACTCTTCACCGACCAAACTGAGCAATCAGGGGAGAAGGGCCTTGGTCAGGGAGGAGACCAAGAACCCGATGGTCACTCTGACAGAGCTCTAGAGTTCCTCTGTGAAGATGGTAGAACCTTCCAGAAGAACATTCCAGAAGAACAACCATTTCTGCAGCACTCTACCAATTAGGCCTTTATGGTAGAGTGGCCAGACGGAAGCCACTACTCAGTAAAAAGGCACATGACAGCCCACTTGGAGAAAACCTGTTTTTCAGCAGCAGGGAGACTAGTGGGCAAAGGTGAACGGAGCAAAGTACAGAGAGATCCTTGAGGAAAACCTGCAGCAGAGCTCAGACTGGGGTGAGTGTTCACATTCCAACAGGAGAATGACCCTAAGCACACAGCCAAGACAACGCAGGGGTGGCTTTGGGACAAGTCTTTCAATGTCCTTGAGTGGCCCAGCCAGAGCCCGGACATGAACCCGATCGAACATCTCTGGAGAGACCTGAAAATACACTACCGGTCAAAAGTTTTACAACACCTACTCATTCAATGATTTTTCTTAATTTTTACTATTTTCTACATTCTAGAATAACATTGAAACTATGAAATAACACATATGGAACCATCTCAGTTTGGTTGAGGTCGGGGGATTGTGGACGCCAGGTCATCTGATGCAGCACTCCATCACTCTCCTAGATTGATGAGGGCAAGAAAACACAATTCAATACATTTTTAGAATAAGGCTGTAACCTTACAAAATGTTGGAAAAGTCAAGGGGTCTGAGTACTTTCCGAAGGCACTGTAGCTGCTGTCTTTGTTACTGTAGCCTTACACATTTTCCTTTTTTTCACAGCTATCTCCAATCCTGTTGTTCCCCTGCAATGTTGATTTTGTTGTGAAATTATATTTGCTTCTATTTCGTTTCAACATGTTTTTGTCTTCTTGACAAGTTGTTGGTATTATAATGTGTCCTTTTTTTCTCTTCCATACGCACAAAAAGCTTATTTCTTTCAAATTGTGTGCACAAATTTGCTTACATCCCTATTAGTGAACATTTCGACTTTGACAATATAATCCATCCACCTGACAGGTGTGGCATATGAAAAAGCTGATTAAACAGCATGATCATTAAACAGGTGCACCTTGTGCTGGGGACAATAAAAGGCCACTTTATAATGTGCAGTTTTGTCACACATTACAATGCCACAGATGTCTCAAGTTTTGATGGAGCTTGCAATTGGCATGCTGACTGCAGGAATGTCCACCAGAGCTGTTGCCAGAGAATTGAATGTTCATTTCTCTACAACAGTATAAACTGCCTCCAACATTGTTTTAGAGAATTTGGCAGTACGTCCAACCGGCCTCACAACTGCAGACCATGTGTAACCACGCCAGCCCAAGTCCTCCACATCCGGCTACTTCACCTGCGGTATCGTCTGAGGGAGGTGGGGTTCTGAGGATTATTTCTGTCTCCAATAAAGGCCATTTGTGAGTCGCATCACTCATTCTGATTGGCTGGATGTGGCTCAACACTGGCGCTCCGCAGGGGTGCGTGCTCAGTCCCCTCCTGTACTCCCTGTTCACTCATGACTGCACGGCCAGGCACGACTCCAACACCATCATTAAGTTTGACGATGACACAACAGCGCACTTGTGAAAGCTGTTCAGGAGGCTGAATCTTGTCCTGATCCACCTGAGGCTGCAGCTGGGGCAGGCAAGAGGAGGAGATGCCAATTATGCCCCCAAAGAAGGACTGTAAAACAAATACTATGTGCTGCACATGTGAGAAATACATCTGCAAAGTCCATGGACACACACTTGCATACTGTCCTACATGTGCTAATTAGAGTTGATTTGATTTATGTTCTTCACGTTTTTGTTTTGATACTATTATCTTATTTTATTCTTATTTATTGTTGTTTATACACATTGTGGGTGGGGGAAATGGTTAAAAAAATGGGAGAAGACTAAGAATATATCACTATGTTGCCAAAAAAGTTTGACTGTTATTATTTCCCTTCAATAAAATGCATTCAAAACTACTTTCTGCACATTTCTGCTACTTTCTTAGCACTTGTATAGCATATCTCTTGCTAAAAAATATATGTTTACACCTATACAGTACCTTTAGCAATAATAATAATAATACCTCCACTTTAGTAAAGAAAACAATTATGACAGATGTGTTGTAATAAAAACGAGTGGTGTCCACTGATTAAATGCAGTCTTTCTGCATTGTGAAGAGGGAAAACCAAGATATTCACAACGTTTGTGATGAATGACAGGTTGTTTCGTCATGCAAAATAGATTTGGGGTTTAAAATTCAATTAAGATGCTTTATTTTAAGGGTTTAGTGAAGGCGGGTCATTTTTGACCCTTAGGACAAAGGGAGTATACAGAATGTTAAGACTACACAAGGGTTAACAGGTTCAACTTCACACTAGCCTATCGCCCGGGATCCAAGAATCAGGAAGCAGATACCCTGTCCCGCCAACATGATGTCTCTAACAATTAAAGGGACTCCGAGCCCATCATCTCCAGATCCCGCATTATGGCCCCCATGATATGGAGTATTGAGACCACGGTTCGACAAACCCAGACCCAAGAACCTGACCCTGGTGTGGGCCCTACTAACAGACTTGATGTTCCACGATCAGCCCGAACTACAATGTGGACACTCCACTAAATTAACTGCGCATCCAGGGGTTAATCGGACACTGGAGTTCCTGAGGCGGAGATTCTGGTGGTCCAACATGATTGAGGATGTGAGATCCTTCATTACGGCCTGCTCCACCTGTGCCCAAGGCAAGTCCTCACGACAGCGACCAGCTGGGTTGCTCCAACCTCTGCCCAACCCCAGCCGGCCTTTGTCCCACCTGTCCATAGACTTTATCACAGGGTTACCCCCATCCCAAGGGCTTACCACTATCCTGGTGGTCGTCGATCGGTTCTCCAAGGCAGCCCATTTCATTGCCTTACCCAAGTTGCCCTCTGTGAAGGAGACCGCTGATCTCATGATTACCCATGTCTTTCGAACGACACGGACTTCCCCAGGACATTGTCTCGGATCGTGGGCCCCAGTTCCTCGCGCGGTATTGGAAAGCCTTCTGCTCCTTGTTGGGGGCCTTGGTGAGTCTCTCCTTGGGCTTCCACCCACAGTCTGATGGGCAGACTGAGCAGGTCAATCAGGAGCTGGAGATGTTCCTCCACTGTTTTGTCGCCACTCAGGCCATCAACTGGAGCAAGTTCCTCATCTGGGCCGGAATATGCTCATAACACACTGCTGAACTCGTCCACTGGACTGTCGCCGTTTGAGTGTCAGTTCGGGTTCACCCCTGCATGTTTCCTGAACAAGAGGCCTAAGCGGGGGTGCCATCAGCCGAGGCGTTCATTCGACTATGTTGCCGCACCTGGATCAGAACGCGATCCTCCTTGCTCTTCTCCTTTGCCAGACACCAACACCAGACAAGCCACCGGCACCAAAGGGCTCTTCAGTGCCTCCGACCGGGTCAACGGGTGTGACTGTCCACCTGTGGTTTTCCCTTAAATGTGGACTCGCGGAAGCTCTCTCCGTGCTACATTGGACTATTCAAGATCCTGAGTCGCATCAACCTAGTCACCTATCTAGCTTCCCAGGTGTATGAGGGTCTGTCCATCCTTCCATGTCTCCCTTCTCAAGCTGGTAAGGACCAGTCCCTTCTCTCCCCCCACACCTGCCCCTCCGACCCCTCGACGTGTTGAAGGCCGCCTGGCCTACAGTGTCCGGCGTCTGTTGGAGGCTCGTTGGGTCCGAAGCACTCTGTAGTACCTGGTGGACTAGGAGGAATACGGCACAGAGGAGCGGGCGTTTGTGCCTGCCCAGGACATCCTGGATCCGTGATCTGTTCGAGACTTCAACCAAATACATGGTGGTCGCCCTGGCTCCACGGCTGGAGACGCAGTTAGAATGGAAGGGTACTGTCATGGTTCCAAATGTCACCAGAGGGTGGCAGAGAGTGACCTAGAGAAAGTAATGATCAATAATCACCAATTATGATTTCACTTTAAGAGAGGTGTGTTTTCTTTCCCTTTGCAGTAGCTTGATTCGTTCACTCACTGTGCGTTTGTCTCCTGAGTGAGTTCCTAGCCGTAGTGTTTGTTGTTTTCCCAGTGTTACTGTGATCCTTCTGTTACCGTTCTCAGTAAGGTACTTTCATTCATCCTTAACCACTGATTCCTCGTCTGGTCTCTTCTCCGCCCCTGGGTCCAACCTCATATCGTCACATGGAACTCTTCTAAGTCAAGGTAAGCTTTTGTTATTACTAATCAAATCAAAGTTTATTTGTCACGTGCGCCGAATACAAAAGGTGTAGACCTTACAGTGAAATGCTTACTTACAGGTAACCATTTGATTACCTGTTCAGGAGTCTCATGGCTTGGGGGTAAAAACTGTTGAGAAGCCTTTTTGTCCTAGACTTGGCACTCCGGTACCGCTTGCCATGCGGTAGTAGAGAGAACAGTCTATGACTGGGGTGGCTGGGGTCTTTGACAATTTTTAGGGCCTTCCTCTGACACCGTCTGGTGTAGAGGTCCTGGATGGCAGGCAGCTTTGCCCCAGTGATGTAGTGGGCCGTACGCACTACCCTCTGAAGTGCCTTGCGATCGGAGGCCGAGCAATTGCCGTACCAGGTAGTGATGCAACCGGTCAGGATGCTCTCGATGTTGCAGCTGTAGAACCTTTTGAGGATCTCAGGACCCATGACAAATCTTTTTAGATTCCTGTGGGGGAAAACGTCTGTTTTGGTGTGTTTGGACCATTCTAGTTTGTTGTTGACGTGGACACCAAGGAACTTGAAGCTCTCAACCTGCTCCGCTAAAACAGCCCAGTCGATGAGAATGGGGGCATGCTCGGTGCTCCTTTTCCTGTAGTCCACAATCATCTCCTTTGTCTTGGTTACGTTGAGGGATAGGTTGCTATTCTGGCACCACCCGGCCAGGTCTCTGACCTCCTCCCTATAGGCTGTCTTGTCGTTGTCGGTGATCAGGCCTACCACTGTTGTGTCGTCTGCAAACTTAATGATGGTGTTGGAGTCATGACTGGCCATGCATTCGTGGGTGAACAGGGAGTACAGGATTGGACTGAGCACGCTCCCCTGGGGAGCTCCAGTGTTGAGGATCAGCGTGGCAGATGTGTTGCTACCTACCCCCACCACCTGGGGGTGGCCCGTCAGGAAGTCCAGGATCCAGTTGCAAAGGGAGGTGTTTAGTCCAAGGTTCCTTAGCTTAGTGATGAGCTTTGAGGGTACTATGGTGTTGAACGCCGAGTGTAGTCAATGAATAGCCTTCTCACATAAGTGTTCCTTTTGTCCAGGTGGGAAAGGGCAGTGTGGAGTGCAATAGAGATTGCATCATCTGTGGATCTGTTTGGGCGGTTTGCAAATTGGAGTGGGTCTAGGGTTTCTGGGATAATGGTGTTGATGTGAGCCATTACCAGCCTTTCAAAGCACTTCATGGCTACGGGCGTGAGTGCTACGGACCATTTAGGCAGGTTGCCTTTGTGTTCTTGGGCACAGGGACTAAGGTGGTCTGCTTGAAACATGTTGGTATTACAGACTCAATCAGGGACATGTTGAAAATGTCAGTGAAGACACCTGCCAGTTGATCAGCACATGCCCGGAGCACACATCCTGGTAATCCATCTGGCCCCGCAGCCTTGTGTATGTTGACCTGTTTTTACTAAATAATTGCTACCGGTGCCCGCCGGTGTAACTGCTTACTCACTGTACACTAACATTACGGCATGATTGTAGTGGATTTACTAACGCATTAGTTCTGTTTGCTATGATGATTATGACGTTACTTTAGCTAATATGGTGACAATGATGTAGTAGTTTGGCTTGGAAAGGATTTGTCCAATAAAAACTCTCGTTTACAACTGTTGGACAAGTGATTACACCCTATATCAGCTAGATTTACATTTTACATTACATTTAAGTCATTTAGCAGACGCTCTTATCCAGAGCGACTTACAAAATGGTGCATTCACCTTATGATATCCAGTGGAACAACCACTTTACAATAGTGCATCTAAATATTTTAAGGGGGGGGGGGGGGGGGGGGGGGGTTAGAAGGATTACTTTATCCTATCCTAGGTATTCCTTAAAGAGGTGGGGTTTCAGGTGTCTCCGGAAGGTGGTGATTGACTCCGCTGTCCTGGCGTCGTGAGGGAGCTTGTTCCACCATTGGGGTGCCAGAGCAGCGAACAGTTTTGACTGGGCTGAGCGGGAACTGTGCTTCCTCAGAGGTAGGGGGGCCAGCAGGCCAGTGGTGGATGAACGCAGTGCCCTTGTTTGGGTGTAGGGCCTGATCAGAGCCTGAAGGTATGGAGGTGCCGTTCCCTTCACAGCTCCGTAGGCAATCACCATGGTCTTGTAGCGGATGCGAGCTTCAACTGGAAGCCAGTGGAGAGAGCGGAGGAGCGGGGTGACGTGAGAGAACTTGGGAAGGTTGAACACCAGACGGGCTGCGGCGTTCTGGATGAGTTGTAGGGGTTTAATGGCACAGGCAGGGAGCCCAGCCAACAGCGAGTTGCAGTAATCCAGACGGGAGATGACAAGTGCCTGGATTAGGACCTGCGCCGCTTCCTGTGTGAGGCAGGGTCGTACTCTGCGAATGTTGTAGAGCATGAACCTACAGGATCGGGTCACCGCCTTGATGTTAGTGGAGAACGACAGGGTGTTGTCCAGGATCACGCCAAGGTTCTTAGCACTCTGGGAGGAGGACACAAGGGAGTTGTCAACCGTGATGGCGAGATCATGGAACGGGCAGTCCTTCCCCGGGAGGAAGAGCAGCTCCGTCTTGCCGAGCTAGATGCAGGCAAGTGTGTAAGTCGGCATTGAATGTCACTCTCTGTCACCTCAAATTTGTCTCTCCACCTGTGTACACCTACGTTGTAAACTTTCATTCATAGGCTAGGTTGTAGCAACCTCATGATGGGTGTAGGGAAAATTTGAGTATCATGTAGTACCCTAAACCTATCGCTGTTACATTGAACTGGGTGAATGGAATAGGAATGAGAGTCATCCGATATGCTGTAATAGAAATAAGGCCATGCTCATGAAAGAAAATCGGCACTGACCGCCACTGACCCCCAGGTGTTGAAGGCAGGAAACAACACCTCCACTACGCTGATCCTCAACACAGGGGCCAATAAGGGTGCGTGCTCAGCCCCCTCCTGTACTCCTTGTTCACCCACGCCTCCAACTCAGTCATCAAGTTTGCAGACGACACAACCATAGTAGGCCTGATCACCAACAAATGCGAGACAGCGTACAGGGACGAGGTGAGGGCCTTTGGCGGAGTGGTGCCAGGAAAATAACCTCTCCCTCAACATCAACAAAACTAAGGCGCTGATTGTGGACTTCAGGAGACAGCACAGAGGGAGCATGCCCCTATCCACATCGAAGGGACAGCAGTGGAGAAGGTGAAAGGCTTTAAGTTCCTCGGAGTACACATGGCAAGGCCATCAGACTGTTAAATAGCCATCAATAGTCGGTTACCACCTGGTAACTCAAACCTGCGCCTTAGAGGCTGCTGCCCTACGTACAAAGAAATGGAATCAATGGTACACTAGTCACTTTAATAATGTTTACATACCGCTTTACTCATTTCATGTGTACACTACCGGTCAAAGGTTTTAGAACACATACTCATTCAAGGGTTTTTCTTAATTTTTACTATTTTCTACATTGTTGAATAATAGTGAATAAATCAAACGATGAAATAACACATATGGAATCATGTAGTAACCAAAAAAGTGTTTTCTTCAAATAGCCACCCTTTGCCTTTGCATACTCTTGGCATTCTTTTAACTATCTTCATGCATTTCAATTAACAGGTGTGCCTTCTTAAAACTTCATTTGTGGAATTTCTTTCCTTCTTAGTGTGTTTGAGCCAATCAGTTGTGTTGTGACAAGGTAGGGGGATATACAGAAGATAGGGCTTAGTATTCTACCAAATAGGGTTATTTGGTAAAATACCAAGTCCATATTATGGCAAGAACAGCTCAAATAAGCAAAGAGAAATGACAGTACATTATTACTTTAAGACATGAAGGTCAGTCAATACGGAACATTTCAAGAACTTTGAATGTTTCTTCAAGTACAGTGGCAAAAACCATCAAGCGCTGAGGAAACTGGCTCTCATGAGGACCGCCACATGAATGAAAGACCCAGAGTTACCTCTGCTGCAGAGGATAAGTTCATTAGAGTTACCAGCTTCAAAAATTGCAGCCAAAATAAAGTAACAGCCACATCTCAAGATCAACTGTTCAGAGGAGACTGCGTGAATCAGGCCTTCATGGTCGAATTGCTGCAAAGAAACCACTACTAAAGAACATCAATAAGAAGAGACTTGCTTGGGCCAAGAAACACGAGCAATGGACATTAGACCGGTGGAAATTTGTCCTTTAGGCGGGAGTCCAAATTGGACATTTTTGGTTCCAACAGCCGTGTCTTTGTGAGACGTGGTGTGGATGAACGGATGATCTCCACGTGTGTATTTCCCACCGTAAAGCATGGAGGAGGAAGTGTTATGGTGTGGGGGTGCTTTGCTGATGACACTGTCTGTGATTTATTTACAATTCAAGGCACACTTAACCAGCATGGCTACAACAGCATTCTGCAGCGATACGCCATGCCATCTGGTTTGCGCTTAGTGGGACTATCATTTGTTTTTCTACAGGACAATGACCCAACATAGCTCCAGGCTGTGTAAGGGCTATTTTACCAAGAAGGAGAGTGATGGAGTGCTGCATCAGATGATAGGCCTACCATGAACCCATGTCATCCATAGAAGAAGGAAAAAAACGGTATAGGCACACTGAGACACACGTATTGTACAATATAGACATTTGTTTTATTTAAATCGAAAATCAGTGGCCATTGGCATACGACAGTTGAAGTGTTAAGGGCTCGATTCAATCCGTACCGTGATGGATCTGCGCTGTAGCCCGAATTACAATTTAAGGCAACATTACCTCGCTCACAAGACTGCATTCACAGTAACCGCTGCAAATGTCGGCTCAATTGGAAATTACCTTAAATGTCAAGTGTGCTACAACACAGTTCTTCCACGCTACGGCTTGAATGAAGCCCTTAACCTAAGTACGCTATATACAGTATCTTTGACATATGAATGACTGTTTGAGTAATGTTTGAAAATACATTTATTTATGGAGTGTATCACATTTTACATAGATGGGGTAGTGCGTGTAACAGTAGCAGTGGTTTTATCATCTCCTCTTAAATCAAAGCACAACTCTATGTTCCTGCTACTCTTTTTTTTCTCCTTTATCTTTTTAACCACTAGATTTATGATGAGTACACTAAATAACCAGGTTATACTTTATTTACAAACATTCCATACAGATATCAAGTGACAGTAACAGAAACGTGATCATCAGATCTTTACATGTAACACAAACCCATTCTCTGACTGACCACACACCCAGCAGAGAAGAGGCATTCACAGATCAGGATAAACTGAAAGAGGAAGGATGACAGCTTAGGTTGCAGTTCCACACGTAGTCCCAAGGTGTCATGAATTTGTTTCTGTCAAATCCATAGTGTACAGTTTGTGGTTTATAACATTATTTCACTATTGCCCTTGATCCTGTCTGAGAAATACAGTACAGCCTCATCTGTAGTCATTTTCCTCTGACAGTGATAGTTATAGTTCGATTTAACAGATGCTGGATTGATCCTGATGCTCAGTAAAGCCGGCTAACATACAGCAGAGGGCATCTTCAACCATTTCCCATACCAACAATACGAAACCATTGACCGTTCGAGGATCACTTGACTTGAACCACTGACAGTGAATGGAACCATACATCACTCCCCATCATCAGTCAGGGACTAAACATGATTCAAATCCCCATCAGGAATCATTCAACAACAACTCATGAGTCTGTAAGACTACCAGACAGTCACACCTTATCCTCAGGTATGTCCCCTCCACACTCCCCATTCTGCCCCCCACAGGGGAACAAGAACACCCCCTGACCGGACTCCCTGTGAGACATCCCCCCATGGGTCCCTCCACTGCCCACACCCCCCCTCAGTGTTCCCAGCTGGCAGCTAGCAGGACTCCCAGGCAGCAAGGAGGGCGACCTGGAGGCGGCGGAGGCCCAGCAGGTGTAGAGGGCCTCCCCCTCTGGGCAAGCCAGCAGGTAGCTCGGGCTGGGGCTGGCTGAGGAGGACAGGGTGCGCTGGCTCCCGTTTAGGCAGGCAGGGTTCTTCTGTGAGTGGCCAGACTCAGCCGAGTTTTTTCGTGAGTGGCTGGCGGAATTGAAGTGGGAGGTACGGTAGTTGTAGGCATGCCAGCCTGGGCGTCTCCTATGGTGGCACTGGCATCTGAGGATGGGGAGGTGGGGGAAGGATCAAGTCCAAATTAAAACGCTTTATTGTACATTAGGGTAAAAGTGGAGATTTGAATTTGGCTTCTACATGGCTCAGAACAACAACCACAATGTACAGAACTTTAGACACACAAAAGGCTACTACGAATAATACTTGGCCACTCTCGGAGTAAATTGTAATATGAAAGACCAATCTGAAGATGCAGAGGAATTAAGGAGTACAGTAATATGATAGGTAGTAAAGTAATAGACCAACCTGAGGATGCGTATGAAGGCCAGTTTGAACTGTCGGCTGTAGCAGGGGTAGATTATGGGGTTGAGACAGGAGTTGAAGTAGCCCAGCCAGAAGATCACCTTGAACAGTGTCTCAGGAGGGCGGAAGTCTGGATTGAAAGACCCTGGGGGGGACAGGAACAGATAAAGGTTATACATTTTTATATTCCTTTAAAAATAATATAAAAAATATATATATATATAAAAATAAAAACAGTAAAAGCAGGTGAGCTGGTTGTAATGTTTCTGCCCATTTTCTGGTGTTCTGTGGTGGAAAACTGAGCGTAACACATCAAACCTGTTACCCAGACATGCTAGAAATGTTTTAACAGCTTGCCATCAATTGCCACTCACTGTTGCACACAGCAAGTTTCCACTCATGGCTGATTTAAGAATAAATTGTCAGCCCTGTTACGGTTTACAGTACGGCAGCAGCATAAATGGTGGGCGGATTTGTGCGTGGTGCTGAGTGTGTACATGTAGGTGTGTGTGTGTGTGCGCCATAGTGACAGTGTAGGTGTGATAGACCAGTAAAAAGATAAAGAGGATCTTTATTTTTACTATTTTCTACATTGTAGAATAATAGTGAAGACATCAAAACTATGAAATAATGCATATGGAATCATGTAGTAACCAAACATGTATTTAACAAATCAAAATATAGTTGAGATTCTTCATAGTAGACAACCTTTGCCTTGATGACAGCTTTGCACACTCTTGGCATTCTATCAACCATCTTCATGAGGTAGTCACCTGGAATGCATTTCAATTAACAGGTGTGCCTTGTTAAAAGTGCATTTGTGGAATTTCTTTCCATCTAAATGCGTTTGAGCCAACCAGTTAGGGGTGATATACAGAAGATAGCCCAAGTCCATATTATGGCAACAGCTCAAATAAGCAAAGAGAAACGACAGTCCATCATTACTTTAAGACATGGAGGTCAGTCAATCCGGAACATTTCAAGAACTTTGACAGTTTCTTCAAGTGCAGTCGCAAAAACTATCAAGCGCTATGATGAAACTGGCTCTCATGAGGACCGCCACAGTTACCTCTGCTGCAGAGGATAAGTTCATTAGTTACCAGCCTCAGAAAATGCAGCCCAAATAAATGCTTCACAGAGTTCAAGTAACAGACACATCTCAACATCAACTGTTCAGAGGAGACTGCGTGAATCAGGCCTTCATGGTCGAACTGCTGCAAAGAAACTACTAAAAGGACACCAATAAGAAGAGACTTGCTTGGGCCAAGAAACACGAGCGATGGACATTAGACTGGTGGAAATCTGTCCTTTGGTCTGAGTCCAAATGTGAGATTTTTGGTTGCAACCGCCGTGTCCTTGTGAGACGCAGAGTAGGTGAACGGATGATATCCGCATGTGTAGTTCACACCGTGAAGCACAGAGGAGGAGGTGTGATGGTGCTTTGCTAGTGATACTGTCTGTGATTTATTTAGAATTCAAGTCCCACGTAACCAGCATGGCTACCTCGGCATTCTGCAGCGATATGCCATCCCATCTGGTTTGCGCTCTGTCCCACTATCATTTGTTAATCAACAGGACAATGACCCAACACACCTCCAGGCTATGTAAGGGCTATTTGACCAAGGAGAGTGATGGAGTGCTGCATCAGATGACCTGGCCTCCACAATCACCTGACCTCAACCCAATTGAGATGGTTTGGGATGAGTTGGACCGCAGAGTGAAGGAAAAGCAGCCAACAAGTGCTCAGAATATGTGGGAACTCCTTCAGGACTGTTGGAAAATCATTCCAGGTGAAGCTGGTTGAGAGAATGCCAAGACTATGCAAAGCTGTCAAGGTAAAGTGCGGCTACTTTGAAGAATATAAAATATATTTTGATTTGTTAACGCTTTTGTTTACTACATGATTCCATGTGTTATTTCATAGTTTTGATGTCTTCACTATTACTCTACAATTTGGAAAATAGTAAAAATAAAGAAAAACCCTTAAATGAGTAGGTGTCCAAACATTTGACTGGTACTGTACATGTAAACAGGGATATAGAGATACTTATGTTAATAAACTAGCAGTAATATATACAGTGCCTTTAGAAGGTATTCATACCCATTGACTTATTCCACATTTTGTTTTGTTACAGCCTGAATTCTAAATGGCTTAAATAGATTTTGAGGAAGCACCTTTGGCAGCGATTACAACTGAGTCTTTCTGGTAAGTCTAAGAGCTTTCAAATGCCTGGATTGCGCAACATTTGCCACTTACTCTTTGCAAAATTCTTCAAGCGCAGTCAAATTGGTTGTTGATCATTGCTAGACAATCATTTTCATGTCTTGGCATAGATTTACAAGTAGGACTAGGTCAAAACTGTAACGTGACCACTCAGGAACATTCACATTCACTTTCTTCTTTGTAAGCAACTCTAGTGTAGATTTGGCCTTGTGTTTTAGGTTATTGTCCTGCTGAAAAGTGAATTAATCTCCCAGTGTCTGGTGGAAAGCAGACTGTACCAGGTTTTCCTCTAGGATTTTAATGATAACAAGCATACCCATAACATGATGCAGTCACCACTGTGCTTGAAAATATGTAGAGTGGTTCTCAGCAATGTGTTGTATTGGATTTGACCAAAACATAACACTTTGTATTCAGGACAAAAAGATGAATTGCTTTGCCACATTTTTTGCAGTATTAAGTGGCTTGGTGCAAATAGCATGCATGTTTTGGAATATTTTTATTCTGTACAAGCTTCCTTCTTTTTACTCTTAGGTTAGTATTGTGGAGTAACTACAATGTTGATCCATCCTCAGTTGTCTCTTATAAGAGCTATTAAACTCTAACTGTTTTAAAAAGTCACCATTGGCCTTATGGTGAAATCCCTGAGCGGTTTCCTTCCTCTCCAGCAATTGAGTTAGGAAGGACGCCTGTATCTTTGTAGTGACGGTGTATTGATACACCATCCAAAGTGTAATTAATAACTTCACCATGCTCAAGGGTTTATTCTATGTCTACTTTTTATTTTACCCATCTAACAAAAGTTGCCCTTCTTTGCGAGGCATTGGAAAACCTCCCTGGTCTTTGTGGTTGAATCTGTGTTTTAAATTCACTGCTCAACTGAGGGAGCTTAAAGGTAATTGTATGTGTGGGCTACAGAAATGAGGTAGTCATTCAAAAATCATGTTAAACGCTATTATTGCACATCAGTGGTGGCTCCTCAGGGGAGGACCGTAATCCTCAGTGAATTTCTGAAACATTTAAATAGTGATAACATTAGTTATCCTTTTTAGATCAAACTATACTAAATATATTCACATGAGTTTGGTTCTGACAGAATAAATAACTCACGGACAACTAGTAAAAACTCAAACCAAGTTTATTCACCCACTGGGTCAAACAGCTGCAAAAGACAAACACATATTTACACAAGCACATATATTTATACCGTCCTCCTAGGAGGAGTCACCTCCTTGCACATCTAGATAGCCAACACATCTCTGTTGCTATTCATGAACTTAATTGGTTCCTCTCACTGGCGTAGTCATGGCCCACCTCCTGTTATAACCTTCTTGGGCATGTAAGTATGTGTGTAACAGGACTGTTCCTTCTCACTTCATCTGACCTGACCTCAGGCCAAATTCCTCACTCCTCCCTAATCTACAGCTATCCTACTTTATCAGTGACTGAAACCAGGCTGTTGCCCTTTGCCTCCCTCCATAGGACCAATGAGATTTAACAATAACATGTTCAACAGAATGTAAACTTCCTGCCTCCCCCCCATTGTCTCACTCAGTAACTTTCCATACACCTAGTTCTTATCCACCCTCCATTGACCCCAACATACATGTAAAGTAATCAATAAGTTCTAGCATGGTAACGTGAACAAATTTCAAGCTAGAATCCAACACGTCACCAAATAATTGATTAAAACACACTGTTTTGCAGTGAAGGTCTACAGTAGCCTCAACAGCACTCTGTAGGGTAGCACCATGGTGTAGCCGGAGGACAGCTAGTTTCCGTCCTCTTCTGGGTACATTGACTTCAATTCAGACTAACATAGTAATTATGACAACTTCCAGAGCATGTACTCCAACCTATCAGAGCTCTTGTTGAATGAACTGACTTGTTGTACACCCAATCAAAGGATCAGAGAATGAATCTAGTACTGAAATAATAATCTACAGCTAGCTAGCACTGCAGTGCATAAAATGTCATGAGTAGTCGACTCAAAGAGTGAGAAAGACAATAGTTGAACAGTTCTGAACAAATCAATTTCTTGAAAAATGAAGGAGAAGCGTGCGCGAGAGAGAGAGCTAGCTATATGTATTTCACTTTCTTAGCTAGCGAATGCAGCTAGCTAGTTTAGCATGCTCAAACAGATAGGGATGCTATGTTAGCTAGCTGGCTATGGCTATCCAACACTGGAACTCTTCCAAGTCAAGGTAATCTTTAACTGCTAAGCTCCTTGCTGACTGTACTGCATCGTTGTAGTGGGTTTACTAATGCATTAGTTCTGGTAGCTATTTTGACTATGATGTTATAATATGATGATAATGATGTAGGCTGTGTGTAGCGGTTATGATATGAAGGTTTGGCTTGGAAAGTTTTTTTTTGCCTAGTCACAGACAGCTGATGTGTTGTGCACTGAACTCCAGTAGCGAAGGGAAAAGGGGAGGGGAGGAGAGCGTTTAGATGTGAGAATAACTTACAGAATAGCATACTCTGAGTTGTCCTTATGTTAGGTCCTGATTTTTTTACATTTTAGTCATTTAGCAGACGTTCTTATCCAGAGCGACTTACAGTAGTGAATGCATACATTTCATAAAACATTTTCTGTGCTGGCCCCCCGTGGGAATCGAACCCACAACCCTGGCGTTGCAAACACCATGCTCTACCAACTGAGCTACAGGGAAGGCTTTGCCATATGGCTATGGGCTACATTAGTTAATTTAGCAGACAAGATTTGCTTAGAATTCCATGGCATTATTTTATATTAATTTATAGTATGAAGAATACAATTGAACATAGCTGAATAAAAAAGAAAGTATATCTTCTCCAAACGATTTTAGGGAGTGTGCACATGTGGCTATTCTGTGTTGAGTGGTTAACAAAGAAACAGGTTCTCCCATATGCTTAATTTACAGTTATTTATGCAACTTTAGCTGGGATACAAACATTGGGCTATATGTTTTGACTTTTAATACATTCTAAAGGCTGCATGATGCAACTCTAATGATGATTTGAAAAAAGTTGCATGAAAGGCATGAGCTCGGCTTTGTTTTCTTTGGGCAGGCTGCACACACTTCAGTCTCTCATTCACAATTTGATAAGCCTTTCATAATGCCTCAAATTTCCCGGCGGCATCCCCTTTGTGTGGCCGTAATGCGCCCTAAAAAAAATCCATTCCTTTGGCGGGCAGTGGCCATTGTGCCCTTGGGCTGAATATAATAATTATAATTCCCTTCTCCCGAAGCACGTCTCACTCACATGGCTCTCTCAGATGGCTACTAAGAATTAAGCTAATGCCTGTCATGTAATCAGGTCTTTCTCACAGGCTACAAGTGAAGACCGACACATCGGGGACGCAACTGCGCACGTCCTTATCCAATTCCGAGGTGCATATTGAAGATATTGGAAGAACTTTGTCAGCCAACAAGATGAGTAGGCCTAATGAACAGCAAAAGCACTAGCCTATGTCATTCTACTATCCCCCATAGTGCAAAAGTTTACCTATTCAATAAATAAATATTCCAAATGTAGTCTGGGACAGTTGTGGGATGCGATAGATCCCAAATTAATACAACCATCATAGTCACACACCTCATGTAGCCTACTACATGAGGTGTGTGACTATGATTTTGAAAAAGTCGCAAAAAAAGGCATGCACTGTTTCTTGCCTTACTGCACACAAGATGGGCATCATTCACAAGTGATAGGCTAATATTGTCATCCATCAGATTATTCTTGATTTAATCTTGTCTTTACATATATTATTTAGTATATGTGTGAAATGTGTTTTGATTAAGAATGGACCATTATCATGCACCTGAGAAATAAATATTGTAGGCCTAGCCTATAGAAAGCTGATGTTATCCTCCTCTTTTTAGTAGAGGTCATCAAAACAGTTCTCACGCAATTGTATAGCCTATAGATTGTTGCGCTTCATGAAGTATTTGATTAGATTTCAGAATACATTTGCAATGACGACAGAGTGATTATAGGGACAATAAAGTGCTGAGTACCAGGCAGTTAGCAGGTTTGGTAGGCTACTAATGACCATCAATCAGCAGCATCAGAGCTTGGACAAGCCTAGTTACCATGTGGAATTTGACTGCGGTCAGCTGTAACAACAAAATGTGGAAAAAGTCAAGTGGTGTGAATACTTTCTGAAGGCACTGTACATGTAAACAGGAGTAATAGTGACCAGCAGCAGGATAATGAGATGGGTACTAACGACAATCAATGAACAGCAGCATAGTGGTAGTAATAAATCTAATCAATAATCATTTTAGTAGCAGGTGTGAGTGGGAGCAGTATTTGTTAGCCATTTAACAGTCTTATGGCCAGGGGAAAGAAGCTGTTTAGGAGTTTTGGCCTGAGCCTTGATGCACCAGTACCATCTGCTGGACAGGAGCATGGAGAACAGTCCACGTCTCGGGTGGCTGAAGTCTTTGGCAATGTTTCGGGCCTTTCTCTGATGCCGTCTGGCATGTACATGGGAGCTCACTCCCAGTGATCCGCTGGGCCATCTGCACCACCCTCTGTAGGGCCTTCCGGTCGAAGGCGGTGCAGTTGCCATACCATACGGTGATACAACCAGTCAGGATGCTGTCGATGGCGCAGCTGTAAAAGTTCCTAAGGATCTGAGGGGCCATGCCAAATTGTTTCAGCCTCCTGAGACAGAAGAGGCACTACCATGTCTTTATGACTGTGCTGGTGTGAGAGGACAATGATAAGTCCTCAGTGATGTGGACACAAAGGAACATGAAGCTGTCTTAACTCTTAAACCATCCCTCAAATCCTTTCAAATAATGATGTAAATAAAGCAAGGTAGGCATATATAATGTGTCAAATAAGCACTAGGCCTAAATTATAGGCAACAAACGTGAGCTAGTAGAACAAACTTGAGAGTTGAAAATTAGCTGGTCACTTTGCTCAAAACGTTATATTTGTGGGGCAGCTAAAACCATGATTTAGTCAAACAGTAGCATCCTGAATGAAAGTGTTTGCCCTGACCCTGTTTGTCCCTGTGTACTCTGAGTAGCCTAGATGGAGTGAAGGGGAGGTAAAGAAAAATGCATACTTATTGCGCAAATTTCAAAATTGAAATCACACAACAAAAAAACAGTAGCCTGTTTTGGTTTCGAGTTTCCCTTCCCGCAGTTATTAGCGGAAACACACTGGTAAGACCTAACAAGACAAACTGGCAACAGGTAAACAGAACACAGGTGTAAATACACTGGGGATAATGAGAAAGATAGGTGACACCTGGAGAGGGGTGGAGACAAGCACAAAAACAGGTGAAACAGATTAGGGTATGACACAATGGCCTAATTGTCAACCCAAAATGTACTGGTTTAGATGTTGCACATCAAAATATCTTTATCATGCATTCCTGCTTGGAAATGTTAGATGCAACTTATTTCTTGAATCATACCATTTACCATACCAATAGCACTGTGAATGACTTTACACTTACAAAACAAGGTGCCATCTAGAACCTAAAAGGGTTCTTGTCTGTCCCCATAAAATAACCCTTTTTGGTTCCAGGTAAATCCCTTTTCGGTTCCAGTTAGAACCTTTTTGGATTCCATTAGAAACCTTTCCAAAGAGGGTTCTACATGGAACAAAAAAGGG
The DNA here is from genome assembly GCF_965601325.2 of Salmo salar. Lineage (NCBI taxonomy): Eukaryota > Metazoa > Chordata > Actinopteri > Salmoniformes > Salmonidae > Salmo > Salmo salar. Next base: position 41,690,740 of record NC_138295.1, on the reverse strand, counting down.
TTCTACCTGGAATCAAAAAGGCTTATCTTATGGGGACAGCCGAAGAACCCTTTTGGAACCCTTTTTTCTAAGAGTGTGTAACATTATTACAAACATTTTCTATTGTGTGACGCTGTGACAAAATGTTGGTCTAACCGAATCATGGGCTGGTGCCACCATCTGAAAATGTTAATGGCACCAGTGCCACCAGGGGAAAAGGTTAGTCTGGAGCCCACATATACAGTTTAATGGATGACATGGGTTCATGTTAGGCCAATCATAACATTGCATTTTTTTAAAGAAATGAGTGCCATAATCTCATGGGAAATAGGCCTATGGGAGTTTTTTAAATGCTCTGGAATTGAGAATATTAGTATATCTAAAGACCAAAAAACTGCACAAATGAACACCTTTTTGATTTGCAGGAGAGCAGAATTGTATTGAATGAAATTATTAATTTCCAATTACTTACCGCCCGTAAGGTTGGGGTACTGCTTGATTTTATTTATCCTGACAATGACCCCACACTAGTCCCAGGTATGTGACTAGCAGCCCTGGCTGGTGGACATCATCCTAGCCACTTGGAACAGACACAACAGCACTACGAGGGCGTGGGATGACCCAACATTCCGATGAAAGACAGATGCGTTCCGGACGAGATGCAACTCTTCAAAAATAGTAATTGGTATGTGCCCTAGGCTACATAACCTAATAAATGTCTTAACATTGCTCCTGGACCCAGTCATGCCTACCAGGGGTGACTGTCTCTGCCCAGAGTGCTTTCCACTTGAAATAGCAAATCAGCAAATCTGCAAAGTCTCAAGTTGATGTCAGTACCAGTACACTAAACCTAGAAGATTCCAGCACTGGTGGGAAGGAAACAGATAGAAATAGAATGGGAGAGGGATTAAGGGATAAGAGAGAGAGAGGGTGTGGAAGAAGAAGTGCGAAAGGGAGACCACATGCATTTCCTTACTAAATAGCATGGATTCTCATCAAACACTTTTTTATGTAAGCTAATGAGTGCAGCTGGTCTGTGTTATGTTGTGTCACACTCCCCACTGTGCACTGGCGTGCTACAGACGACTATATTGGTCCGCTAATACAGGACTAGTAAAGGCCCAGTGCACTACTGTTTTGAGATTTTTTTATATGTATATTTTTCAATAAAAACATTTATTCCAATTTTTCAGGGAGTGCTGCAGTCCCCTTAGCACCCATATTTCACACGGCTATGCACAAGGAGCTACGCCTTAGGAATGAAAACACTGAGTTATGAATCACAAACTGGAAGGTATTGAATAGCAGGGCTGTGTATTTCTCTGTGTGTGTGAACATGTGTGTTTGTATGTAAGCCACACTTGGTCTCTAAAGAGAAGAATGGCCCAAATTAGTAACACATTCCTGGCGAGATTGTGGATGGTCTCATATAATCCCAGGCAATCGTGTGTGAAATTACCTCTGTTAGGACATAATATCTGCCAGGCCAGATGGAGACCTCTGTTCCTAGAGAAAAGTTTTGGGTAACCTCTTCCAGGACACCACACTGTAAAACATATCTACTTGTTTCAACTAATTATTATTAAGTAACTGGTTCCACAGCCTTTTTTTGTTAACTCAATTAATCGGGACATGTGTTCCCTGGACAAAATAAAATTGCTGGCCCAAACTTACAAGTATGTGTTTGCTCAACTTGTGTCATATGTTCATTCAACTAAAATTATTATTTGGGCATCTTAAGAAAAAAGGCAACTGGCTACACACACACACACACGGTGCTTTTAACATACAATGTTTTCAACATTCAGTACCAGTCAAAAGTCTGAACACCTATTCATTCCAGGGTTTTTATGCATTTTTACTATTTTCTACATGACACATGTTTACTTTGTGCATCTTCATTTATACATTAATTATTGAACATGGTTTTATCTCACAACCTCTTGGTTTATGGAATTCTGATCTTCCTGCCACGTCACCATGTCTGTGTCATTTACCAGTTAATCTGACTATTCTCTTATCATTGATTTATTTTACTTATTTTAGCAATTTGAGGATTATCTGTGTTGTTGTCCAATGTTGGTGGGGCATATTACTCCTTAAAATGACAAAAATAGTTTTTCTTGGGTGTACTTTTAACAGGGCTAAGATAAATATTAAGTGCTATATACATGAACATGCACAATGCTATCATGTCCACTGAGTATATCAACCATTAGGAACACCTTCCTAAAATTGAGTTGCAACCTCGAAAGCGGTCCACAGGGAAGTTGACTCCAATGTTTCCCACAGTTGTGTCAAGTTGGCTGGATGTCCTTTGGTCCACCACCCATTCTTGATACACGGTAAATTGTTAAACGTGAAAAACCCAGTAGCATTGCAGTTCTTGACACAAACTGGTGCGCCTGGCACCTACTACCATACTCCATTCAAAGGCATTTCAATCTTTTGTCTTGCCCATTCACCCTCAATGGCACACATACACAATCCACGTCTCAATGCATACAAATCCTTCTTTAACCTGTCTCATTCTGATTGAAGTGGATTTAACAAGTGACATCAATAATGGATCATAGCTTTCACCTGGATTCACCTTTCCATGTCATTGAAAGAAAAGGTGTTCTTAATGTTTTGTATACTCAGTGTCTGTCAACATGTGTCATATGTAAGTTGAAAACATTGTATGTTAAAAGCACTTTGTGTGTGTGTGTGTGTGTGTGTGTGTGTGTGTGTGTGTGTGTGTGTGTGTGTGTGTGTGTGTGTGTGTAACTAGTTCCACAGCCGAGTTAAGATGCCAACATATTAATTTCTAGTTAAACATATGAGACAATTCCAGCAAACACATTTTATGTTCTCAAGTTGGAACTAAGTTTGGGCACAAATTGTTTTGAGTTCAGGTAACACTTGGACCGAAAAGTTGAGTAAAAAAAAAAGAAATCAAAGGCTGTGGAACCGCTTACTTAATAATAATAATAATAATGAGTTAAAACGACTAGATATTTTTTACAGTGCAATATCAAGGCGAGGGCATCTGTTAGTGGTAACTTGTCTTCGAACTACAACTGAGTGAAGCATTTAGAGTATAGTTACACAAAATTCTACCACTTCATAGCGCATGACAAAGCTACGAAAAAATAAGCAAATCTAACTGCCTCTAGCTCAAGACCTGAAGCAAGGATATGCATATTCTTGATACCATTTGAAAGAAAGTGCAAGTCTGAAGTGCAAGAGAAAGGACATAATGTATTATTCCAGCCCAGGTGCAATTTAGATTTTGGCCACTAGATGGCAGCAGTGCAGGTGCAAAGTTTTAGCCTGATCCAATGAACCATTGTATTTCTGTTCAAAATGTTGTATCAAGACTGCCCAAATGTGTCTAATTAGTTTATTAATAACTTTAAGTTCAAAACTGTGCCCTTTCCTCAAACAATAGCATGGTATTATTTCACTCTAGCTACTGTAGGTACCCTCTAGGATCTGGACTCTGAGAAAGTGCACAGTGGTAGGACACAATTCATATTTTACCCCAGACTGGACCCTGTCAAGGGGATCCAGTCCAACTCTTACCCCAGATCCGACTTTGGGCCCAGACATACTGTCTTTTTCCATAATACTGTACGCTACCAGTCCCAGATACATGGCATCCACTAGACAATTAGCTCTGAGTGGTATTAATCTGCCTCTCTGGGAGCAGGAGAGAGAGGAGAGATATTAAATCCCAACCTATTCTGCATCTCAAGCAGTCCTACTCTGCATCAACTCTAGGTTACGTAATCCCATTTAGGGTTGATGTCTAGGGTTGAAAATAGCATGTGAAAATACCAACCACTAAGCACTGGGCCATTCATCTACTGAACAGGAGGCCAAGACACGGACAGAGAACATTATCTCTCTCTCACTCTCAGTCTGTCAGACCAAAACACACATGTAGGGACATTACCTTAATTGCAAATGCATTGTGCCACCTGCAACTCAAGCCTCACTGTAAACACTGCAGCCATGTCTTCCTTGCCACACATAGAGAATTGCTGGTAGCTGGTCTATCTCTTCCTCTCCAGCCCTCTCTCTCTGTGCCACCTTGGCCTGAGCTAAAGATTTTGTGCCAAATGAAAGGAGCAGTGTACTGGGACTGAGAGGGGGACCAGTGTGTACTGGGAAGCTTTGCTTCCTGCACAGAGCCTCAGAGGGGCCGTAAAGCTGGCATTTGCCCGGGCCAACACAGCTGTGTGCCTCTCCGCCTCTCCCTCAGGACTGGGCCCTACACACAGAGAGAGGCCCCTGGGGGCCATGACCATGGGTCAGTGCCTGAATCAATACACACAGCAACTGTGTAAACCCAACACACACAAATACACAGCCCACTTATTCCATACTTCCTGTCTGATTCGCAACTCAGTGTTTTCATTCCTAAGGCGTAGCTCCTAGCGTCCACTCTCACCTCATTAGCCTATGAGATTCCCTCTCACCAGCGATGCTTGACGGTAGCAGGAAGGAGTGCACAGTGGGGAGTGTGACAACATAACACAAACCAGCTGCACTCATTAGCTTACTTAGGAAAAGTGTTTGAGAATCCATGCTAATCTTGCTGTCCAGCTAGGTGTTGGAATGCATGGAACATTACATTTTGTAATTGATGAATCCAGGTTTCAGGAATTTGTGATCTTTAGCTTTAAAGGGAAATTCACCCTGGCTCTGCCACTGCATGTAGTCATTACTATATTAACAACATTGCATTTTTGTCATACATAAAAATTACACAAACCACAAGCTGGTAAGAGTGCATTTTAATTTAACTGGTAGATTCAGGAAGTTTCGACTTTCTGTGTATTCATCTGCTCATAGTGAACCACAAAGTCTGGCATTCACAGCGAATGCAGATACCGCCCCACTAGGTAGATGAGGTGTGCCCACAAACTTGGATTTAGATGGCATTGTTTACTTCAAACGAACAACACACAGAAATCTCAGAACTTCTCTAGGCAATATCTTTTTTACATTTCTTTTTCATTAACGTTTGTCATCGTGCCCGTGTGATGTGCTGTGCCTGGCTGTGCTAATTACAAACAAGTGCAAAAGGAGTTATCATTCACCATTCTACCGACCTGATATTTTCCATGATGCTTCCCGTGGCCTTGCTGCTAGCATGTTGATGTGTATTGCCATGAGTCTTATCCTGGAGGCAGAACTGAATGATTCCCCCTGTTGGGGCTCGGGGGCAGTATTGAGAAATTTTGAAATGTGCCCATTTTTAACTGCCTCCTACACCAACTCAGAAGCTAGGATATGCATATTATTAACACATTCGGATAGAAAACACTCTGAATTTTCTAAAACAGTTTGAATGGTGTCTGTAAGTATAACAAAACTCATATTGCAGGCAAAAACCTGTGAAAAATAGATTTAAAAAAATGTGAATTTTGTGACTGTACTATTTAGTGTCATTGTTTTATAGATACCATAGTGAGAAAGGATTCATTTCGCAACACCTACGGCTTCCACTAGATGTCAACGATCTTTATAAAGTTGTTTGAAGCGTCTATGATAAACAGAGAGCAAATTAGAATGCAGGGAAGTTGACATGTCATCACTTCATTTTTTTGCGCCTGCGCATAAATCTGAGAAGCGTGAGTTCGTCATTAATTGTTTATCAAGACATAGGATAGGTTGTGTGAAAATATTACTGATGTTTAACGTTAAAAATGGACCAAAAGATTAATGCTAAACAAGGTTTGACATGTTTGAACGAACGTAAATAGATTATTTACTAGTTTTTTTTAGCTTTTCGGCGTGATTTTACAACCCCCCCCACCACGTTTTGTGGGAGCATAATGAACGCTAACTGCTTGGTGTTATTTGGATATAAATTATGAACTTTGTCAAAAGAAACCACATTTGTTCCGGACCTGGGAAATCCTGGCAGTGCCTTCTGATGGAGATAATCAAAGGTAAGGGGATATTTACAATGTTATTATCGATATTAGATGATGCTAACTGTATAGCATAGCTTGTTGTTCTTAGCATAGCACCCCGTTTATTGCAAAATGTGATTTCCCAGTAAAGTTATTTTGAGATCTGGTCATTCGGTAGCAATTACGAGATGATAATATATTATTCTTTGAATGACAATATTATAATTTACCAATGTTTTCGAATAGTAATTTTGTTATGTTCACCGGAAGCATTTCAGAGAAGAAAAAAATCTGAATTTCACGCTACTGTAAAATGCTGTTTTTGGATATAAATATGAACTTGATGGAACAAAAAATGCATGTATTGTATAACATAATGTCCTAGGAGTGTCATCTGATGGAGATTGACAAAGGTTAGTACATAATTCTAGCTGGTTTCTGCTTTTGGTGACGCCTGACCTTGAATTGAAAATGGATGTTTGTACTTTTGTGGCTATGTACTGTCCTAACATAATCTAACTTTATGCTTTTGCCGTAAAGCCTCTTTGAAAATCGAACAATGTGGTTAGATTAAGGAGATGTTTATCTTTTAAATTGTGTAAAATAGTTGATTGTTTGAGAAATTGAAATTATTAGATTTTTGATGTTTTGAATTTCCAGCCTTGTTAGCAATCCCGACTCGGGGTTCATTGCTAACCTGTAGCCCCAACAGGTTTTAAATAAGGCAGCAGCAAATTCAAAATTGGCTATATTGTAAAAATTCATGAAAAAAATAAGCTTTTTGGTCTTAATTTAAGGTTAGGCATTATGGTTAGTGTGGTTAGTGTTATGTTTAAAATCTGATGTTTTGTCTTTGTGGCTGTGCTAACTAGTGACCACTCTGCAGAGCGGCGTTCAGAACAAGATTCATGACGAAAAAAGCTAACCTGCTTGCTGCTATCAAGAATTATGCTTACAGTGACTAAAGATGATCAAAGGGATTTTTAGGCTGAACTGATGAGGAATCCATTTCGACACTAGCTGAGAAGTGATGCGAAACCATCTATTTTTTTTCTTTCACAACAAAATGGAAGATTCTCTATTAGATGTAACCTAAAGTTAGCTAGCCTAGCTGGACCAGCTAGATACAGTCCTGTATTGTACTCTGAAAGCCGTCAACAAAATCATATAGCGGTCTTTTGGATACACACTGTCAATCAATTTCGCCAATGCCAACTTCAGCAGAGTAAACTTTGTTTGTTTGTTCTAACGTTAGCTCACATAAGTGAGCTAATGTTAGCAAATAAGAGTAGCTCAATCTGGTAGTCATCTATTCCACTCTTACCTTGAAAACACTGCTACTAAAAATAGAATGGCCGAGAAAGCTAGCTCACTCTGTTTGTGTGTTGGTAGCAATGAGGAATTTGTTGAAATCGTCTATGATTGGTTAGTTGGTTCTCAGTTGGCTAGCAATCTTGCTAACAGCAAGCTGACAATATTGAAATGTCCATCTTAGGTGTGCTAAACTAGCCAGTCTAATAGAAATCAATTGGTTAAATTGTATATTGTTGTGTATTTTGTTGTAGGTGATACAGAATCTTATTCCATCAGAATGTGCTTCCAACCCCTAGCTCTGCACAAGGTGAAGGTAAGTTGGCAAAAATATTTATGACCTGATAGCTCAATTTACATGAATTGGGTAGTGTTTGTAATGGTTTGTGATATGGGGTTACAGGTGGTTAGAGGTAGCCTGTGAACCATAGAGTACCTTCCAGACCATGTAATCAATTTAGTCTACCCCTTTTCTCTTTGTAAAACTTGGTTTATCTGGAGTCCTTCCACAGTGCCCTGCTGAAATATACCCTAAAGCGGTTGTATTTTAGGTACACGTGCATGAGGGAGTGGACACAACTTGCCGTTATGGAGCACAACAACATTGTGGGACAAAAAACGGTGAGGGATACTGAAAGGTATGGCATCAAGACTACAACAGTAACGACACAACCACCTCATTCTTCTCTCTGCAGATTCTCAAAACACAATACAAAGACATGTCTACAAAAGTCCCACTGCTAAGGGCTACTGATCTGTCAATGGGCTAAGGAAGGTTTACAGATAGGTATTTGAGATGAGGAAGGGAGGTTTATGTTGTGCAGGATTGTGTTTAAAGACATGTATTGTTGTGTATTAGAGCGATTGAGAGGTGACATTTTTTACATACTGGGCTCCATTTTAACAAACCTAACGCAAATGTAAATCTTAGTGCTGGTAGTAGCGTTGTATTTTTGCTATTTTCACAACCAAAATTGTGGGTGCAGTAGCTGGCAGTGACTGGGTTTTGATGAATAAACAAGTTGTGGGTGTGTCGTGACTTGGCTACTCACTGACCAATCAGAACATACTCCATGGCTGGAGAAATGTAGTTTCTTCAAGTTGCGTATTTACAGTCTTTTATGTATTGCATTGTCATCAGCTCTAATTCGAATGTTAGTCCATTATAGCCTAGTTGGTTAAATAACCTGCCCAATATTTTGAACATTTTTGCAGTCCACAATGTTATAATTGCATTGCTTCAATATGGAAATACATTGTTAAAAATAAGCTACAGATTGCCTACTAATAAAGGGGCTAGGCCTACTGTAAATTGCAGTCTAGACATGGACATGCCAAACGTAGTCTATAAGCAAGATAAAATTTACTTGGCTATTGATAAGGTCTAAAAAGACTGCTGGAGTATTTGAGGTAGATACTGTGTGTACCTGTAGGTGGGGATTAGGAGAAAGTGACTGGTAGCAGGGTTAATAATAATAATAATAATAATAATAGTAAACAGTACAGCAGCAGCATAAGTGGTGGGTGGATTTGTCATGGTGCTGTGTGTGGGTGGGTGGGTGGGTGCCATAGTGACAGTACATGTAAACAGGGATGAAAAGTGACTGGTAGCAGGGATATATAAATACTTACGGTGATAAACTAGTGGTAATATATACAGTGCCTTCAGAAAGTATTCATACTCCTTGACTTATTCCACATTTTGTTGTGTTACAGCCTGAATTCAAAATGGCTTAAATAAAAATAAAATCTTTCACCCATCTACAGGCAATACCCCATGATGCCAAAGTGAAAGCATGTTTTTAAACATTTAAAATATATATAGAGATATATTAAATACATAAATATCTAATTTACATTCCCATTACAATCGAAATTGAGCTCCGGTGTATCCAATTTCCTTTGATAATCCTTCAGATGTCGCTACACTTAATTGGAGTCCACCTATGGACAATTCAATTGTTTGGACAGGATTTAGAAAGAAACACACCTGTCTATATAAGGTCCCACTGTTGACAGTGCATGTCAGAGCAGAAACTATACCATGAAGCCTAAGGAACTGTCCCTAAATCTCTGAGATATAATTGTGATGAGGGACACAGAGAAAGTATTCACACCGCTCAACTTTTTCCACATTTTGTTGTGTTACAGCCTGAATTGTTTTTTATTATTATTGCGTCACAGGCCTACACACAATACCCCATAATGTCAAAGTGGAATTATGTTTTTAGAATTTTGTACAAATTAATAAAAAATGAAAAGCTGAAATGTCTTGAGTCAATAAGTATTCAACCCCTTTGTTATGGCATGCCTAAGTATGTTCAGTAGTAAACATTTGCTTAACATGTCACATAATAAGTTGTATGGAATAAAAGTGTTTAACATGATTTTTGAATGACTGTATCCCTCACATACATACAATTATTTGTAATGTCCCTCAATCGAGCAGTGGATTTCAAACAAAGATTAAACCACAAAGACCAGGGAGGTTTTCCAATGCTTCACAAAGAAGGGCACCTTTTGGTAGATGGGTAAAATAAAAAGTAGACATTGAATATCCCTTGAGCATGGTGAAGTTATTAATTACACTTTGGATGGTGTATCAATACACCCAGTCACTACAAAGATACAGGCGTCCTTCCTAACTCAGTTGCTGGAGAGGAAGGAAACCGCTCAGGGATTTCACCATGAGACCAATGGTGACTTAAAAACAAGTTTAATGGCTGCGGTAGGAGAAAAATTAGGATACATCAACAACAGTGTAGTTACTCCACAATACTAACCTAAATGACAGAGTGAAAAAAGGAAGCCTGTATAGAATAAAAAATATTCCAAAACATTCATCCTGTTTTCAATAAGGCCTTAAGTAAAACTGCAAAAAATGTTGTAAAGAAATTAACTTTATGTCCAGAACACAGAGCGTTATGTTTGTGGGAAATCCAACACAACACATCACTGAGTACCACTCTTCATATTTTCAAGCATGTTGGTGGCTGCATCATGTTATGGGTATGCTTGTCATCGGCAAGGACTAGGGGATTTTTTTGTATAAAGAAATGGAATAGAGCTAAGCACAAGCAAAATCCTAGAGGAAAACCTGGTTCAGTCTGCTTTCAAACAGACACTGGAAGACAATTTCACCTTTCAGCAGGACAATGACTTAAAACACAAGGCCAAATATACACTGGAGTTGCTTACCAAGACAACATTGAATGTTCCTGAGTGGCCTAGTTACAGTTCTAACTTAAATTGGCTTGAATCTATGGCAAGACTAGCAATGATCAACAACCAACTTGACAGAGCTTGAATATTTTTTTTAAGATAATGTGAAAATATTGTACAGAGCTAAAGAGTTAATTGGCTGAGGTGGAAGAACCTGCCAGAGGGACAGCAGTCTCTACAGCACTTCACCAATTTGGGCTTTATGAGAGAGTGGTCAGACGAAAGCCACTCTTAAGAAAAAGGCACATGACAACACGACTGGTGTTTGTAAAAAGGCATGTAAAAGACTGAGAGCATAAGGCAAAATAATATGTGGTCTGCTGAGACAAAAATCTAACTCTTTGGCCAGACTCATCACCCATCAAACACCATCCCTACCGTGAAGCATGGTGGTGGCAGCATCATGCTATGGGGAAACTTTTAAGCGGTAAGGATAGAGGGAACAATGAATGGAGCCAAATACAGGAAAATCCTTGACATTTGCTCTGGTCCAAAGTTAAACCAACTCTCAAGTTCAAAGACTTTCAAAGTTCCTCAATAGAAGCCGCTCCTCCGTAGGTATAATTCTGTGGGCATAATTCAGATAATTCATGTCATATCAAGATGCTCAGGGCTTCAAGGCAAGCTTCCTCCATCCTCTCCTCACCAGCAAAATTGCAGTTGCATCTCACGCACTACACTGTGACTGATTCTATCCACATAATGTCAATACAACCCGTCATATATATATATATCCTGAACAAAAATATAAAAGCAACATGTAAAGTGTTGGTCCCACGTTTCATGAGATGAAATAAAATATTCAGAAATTCTCCATATACGCAAGAAGCTTACTTCTCTCAAATTATGTGTACAAATTACTTTACATGTCGTTTGCCAAGATAATCCATCCACCTGACAGCATAATTATTACACAGGTGCACCTTGTGTTGGGAATAATAAAAAGTCACTTTAAAATGTGTAGTTTTGTCACACAACACAATGTCACAGATGTCTCAAGTTTTGAGGGAGCTGCAATTGGCCAGAGCTTTGAGTGAGCGTGCAATCCACCAGAGCTTTTGCCAGATACTTTAATGTTTATTTCTCTAACATAAGCCACCTCCAATGTCTTTGTTGAGAATTTGGCAGTATGTTCAACCTGTCTCAACCGCAGACCACGTGTATGGCGTCGTGTGGGCGAGCGGTTTGCCGATGTCAATGTTGCCCCATGGTGCCGGTGGGGTTATGGTAAGGCCATGCATACACAAATGCATTTTTATCGATGGCAATTTGAATGCGCAAAAATAACGTGACAATATCCTGAGGCCCATTTTTTAAAGGTATCTGTGACCAACAGATGCATATCTGTATTCCCAGTCATGTGTAATCCATACATTAGGTCCTAATCATTTATTTCAATTAACTGATTTCTTCATATGAACTGTAACTCTGTAAAATCAATGAAATTGCTGCATGTTGCGTTTATATTTTGGTTCGTATATATATATAAATATATTTATACTCCGGACTCCGACATTGCTCTTCCTAGAATTCCATTATTTTACTTTTAGATTTGTGTTTATTGTTGCGCATTGTTAGATATTACTGCACTGTTGGAGCTAGGAAGACAATCATTTCGCAACACTCACAATAACATCTGCTAAACATGTGAATGCGACCAATACAATTTGATTTGTTTTGACTGGCAGTACAGTCTGTTTCTTTCATAATGATTAAACCATGCTGTTACGGTAAAATACAATGTGCTCTTAATGACTTTCTTATACAGATGAAATCGCTCACCCACTCCATAACAGGCTTCTCTATCCACACTGATATTGGTGAAGTAATTTCATGTCAAGCTATGTCTTACAAACTATTTTCATTTCAGAGGTTTAAAAATGAACGGAAAGGAACGATATAAACCATTCGTTTTGGGGGGGTTCGAAACGGTTCAGAGCATTATTTTGCTGGTTGGAACACTGGAATGTAAAGAAAAAAATGATGGTTCCGTTCAGAAAGAAACGATTGGAAAATGATTTCTGTTCCAACCCCTGCTTGTGCCATTCGTTTTTTCCTGTTAACGTAACGACAGCTGAAACGTTTGTAATGACCTGGTAAACACAGTGGAATACATTGGCTTTCCATTGCATGTATAAAAACACCAATGCTGCGTCAGGGGGATTTAACGCACGGTCTCGACAGTTACATCACAAGAAAGAGTTGAAATAACTTTCTTTTGACGGGTGTTGATTTGGTGTACAATTGAAAAAAAAATCTGTTTAATACAGTTGAAAAATTTACAAATTAGATGCCCTGAAATGAAAGTACCTTCCCGAAAATGAACACTTGGAACACTTGTAATATTATGTTTAATCTCACAAACGATATGTACAGATAGGTGTAATCTAGAGCCAAGGATTTTGATATGAAATCACATGGTTATACTTCGCTTGACACACTTGTTGAATTATGCAAGAGAACATGACAACAGTAATGAATAATTAATAATGCAGTCTAGACACCGCAGTTGAGCGCAGATAGGCCAAGAGACAGCGCAGTTGTAGCCCTGTTCTACCCTTATTAGATTAATGTGTGCAAATACATCCAGTGTATATTATGCAAATGAGGCACATATTATTTTCTTTATTTCATTAATGTATACAAAAAATATCTGATATATTAAGAACATTTTTATTTAAGAAAAAAAGTACAATTTTATAATAAATTGAAAACCTGAATTCCCACAAATGCATGAACTCCATTCATTATTTGTCCTTGCTAGTACAATCATATGTGCTACAATTCAGTCAATATCTGAATGATTAAAAAAAATAATGAAATACTTGGAGTGTCTTCATTCATTGTCCGACTGTTGAATTTATATGGGATTCACAGCGAAGCCAAATAACTGGAGCATAGATTGGTAGCTTTTTTTTCTAATTTGGCACACAGAAACTAGAGGCCATGAGTAACTTGGTCAAAAAGAATGGCAGAGATTGGCCTATAGGTCGCGCTGTTATAGCAGTCTCACTTAAACTCTCATATCTGCCGCCCCATTTGACCTAGACTTTGTAAATAGGTGTCTTTCTTTCTTTATGCTCAACACATATGCCTCAATGAACAATATGGTCTACCAGGATAGATTTTCCTTTTGGAAAACCTTTGAAAAACATATTATCATGAAACATAACTACAGATAACGCAACATCTGGTATGTAGGCCCATAGTACAGCTCTTAAATTTACCGTTTTAGAAAATCTAAGGGATTAGTTAAAAGATGGTCCAGTTATAATGGCCGAGTTGTAAATCCACTTCACAATGGCCTATCAATTTGAAACTTTTTAGGGTCATAAAAGACATTACCATGATGAGACATGTTAAACGGAAATTTCACCCTGCCACTGCATATAGTCATGGCAATATTAACAATGTTACCTTTTTGTCATAAACATAACAATTATCCACACTACAAGCTAGAACGAGCGCAGAGCGAGAACAGACTGCCTGTGTATTTGTATGCTCATAATAAACCACAAAGTTCGGCATTGATAGCAAATGCAGATACCGCCCTGCTAGGTAGATGAGGCGTGCCCACAAACTTGGATTTAGATGGCATTGTTTACTTCTGCTGAACAACACACAGTAATCTCATAACTTCTCTAGGGATTTTTTTTTTTTTTTACATTTCTTTTCATGTTTATCATCATGCCTGTGTTGTGTTCTTTGCCTGGCTGTGTTAATTACAAACAAGTGCAAAAAGGCGTTATCTTTCACTGTTCTGCATACCAGAGATTTACCCCGATGTGACCAAAGATTACTAGAGGGATTTTCAGGCTGAACTGATGGGGAATCCATTTTGACGCCAGCTGAGAAGAGATACCACACTTTTTTTTTCTTCACAATAAAACAGAAGATTTGATATTAGAGGTAACCTAGCGTTAGCTGGACTAAGTTAGCTAGCTACAGTCCTGAGTGGAACTCTGAAAGTCTTTGGGATACAGACTGTCAATCAATTTCGCCTATGCCATGGTCACTTATAGTCTGGTAGCTACCTTCAGCATAGCAAACATATTTGTTTGTTCTATCTTTGACAAACGTTAGCTAACGTAAGCTAGCTAACATTAGCAAATAAGAGTAGCTCAATGTGGTAACCGTCTATTCGACTCTTGTCTGAAAATCACACCATTACTGAAACATATATTTGCCGATACAGCTAACTCAGTCTGTGTGTTGGTAGCAATAATGAATGTGTATAAATCATCTATGGTTGGTTAGTAATCAGCTGGCTAGCAATCTTACTGACAATTTAGTGACGCTAGCTACCTAAATGCAAGGTGACAACATTGGAATTTCCATGTTAGGTGTGCTAAAATAGCCAGTCAAATAGAGATCAATTGGTTAAATTGTGTATTTTGTTGTAGGTGGTACAGAATCTGATTCCACTAGCAAGTGCGTCCAACCCCTAGCTCTGCACAAGGTGAAGGTAAGTTGGCAAAAATATTTGCAAGCTGAGGGCTAAGATGGCTCAATTTACAGTAAGCATAGTATTAACATGAATTGGCTAGTGTTTGTACGGGTTTGTGTCTGTGTTATGAGGTTACAAGTGGTTAGAGGTAGCCTGTGGACCACAATGTGCTTTCCAGACCATGTAATCAATTTAGTCTACCCCTTTTTCTCTTTTTACATTTTCTCTTTGTAAAAATACACAAGCATGAGGGAGCGGACACACCTTGTAGTTGTGGGGCAGAAACCAGCAAGGGACACTGAAAGGTATAAAATCAAGACTACAACAGTTTTGACACAACCACCTAATTATTCTCTCTGCAGTCTCAAAACATACACTACCATTCAGAAGTTTGGAGTAACTTAGAAATATCCTTGTTTTTGAAAGAAAAGCAAATTTTTGTCCATTAAAATAACATCAAATTGATCAGAAATACAGTGTAGACATTGTTCATGTTGTAAATGACTATTGTAGCTGGAAACGGCTGATTTATTTAATGGAATATCTACATAGGTGTAGAGGCCCATTGTCAGCAACCATCACTCCTGTGTTCCAATGGCACGTTGTGTTAGCTAATCCAAGGTTAATATTTGAAAAGGCTAATTGATCATTTGAAAACCTGTTTGCAATTATGTTAGCACAACTGAAAACGGTTGTGCTGTTTAAAGAAGCAATAAAACTGGCCTTCTTAGACTAGTTGAGTATCTGGAGCATCAGCATTTGTGGGTTCGATTACAGGCTCAAGATGGCCAGAAGCAAAGCACTTTCTTCTGAAACTCGTCAGTCTATTCTTGTTCTGAGAAATGAAGGCTATTCCATACAAAAAATTGCCAAGGTACTGAAGATCTCATACAACGCTGTGTACAACTCCTTTCACAGAACAGCTCAAAGTGGCTCTAACCAGAATAGAAAGAGGACTGGGAGGCCCCGGTGCACAACTGAGCAAGAGGACTGTCACGTCCTGACCAGCAGAGGGAGCAATTGTATTGGTTTTGGTCAGGACGTGGCAGGGATGTTTTTGTGTCATGTGTTTAGTTAATTGAGGTTGGACTCCCAATTGAAGGCAGGTGTGTTGAGTTGCCTTTGATTGGGAGTCCTATATAGTAGTGTGTGTTTTTCTTTGGGGTTGTGAGTAATTGTTTCTGTTCAGTGTGATATGCTGTCAGTACTGTTTAGCTGTCGGTATTTTCTTGTTTTTGTAGTGTTCCAGTGATCGTTTTTGAATTAAAATTATGAACACTAACTCCGCTGCACCTTGTTCCACTTCTCTCCATGACGACAGCTGTGACAGAATTACCCACCAAACCAGGACCAAGCAGCAGAGGAACGAGGAGGAAGGATGGACGTGGGCAGAGCTAAGGAGGAGCGTTTCCAGGGCGATGGAAGAGTTTAGGAAACTCGAGAGGCAGCCCCAAGATTTTTTTTGGGGGGGGCACAAGGGCAGTTTTGCGGGGCAAGAATGGAGCCCCAGGCCAGCTCCCCGCACTAGCATGGAGGTGCGTGTCTCCAGGCTGGCACGTCCAGTACCAGCCCCACGCATCAGGTGTCTAGTGTGTCAGCCCAGCCTCGCCAGTCAGGAGTCGCCAGAGCTGCCTGCCAGTCAGGAGTCGCCAGAGCTGCCTGCCAGTCAGGAGTCGCCAGAGCTGCCTGCCAGTCAGGAGTCGCCAGAGCTGCCTGCCAGTCAGGAGTCGCCAGAGCTGCCTGCCAGTCAGGAGTCGCCAGAGCTGCCCGACTGCCCGGGTCTGCCAGAGCGGCCCGACTGCCCGGGTCTGCCAGAGCGGCCCGACTGCCCGGGTCTGCCAGAGCGGCCCGACTGCCCGGGTCTGCCAGAGCGGCCCGACTGCCCGGGTCTGCCAGAGCGGCCCGACTGCCCGGGTCTGCCAGAGCGGCCCGCCTGTCCTCCGGCCCAGCCCGAGCGGCCCGCCTGTCCTCCGGCCCAGCCCGAGCGGCCCGCCTGTCCTCCGGCCCAGCCCGAGCGGCCCGCCTGTCCTCCGGCCCAGCCCGAGCGGCCCGCCTGTCCTCCGGCCCAGCCCGAGCGGCCCGCCTGTCCTCCGGCCCAGCCCGTCCTCCGGCCCAGCCCGAGTGGCCCGCCCGTCCTCCGGCCCAGCCCGAGTGGCCCGCCTGTCCTCCGGCCCAGCCCGAGTGGCCCGCCTGTCCTCCGGCCCAGCCCGAGTGGCCCGCCTGTCCTCCGGCCCAGCCCGAGTGGCCCGCCTGTCCTCCGGCCCAGCCCGAGTGGTCCGTCTGCCAGGCGCAGCTATCGGCGCCACCGAAGTGGGCGACGCCGAAGGTGGAGCAAGGTCCACGTCCAGCACCAGAGCCGCCTCCTATATAGGTGGGTTGGGGAGGGGGGGTGTAGCACAGTGCCGTTGTTGACGGCAGCCACCCTCCCTTCCCTCCCTTATTGTTTAGGGGGATATTTTTTGTTGTTTGGGGGTTTGTTTTTTCTTTTAGGTGCATTCCGGGGTCTGCACCTTTAGGGGGGGGGGGGTACTGTCACGTCCTGACCAGCAGAGGGAGCAATTGTATTGGTTTTGGTCAGGACGTGGCAGAGATGTTTTTGTGTCATGTGTTTAGTTAATTGAGGTTGGACTCCCAATTGAAGGCAGGTGTGTTGAGTTGCCTTTGATTGGGAGTCCTATATAGTAGTGTGTGTTTTTCTTTGGGGTTGTGGGTAATTGTTTCTGTTCAGTGTGATATGCTGTCAGTACTGTTTAGCTGTCGGTATTTTCTTGTTTTTGTAGTGTTCCAGTGATCGTTTTTGAATTAAAATTATGAACACTAACTCCGCTGCACCTTGGTCCACTTCTCTCCATGACGACAGCTGTGACAAGGACAAGTACATTAGAGTGTCTAGTTTGAGAACAGACGCCTCACAAGTCCTCAACTGGCAGCTTCATTAAATAGTACCTGCAAAACACCAGTCTCAATGTCAACAGTGAAGAGGCGACTCTGGGATGCTGGCCTTCTAGGCAGAGTTGCAAAGAAGAAGCCATATCTCAGACTGGCCAATAAAAATAAAAGATTAAGATGGGCAAAAGAACACAAACACTGGACAGAGGAACTCTGCCTAGAAGCCCAGCATCCCGGAGTCGCCTCTTCACTGTTGACATTGAGACTGGTGTTTACGGGTACTATTTATTGGTCATTTACAACATTAACAATGTCTACACTGTATTTCTGATCAATTTGATGTTATTTTAATGGACAAAATGTGCTTTTCTTTCAAAAACAAGGTCCTTTCTAAGTGATCCCAAACTTTTGAACAGTAGTGTAATACAAAGACATGTCTACAAAAATCCCCTGCCAAGGGTTACTATTGACAAGAATGATCTTTCAAAGTCAATGGGCTGAGTGAGGTTTACAGACAGCTCTTTGAGATGATGAAGGGAGTTTTGGTTGAGCAGGTTTGTGCTTAAAGACAGGAAATGTATTGTTGTATATGATACTGATTGATGTGCCATTTCTCCTTAATTTCCCATACACACCAATACATACTGAGTAAGAATTGTCCTCCTAAGACTTTCCACACCTTCTGCATTCCCCCAATTGACTTTGTTGACTGGTTGACACCTTCACCATCAAAAGCGTGTTTCACTACGCCCCTTCCCCAATTGAGTGTAAAATTTTAACACCAGAACCATGTCTTTCCACCAGCAAATCTTCTGCAAGAGGTTAAGGAAGTTAGTGGTTAAGAAGGTCTACGAGCCCTGCACTCACCACTTCCGTCAGAGTCTTATCCAGCTGGCCATACACCGCAGACAGGACAAGACCATTCGCCACAAGCACAAAGAGTCTCAGCTTCCCCTGCCCACCATACCAAACACCATTGCCAGTCTACCGAAGCCAGATAAAGGACAGTGTGGCTGAACATAAGACCATGCAGAACAACCATAAAATAAATAGGGATATTTTCTATCAAACTTCTACATTTGTCTCCCTTTATGTACCCACAGAAGATATGTATGTATGCTGTACAGGGCTCTGTAGCATCAAACAGGTGTTAGAAATTCAGATATATTCAAATAATGTTTATTTGTCATTCTAACATACAGGGGAGTGTAAACTATTTAATGTTGATTCAAAACCAGAACTACATATTTAACAAGAATGTTATATGGTAAAAGTAACATACAAAACAAATATAGTATGAACAATATAGTACAGTTCAGTTTGTCTCAGGAGTAGTAAAGTGCAGAGAACTAGTGATCAGCAGATGATGAAAGAAGTGGTCATGATGAAATTGCCATTCACAAAGAAACATACAGTAAGAAAATAGTGTGATCCGTGTATTAAAGTTCAGGGAATATATTGTGTGTGTCTGAGATGTAAAGTATAGACATCTGTTGATCAGCACATTATGGGATGGGTGTTGTCATGATCAAACTGCCATGCAGCTCCTCTTGAGTCATCTAGGCCTGCTGCTTGTTCCAGCATAATGTCCAATTCATCGATAGGGATACAGTTCACAGGATACAGCTCTGCTTCAATGTCGCACGCAGGCAAAGGAATTATGTTTCTTTCCAACTAGAGTCCACTGCAGGAAGAACCTCAGGCTCCACATGGTATTGTCTCTAAGACAAAACATATACTAAATTATACTCTATTGTACAGTTTGAACTACAGTTGAACTGTGCCAGCATAACATCAACATTAGTGTAGGCTAATTGAATATGCATACATGTGCACATGCACAAAGATTACATTTATAACAATATTTAGCCTAATATAAATAAGTAAATAAGGCACAAACCTCATTGTTTTCACAGTGACCAGACCGTACAAATTTACCTAGGTAGGCAGACAGGTAGGCAAACTTAGCTAGCTAGCTAGCTTGCTGGATTGCCAATAATTGTTATTTGCATCTTTTTGAAATCCTACCTTGTGTCATGCCTGTAATGTTGTCAGATTGGTTATGATTATGACAGTGGATGCATTTAAATGTCAACTTTTGTAAAAATTGAGTTACATAGCTAGCTAGAGAGTAAAATGACTTACAGTTGCTTATTTTACTAATTTGCTAACAAGTTGAGGTTTTACAATCGAGGTACAATAAATCTTCAATTGTAAAACGTCTTATATTTTTTGTCATATAGATGTCTACCAGTAGCTGTCTAGCTAACTTAGCTAGCTAGCTACCTAGCTAACTAGCTACGTAAGTTAGCAAAGAGATAAACGTACCCCCACTGTAACACAGTAGAATATTAGCCAGCAATACACAATATGGGTTTCAATAAATAAACTAAAGTTAGCTAACTACCGTACCTGTTATCTGCCCTCTTGGTGCTGGCATCAGCTGTAGCTGAGTTCTAGCTAAATTCAAAGCTTTGTTTCGAATACTCTTTGCTATATTCCGATTGAAACGTACATGGTTGAATGTCCCCATGTTGCTAGTTAATAAAACATTTTAAAAAATGCTTCAAAGTCAAATTCGTGTTGATGAGAGGATTCACTTGAAGCCATTGAGGTCTGGTCAGTTCTTTCAGTTTTGCCCAGAGGATTTTGTTTTGTGTCCGCCTCTCTTTCAAAAAAGCCTGCATTAAGCAGAGACTAGGTCAGAGCAGGAAGCACCACCCCACACGAGTTGTAGTATTTCAGAGATTGGAAAGAATGTGTCACCTTGTATAGCCTCCCAGTGCTAGCCTCCCTACACTGGCTTCCTGTTAAGGCAAGGGCTGATTTCAAGGTTTTACTGCTAACCTACAAAGCATTACATGGGCTTGCTCCTACCTATCTTTCCGATTTGGTCCTGCCGTACATACCTACACGTACGCTACGGTCACAAGACGCGGGCCTCCTAATTGTTCCTAGAATTTCTAAGCAAACAGCTGGAGGCAGGGCTTTCTCATATAGAGCTCCATTTTTATGGAATAGTCTGCCTAACCATGTGAGAGACGCAGACTCAGTCTCAACCTTTAAGTCTTTACTGAAGACACATCTCTTCAGTAGGTCCTATGATTAAGTGTAGTCTGGCCCAGGGGTGTGAAGGTGAACGGAAAGGCTGGAACAACGAACCGCCCTTGCTGTCTCTGCCTGGCCGGTTTCCCCTCTTTCCACTGGGATTCTCTGCCTCTACCCCTATTACGGGGGCTGAGTCACTGGCTTACTGGTGTTCTTCCATGCCGTCCCTGGGAGGGGTGCGTCACTTGAGTGGGTTGAGTCACTGACGTGGTCTTCCTGTCTGGGTTGGCGTCCCCCCTTGGGCTGTGCCATGGCGGAGATCTTTGTGGGCTATACTCGGCCTTGTCCCGGGATGGTATGTTGGTGGTTGGAGCTTTCCCTCCAGTGGTGTGGAGGCTGTGCTTTGGCAAAGTGGGTGGGGTTATATCCTACCTGTTTGGCCCTGTCCGGGGGTTTCATCGGATGGGGCCACAGTGTCTCCTGACCCCTCCTGTCTCAGCCTCCAGTATTTATGCTGCAGTAGTTTATGTGTTGGGGGGCTAGGGTCAGTCTGTCACATCTGGAGTATTTCTCTTGTCTTTTCCGGTGTCCTGTGTGAATTTAAATATGCTCTCTCTAATTCTCTCTTTCTCTTTCTCTCTCTCGGAGGACCTGAGCCCTAGGACCATGCATCAGGACTACCTGGCTTGATGACTCCTTGCTGTCCCCAGTTCACCTGGCCGTGCTGCTTCTCCAGTTCCAACTGTTCTGCCTGCAGCTATGGAACCCTGACCTGTTCGCCGGACGTGCTACCTGTCCCAGACCTGTTGTCCCAGACCTGCTGGAACCCTGACCTATTCACCGGACGTGCTACCTGTCCCAGACCTGCTGTTTTCAACTCTAGAGACAGCAGGAGCGGTAGAGATACTCTCAAAGATCGGCTATGAAAAAGCCAACTGACACTTACTCTTGTGTTACTGACTTGTTGCACCCTCGACAACTACTATGATTATTATTATTTGACAATGCTGGTCATTTATGAACATTTGAACATCTAGGCCATGTGCTGTTATAATCTCCACCCGGCACAGCCAGAAGAGGACTGGCCACCCCTCATAGCCTGGTTCCTCTCTAGGTTTCTTCCTAGGTTTTGGCCTTTCTAGGGAGTTTTTCCTAGCCACCGTGCTTCTACACCTGCATTGCTTGCTGTTTGGGGTTTTAGGCTGGGTTTCTGTACAGCACTTTGAGATATCAGCTGATGTAAGAAGGGCTATATAAATAAATTTGATTTGATTTGACTTAGCAATGACTCCGCCGATAGGAACATCGCTGAAAGACGTCCAATGGCTCGATCAAACAAGGAAAACCATATCTACACAAACTGCATAGTGCAATCGGTATAACATAAAGGCTTAGCGAAATGCCACAAAGCAGGACTACATTTATTTTCAGATCTCGCAACCCCCTCTCAATACACCGGAAGTCATCATAGGGTGTACCGTTCGGCACGTGAAGCCCTCTTCATGGCCAATTATGTGTGAAACACATCTCACTGACCTAGAAATCCCTCAGACATGATCAAAACAAACCCAGGGTTCCCCAGGGTGAAGTTCCCCTTTAAGTTTGGCATTGATACCTTAAAAAATAAGGAAACTATTAACAATTCACTTAAAAAATCTAAAAGTACCCGGAAGTCATTAATATCTGTCGGGTGATTTGTTGAGGATTCTTCAGTGAGTGTCATCACTCCGAGCCCTTACCAAAACACAAATAATGGTGGACAGTTTCTCACGCTTTGGAGCTGAAAGCCATCGTAATGACAGTTAAAATAAATGTAAAAATCGAACATACCCGTGCACCAATAACATTTCCGCAAAGGGCTTGCTATCTAGCTACAAGTGTTTGAGTCATTTCAGCCGTTTACTTGTAAAACAGCCCAGCTTGCTAGAGAAATGCACATTTACGACCCTAGCTAGTTAACGCGTTAGCTAGACTGCTTGTAGACTCGGGAGATCATGTAGGCTTAAGGAACCAGCGGGTTAGATGATTCCACTATGGGCAACAACAACTGACTACTAGAACTGAACCGATGGACATGGGGCCATGACATTTTTTATGTATCTATATGTCCTTAGAATCTGTGTGCATATAAAGTTACTGCAACCATAGATGGCTGCACCAGACCAGTTGATGCCACTATAGATGTCATTGGCACCATAGAAAACTATGGCAATAATACTGCAGTCATAACCAAGTGGGAGGTGTCTATTTAGCAGTTGTGAAGTCGTAAATACCAATTGGACGCATTCATGCGATTTGAACCCGTTGAGAAACGCTGATTGGCTAATGGCCAACAAGCTGCGTAAACCATAAATTAAAAGTACATGTTTGTAAACAAATGATAGTGTTCAGAAAACATATTCATGGATGCTTTTTTTAAATGATGTTTTGTTGTTGCATTTAACTGTCAAAAATGCTGTTATCAAGGTCATTTCCTTAGTCGGTGACATCAGAGGTCATCATGTGGGAGAAGTGGGAGCTCAGGATGATAGATGAGTCAGAGACGGAAGAGGAAGCCAGACACTCCACTCGCTGTTTTTTTTCTGGTTCAATGAAAGTCAATTAACTAAGTAGACCAGACCCAGCTGCTATTGCATTGGTGTCTATGGGAGACCCACCCCGTTAAGTAGACTGGAACTGACCATTTTGTTCAATGGTAAACAGCCTGAGTGAACCATCTTCATTTACCCACAATCTTTGGATGAGATTCCCACTAGTAATTACCAGTTGGAGAGCAGTTCAAGTAGATTTGACCCAGTTGTATGTTGTAAATTCCCATTTGGTTAAAGAGATACTTCGGGATTTTGAAAATGAGGCCATTGAACTACTTCCCCAGAGTCAGATGAAGTAATGGATACCATTTTTTGTCCAGTATGAAGGAAGTTAATGTAGTTTCACGAGCCAATGCTAACTAGCTTTAGTGCAAGGACTGGAAGTAATAGCACTAACGCTAGTTAGCAATTGCGCTAGCACTACTTAGCAACTTCCTTCAAACTGCACACAGTGTCATAAAAATGCTGAGGAAGTAGATAAAGGGCCTCATTGCAAAAATCCCGAAGTATCTACGTAACTATTGATCAAGTGGACTTTGTCTTATGCAAAATGAATGTTAGATTTCAATTAAGCAGACGAACAATGTGAAATATTGTGATTAGTATATCAGTATAATCACATATTGTTGCCCTATTATGTGGTCTGAACGTAGTGAAAAGTCAATATTTTATTCTGTAAAATTAGAAAGCAGTCAGTGCAGTCAGCGTATAACAGCTGCTGGAGTGTATTGACGTGTTCTGGAATGCTAACATAGAGTGTATCAACTCATTTAAATCACCATGGTAAGGCTTTCACTGATTGCAAATAAAGGAAAATAGTTCCTACATGATAGAGTGCTTGCTTTGTTATTTGTTATCCAACTGAATGTACTCAGACATAACATTGGGCAGATATTGTATGCGTTGGGGGGGACGGTTGGGTGAAATGAGCGGCTCACAGGAAATCCCCCACAGTGGGTTGACGGAGGCTGAAGAAGGCTGTGGGAGCAGGGCTGGGAGGGAGAGGATGTGTGTGTGTGTGTGTGAGTGTGGTGTGTGCGTGCGTGCGTGTCTGTCTGTCTGCTCCTATCAGGCTCCTATTACTGGGGCTTAGACATTGAGCCAATGAGCAAGACATTTAAGCAGGGCTCAGAAAAGAAGCAGGAGCTTATTAGGATCAGGAGCTTATTTTATTTTTAAATGACAACCCATCCTTAACCCTCAATTTTCAGACTATGGGATAGGAAGAATAGAGGAAGCATGGGTGAGGAAAAGCCTATGGGATTGTCATAATATACTGGATATTAAAAAAAAAATTGAGTATGTAAACAATATGGATGCATGTGGTCCACTATTCGTACTGTATGTGTGACCACCACTATTCGGTCTTTTGTTGCAACATTAGTTTTTTTTACATTAGATAAAAGTAGAGACTTAAAGCTACAAAATGGCATATCATACACTGCAGTTGAGGAACAATGGGAAAGTAATTCTGCTTTGAAAGTTGATAAACTTGTAACTCCACTTTTGAGAAAATTGCCTTTGAATGTTTTGGTACACCTAGTGGAGAGCTCTTCTTTGTCTACACCTATTCAGCATCATTCACACCCTCTTAAGCCTTAGTCCCACCCATCTCTTTAAGGATTCACGTGAGGCCATGTGCTAAACAGAGTGAATAAGGTAGTGTAGTGAACAAGAGTTCAAGACTAAAAGTGGTGAAAGTAGTAGCCTACAAAAGAAAAACTCCAGGTAAAAATACACGATCTAGTCCTTCGCCTATACCCTAATCTGAATTTGGTGTAGGTCATGTTGTTCTTCACATTGCCTTCTCTGGTAAACACACACTATATCAAATAAAATCAAAATGTATTTGTCACATGCACAGGATACAGAACGTGTAAACGGTACAGTGAAATGGTTACTTGCATATTTGCATAGTAGCAATATCAAAAATAGAAAGTATCCAGACAATTTTTTTTATAATTATTAGATGACACTTACCCAGACACACGTCTAAATTGATGGGTCATGTGAAAGAAATGCTATAACCACCCCCCAGACACATCTAGCTAAGCGGATGGGTCACTGTTGTCTAGACATGTAAACATGTTGATGAAATACAATAGATGGCCGTAATCACTCCCAGACACACCTGGCTAACTTGGGTCATGTAATCATCTGGTGAAGTGGAGTCTTTTGTTAGACATGTAGCTAGCTAGCTAAATAATTAACCATAATCCCAACCCATACAGCACTAGCTAGCATCACAAACACATTGTTATAGCTAGCCACCATACATTAATTTCTGACAAAATTATAAACTTATAATATCTGAAAATATAGCTAGACTCTTACCCATATAGATGGATGAACGCTTCACGGCAGACTGGAAACCGTTTAACTAAGACGTCCTGTGTCGTTTCTGTTTTGTTTGTACAGCTTGTTTGTTTTCACACTGACCGTGTGCAGAAAGTAGTCCATCAAAACTTTTTCCCACTGGTCTTTGTCGATAGCACCTGCTAAATTCAGGGCAGCAATGTTGTTGAGAGTAGTAGCAAAACTTTTGCAGTCCTCCAGGGCTAAAGTTATCTTTTAAATAAGCCATGGTTGTAAGGATTATCTACACATACTGAGCAGCTCATGTTATAGACAGATGCATGCTACATGACAGACCAATCCGAACTCATCTCTCAGCATGTCCAGCCCAGCCATTTTCTCAGCCAATCATGGTGGGAAGGTTCCTAACTTTTTCCGTGGCTAAACCAACTAGACTTGTAATTTAACAATTGTATTAGTATTTACAGATGGCATACACATTTGTTATTAAGGCACATGAAGGTTCATATGTTCCAGAAGGCATTTCTGCCCAAAAACACATTTTGATCAAATTTTTAAAAAAGCGTTCAAATGCCACACCCGTGAAGTAGTGACGTGCGACATACACCTAGCTTCCTGAAACGGGTCACATTTATGCTTGGATTCACACCTCTTGCAGCTCAGCTTAAAGTAAGCAGTAAGGTGGGATAAGGTTGTACTGTTAAGTAGCATGATGCACTGCATTGTATTGTCCCTTAATAAACAGTGTATTACACTTTTTAGTCATATGTGCGACAACGAGCCTTTTGAATCTTGTGTAATGTTAGTAGTAGCGTAGTCAAGGATGCATCATGCAACATTGGGACACTTGACTTGTTACAACAACAAAAAAATTCTACTTTGAATTTGGAGGTTTAACATATCCCTCTGGTGGCCAAGTTTACATTTTTTTGAATGACATTGGTTCGTGGATATATAGTCTAAGATTGACTGATGTGGAATTTGTCATAGGAAATAATCATGGCCAGCTGGTCTTGTTAGCAATAGGGCTAAGTGTGTCAGGTTATCTCATGGGAAAAGCTTACTTGTAGCATTATATCACTTGCAACTACGTAGATTATTTTAATTGGCTGATGCAGATTTTGAGACACAAAACGTTTTTCAAGAGTTCGCAAGTATGAACGCTTGGTTTTCTGTTGATTGGTCTTAAATAAACAGAGTCCAGAGTCATCCAAATTCTCACATCCCCCTCCTCCATCTCCAAAGAGCCCTGACGATCAACGGAATACAACCCCAGAACGTTCCCAGAGTTCCATGCTTCTGCTCTCTAATTTAACGTTCCATGGAGCGATTGGAGGAATCTCCTGCTGTCCGACCTTGCTCAGTGACCAGCGACCTCATCCCAGATAGGAATACATGCTTTGCAAATTCATAATAATATCCTGGACTTATAGAGAAAGAGAATGTGTGTGTGAGGTTGCGCCTGCCTGCGTACAGTATGTTCCTGTGTGTGTGTAGTGGCGAGGGGTGGCCTAAGAACTTGGCCTGTCACCAAGCACGTTCCCACATGGCTGCTGTAAACAACTTAAAGGCCCCACACAGTCATCCTATTTCCCAAGTAAAAATAGCCTTTGAATGACCAAAACATCACCCATAATATTTTTACGCTATTAAAATGGTCCAAATTGAATACATTTGACCTTTTCTCTCATCTCTAACTATCAGGAAGCCTGAAATAACAGGCTGAGTTGGCGGGGAGCTTATATTTATGAGCTCACCTTAACTGAGCTCTTTGAAATGCCCTTGTGGTCATTGCCAGGTAAGAAGGTAAACAATGGGCCACATGTCATTCTGAGCCTAAATAGCGTGCCTCAACCCATTTTATCTGCAAAATGCTCTCATGGTCAACAGAGCTGTTCATGGACTGTTGGATATCAGACAAACATTTTGATTATTTTGTAACTAATTACAGAATACAGTTAACTGATACACTTCTTCACAAGATGTTGTAAAGCCTGAATCACCTTAGAAGCTTAGATATAAGGGAATGTACACGAAAACAGCATACAATAAGTGTACCGGACAATTAGCATTAGAAATGACAATATGTTTGTAATTGTGTATATTGATCAGACATTTATTAAATATTTTACAATAGGCCAGCTTAGCCAAAATATTGAGCAACATGAACAATCATGAGAAATAAAGGTGAGAAATAGTTTGATATTAAAAAACAAAACTTCAGCCATAAGCCTAATATAGGCACTAGGCCACCCTACAGTGTCCCAGGACCCATTGATTTGTACAATTTGTAACACTCATCTCCCATCCGAATGCTTGAATAAAGAAACTAGACAAAGTAACTCCCGAGTAGCTCAGTGGTCTAAGGCACTGCATCGCAGTGTTAGAGGTGTCACTACAGACCCTGGTTTGATCCCGGGCTGTATCACAACCAGCCGTGATCGAGAGTCCCATAGGGTGGTGCACAATTGGCCCGGCGTCGTCTGGGTTAGGGGAGGGTTTGGCCGGGGTAGGCTGTACTTGTAAAGAAGAATTTGTTCTTAACCGACTTGCCTAGTTAAATAAAGGTATAAAAAACAATGTGATATCATAAAGTATGAGGTAAAAGTGAATTTAGGAAATGCAACAACTACAGAGACTGATGAGGAGGGGGACCCATAAACCCTGCTTCAATTAATCAGGTGTCAGTCACCCACTTGGCTTCAGTCACCCCCAAGAATGAAGTGGGAGACAAATCCATTTCCTCCTTCTAGTCAGGCCTCTCAGAATGGGCAGACAGCGGTCCTGAGATGGACAGATTGCACAGCTTCCCCACATACTTCGCTGGAGCATTTTACTGTTAGTCTACACCTGATGTTTATGAAGCATGGGACAAATAAGACGTGCTGTGATTCTATCAAGGGTGATCTCGTTGAAGAGGAGATCCAGGAGCCTGTCAACATAGCCTGTAATGTTTTTGAAAAGGGAGATGTTTGTTAAATGGGTAGTGAATTTAATTTCCTTCTATTTACTGTTCTGAGATGATGCTTCAATTCGTTGATGTAGTTATCTACTCATTCTACAATGTGTTTCCTGGTGTTTTTGATGTATTCAATTTTAAATATGCAATATTTGGTTCTGCACTTTTTTGTGAAACTTTTCAATGGTTCTAATTGACTTTTTTTGTGCCTGAAATGCTCAATTAAAGCAGATTTGAAATGAATAACTATGACTTACAGTATGTTAGGTCTGTCTTCACAGACTTCACTGCATATCACCCATTCTTTGCCTTGGTAAAGATGATTTTGTATCACATCAATCCTGCTGCAGTTGCCTGGGAAGCTGTGCAGACAGAGAGATGTTGATTTTTCTACAATGTCTATCATTACAGCTTGATGAAATTGGAAAGACAAAAGGAGATGGAAAGTGAAATAATATTCCCCCTCATCATCATGATTAGTCCCAATGACACAAGCTACACAACTGTAAAAAAAAAAATATATATATATATACAGGGGTAAATTACAAATACTACACACACACACAACCCCTTTTGTGGACAACATTCTTTTGTGTCAGCTGTGTACTGGCAGTTGTAAGACTCAATGTAGGAGTCTTAGGGATGAAGGAACAAAAACCATATAGTGACTATCAGGTGTGTTACAGAAAATATACAGTTCACAAGTCAAAGCAGTCACAGCCACAGTTGCATTATCTAACGTGATCCCCCCCCCAAAAAAAAAAAATGTTGGCTACTGTGTCACACTCATCAAACTCTGATACTTACATTATGGTCAGTGCTTGCAAGATCCACTGTCAATGATGCATCCGTCTTAAGGATTAGCTTCCTGGCAAGACCCATCGAATGTTCTCCCCAAATTGATAGAGCAACTTCACTCGAAATGTGCACTGCACACGCGTGACATGATCGTAATTTTCAGTCATCCCGTCGAGTGTAAGCTAGCTAACAAATGAAAAGCAACCACTGCTGTTGGATGTCTTCATTCTTTGGGAAATAGTGTAAGGTTAATGTTACACTATGTAAGGTTAATTCTACACTCATTTTACACACATTTTACACTAGTTACGACACAGTGTGCTTTTGCCGGCATGCTGGTAAGTAGCTTGCTACTGTAGCTAACAGTCATACCACAGATGAAAGGTTAGCAGTATCTTTGGTCATACCTTCTGCTTGAGCTAGCTACTAGTAGCTAGCTTAAGGTTTGTAAACAAAGCCAAAGCAAGGCGTAGGGGCACATGAGACGACGGTTTTAAGGTGGTACATATTTAAATTAGTTCAGTAAGATGCTATCATTGCCGTATTACATTTCTGGCTTTATGTGGTGTTGCATAAAGCCGGAAGTAAATCCTTGACAATGCCTGCCTCCTAAATCCAAGTCTTTGACATGGGGGGAGGGGACCAGTAACTTTATGATCAAACTTTATCAATGTGCAGTACCAGATACAGTCATTATTCATACTTGGGTCACTCTACTTTGAACTGGTTTCCACCAAATATCATCCAATTTGATGAAAAACACTATGGATAAGTACAAACTCATTCACAATTCAGGTGCTCTACATACTTTCTAATGGAGATCTGCATGATCTGGTTTAGTGCATGCATTCACAACTGTCCCAAGCCAATGCATGTATAAGGAATTTAAGTGATTTTTGGTTCATTGTGGGTTATAAGAGGTAACTAATACAGTACAATACCATACTGGACCAGACCTCTTAGAGAGAGGCCCAAGAGAACGTGATAGACAGCGAGCTCTACTCTGAAAACAACAGCAGTAAATAAAGATACATGTTTTCTTAGCCTCCCTCATCGGTCTGCACTGCTCTGTCCCTCACCACAACGTGCCCAGCAGCACGAGTCCCCTCTCCACAACATATTTTGTTTCATTTCCTCTGAGATGTTTTCTCTACAGCCATGACGGTGGTAGTGTGCTCTTTACTGCTGTCAGTCAGTGAAGTCTGGCTTGGGCCCCTACTGGCCCCCCTAGACCCCTACCAGACTCCACCAGCCCCAACAAGCCCCTACCGGCCTCCACCAGCCCCTACCGGGTCCCACTGGACCCCACCTAAGGTACCATTTGGGACACAGCATCATGCTGATAAATCAGGGCAGTAATTCAATGGATGAATATTATCATATGTATGCCACTGTCTGCATCAGTGCCAACTGTCTAGAGATGGAATTTATGAAACTGAAGGACCACTTAGATTTACTTCCAGATATTCATGAAAAAGCTTCTCAGACACTTGTCAGCCTTGGTAAATAAAATACATTTGCATCTGACTGAAAGTGCACTGAGACTTTCTCCAGTTTTGCATTTTGCCTCCAGCATCCCCTGCACCACTATTCTGTTTTGGGTGTGGGTATATTATGGTTTGTACCTATTATGGCTTGTTAAATTGAATATGGCAGCAACATGTATATTCATTTATATTAATATTTTATCATGTGTCTTATCACATATTGAGCGTTGTTTTAAATGTTTGGCTATATTAGCTTATTATTAGGATTATTATCGTATTTCATTAAAACTGCTGGCCTGCTGTGTCTTGGATATTCGTTTGGAAAGGTGTCAATAAAATATGTTTTTAAAAATATATATATATATATATACCTACCAATGGGTAACGCAAGGAAGAACGGCAGCCAACAAAGCGTAAACATGCCAACCACGACTCCCAACGTTTTAGCTGCTTTCTTCTCCCGGGAGAATTTCAGAAGTTTCACCGTCAGGGAGCTCCTTGCCTGATTTGCACGGCCCTTCCCAGTGCTGCTGCTGTCATCCTGCACCTGAGATCCCTTGTGGATCCTGAGCGTGAGCTCACTCGTGTTCATCCTCTCCCTCATCACCCCGGCCTCCAAGTTCTTGGTGGTCCGTTTGGCGACTACATAAACCCTAAAATACATGGACAAGATAACCACCAGTGGTATATAAAAGGAACCGAGGGAGGAAAATAGTGCGTAAAACGGTTCCTCGGTGATGAGGCACACAGTGTTGTCCGGCGACGGCGGCTGCTTCCACCCGAGGAGGGGTCCAATGGAGATGACCACCGAGAGCACCCACACCCCAAGCATGGCCAGCAGTGCCCGCTTCTCGGTCACTATGCTCGGGTACTGCAGCGGATAGCTCACCCCGATGTAACGGTCGATAGAAATTACGCACAGGCTCATGATGGACGCTGTGCAGCACAAAACATCCACTGCCGCCCAGATGTCACAGAAGATCCGGCCGAACACCCAGTAGTTAAGGATCTCCAGGGTGGCAGACACCGGCAGCACTGTGGTGCCCAGCAGCAGGTCAGCGATGGCCAGGTTTATAATGAAGTAGTTGGTCGGGGTCCGCAGGTGCCTATTGGTCATCACCGCTAGAATGACGAGGATGTTGCCCACAATGGCGAACACGATGAAAGCCCCCAGGACGAAGCCAAGCGGGATGGCACGGGTAAGGTCCACTTCACCAGGCGACTCTGACAACCACGGTGTCCCCACTGTCGCGTCGTATTGTTCCAATAAGGAATAATTTCCCCATAAATGTGCCGCATCGTCAGTGGTCAGATTCATTTTGACTAAAGAGGTCCTCCATAGCAGGTTTCTAATCACATGGAGCTGTAGCACACGAAAACGAGCAACACCATGCCAAAATACATTTACTCAATTCGGCCAAGTGTTGTTAGGCTACATGATTAGTGGAGAAGTTATCAAGGATTAAAATTCCGTTTGCAAACCGGTGCGTTTTCAATTATGAAACCAATTGGATGAAATTGTATGATAATGGTTTTGTCACATCCGTCCACTTGCAGTACAGTCTCGCTTTCTTTTGGTTTCTCTGTTTTTCCCCTTAACTGTCTGCTTGAAAAGTACGGAGGGGGCGGGCAGTCGTCCCTCTGTTTGCTCCTGTCAAACCTCACTGAGGTTTGACAGGAGCACGCAATGCTGTATAGGCTACAGAGGCTCTCTCCTAAACACAGCTTGTATGAATTGGCAGATATACTGGCAAACAAAAATATATAGCTCAAGAATAACGCACTGGGAAAATGGCTCTGGCACTGCAGAAAATGCATGGATTTCTTTGTTGGTTTTGTGGCGAGGTTTATACATGAAACTTTTCAGGGCTGACCCCCACCACTTCGGATAATGACCAAATGACCTGGTAAAAATATATAGAGAGATGCTATATAGACAACAACCTCCTTATGTGACTGTGTACTTACTGCCTCTGCCAAGAGGTCTGAAGTTTCATGGCAGGTGGTAGGGCATTTGCACCATAATTACAGGGTTGCTGGTTCAAGCTCTGCTCTGGCTGTTCCCTCTCAGTATTAACACATACTTTTTAATTTCCTTTTGGGTGGGTAGGCTTAAATTCACTCACAAATTTGGCCCAATATGAGTAGAGGATATAAAACACGAGTAAGCTTTCATTCAAGGGTCAACCTAAAAACAAACAATTATGCCTTTATGTCCATAATGGGCGTTAATAAGAGCAGATACTGTTATGCAACAAATCCCTATTTTTGTCAAATCGTTTTTTTGAACAAATCACTCAGGACATTATCATGACCATGCGTCTTATGTGTTGTCGACAGACCATTTTGTTGGGGAATAGCTGTCTGATCTAAAAATGGTTTCGTTCAAATTTTTCTTGGGATCGATCTATGTTTTCAGTAGGTATTATTCCCTCAATATCTCTATCTGCCAAGAAACTCCACAATATTCAGGTAATATGAACAATGTTCAGAAATAAATCATCTAAAAGTCTATCACTACATATCCTAAACTGGATTTTAGTGGTTGGTAGACTTTCCACTTGGCATCATGCTAGATTTAATATTTTGGGCATTCAAAAAAGTGAAGGTTTGTCTGCTTTAGAACACTGTGTGTTGCCAAGTGGAAAGTGCCTCAGGTGAGAAGATGGGAGGAAAATGTCACATATTTCCTCCAAAGATTAACTTTTTAATAAGGGTTTAATAGAGCACTGCATGTGCCTCTTGATCTGTCATTTAGTTAAATGGAGCGGAAACGTTGTCAAGAGTTGAAGAGGATCAATGGTGGAATTTGGCCTGTGTTTGAAACCGTAGAAGACATGTATGCAATGCATAGATGTAAAAATGTATCCCATCAAGACTGATTGGTATCCTTGCTCATCAGTAACAGAAGCAGAATATATTTTTCAAACTGATGATGCATTAGCCTCTAGGGTGGCATAATGCAAGGATATGCATATTCTTGGTACCATTTGAAAGGAAACACTTTGAGGTTTGTGAAAATGTGAAAGGAATGTAGGATAATATAACACAATAGATCTGGTAAAAGATAATACAAAGAAAAAACCAACCGTTCTTTTGTATTTTTTTGTACCATCATCTTTGAAATGCAAGAGAAAGGCCATAATGTATTATTCCAGCCCAGGTGCGATTTAGATTTTGGCCACTAAACAGCAGCGGTGTATGTGCGAAGCTTTAGACTGATCCAATGAACCATTTAATTTCTGTTAAATTTTTTTGATCAAGACTGCCCAAATGTGCCTACTTTGTTTATTAATAACTTTTCATGTTAAAAATTGTGCACTCTCCTCAAACAATAGCATGGTATTCTTTCACTGTAATAGCTACTGTAAATTGGACAGTGCAGTTAGATGAACAAGAATTTAAGCTTTATAAGATACAGTTGAAGTTGGAAGTTTACATACACCTTAGCTAAATACATTTAAACTATGTTTTTCCACAATTCCTGACATTTAATCAGATTAAAAATTCCCTGTTTTAGGTCAGCTAGGATCACCACTTTATTTTAAGAATGTGAAATGTCAGAATAATAGTAGAGAGAATGATTTATTTCAGCTTTTATTTCTTTCATCACATTCCCAGTGGCTCAGAAGTTTTACATACACTCAATTAGTATTTGGTAGCATTGCCTTTAAATTGTTTAACTTGGGTCAAACGTTTTGGTAGCCTTCCATAAGCTTCCCACAGTAAGTTGGGTGAATTTTGGCCCATTCCTCCTGACAGAGCTGGTGTAACTGAGTCAGGTTTGTAGGCCTCCTTGCTCGCACACGCTTTTTCAGTTATGCCCACAAATGTTATTTTCCTCCAAACATAACGATGGTCATTATGGCCAAACTTTTCTATTTTGTGTCATCAGACCAGAGGAAATTTCTCCAAAAAGTATGATCCTTGTCCCTATGTGCAGTTTCAAACCGTAGTCTGGCTTTTCTATGGCGGTTTTGGAGCAATGGCTTCTTCCTTGCTGAGCGGCCTTTCAGGTTATATCGATATAGGACTCGTTTTACTGTGGATATAGATACTTTTGTACCTGTTTCCTCCAGCATCTTCACAAGGTCCTTTGCTGTTGTTCTGGGATTGATTTGCACTTTTCGCACCAAAGTATGTTCATCTCTCGGAGACAGAACGTGTCTCATTCCTGAGTGGTATGACGGCTGCGTGGTCCCATGGTGTTTATACTTGCGTACTATTGTTTGTACAGATGAACGTGGTACTGTCAGGTGTTTGGAAATTGCTCCCAAGGATGAACCAGACTTGTGGAGGTCTACAATGTTTTTCTGAGGTCTTGGCTGATTTCTTTTGATTTTCCCATGATGTCAAGCAAAGAGGCAGAGTTTGGAGGTTGGCCAAGCTGTTTAAAGACACAGTCAACTTAGTGTATGTAAACTTCTGACCCACTGGAATTGTGATACAGTGAATTATAAGTGAAATAATCTGTCTGTAAACAATTGTTGGAAAAATGACTTGTGTCATGCACAAAGTAGATGTCCTAACCGACTTGCCAAAACTATAGTTTGTTAACCTGTTGGGGCTAGGGGGCAGTATTTGCACGGCCGGATAAAAACATACCCGAGTCTTTGACAATTTTTAGGGCCTTCCTCTGACACCACCTGGTATAGAGGTCCTGGATGGCAGGAAGCCTGGCCCCAGTGATGTACTGGGCCGTTCGCACTACCCTCTGTAGTGTCTTGCGGTCGGTGGCCGAGCAACTGCCATTTCAGGCAGTGATGCAACCAGTCGGGATGATCTCGATGGTGCAGCTGTAGAACCTTTTGAGGATCTGAGGACCCATGCCAAATTTTTTCAGTCTCCTGAGGGGGAATAGGTTTTGTTGTGCCCTCTTCACGACTGTCTTGGTGTGCTTAGACCATGTTAGTTTGGGTTGGGGGCACGTAAAACCTCTGCCTTCTTTTCCGGCGCCATTTTAGCCACCACACATACTGTAGCTCTCTCCATAAACCCTCCTCAACAATCAGAACCCTACACCACTCACCACGCTCATGTTTTGTACATCAGAACACAGCATACATGAGCTCAGCCATAGGGGGTAGGTTGGGGGGGTACAACCTTTGTTTGTAATGTACATTATATTCCGCAACTCAAGACCACGTTAGCTTACCTGAGCCAAAGTCTCCACTTGCTAACCTCGAAACATTTAATAAACCTCTATCACCAGCCTCAGATCGCTATGTCAACCACTCTATAACAGCTAAACAATTGAACTATTCCATCCACGATGAGGAAGCCAGACTTGTGGAACGTCAGAATTACAAAAGATGACCAAGCCGCTACCTGCCCTCATCCACATAGACACAAATAATATAATTGTAAGAATGCTGTTCATTGACTACAGCTCAGCATTCAACACCATAGTCCCTCCAAGCTCATCACCAAGCTCAGGACCCTGGGACTGAACACCTCCCTCTGCAACTGGATTGTGGACTTCGTGACGGGCCGCCCCCAGGCGATGAGGTTAGGCAACAACACATCCGCCATGCTGACCATCAGCACGGGGGCCCCTCAGGGGTGTGTGCTTAGTCCCTTCCTGTACTCCCTGTTCACCCACGACTATGTGACCACACAAGACTCCATTTACATTTACATTTAAGTCATTTAGCAGACGCTCTTATCCAGAGCGACTCCAACACCATCATCAAGTTTGCTGATGATGCAACGGTGGTAGGACTGACCACTGATGACAATGAGGCAGCCTATAGGGAGAAGGTCAGAGACCTGGCAGACTGGTGCCAAGACAACAGCCTCTCCCTCAAAGTCAGCAAGACAAAGGAGCTGATTGTGGACTACAGGAAGCAGAGGGGCGTGCACGCCCCTATCCACGTCGATGGGGCTGTTGTGAAGCGGATCGAGAGCTTCAAGTTCCTCTGTGTCCGCATCACTAAGGAATTAACATGGTCCACACACACCTACACAGTTGTGAATAGGGCCTCTTCCCCATCAGGAGGCTGAAAAGATTTGGCATAGTGTCACGGATCCCTCCGGAATTTTCATCACGCACACCTGTCTCCTATTCCCACTGATTAGTATTTGTATATATGTGCCCTTTGATGTCCATGGTCTTGTCGATTATTGTTGCGTGTGAGTACCTGTGCCGTGTGTTTTGGGCTTTCGTGCCCTTGTAGATTGCGCAGATGATTACAGGTCTCGTCCCGTGTGTTAATCATTCTTCGCGTGTGTTATTTATTTGAGGTATTCCTCGCTCTTTTTTGGGGGTTTTCAACCCCGTGTTTTTGTTACGTGTTTGTTTGGTCTTCGTCCCCGTGCCTTTACACGGCACGCCGTCATTTTGGATGAATAAAAAACCCTATTACGCATTCCTTCGTCTGTCTCCCGAATCCTTCATGCCACCGTGACACATATGCCCTCAGAGCCTCAAAAAGTTCTATAACTGCGCCATTGTGAGCATCTTGACTGGCTGCATCACCGCTTGGTATGGGAGCTGCAAGGCACCCGAACGCAAGGCTCTACCTACAGAGGGTAATGCATACAACCCAGTACATCACTGGGGCCGAGCTCCCTGCCATCCAGGACCTCTATACCAGGCGTAGTCAGAGGAAGGCCCAGAAAAATGGTCAGATTCCAGCCATACAAACCATAGACCAAGGGTCTTCAACTTTTTCTAGCTTGAGACCATCTTTTAAATGATGAAACTTGTCACAAGCTACTGAGCTTTCAGATAGGCACTCAATGTATTTTCCAGATTTTTTTTTTCTTGGTTTTATTTTTTCTAGGCTTTTGAGTTTTTCACTCAAAATTACAATTATTCATAGATAAACATGACATCTGATGTTGTGAGTCCATGTCAATGCTTAAATCACATCAGCAGACCATTTTTGAGCATGGGGGAAAAAAAGGAACATTTTTGATTTTTTGTGTAATACCCCTTTGCTGGTCTAGCGATGTTTTTGCTGATGCTTGTCATGACAGAGTTTGTGAAACAAAAGACCGATTGATACAAATAATCATGATATAATTATTCCAGGTCAGCCTACTTTGCAGTTAACATTTCATTGAGAAGGTTTTGGGGAAAGTCTTTCTGTCTGTCAACCCAGAAGACAGAAATATTTAACACTAAATGGCTACATGAATTGAATGATAGACAAACATAGACATACAGGGGCAATACTGCTAGAAATGAATTGGCAGATATTGTGTTACGTTTGTCTTTTTAAGCCAAATGTGGCTAACCAGGGATGGGATAGTGTCAATGTGGATTTGATTGGATAGTAGCTGGGAACTTGAGGTATCTGACACTTGTGAGATTTGTTTATGAAAGTTTGCGGTGGAACATTTGAAAAATAAATGCATTTTCGAAATTGTTCAGAAAGCGACTCATAGGTGGGCTGCGAGCTACAGGTAGCTCGCAATCGACCTATTGGAGACCCCTGCCATAGACTGTTTTCTCTGCTACCGCAAGCCGTACCAGTGCACCAAGTTTGGAACCAACAGGACCCTGAACAGCTTCAACCCCCAAACCATAAGACTGCTAAACAAGACTGCTAAATAGCTAATAAAATAGCTAGCCGGACTATCTGCATTGACCCTTTTTGCACGAACTCTTGCACTGGCTCTGTGCACACACACTGTACCCACACACTCTCACATACTTATACATTGACATCCCAACACACACACACACTACATACGCCACACATAGCACACACACGCATGCTGACCCACACACACACAGACAACGTACACTGCTGCAACTGTTTATTATCTATCCTTGCTGCCTAGTCACTTTACCCCTACCTATATGTACATACAGTGGCAAGAAAAAGTATGTGAACCCTTTGGAAATACCTGGATTTCTGCATAAATTAGTCATAAAATTTGATCTGAACTTCATCTAGGTCACAACATTAGACAAACACAGTTTGCTTAAACTAATAACACAAACAATTATATGTTTTCATGTCTTTATTGAACACAGTGTAAACATTCACAGTGCAGGGTGGAAAAAGTATGTGAACCCTTGGATTTAATAACTGGTTGACCCTCCTTTGGCAGCAATAACCTCAACCAAATGTTTTCTGTAGTTGCGGATCAGACCTGTACAAAGGTCAGGAGGAATTTTGAACCATTCCCCTTCACAAAACTGTTTCAGTTCAGCAATATTCTTGTGATGTCGGGTGTGAACTGCTCTCTTGAGGTCATGCCACAACATCTCAATCAGGTTGAGGTCAGGACTCTGTCTGGGCCACTCCAGAAGGTGTACTTTCTTCTGTTGAAGCCATTCTGTTGTTGATTTACTTCTGTGTTTTGGGTCGTTGTCCTGTTGCATCACCCAACTTCTGTTGAGCTTCAATTGGCGTACAGATAGCCTATATTCTCCTGCAAAATGTCTTGATAAACTTGGGAATTCATTTTTTCCGTCAATGATAGCAAGCTGTCCAGGCCCTGAGGCAGCCCTAAACCATGATGCTCCCTCCACCATACTTTACAGTTGGGATGAGGTTTTGATGTTGGTGTGCTGTGCATTTTTTTCTCTCCACACATAGTGTTGTGTGCTCCTTCCAAACAACTCAACTGTAGTTTAATCTGTCCCCAGAATATTTTGCCAGAATCACTGTGGAACATCCAGATGCACTTTTGCAAACCTTCTTTTGGACAGCAGTGGCTTCTTCCGTGGTGTCCTCCCATGAACACCATTCTTGTTTAGTGTTTTACGTATCGTATTCTCGTCAACAGAGATGTTAGCATGTTCCAGAGATTTCTGTAAGTCTTTAGCTGACACTCTATGATTCTTCTTAACCTCATTAAGCATTCTGCGCACAGCTCTTGCAGTCATCATTGCAGGACGGCCACTCCTAGGGAGAGTAGCAACAGTGCTGAACTTTCTCCATATTCAGGCAATTTGTCTTACCGTGCACTGATGAACATCAAGACTTTACGAGATACTTTTGTAACCCTTTCCAGCTTTATGCAAGTCAACGATTCTTAATCTTCTGAGATCTCTTTTGTTTGAGGCATTGCTCACATCAGGCAAGGCTTCTTGTGAAAAGCAAACTCAAATTTTGTGAGTGTATTTTATAGAGCAAGGCAGCTTTAACCAAAATCTCCAATCTTGTCTCATTGACTGGACTCCAGGTTTGCTGACTCCTGACTCCAATTAGCTTTTGGAGAGGTCATTAGCCTAGGGGTTCACATACTTTTTCCAACCTACACTGTGAATGTTTAAATGATGTATTCTATATAGACAAGAAAAATACAATCATTTGTATGTTATTAGATTAAACACACTTTGTTTGTTTATTGTTTTAAGTTTCACTGTGTATTTATTCCCTGTGTCACCATTTCTATTACATTTAACATTTTTAGCTTAACTTTGCATTGTTGGAAAAGGACCCTTAAGTAAGCATTTCACTGTTAGTCTACACCTGTTGTTTACGAAGCATGTGACAAATGAATTTTGATTTGATGGAAGTTGGATGCATAGTTTGTGCTCTCCAGGGATAGACATTGTGGGTCCTGTTGAATGTTTCTGTGTTATAGAATGACTTGAGGTGACAGAGGGAGGGAAATGCGAATTACTCACTCTGCGTCTTGAGAATGACACTTTAAATGGGAACTGAATTGAGGCCGTTGTTCGCGGCTTTGATTTGAAATAATTTCACAGGCGCAGAGAGAATAACGTTATTGTAACGCTTGTCGTCTGTAGAAGAAGGTGACCAAAGCGCAGCGTGGTGAGTGTTCATATTAATGATTTAATAATAAGAAACACAGCCAACAGTTCTGTCAGGTTACAAAATGTACAAAACAAAAAATAACTACCCACAAACCCCAAAGGAAAACAGGCTGCCTAAGTATGACTCCCAATCAGCGACAACGATGTACAGCTGTCCCTGATTGAGAGCCATACCAGGCCAAAACAAAGAAATACAAAGCATAGAAAAAAGGACATAGAATGCCCACCCAAATCACACCCTGACCAAACCAAAATAGAGACATAAAAAAGGCTCTCTCAGGTCAGGGCGTGACAGTTATAGAGAATAATCGCATGAATGGTTACATTATGATGGTATTTCACCATTGTTAAGACATTTTTTGTTTCTTATAATACAGAGCATTCAGCATTGTTTCACATCCCTGAAAGAATCAGCTCTGTATAACTAAATGGCTTTCATTTAGGAAATAATGATTTTTTTTATTTTCTCATTTCATGCAGATATTTTTGTCTAGCATTTTCAGCTTGAAAATGGCTTCTAAATATAGTTGAAGTCGGAAGTTTACATACACCTTAGCCAAAAACATTTAAACTCAGTTTTTCACAATTCCTGACATTTAATCCTAGTAAAATTCCCTGTCTTAGGTCATTTATATCACCACTTTATTTTAAGAATGTGAAATGTCAGAATAATAGTTGAGAGAATGATTTATTTCAGCTTTTATTTCTTTCATCACATTACCAGTGGGTCAGAAGTTTACATACACTCAATTAGTATTTGGTAGCATTGCCTTTAAATTGTTTAACTTGGGTCAAACGTTTCAGGTAGCCTTCCACAAGCTTGCCACAATAAGTTGGGTGAATTTTGGCCCATTCCTCCTGACAGAGCTGGTGTAACTGAGTCAAGTTTGTAGGCCTCCTTGCTCGAAACACACGCTTTTTTAGTTCTGTCTACAAATTTTCTATAAGATTGAGGTCAGGACTTTATGATGACCACTTCAATACCTTGACTTTGTTGTCCTTAAACCATTTTGCCACAACTTTGGAAGTATGCTTGGGGTCATTGTCCATTTGGAAGACCCATTTGCGACCAAGCTTTAACTTCCTGACTGATGTCTTGAGATGTTGCTTCAATATATCCACATAATTTTCCGTCCTCATGATGCCATCTATTTTGTGAAGTGCACCAGTCCCTCCTGCAGCAAAGCACCCCTACAACATGATGCTGCCACCCCGTGCTTCACGGTTGGGATGGTGTTCTTTGGCTTGCAAGCCTCCCCCTTTTTCCTCCAAACATAACGATGGTCATTATGGCCAAACAGTTCTATTTTTGTTTCATCAGACCAGAGGACATTTCTCCAAAAAGTACGATCTTTGTTCCCATGTACAGTTGCAAACCGAAGTCTGGCTTTTGTTATGGCAGTTTTGGAGCAGTGGCTTCTTCCTTGCTGAGCAGCCTTTCAGGTTATGTCGATATAGGACTCGTTTTACTGTGGATATAGATACTTTTGTACCTGTTTCCTCCAGTATCTTCATAAGGTCCTTTGCTGTTGTTCTGGGATTGATTTTCACCTTTCGCACCAAAGTAAGTTAATCTCTAAGAGACAGAATGCGTCTCCTTCCTGAGTGGTTTGACGGCTGCACGGTCTCATGGTGTTTATACTTGCGTGGGCTACAATTATTTTTCTGAGGTCTTGGCTGATTTCTTTTGATTTTCCCATGATGTCAAGCAAAGAGTTACTGAGTTTGAAGGTAGGCCTTGAAGTACATCTACAGGTACACCTCCAATTGACTCAAATTATGTCAATTACCCTATCAGAAGCTTCTAAAGCCATGTCATCATTTTCTGGAATTTTCCAAGCTGTTTAAAGGCACTGTCAACTTAGTGTATGTAAACTTCTGACCCACTGTAATTGTGGTACAGTGAATTATAAGTGAAATAATCTGTCTGTAAACAATTTTTGGAAAAATGACTTGTGTCATGCACAAAGTAGGTGTCCTAACCGACTTGCCAAAGTTATAGTTTGTTAACAAGAAATTTGTGGAGTGGTTGAAAACGAGTTTTAATGACTCCAACCTAAGTGTATGTAAACTTCCGACCTCAACTGTACCTCCCCAGCAATTGAGCACTGGTATGAGATGGAATAGCTGTAACACCATTTACAGGGACAGTTATACAATATGTATTTCAGCTAAAATGTTATGGTCCTCACTGAATAGAACACATTTTCCCTCTTCATAACACAAGAATGCTGATATTTCAGGTGGTTAATGTGGTCTGTAAGCGTTCAGCTTAGTCAACACTGTTATTGCATTTTCATGGCTATTCTGATGAATGTGGAAGTACCCCTGGAGATACTATATAATAATACCAATACCAATATCTTCAGTTTCTTGGCAATTTCTCGCATGGAATAGCCTTCATTTCTCAGAACAAGAATAGACTGACGAGTTTCAGAAGAAAGTTATTTGTTTCTGGCCATTTTGAGCCTGTAATCAAACCCACAAATGCTGATGCTCCAGATACTCAACTAGTCTAAACTAGTTTTATTGCTTCTTTAAATAGCACAACAGTTTTCAGCTGTGCTAACATAATTGCAAACAGGTTTTCTAATGATCAATTAGCCTTTTAAATTGATAAACTTGAATTAACTAACACAACGTGCCATTGGAACACAGGAGTGATGGTTGCTGGTAATAGGCATCTGTACGCCTATGTATATATATTCCATAAAAAATCTTCTGTTTCCAGCTACAATAGTCATTTACAACATTAACAATGTCTACACTGTATTTCTGATCAATTTGATATTATTTTAATGGACAAAAAAAATGAGCTTTTCTTTCAAAAACAAGAACATTTCTAAGTGACCCCAAGCTTTTGAACGGTAGTGTGTCAGCAGTATTATATACTGTAGTTCTTTAATAACCTGTTGGGGCTCGGGGGCAGTATTGAGACATTTTGAAACAAATATGTGCCCATTTTTAACTCCCTCCTACACCAACTCAGAAGCTAGGATATGCATATTATTAACACATTCGGATAGAAAACACTCTGAATTTTCTAAAACAGTTTGAATGGTGTCTGTAAGTATAACAAAACTCATATTGCAGGCAAAAACCTGTGAAAAATAGATCCAAAAAAATGTGAATTTTGTGACTGTACTATTTAGTGTCATTGTTTTATAGTTACCATAGTGAGAAAGGATTCATTTCGCAACACCTACGGCTTCCACTAGATGTCAACGATCTTTATAAAGTTGTTTGAAGCGTCTATGATAAACAGAGAGCAAATTAGAATGCAAGGAAGTTGACATGTCATCACTTCATTTTTTGCGCCTGCGCATAAATCTGAGAAGCGTGAGTTTGTCATCATTGTTTATCTAGACATAGGATAGGTTGTGTGAAAATATTACTGATGTTTAACGTTAAAAATGGACCAAAAGATTAATGCTAAACAACATTTGACATGTTTGAACGAACGTAAATAGATTATTTACTAGTTTTTTTTTTGCTTTTCGGCGTGATTTTACACCCCCCCCACCATGTTTTGTGGGAGCATAATGAACGCTAAGTACTTGGTGTTATTTGGACATAAATTATGAACTTTGTCAAAAGAAACCACATTTGTTCCAGACCTGGGATGCCTTCCGGACCTGGGATGCCTGCCTTCTGATGGAGATAATCAAAGGTAAGGGGATATTTACAATGTTATTATCGATATTAGATGATGCTAACTGTATAGCATAGCTTATTGTTCTTAGCATAG
Source organism: Salmo salar (assembly GCF_965601325.2). Taxonomy (NCBI): domain Eukaryota; kingdom Metazoa; phylum Chordata; class Actinopteri; order Salmoniformes; family Salmonidae; genus Salmo; species Salmo salar. The sequence continues at coordinate 41,646,294 of NC_138295.1, read as the reverse complement.
CACCCCGTTTATTGCAAAATGTGATTTCCCAGTAAAGTTATTTTGAGATCTGGCCATTCGGTAGCAATTACGAGATGATAATATATTATTCTTTGAATGACAATATTATAATTTACCAATGTTTTCGAATAGTAATTTTGTTATGTTCACCGGAAGCATTTCAGAGAAGAAAAAAATCTGAATTTCACGCTACTGTAAAATGCTGTTTTTGGATATAAATATGAACTTGATGGAACAAAAAATGCATGTATTGTATAACATAATGTCCTAGGAGTGTCATCTGATGGAGATTGACAAAGGTTAGTGCATAATTCTAGCTGGTTTCTGCTTTTGGTGACGCCTGACCTTGAATTGAAAATGGATGTTTGTACTTTTGTGGCTATGTACTGTCCTAACATAATCTAACTTTATGCTTTTGCCGCCGTAAAGCCTCTTTGAAAATCGAACAATGTGGTTAGATTAAGGAGATGTTTATCTTTTAAATTGTGTAAAATAGTTGATTGTTTGAGAAATTGAAATTATTAGATTTTTGATGTTTTGAATTTCCAGCCTTGTTAGCAATCCCGACTCGGGGTTCATTGCTAACCTGTAGCCCCAACAGGTTTTAACCTTGTACTCTTTTGTTTCCTGATTAGAGATCTAAAACGTCTTCAGGGATTATTGGGGTTTACTCCTTATCCTAACCTATCCCCGACAGGATCAGTGGTCATGTAGAAAAGGAGATAAGGAAAGAAAAAGCGGTTATGACAATTGGCACCAAGCCAATGCTCTCTTAACGTATTGATGTTAGTCTTTCCCTAGTTCGCCAGTTTAATATCGATTTTGGACCTGTCAATCACAGGTGTTTTAGACGTTTTAAAGTCCAGAGTGGCGTCTCAGGTTTCTGTTCCAAGATTAGCAGTTAAGACCTTCTCACATTAACAGAGGCTACGTTCCAAATGGCACCCTTTATAGTGCATTACTTTTGACCAAAGCCCTATACGCCTCGGTCAAAAGTCGGGCACTATAAAGGGTATACGGTGCAGACAGGACGTTCTCATCACATTAACAGCTCCACATGAACTTCCTCCCAGAGGCCCTGTTGTTGCCACTTTTCAGAACAGAGGGAATACCATCATCTCTGGCTTCTCTGTCTGCTCAGCATGCACACTTCAGGGAGACAATAATTACTCCCGTCTGTCTGTCTGTCTGTCTGTCTGTCTGTCTGTCTGTCTGTCTGTCTGTCTGTCTGTCTGTCTGTCTGTCTGTCTGTCTGTCTGTCTGTCTGTCTGTCTGTCTGTCTGTCTGTCTGTCTGTCTGTCTGTCTGTCTGTCTGTCTGTCTGTCTGTCTCGCTCACTTTGTCCCTTTTTCCAACTCTCTCGTTTGCTCATTTTGTCTTTCACAGAGTTTATCTAAGATTATATGGCTATTTAACAATTAGAACTACTTGTATTTTTGGTTTTTGGTTTCTAAGAGTCCACTAGTACTGAACTGTTGATGACCGCTGTGAAGATGTGTTGAAAACAACTGTGGGACCTGCTGCGGAGTGGAGGGTTAGCTGGGACCAGTGCCTTGGATAAAATTAAAGACAGCCTTGTCCTATTGATTTCATCATGGCTTTAGGGAATCTGAGGCTAAGAATAATGAAGGAGGTTGACCCGGAAAATAAGTTCAATCATGTTGTTTTCTTGCCACTGCCAGAGAGGGCTGAAAGGACACCGCAGTGTTTTGGCTGCTGAGGAATATGGATGAATAGCTTTGTTATTGGTAATGGGGCTTGGATAACATTCAGCTCTGATGACCAAAAGGGAAAGAGAGATACTATGAAACCCTGTCTCCCTACCTATTCTTCTGCCTGAATGTCCTTCTGTGTCTCTCTGATACACACAAACACACGCAATGTTCCTCTCTCCTCCTCTCCCGCCTTCTCTCTGTCCATCGGGGATAAGGTATCACGGCAGCCAACGCGGTGACAGTCACAGCCCATACAGTTATATACTGTACATCATGCCACCGGCTATTTACTACCAAACATCAATATGAAACACTCTGGCCACTGGGTGATTTCTGCCCCTTTCTGCTCCAGATTCAAAATGCAAGGCTGGCACTTTCTGAAGCACCATTTATACTTGAAGAGAGAGGAGGGGGGGGCAGAAGTGAAAGGGAGGCCCAGCCACTCAAATTTGCTAAAGGCCCAGTTTGCTCCCTGAGAGTAAGCCTCTCTGTGTGTTGTAAATGTGATGGACCACAGCCATCAGGGGGTACAGATTTGCATGCCTATCAGGGTGAATGCCTGCATGTGCCTGGGCTGGCTTATGGCTGGGGAGGAGGGGTTGTTGGACGAAGGGCTACGTCTGGCAGGCACACAATCCGCTCACAGCAAGCTGCTGAGCTGAATGCTTTAGCTCGAAGTCATTAGATTATTGACCTCTTGGCTTTCTGAGAGTGGGGCTTTTATCTATTATCTGTTGGGTCATGGTGATTAGAGTTCTGACTTCATGGTCCATAACTGTGTGCTATGTTCTCTATAAAATAGGCCAGGTTCAATGACACTGTGTTTACTGAAAACATCCACACACCATACTGCAGCTACATTCCTTCTGGTAGACTGCTCCCCCCGCACCTCTCTGATTCAGAGGGATTGGGTTAAATGCGCAAGACACATTTCAGTTGAATGCATTTAGTTGTACAATTGACTAGGTATCCCCTTTTCCCCTTTCTCATAGACACACATCAAGAATGTAGCATATTGACCGCTATAAACCAATATAAAGTTAGTCTAAGATGAAGAGGTAATTTTCCATAGACAGAGAGAAGAGTAATGGTAAGGTGGTAGTACATTTAATATTTTGTTATCTATGATTAACATTTTTTATTCTGAACCCCATTAGCTGTTGAAGATGCAGCAGCTATTCTTCCTGGGGTCCACACAAAACAAAGAACATGACAAAATACAGAACACTAATGGACAGGAACAGCAACACAAATTTAAACTAAGAACAATACAACTATTAAAACATAATAATAAAGTAGAAATCCGCAGGTCTTGGGCGACCCTATGCCGACCCACTTCTTGTGTAGTGTTTTCACTTAGAACAAAAACAAGGAGGTTGAGCCCTGAACCGCCTTGGGCTGGCCTTCTGGGCCAGGTGTGTCTTTGTGCTAATCCCACCTACTTGATTGACCCTGCTGCCCCAGAGATGGAGAGGAAGTGAAAGTCACTTGCAACTTGTTACAGCCTCCAGAAACAAAAGAGCGGATGAAGACAACAAGCATCATTCTCTGTTATTTGATCTGTGTTGCAGGGAACGGATGTTGGAGCAGCCTTAAGGGCAGTAAGTAGCAGGAGGCAGCAGGATCACGTGCAAAATAGTGTCCAGTTTATTAATAGTGAAAGGTGGTTCCCAGTTAATTTTTATTTAACTAGGCAAGTCAGTTAAGAACAAATTGTTATTTACAACGATGGCCTAGATTGCCTTGTTCAGGGGCAGAACGGCTGATTTTTTTACCTTGTCACCTCAGGGATTCGATCCACCAACCTTTCGGTGACTGGCCTAACGCTCTAACCACTAGGCTACCTGCCACCCACAATGATGAAATCCAATTAATATTTACATAATCTACAAAGGTATTTACAAAATGAACAGACTCTCAAAATACAGGTTTGAATATACAGTGCATTCGGAAAGTATTCAGACCCCTTCGTTCTTCCACATTTTGTTACATTACAGCCGTATTCTAAAATGGATTAAATAAAAAATCTCCCTCGTCAATCTACACACAATACCCCATAATGACAAAGTGAAAAAGTTTTTTTTTTCATTACAAATAAAAACCAGAAATACCTTATTTACATAAGTATTCAGACCCTTTGCTATAAAAGCTCATGTGCATCTTGTTTCCATTGATCACCCTTGAGATGTTTCTACAACTTGATTGGAGTCCACCTGTGGTAAATTCAATTTATTGGACGTGATTTGGAAAGGCACACACCTGTCTATATAAGGTCCCACAGTTGACAGTGCATGTCAGAGCAAAAACCAAGCCATGAGGTCGAAGGAATTGTCCGTTGAGCTCTGAGACAGGATTGTGTCGAGGCACAGATCTGGGGAAGGGTATCAAAACATGTCTGCAGCATTGAAATACCCAAGAACACAGTGGCCTCCATCATTCTTAAGTGGAAGAAGTTTAGAACCACCAAGACTCTTCCTAGAGCTGATTGCCCGGCCAAACTGAAAAATCGGAGGAGGAGGGCATTGGTTAGGGAGGTGACCAAGAACCCGATGGTCACTCTGACAGAGGTCCAGAGTTCCTCTGTGGAGATGGGAGAACCTTCAAGAAGGACAACCATTGTTAGAGAATTTCCAGTCAGCTGGTGATTTTCCAGTATCTATACTGTTTTCCCAGTAGTAGTGAAACAGAATCAATATGGGGTTAGTTATTAGACATGTGTAAGACGAATGAAGTCTGAGCCCATGTGAATGTGCAGAGCTGGATCAACATAGAGTTAACCATTAGACATGTAAAAACAGAACGTATGCAGAATCCATGTGGATTCCCATTACACACGGACATGACATACAAAACATGAAGCTCTGAGACACAAACTTCAAACACAGGACAAATTACAATGTGGGAAAAAAACAAAACTTCTTTCTCATCAGTGTAGCAAGTGTTCATGTGCACCTGAACATCGCATCCACTGGGAAGATTGCAAAATGGCAAATTAATGCATTTAAATATGAAACTGAAATGCGTCGCAATGCAACTTGACCAAACATTTCCTCTAGACATAATTAGCCTTGAGCACAGTAAATACCCATGCAACTGGCAAAAGAGGAAAAGAACAACAGTATGTACATTTAAGATAAATAAATTACTAGATACACTACATGACCAAAAGCACGTGGACAACTGCTCGTCGAACATCTCACTTATGTAACTGCCTAACTATTATTTGAGATAAATCCGACATTTACTCATTGATCAAGTATCCCTTGTACAAATACACTCACATATAATATCAAACTGATAAAGTTACCATTAGGCCTCTAACAGGGTTGACGATAACAGGGTTGACGATAACAGCGTTGAGGTTTTAGGTGAAGATCGGCTATTACTCCTCATGCGGTTAAGAGCATGGGACCGCATGGTGTTCAGGAAATTAGGAATTATAGATATGTTCCACACATAATGAAAGTTAAATCAAATTCAAGTTTTCCTAACATTAATTGAGTGAACAGGGTTGGTGTTGAGCTCGACCACCTCAGTCAAAGATGATAAAACAAGTATAAATAGACCAAAAAGAGACAGAAGACTTTCTTCCTTTTCCACCATGCTGTTCGGAGGACCCAAACGATGTCACCTGCTGTCAATCATTTAACTTTATCAAATCAAAATCAAATTTATTTTTATATAGCCCTTCGTACATCAGCTGATATTCTCAAAGTGCTGTACAGAAACCCAGCCTAAAACCCCAAACAGCAAGCAAAGCATGTGAAAGAAGCACGGTGGCTAGGAAAAACTCCCTAGGAAAAACTCCCTAGAAAGGCCAAAAACCTAGGAAGAAACCTAGAGAGGAACCAGGCTATGAGGGGTGGCCAGTCCTCTTCTGGCTGTGCAGGGTGGATATTATAACAGAACATAGTCAAGATGTTAAAATGTTCATAAATGACCAGCATGGTCAAATAATAATAATCATAGTAGTTGTCGAGGGTGCAACAAGCACGTCCGGTGAACAGGTCAGGGTTCCATAGCCGCAGGCAGAACAGTTGAAACTGGAGCAGCAGCACGGCCAGGTGGACTGGGGACAGCAAGGAGTCATCATACCAGGTAGTCCTGAGGCATGGTCCTAGGGCTCAGGTCCTCCGAGAGAAAGACAGAAAGAGAGAAAGAGAGAATTAGAGAGAGCATATTTAAATACACACAGGACACCGGATAAGACAAGAGAAATACTCCAGACGTAACAGACTGACCCTAGCCCCCCGACACATAAACTACTGCAGCATAAATACTGGAGGCTGAGACAGGAGGGATCAGAAGACACTGTGGCCCCATCCGATGATACCCCCGGACAGGGCCAAACAGGCAGGATATAACCCCACCCACTTTGCCAAAGCACAGCCCCCACACCACTAGAGGGATGTCTCCAACCACCAACTTACCATCCTAAGACAAGGCCGAGTATAGCCCACAACGATCTCCGCCATGGCACAACCCAATTGGGGGGCGCCAACCCAGACAGGAAGACCACGTCAGTGACTCAACCCACTCAAGTGACGCACCCCTCCCATGGACGGCATGGAAGAACACCAGTAGGCCAGTGACTCAGCCCCTGTAAAAGGGTTAGAGGCAGAGAATCCCAGTGGAAAGAGGGGAACCGGCAAGGCAGAGACAGCAAGGGCGGTTCGTTGCTCCAGCCTTTCCGTTCACCTTCACACTCCTGGGCCAGACTATACTTAATCATAGGACCTACTGAAGAGATAAGTCTTCAGTAAAGACTTAAAGGTTGAGACTGAGTCTGCGTCTCTCACATTGGTAGGCAGACCATTCCATAAAAATGGAGCTCTATAGGAGAAAGCGGTCCATTATTTTAAATGGGTAAATTGTTTGCATAACAGGGTTGGCCTTAAAATGACTGATAGAAAATGCACAACTAATCACCTTAATATAAATAATATGCAGGCCTTTACAATGATGGTAAAACGTGGACTTTATTTGAGATTAAGTGGGTTGATGTGGGTTGATCTTCCTAGAAGTGACACAGGCTTGATGGAGGGACATGTCAAAATGCTGAATTTTGGCACTTTAGCAAGCCTTTATTCATATTAAAATAAGATTTATTGAATTCTCCATGTGGTCTATATTAAAGTGCACTTCATTTAATATAAGATGCTTTTAAAATTCTATATTCGTGCATAATTTCTTCTTAAAATATCAAAAGGCACAGAACTAAAAAGAGCCGTAAAAAATAACCCTTCACACACACACAAACACACAGAATCATACGCATGCACGCAGGCAAGCACGCACACACACCCTCTTCTTTCCTCCAGAGATTACAGCACATTTTTTGTGTGTTTATTATTTTTAGTACTTCGGTATTATTTTCACAAGTACATGGTACATTTTCACAAGTCTCAGTACAAAACTCCAAACTGGTCACATTTGTAACGCAGCCAGTCTTTCATTTAAAACCTGTCATTGTGTATTCATTTGGATTTTAAGCATCTCTCACCACACAACCATTGATTCAAAAATATGAGTTTATTGTGAAACGTAATGAGAACATTGGTTTAACCGCCAAGACACAACAAAATTATATATTTTCAATTTAGTCATTTTAACTACCAGTTAATCCAATGCCAGACAGTGCAAGATACGTCTTTCAAATAACCTTTAGAAGTGCTTAAAGTAATATGCTGCAGTACTATATGCTGTCTTGAGCATTTGGCCTTAAACGATCATCCACTTCACAGTGAATGTTGTCATTGTTCATGCACCGTGGGAAAAACCTTTTGGCATGGGGAATCCAAGCTTGACATTGGTCTGCATTCATGTCGTCGCAGGCCTTATACATGGCCAGAAGGAGGGTGGCACGCTCATGGGGATGGCGATCGTACACCTTGGACCTCCATGCTTAACAAAATTCCTCAATGTGGTTGAGGAAAGGAGAGTATGGGGGCAGGTTGGAATAGGGTCATGAATCGGGGATGGGCCTGAAACCATGCCTGAACCACTTCTGCATGGTGAAATCTGACATTGTCCCACACAATGACATAAATGACCTCTTCACCATGACAGGCCTGCTCAATTTTATTGAGAAACACAATGAGGTGTGCAGAGTTGTAAGATCCAAGTAATGACCTACGTTCTACCACACCATCTTCAGAGACACACTACATGGCCGAAAGTATGTGGACACGTGCTTGTCGAAAACCTAATTTCAATATCACGGGCATTAATATGGAGTTGGTCCCCCCTTTGCTACTATAACAGCTTCCACTCTTCTGGGAAGACTTTCCACTAGATGTTGGAAAATTGCTTCGGGGACTCGCTCCAATTCAGCCACAAGCGCATTAGTGAGGTCGGGCACTGATGTTGGGCAATTAGGCCTGGCTCACAGTCAGCGTTCCAATTCATCCCAAAGGTGTTCGATGGGGTTGAGGTCAGGGATCTGTGCAGGCCTGTCAAGTTCTTCTACACTGAACCTGAAAAACCATTTCTGTATGGACCTCGCTTTGTGCACGGGGATATTGTCATGCTGAAACAGGAAAGGGCCATCCCCAAACTGTTGCCACAATGTTGGAAGCACAGAATCGTCTAGAATGTCATTGTATGCTGTAGCGTTAAGATTTCCCTCCACTAGAACTAAGGGGCCGAACCCGAACCATGAAAAACAGTCCTAGACTTCTTCCTCCACCAAACTTTACAGTTGGCACTATGCATTCGGACAGGTAGTATTCTCTTGGAATCCACCAAACCCAGATCCGTCCATAGGACTGCCAGATTGGGAAGCGTGATTCAAGAGAACGTGTTTCCACTGCTCCAGAGTCCAATGGCATTGAGATTTACACCACTGCAGCTGACGCTTGACATTGCACATGGTGGTCTTAGGCTTGTGTGCAGCTGCTCGGCCATGGAAACCCATTTAATGAAACTCCCAACGAACAGTTCTTGTGCTGCCGTTGCTTCCAGATGCAATTTGGAATTCGATAGTGAGTGTTAATTTTTACGCGCTACGCGCTTCAGCACTTGTCGGTCCCATTCTGTGAGCTTGTGTGGCCTACCACTTTGTTGTTGCTTCCACTCCGTTGTTGCTCCTAGACGTTTCCACTTCACAATAACGGCACTTGCAGTTGACCGGGGCAGCTCTAGCAGGGCAGAAATTGGATGAACTGACTTGTTGGAAAGGTGGCATCCTATGACGGTGCCACGTTGAAAGTCATTGAGCTCTTCAGTACGGGCCATTCTGCTGCCAATGTTTGTCTCAGGAGATTGCTTGGCTGTGTGCTCGATTGTGTACACCTGTCAGCAACGGGTGTGGCTGAAATAGCCAAATCCACTAATTTGAAAGGGTGTCCACATACGTTGTCGAGGCACTTGGCCAGTCCCCTGTTGGCCGATGATGTTCCACCCACGGCGCCAAGTTTTGGCCAGGTTGAAGCCCACTTTATCAACAAAGATATACTTGTGATGGTTTCCAGCAGCATCAACCACCATCACCCTCTAAAAATATATTTTGGTTAGTTATTTTTACGGTATAGTTCCGATATGATATTGTGAAGTAGCATGTGCATCAAATTCCTACAGTAATACAGAATATGGTGCTGTACCTGAACATACTCGGCCCGCAGATGTTTCACCCGGTCGTTTTTTTCTCTCAAAAGGCACCAGATAAAAGGCGGGTGATTGTTGGTAGGCTGATGGATGCCACATTGGCAAAAGTGTAATCTTTCTCCTCAATGGCCTGCTTTATTTTGGACAGCCGTATGTCATTCCTGGCCCTCACCATTTCCACCACTGCCCACTCCTGCTGGTCGGTCAGCACACGGCCACTGCCACCACCATGGGGTCTTCTGTCAATTCTGAGGGTAGAACAGAATATACTGTCAATAGATCATACTGTAAGAATACTGTGACATGTTTTGTTAATTTATATCAATATTATTATACTTTTTAAAAAACATTTATTACAATATGTAATTTACTGTAAATGTAATGGTAAAGCATTGTGCATAACCTGCAGAGCGGTTTTCTTGTCAAAATATTCTCATGTTCAAATTGACAGTTGATCTTTTTAGATTAGTTCACCCCAATCTGGCAGCCTCTGCTATGGTAAGGCCTCCGTTTACCACATGGTCAATGACGATGGCCCGGACTTCATTAGACACAACAGTTCCCTGTTGTCTGCCTCCCTCTCTCTGATGTCTACCTTTTTTATGGAGCCCATGCCCATCTCTTTGACCTCTTTGATGGGGCCCTTGCCCACATCTCTGATAGGCCCCTTGTCCACGAACTCTTTGATTTCTTCCTCTCCCTTGCTGTCTATCCTGCTCTATGTTGAAAGAAATTGCAAGTGTTCACACACCCTTTTCTATGGTGACCAATTGTGATTACCACAATGTGAAATTAATTAGCAATAAGAATGTGAAATGTCAGAATAATAGTAGAGAGAATGATTTATTTCAGCTTTTATTTCTTTCATCACATTCCCAGTGGGTAAGAAGTTTACATATACTCAATTAGTATTTGGTAGCATTGCCTTTAAATTGTTTAACTTGGGTCAAACGTTTTGGGTAGCCTTCCACAAGCTTCCCACAATAAGTTGGTTGAATTTTGGCCCATTCTTCCTGACAGAGCTGGTGTAACTGAATCAGGTTTGTAGGCCTCCTTGCTCGCACACACTTTTTCAGTTCTGCCTACACATTTTCTATAGGATTGAGGTCAGGGCTTTGTGATGGCCACTTCAATACCTTGACTTTGTTGTCCTTAAGCCATTTTGCCACAACTTTGGAAGTATGCTTGGGGTCATTGTCCATTTGGAAGACCCATTTGCGACTAAGCTTCAACTTTCTGACTGATGTCTTGAGATGTTGCTTCAATATATCCACGTAATTTTCCATCCTCATGATGCCATCTATTTTGTGAAGTGCACTAGTCCCTCCTGCAGCAAGCACCCCCACAACATGATGCTGCCACCCCTGTGCTTCACGGTTGGGATGGTGTTCTTCGGCTTGCAAGCCTCCCCCTATTTCCTCCAAACATAACGATGGTCATTATGGCCAAACAGTTCTATTTTTGTTTCATCAGACCAGAATACATTTCTCACAAAAGTATGATCTTTGTCCCCATGTGCAGTTGCAAACCGTAGTCTGGCTTTTTTATGGTGGTTTTGGAGCAGTAGCTTCTTCCTTGCTGAGCGGCTTTTCAGGTTATGTCGATATAGGAGTCGTTTTACTGTAGCTATAGATACTTTTGTACCTGTTTCCTCCAGCATCTTCACAAGGTACTTTGCTGTTGTTCTGGAATTGATTTGCACTTTTTGCACCAAAGTACGTTCATCTCTAGGAGACAGAACGCGTCTCCTTCCTGAGCGGTATGATGGCTGTGTGGTCCCATGGTGTTTATACTTGCGTACTATTGTTTGTACAGATGAACGTGGTACCTTAAGGCGTTTGGAAATTGCTCCCAAGGATGAACCAGACTTGTGGAGGTCAACAATTTTTTTGCTGAGGTCATGGCTGATTTCTTTAGATTTTCCCATGATGGCAAGCAAGGAGGCACTGAGTTTGAAGGTAGGCCTTGAAATACATCCACAGGTACACCTCCAGTTGACTCAAATGATATCAATTAGCCTATCAGAAGCTTCTAAAGCCATGACATCATTTTCCAGAATTTTCCAAGCTGTTTAAAGGCACAGTCAACTTAGTGTATGTAAACTTCTGACCCACTGGAATTGTGATGCAGTGAATTATAAGTGAAATAATTTGTCTGTAAACAATTGTTGGAAAAATTACTTGTGTCATGCACATAGTAGATGTCCTAACCGACTTGCCAAAACCATCGTTTTTTTACAAGATATTTGTGGAGTGGTTGATAAACGAGTTTTGATGACTCCAACATAAGTCTATGTAAACTTCCGACCTCAAATGTAGGTATTCCTCTTGTCCAGGTGGGTTAGGGCAGTGTGCAGTGCGATGGCGATTGCATTGTCTGTGGATCTATTGGGGTGGTACGCAAATAGAAGTGGGTCTAGGGTGACAGGTAAGCTGGAGGTGATATGATCCTTGACTTGTCTCTCAAAGCACTTCATGATGACTGAAGTTAGTGCTACGGGGCAATAGTAATTTAGTTCAGTTACCTTTGCCTTCTTGGGTACAGGGACAATGGTGGCCATCTTGAAGCATGTGGGGACAGCAAATGAGAAGAGAATCATATGAAAAGTATTGTGAGCATTGCATTGCAAAAGGCAATTGCTTTATATGAAAGTTATTTCTAGATTAAACACTAATTAGGTTTGGTGAAAAAGTTACTCTGTGATTTTGGGTGTTGTACTGAGTCAATTGAAAATCTGCTCAAAGTTTTGAGTTTGTACTGAGAGTTGTGAAATTTGACCACACACTTGTGAAAATAATAGCAAAGCGATAATAAAATAAAAAAATGCAAATAAAGCTGTTACAATAACATCATATTTGTTTTTTGCAGGCAGTATTCTACCCTGCATCTCACTGCTGGCTTACCTCTGAAGCTAAGCAGGGTTGGTTCCTGGATGGGAGACCAGATGCTGCTGGATGTGGTGTTGGAGGGCCATTAGGAAGCATTCTTTCCTCTGGTCCAAAAAAAAGTTCCTAATGCCCCAGATCAGTAATTGGGGTCATTGCCCTGTGTAGGGTACTGTCTTTTGGATGGGATGCCAAATGGGTGACCTGACTCTCTGTGGTCACTAAAGATCCCATGGTACTTAATTGTAAGAGTATGGGTGTTAACCCTGGTGTCCTGGCTAAATTCCCAATATGGCCACCCAGTTATCCCCAGCTTCCAATTGACTCATTCATCCCCCTTCCTCTCTCTGTTAACTATTCCCCAGGTCATAGCTGTAAATTAAAATGTGTTCTCAGTCAATTTACCTGGTAAAATGTAAATGTTAGGATCATAGACTTAACTGACTCACCCAATACAAAATTAGACATCAGTTCAAAGATTTACCATATGGTTTCTCAAGAACATGTCTGATCAAAGAAAATATATGCTATTAGATCTTGTGTTGCATTACCTGTAGGTTCTAAAAAAACTGCTGTTTGAACCCCATTGGTTCTGAATGACAGATTGTCTATATCCAACATATACCAATGAATTGGATGATTCAAACAGAGTGCTAGCGAGCACTTAGACTGTTTTATACTGCCAAAAATAAATCTTAGCATTTGTACCCAACAATCAAAACACAAGTGACTAGGCATCTTACCATGTACTCTACAATAACAATGCTTTACGCCACCATCAACATACTGACTGCTTCATCTCTGAGATTGGAGAACAATTTACACCGCGCAGAAATTGATTCTCCATTGATCGGGGGTGGAGATGGTGACGGTGTCTGGGCTAGAGTTGCAGTCTGATTGTCTCCTCTGATCTACTGTGGGAGGAGAGGAGGGAAGACAGGAGAGGACAAGAGAGGACTGGAGAGGACAAGAAAGGACCGGAGAGAATAAGAGGAGAGGACATGAGAGGAGAGGGCATGAGAGAAAAGATAGGAGACAGGGCATGAGAGGAGAGAACAGGTGAGGACATGAGACGAGAGGCAGAGGCGTGTACTTGTACTTGATTTTGACTTGGAGCCGACAAACTGGAGATGACATGTTTGAGGACAGATCACAATTCATTCAAATCCATTTCCCCCTATTTTCCTCTTACATCTCAAACAGTGAGTGGTTACAGTAGAACAGGGAATTCACTCTGTCATCGTCAGTCTCAGAGTCTGAGAAACTGAAAACATATTCAATTCTGCTGCTTATGTAATCCATTTACTTTGTCCATCAAGGACATTAGATTAATGGTAGCTTTAGCAGGAGAGGAGAAGGACCTTTAGAAAATGAATGAAATGAACGGCTGGCACCAAGCAGCACTGTAAAAGGGGCAGCATTTGAAAAGGAGGCCTTTTTCTGTGTTTGTCAATGAGGTGCTATAAAGTGACATTAGATTTGTCATTGGGCCTTCACAACGTAATAGATTGCTTTCAGCTAAAAGCTACTCATAATATCTATTATTAATTGATCATCTCTCCACAAAATCGCAATCTGTCATTTTCTACTCCAGGAGTCCGGACTGTGTGGGTTTGTATACTGTTGTAAATTCAAAGCAAACAACAAAAGAAACAAAAATGATTCAGAATACTCTAATACTGTTTGTATTTAGTTTTATGTGCACGTTCAGCGTTTCCATCTCCTCGAGATTAATGTGGATCTGAGACACAAAAATGAATAACTTCAAATAAAAGTCATTAAAACTACAAAAACCCAGACAGAACAAACAATGCAAAATAACACTTAATGGTGTTCAATAGGCCCTGAGTAACTGGAAACACACACTAGAACTGAACCACTAGCCAGCTAGTGGAACAGAACTCTTATGGATTTTCAAAGAACCAAAATGGCAAAATGACAGAGTCAGTTGCCCTTAGTTTCCCAGAAAGGTTCCCAAATTCTCTGCAGTTGGTATAAACTGGTAAACACATCCTTCTGCCTGGGGCATTCTGTCAAACCCTGGTAAACAACTGGCAGAATCAGGAGGAGAGGTAGAGGCAGAGGTACCCACGACACCCATGCAATTACAGGGATCACCTGTTGAAGTGGTCAACATCATTGACTTTTCATTTCCTCTGGTAGAGATGCGGAATTGAGATCTGTAAAAACAAAAAGGTGTATAATTGGGCCGTTTAGCGCAAACACAGATGCGCACACGCACGCACGCACGCACGCTTGCCTGCCTGCCTGCCTGCCTGCCTGACTGTCCACAAATTATCTCTAATCATTAATCTCTCATCTCAAATGTGCCCATTTGTAGAAGCCTTTTCCTCTTTTATGACACATCTGTGCCAAAAAAGTATATTCAGCGTCATCTTATGCAGATCAAAACCTAAACACACACACACTAAATGGCCATACTGATTAACACACAAGACCCACAGGCTCTGGAATCAACATGGCGTCTTTCATAAATATAGACATTATATTTATAGATGCTAGCATGAATGTTTCTATGGGAAGACTGTATTTCTCCCAGAGATTCAGGCCTGTTTAGTGAAGCTAGACATTAGACATTGATGAAGAGCAGTGTCTTTGAAAGGAGTTAGATCCCTCTGATGGAGCCTCCAGGGGCCTGTGCAGGCCTCACAGCAGAGTTAGGGCCCACATAGATAGTTAAACTGTCAACACAAGGGCTGAGTCCCAAACGGTACCCTATTCCTTATGTTGTGCATCCTTTTTGACCAGAGCCCATGCTATATAGGGAATAGGGTGTAATTTGGGACACAGGCAAAGACCCCACTCTTTCACACGCAACCATTAGTCCAGTACTTCCCAACCTTCTCAAGAACCACCAGAGATTTCACATGATATGTATTTGTTGTAGCCTTAAACTGGCACACCTGATTCAACTGGTCAAGGCCCTGATGATTAGCTGACTTATTGAATCAGATGTGCCAGGTCAGGGCTGTAACAAATACAGTACATTTTGGGACAGTGAAGCATTGTTTCTTATTTTGGCTGTATACTCTATATTTGTGCGTCTTTAACTTTCTCGCTCATCATTATTCATGATTCTTTCAGGAGTGTTCATAATCATGGTAGCATCCACATTCATGTAGAAGTGTTTAGAAACATATTCTATTCTTATTTACAATAAAAGTGACTCCGAAATGACACATTACATTATTTACCATTAATTTCTATTGGGCATAAAATAATCTGAAACACAACCAAAACAAACAGTAAATGCATGCAACAAATGTGTAGAGTCAAAAGCTTGATGTTGTCATTGCGTGCTATGAATATGGGACCAAATACTTAACTTTTTACCACTTTAATTAAAAAAAAGAATGACTGTCCTTTTTGCCATTTATTGATGTGTTATTCAATATGTTTCTATGGGCTTTAGTAGCAAAAATGTGTGTAAAAGAGAGGGGTCTTTGCTTGTGTCCCAAATTACACCCTATTCCCCAAAAATGATTCATAGTATTATCATCTTAAAACAATTCCATATGTCATTTTAGCAGATTTCAAATCCAAACTTTTCGAGTATAGAGCCAAAAGAAGAGAAAATGCTTTAATGTCCCCATAATTACGTCGGGCACTGTATATTAAATATCCGGTAGTCCCAAAGGAGAGGGTTGGGAAACACTGTCTTAGGCCCCCCCAACTAAAACACCTTCATTCCCCAAGTGCAGATTCTTCCAAAAAGGCATTGCCACACTGCTGGACAAAGAAACAGGGCTGCTTGGCAGATGTGAGCCTTTTTTGGCTGTCTTGTTGCTGAATTTTGGCACACTCGAAAGCATTGTGCAAGCTTTTGTTCAGAATCTCACATTGGTCCAAATATCACCCTATTCACTTTGTAGTACATTACTTTTGACCAGGACCCATAGGGTCAAAAGTAATGTACTATATAGGGAGTAGAGTGCCATTTGGGACACAACCATTGAGTGCCACACTCCACCCTGCCAGCTCTACTTTGTACTGCCCCAATACACAGGACATGGTCTAGTAAACAACAATCTGTAATGGTACACCTGCAGAGGGAGGGAACAATAATGATGATCACGCAGGTTATGGTGTGCTGTGTTGGCATTTTGGTTATTAGACGAAGAGATTAAGTTTGAGAGCAGAGATTCTACCCATAGCACAGAGTTATTGGTCCCCAAGGTGGAGATTGTATTTATAGGCCATATGTTTTGGCTGCCATAGTTAATCACAACCACAGGGTGCTGTAAAAGAGTGTGGGCATCAACCATATCTTTACCGGACAGTCAATAATCAGTAATAGATTCCATCCATCTGCTGAGGCTGCTGGTCTGACTGGACTGTAGATAATCATAAACCTGGATGGCTGTGACTGACTTACTGCTGTTCTAGAAGTATTGCTGTGTTCAAACTCAAACAACTCAGCAGATACCATGATAAGTCATAATCCTTGAGAGACGTCACACATACAGTATGGCTTCAAGACTTATAGGTCAGGAGACACACCTGCAGCCTTTATCCCTGATTGCTGCTGCTGTAGGGGTCATGGGGTTGGAGCTGATCTGTGGATGCTCCAGATCAGAGAACTAAGGGTGAGTCTGGAATTACACACTATTCTCTGTTGGGCACCCTATTCTACCAAAGGGCTTTGGTAAAAAGTAGTTCACTTTGTAGGGAATAGGGTGGCATTTTGGATGCAAAACAAGTTTGCTGTAACTTTCCATGGATGTGACCTCTGTGTTCCTTGGATCGTTCCTGGTCGTCACACAAAGAGCAATGACTCTCCATGGCATTGATTTGAGAAACGGCATCATGGACAACTCTCAAAAGAAGACGAAGACTTTTTATGGAAGTTTGTAAATAAATCCCCAAATAAAGTGGAGTAGCAGTCAGCAGATAGCTCTCCAGACATCGTCCATCGCCAAGCCTCAGCGAGTAGGGAGATATTTTCATCCTGAGAAATGTTAAGTGTCCTGAGATCCTTCAGCTGGGAGGAACAGAGGAGGAGGAACAGGGGAGGAAACGAGAAGATGGAAGAGAGAAGAGGAACCGAGAGGAGGAACAGAGATATAAAGAGAAAGAAGGCCAAATGAGATGGCGCTGCAGTGAATAGCAGCCGTGTGTGTGTGTGTGTGTGTGTGTGTGTGTGTGTGTGTGTGTGTGTGTGTGTGTGTGTGTGTGTGTGTGTGTGTGTGTGTGTGTGTGTGTGTGTGTGTGTGTGTGTGTGTGTGTGTGTGTGTGTTTGTCAAACCGGCCCAATTATTATGGTTATTTTTTTCAGACCTCAATTCTGCATCTCCACCAGAGGAAATAAAAAATCAATGATGTTGACCAATTCTGCTATTTTGTGTGTTTTTTCGCTGATCTTAACTTTTTTTTTTACATAATGTCTCCGCCATCATTTCCTATGACCAAAAACAGCTTCTGGACATCAGAACAGCGATCGCTAACCTCAATTTGGACAAAAATGTCTACTCAAACAAGTCGGCAGCTCTGGATGTCCTGCTTACTCTGGATCAGGCTCTCTTCCTCGTGACTTGAAAGAGGAAGCGACAGCGAGAGAGAGGCAGGCGAGTGAACGTAAATGTAAATGTAAATGTCAATGAACGTCATTGCCATCTGTTCTATTGGCGAACGTGCAATCACTGGAGAACAAACTGGATGAGCTCCGTTCGAGACTAACCTATCAACAGAACCTGAAAAACTGTAATATAACTTATAATTCACTTATAATTCACTGTATCACAATTCCGGTGGGTCAGAAATGTACATACACTAAGTTGACTGTGCCTTTAAATAGCTTGGAAAACTCCAGAAAACGATGTCATGGCTTTAGAAGCTGCTGATAGGCTAATTGACATCATTTGAGTCAATTGGAGGTGTACCTGTGGATGTACAGTCGTGGCCAAAGGTTTTGAGAATGACATAAATATTAATTTTCACAGTCTGCTGCCTCAGTTTGTATGATGGCAATTTGCATATACTCCAGAATGTTACGAAGAGTGATCAGATGAATTGCAATTAATTGAAAAGTCCCACTTTGCCATGCAAATGAACTGAATCCCCCAAAAACATTTCCACTGCATTTCAGCCCTGCCACAA
The DNA here is from genome assembly GCF_965601325.2 of Salmo salar. NCBI lineage: Eukaryota > Metazoa > Chordata > Actinopteri > Salmoniformes > Salmonidae > Salmo > Salmo salar. Next base: position 41,627,973 of record NC_138295.1, on the reverse strand, counting down.
AAGGACCAGCTGACATCATGTCAGTGATTCTATCGTTAACACAGGTGTGAGTGTTGACGAGGACAAGGCTGGAGATCACTCTGTCATAATGATTGAGTTCGAATAACAGACTGGAAGCTTCAAAAGGAGGGTGGTGCTTGGAATCATTGTTCTTCATCTGTCAACATTTACATTTACATTAACGTAATTTAGCAGACGCTCTTATCCAGAGCGACTTACAAATTGGTGCATTCACCTTATGATATCCAGTGGAGCAACCACTTTACAATAGTACATCTTTTTTTGGGGGGGGGGGAGGGTTAGAAGGATTACTTTATCCTATCCCAGGTATTCCTTAAAGAGGTGGGGTTTCAGCTGTCTCCGGAAGGTGGTGATTGACTCCGCTTTCCTGGCGTCGTGAGGGAGCTTGTTCCACCATTGGGGTGCCAGAGCAGCGAACAGTTTTGACTGGGCTGAGCGGAAAATGTGCTTCCGTAGAGGTAGGGAGGCGAGCAGGCCAGAGGTGGATGAACGCAGTGCCCTTCTTTGGGTGTAGGGACTGATCAGAGCCTGAAGGTACGGAGGTGCCGTTCCCCTCACAGCTCCGTAGGCAAGCACCATGGTCTTGTAGCAGATGCGAGCTTCAACTGGAAGCCAGTGGAGTGTGCGGAGGAGCGGGGTGACGTGAGAGAACTTGGGAAGGTTGAACACCAGACGGGCTGCGGCGTTCTGGATGAGTTGTAGGGATTTAATGGCACAGGCAGGGAGCCCCGCCAACAGCGAGTTGCAGTAATCCAGACAGGAGATGACAAGTGCCTGGATTAGGACCTGCGCCGCTTCCTGTGTAAGGCAGGGTCGTACTCTGCGAATGTTGTAGAGCATGAACCTACAGGATCGGGTCACCGCCTTGATGTTAGCGGAGAACGACAGGGTGTTGTCCAGTATCACGCCAAGGCTCTTAGCACTCTGGGAGGAGGACACAATGGAGTTGTCAACCGTGATGGCGAGATCATGGAACGGACAGTCCTTCCCCGGGAGGAAGAGCAGCTCCGTCTTGCCGAGGTTCAGCTTGAGGTGGTGATCCGTCATCCACACTGATATGTCTGCCAGACATGCAGAGATGCGATTCGCCACCTGGTTATCAGAAGGGGGAAAACCATGGTTACCTGCAAGGAAACACGTTCTGTCATCATTGCTTTGCACAAAAAGGGCTTCACAGGCAAGGATATTGCTGTCAGTAAGATTGCACCTAAATCAACCATTTATCGGATCATCAAGAACTTCAAGGAGAGCGGTTCTATTATTGTGAAGAAGACTTCAGGGCACCCAAGAAAGTCCAGCAAGCACCAGGACCGTCTCTTAAAGTTGATCCATCTGCGAGATCAAGGCACCACCAGTACAGAGCAAAACATCGATATTTTGGGTCCATGGCCAGGAAACTCCCCAGGCCTTAATCCCATTGAGAACTTGTGGTCAATCCTCAAGAGGCGGGTGGACAAACAAAAACCCACAAACCCACAAACTCCAAGCATTGATTATGCAAGAATGGGCTGCCATCAGTCGTGGATGAAACCTCTGTCGCCCAGAAGTTAATTGACAGCATGCCAGGGTGGATTGCAGAGGTCTTGAAAAAGAAGGGTCAACACTGCAAATATTGACTCTTTGCATCAACTTCAAACTCAGTGCCTCTTTGCTTGACATCATGGGGAAATTAAAAGAAATCAGCCAAGACCTCAGAAAAAAAATGGTTGACCTCCACAAGTCTGGTTCATCCTTGGGAGCAATTTCCAAACGCCTGAAAGTACCATGTTCATCTGTACAAACAATAGTACGCAAGTATAAAAACCCTGGGACCACGCAGCCGTCACACCGCTCAGGAAGGAGACGCGTTCTGTCTCCTATGGATGAACATATTTTGGTGTGAAAAGTGCAAATCAATCCCAGAACAACAGCAAAGGACCTTGTGAAGAGGCTGGAGGAAATAGGTACAAAAGTATCTATATCCACAGTAAAACGAGTCCTATATCGACATAACCTGAAAGGCCGCTCAGCAAGGAAGAAGCCTTTACTCCAAAACTGCCATAAAAAAGCCAGACCATGGTTTGCAACTGCACATGGGGACAAAGATCGTACTTTTTGGTGAAATTTCCTCTGGTCTTATGAAACAAAAATAGAACTGCTTGTCCATAATGACCATCGTTATGTTTGGAGGAAAAAGGGAGAGGCTTGCAAGCCGAAGAACACCATCCCAACCGTGAAGCACAGGGGTGGCAGCATCATGTGTTGGGGGTGCTTGCTGCAGGAAGGACTGGTGCACTTCCCAAAATAGATGGCATCATGAGGCGGGACAATTATGTGGATATATTGAAGCAACTTCTCAAGACATCAGTCAGGAAGTTAAAGCTTGGTTGCAAATTGGTCTTCCAAATGGACAATGACCCCAAGCATACTTCCAAAGTTGTGGCAAAATGGCTTAAGGACAACAAAGTCAAGGTATTAGCGTGGCCATCACAAAGCCCTGACCACAATCCTATAGAAAATTTGTGGGCAGAACTAAAAAAGTGTGTGCGAGCAAGGATGCCTACAAACCTGACTCAGTTACACCAGCTCAGTCAGGAAGAATGGGCCAAAATTCACCCAACGTATTGTGGGAAGCTTGTGGAAGGCTACCCGAAACGTTTGACCCAAGTTAAACATTTAAAGGCAATGCTACCAAATACTAATTGAGTGTATGTAAACTTCTGACTCACTGGGATTGTGATGAAAGAAATACAATCTGAAATAAATCATTCTCTCTACTATTATTCTGACATTTCACATTCTTAAAATAAAGTGGTGATCCTAACTGACCTAAGACAGTGAATTTTTACTAGGATTAAATGTCAGGAATTGTGAAAAACTGAGTTTAAATGTATTTGGGTAAGGTGTATGTCAACTTCCGACTTCAACTGTATATGTACAGAACATAGCTACCTCAATTGCTCGTACCCCTAGTACTCCCAGTACATAGCCATGTTATTTTTACTCGTTATTGTTATTCATTATTCACTGTGTATTTATTACTACTATTCCACTATTTGTATTTGATTTATTTATTAGTATTTTTATGTTTAACTTTGCATTGTTGGAAAAGGACCCATAAGTAAGAATTTCAGAGTTTACTCCTGTTGTAAGAAGACAAATGTGAGCTTGTGAGTTTTTGTGAGTAAGCTTGAGGGTGTTTGTATATACTATGTGTGTATGCGTTTGCAAACCGGTGTGTGTGCGTGAATGTACGGTATATGTTGAACACTGGGCATCATCAAACCTGTCAGATGTAATCAAAGCATCATAGTATGACTCGAAATGAGTTTTTTATGAAGTTCTTATGCCTCTCATTTTTTCCTTGTGAAGTTAGCATGTACAAGTGTTTAGTCAACAGAATACTCTCGCTGCTGAATAGTGTTGAGTAGAAGAGGGGCATCTGCCCAAGCTCTGTGGTCTAATGAAGGGTGGCAGGCAGTCTAGTGGTTAGAGCACTGGGTCAGTAACTGAAAGGTTGCTAGGTCAGATCCCTGAGCTGACAAGGTAAAAATCTGTCATTCTGAGCAAGGTAGTTAACCCACTGTTCTGTGGATGTTGATTATGGCAGCCCCCACACCTTGCAGATTCAGAGGGGTTGGGTTAAATGTGGAAGACACATTTCAGTTGTACAACTGACTAGGTATCCCCTTTCCTAATAATGGTGGAGACATGGTTACAAATTCTCCACTTAAACATCACAGGAGTTATAGTTGTGTTGTTAGCATTTCATACTCAGCATCTGCTCACAGCAATTGATGTTCTATGTTTTCTTTCACAGTAATTTCTGAAGGGACACTCAGTGACTGAGGCCTGAGGACTGCTGAATGTTCTGACTCCTATCTCTGGCTTGGTGACTTTCTGAAAGCAATTAATCGACTCACTTTATTAGCAACTAATGCGGATAAACAGCTGAGCTTCATTTAATTTCATCTAATTTCCTCTCTCTTTCTCCCTCTTGCTCTCTCTCTCTCTCTCTCTCTGAATCTCCCTCTCTCTCTCTCTCAATTTCTGAATCTCCCTATCTCTCACCTGTACTCTCTCCGTGTGCTTACTGAGCTGTTTTTCCTAATTGAAATAAATAGGTGCCGTTCAATTTGAAAGCAGGTAATGGATCAATGCTCTGTGTGATAGACAGAGATAGCTAATTACAAGGAACATTGGCTTTTGGGAGCTGCATGCGTACGGGATAAATTAAGTGGATATTCAATTTCATTAATCTGGCGTTGTTATTAATGAATTTCCGTGTGAAAAAACAAATGTCAAATATCAAATATATCCTGGAAACTCTCCCATTGTCTGGAAAGATTTCCATTAACTGAACTGTCTAGACTTTCCTCTCCAATGGTACTGCTGAGTTTGAAAGAATGAGACTGGAATTAAATCGCAATTGCTGCTATGTTTCTCATCAGAGAATAAAGACCAGCTGGTCTTGAAGGGATGGTTTTGACTAGAGGTATTACTATGGCATCTCTGTAATAACATGATATAGTATTATAATAATGGTCTGTGATGAGACTCTGGCGAGTATCAGTGGGCCATTTGTAGAGGTTTTGGTTACATCAAAGACTCATGGCCCCTTCATTTTTCTCCATAACCATACTATAGATAGAATCTCATGGTATATTTCCTTATATAGTTTTACATAGGTAAGGGAATTTAACTATTGCATAGACCCTATCTATTGGTCTGTCTGCATACGATTTATGTAAGATGGTAGCTAGGTAGAAACGTTGGTATTCAAAAAATTCTGATCCCTCATTAGGCTCATGTGATTTTATTTATCTAAATCTGATCAAAATTAATCCATGTACAGACAACTATTTGATTTTGAATATCTGCATCTTTTCCATTAAGAGGCCATTTTGGGGGGTGGAAATTTAGAGTTCTGGGCCTGAAAATTCGAGTCCGGTATGACCCAAGCCCGATGAGCTGAAGCCAGAGCCCCGGTCCGACATCACAGAAATGTAATGAGCCCGAACCAAAAAAGAAAAGCCAGATTTAAAACTGCCTCATCTTTCCCTCGAACATGTTGCTATTTTGCGAGAGTTAACCAGTAGGCTATTAATTTACATGCGGCAGAGACGGCAGCGAGCAGAGTGAATGGTGGAATGGTGAACTTACTAAATGACTGAGAGTTTGACTATGTGATATTAGGTTGCTTCTTGTGTAAATATTTTCCGTCTGGATTTTAATGATTTGTATGAGCTGTTGCCTTGTCTATGAAATGTGAGTAGAGTGGAAAACCCAACTTGAATATAATCAACAACTGTTGTGGACTCTGGGTTTGTAAAACATCCATATACTGTAAATCTTTAGAAATTAGACAGATGCTGCTTCTGTTGGCTGTTTTTAAGTGTTTGTTTGATTCCGTGAGCTCTAACTGTCTCAAGCAACCACAACATGTAACCAATGTCGGATAAAGCAATTTCACGAATTCCACTGGTTTCACACTTGGCCATGTTTTAATAAAATTTGTAATAATTGTTTTCATTAGAAACATATTATCTGTGATATTCACCATATCCTTCAGAATGTGAGTAATAAAACTCTTCAAAAAAAGAAAAGTCAGGACCCTGTCTTTCAAAGATAATTCGTAAAAATCCAAATATCTTCACAGATCTTCATCATAAAGGGTTTAAACACTGTTTCCCATGCTTGTTCAAAGAACCATAAACAATTAATGAACATGCACCTGTGGAACGGTCGTTAAGACACTAACAGCTTGCAGACGGTAGGCAATTAAGGTCACAGTTATGAAAACTTAGGACACTAAAGAGGCCTTTCTACTGACTCTGAAAAACACCAAAAGAAAGATGCCCAGGGTCCCTGCTCATCTGCGTGAATGTACCTTAGGCATGCTGCAAAGAGGCATGAGGACTGCAGATGTGGACAGGGCAATAAATTGCAATGTCCGTACTGTGAGACGCCTAAGACAGCGCTACATGGAGATAGGACGGACAGCTGATCGTCCTCGCAGTGGCAGACCACGTGTAACAACACCTGCACAGAATCGGTACATCCGAACATCACACCTGCATGATAGGTACAGGATGGCAACAACAACTGCCCGAGTTACACCAGGAACGCACAATCCCTCCATCAGTGCTCAGACTTTCCGCAATAGGCTGAGAGAGGCTGGACTGAGGGCTTGTAAGCCTGTTGTAAGGCAGGTCCTCACCAGACATCACCGGCAACAACGTCGCCTGTGGGCACAAACCCACCATCACTGGACCAGACAGGACTGGCAAAAAGTGCTTTTCACTGATGAGTCGCGGTTTTGTCTCACGTTACATCGAGGCCTGTACTCTGGAGCGGGATCAATTTGGAGGTGGAGGGTCCGTCATGGTCTGGGGCGGTGTGGCACAGCATCATCGGACTGAGCTTGTTGTCATTGCAGGCAATCTCAACACTGTGCGGTACCCTTCCTGCAGGCTCATCCTGACATGACCCTCCAACATGACAATGCCACCAGCCATACTTCTCGTTCTGTGTGTGATTTCCTGCAAGACTGGAATGTCAGTGTTCTGCCATGGCCAGCGAAGAGCCCGGATCTCAATCCCATTGAGCACGTCTGGGACCTGTTGGATCGGAGGGTGAGGGCTAGGGCCATTCCCCCTCAGAAATGTCTGGGAACTTGCAGGTGCCTTGGTGGAAGAGTGGAGTAACATCTCACAGCAAGAACTGGTAAATCGGGTGCAGTCCATGAGGAGGAGATGCACTGCAGTACTTAATGCAGCTGGTGGCCACACCAGATACTGACAGTTACTTTTGATTTTGACCCCCCTTTGTTCAGGGACACATTATTCCATTTCTGAAGGTCACATGTCTGTGGAACTTGTTTAGTTTATGTCTCAGTTGTTGAATCTTGTTATGTTCATACAAATATTTACACATGTTAAGTTTGCTGAAAATAAACGCAGTTGACAGTGAGAGGATATTTCTTTTTTTGCTGAGTTTAGTTTATCTTCAACAGTTTGCTGTGGTGCTGTCTTTGCAGAGCGTGTGATTGGTTGGAGGCGGACTACTTTTGGATCTCAGGAGGAGCGAGCCACAAGCACTGTGAAAACATGTTTTGACACTAATTGTTATGATTCGTATCTAGCTTGGTAGCTCTAATTATGAATTTATTTTTTACTTCAGAGTGCTACTGAGAAATTAAACTCTTTAATCAACATTACCAGTTTTACATTTTTCTTTGCCAAGAAGAAGAGCAAGAGACCTACTAAGCAAAATAGAAAAGCTAATAAATTTAATGGTGATTTGATCAAAAATAAAAAATAATCACAGTATATTGCCTAGAGGAGAAAATTAATACATATAAAGAACAGGATTGGAATTTATATTACTCTTTAATTCTCTGTTATCCACTAAAACAGCTAATCATAAAGTATTAAACCACAGCATGATAATACTAGGATTTGAATCATATTTCTTCCCTGTTTTTTTCTTTGTTTAGCCAGACCTGATGTTTCAGGTTTCCAGAATGTGATAAAAATGTCTTGCTTATTTATTCACTCTCTATTATTTTCCTGATTTTGGCCAGTGGAGCAGATCCACTCATGTTGCCTTCATTTTCTTTCTGAAGACCAATGATAAAAGTAATATTATATTGCATACTGAGATTCACTTGCGTCTCATGAGGGAGGTCCGTGTGTGAATATCTCCCAGAACATACATGACTCACTCGAATGTGTCATGAATGTTAGTTTGTATACATTTTAATGTGAAATCTAGTGTAGAATCTTTCCAAAACATCTTGTACTTACAACAATCTCTTGGATTACGGGCTCCTAGCCACATAGCATTGTAGCATGAACACACAACATACTGTAGAAACATTACTTCACTGTAATACAGCCAAAAACACCAAGCTAATAATTTCCATATAATCACCGTTATCGTCCTCTACATGCCTGTACCTTGTAATTATATGCACAATCTACTGCAATTTTGTCTTAGAAGTCCAGAAACAGGTTGGAGCTTTGTTCATCTGCTATTGCTGTCATGTCTAACCACAATAAGGAGGTCGACACCATTTAAGATGAGAGAGGACAATTATTTTTTTTTATGAGCATGGCCTTATTTCTATTACAGCATATTGAATGACTGTCATTCATATTCCATTCACCCAGTTCAATGTAACAGCGATACGTTTAGGCTACTACATAATACTCAAATGTTCCTTATATGCATCATGAGTTTGCTACAAACTAGCCTATGAATGAAAGTTTACATTGTAGGTACACAGAGGTCGAGAGAAACATTTGAGGTGACAGACAGTGGCAAATGGACAGAGAGTGACACATTCATACCACCTTCACACTCTTGCCTGCATCTAGCTGATCTAGGGTGTAATTATTAGTCTAACATAAACACACAAATTCAGGTGTGTTTATGCCCGGTTCGTTCTGTTTGCTTCCGATTAAGAAAAGGTTTTCAAAGAATCGGCGGAATGAATACACCCCTGATCAAGTGTAGACACAGTTCTCTTTCATAGCAGACACGTTGTATTCCTTCTCGCATCTATGCGCTCTCCTCCTCTCACCTTTTCCCTTCGCTTGTGGATTTCAATGCATAACACATCAGCTGTATGTGACCAGGTGAAAAAACCTTTTCAAGCCAAACCATATCATAACCGCTACACACAGCCTACATCGTTGTCACCATATTAGCTAAAGTAACGTCATAGTCAACATAGCTAATAGAACTAACAAGTTAGTAAACCCACTACAATCATGCAGTAACGTTACAGTGTACATTCAGTAAGCAGTTTAGCACTTTCACCGGCGGGCCCCTTGGCAATAAATTAGTAAAACCAAAAGCTTACCTTGACTTGGAAGAGTTCCAGTGTTGTGTTGGAAAGTCATAGCCAGCTAGCTAACATAGCATCCCTCTGTTTGAACAGGGTTTTTGAGTAGGCTAAACTAGTTCTGCATTTGCTCGGTAAGTAAGTGAAACTGTAAGTGAAAAACAATGACAATCTCTCTCTATTTCTCTTGCTTCTCCTTCATTTTGGAATAAATGTATTTGTTCAAAACTGTTCAACTACTGTCTTTCTCTCGCTTTGAGTCACAGGTCTTCCCTGTGGCTCAGTTGGTAGAGCATGGTGTGTGCAACGCCAGGGTTGTGGGTTCGATTCCCACGGGGGGCCAGTACCAAGAAAAATATATATGTTTTATTAAATGTGTGCATTCACTACTGTAAGTCGCTCTGGATAAGAGCGTCTGCTAAATGACTAAAATGTAAAAAAATGTAACTACTCCCCACATTTTATGCAATGCAGTGGTAGCTAGCTGTAGCTTATGCTTTCAGTACTAGATTCATTCTTCGATCCTTTGATTGGGTGGAAAACATGTCAGTTCATGCTGCAAGAGCTCTGATAGGTTGGAGGACGTCATCCAGAAGTTGTCATAATTTGTCACGCTCTGACCTAGGAGAGCTGTGTCTATCGTTGTCTCTGATTGGAAGCCATACTTAGGCATCCTGTTTTTCCCTTTGTGTTCATGGGTAGTTGCTCTCTGTTTAGTTTGTAAACCTGACGGAACTGTTGGCTGTCATTTTGTTATTTTGTCTAGTGTTCGTTTCGATTAAAATATACTACGATGAGCACTCTACACGCTGCGCCTTGGTCTCCTCTATACGACGCCCGTTACATAATTACTGTGTAAGTCTATGGAAAAGGGTGAGAACCATAAGCCTGCTAGGTTTTGTATTGAAATCAATGTACCCAGAGGAGGACGGAAGCTACTGTAGCTGTCCTGCTACTGTGACTGGAGTCTTTGACCATTTTTAAGGCCTTCCTTCACTTGTGGACTTCAATGCACAACACATCAGCTGTATGTGACCAGGCGAAAAAACCTTTCCAAGCCAAACCATATCATAACCGCTATACACAGCCTGGGTAGCCATTTGATTAGATGTTCAGGAGTCTCATGGCTTGGGGGTAGAAGCTGTTTAGAATCCTCTTGGACCTAGACTTGGCCCTCCGGTACCGCTTGCCGTTCGGTAGCAGAGAGAACAGTCTATGACTAGGGTGGCTGGAGTCTTTGACCATTTTTAGGGCCTTCCTCTGACACTGCCTGGTATAGAGGTCCTGGATGGCAGGGAACTTGGCCGTACACACTACCCTCTGTAATGCCTTGCGGTCGCAGGCCGAGCAGTTGCCATACCAGGCAGTGATGCAACCCATCGGGATGCTCTCGATGGTGCAGCTGTAGAACCTTTTGGGTATCTGATGACCCATATCAAATATTTTCTGTCTCTTGAGGGGGAATAGGTTTTGTTGAGCCCTCTTCACAACTGTATTGGTGTGTTTGGACAATATTAATTTGTTGGTGATGTGGACACCAAGGAACTTGAAGCGCTCAGCCTGCTCCACTACAGCCCCGTTGATGAGAATGGGGGCGTGCTCGGTCCTCCTTTTCCTGTAGTCCACAATCATCTCCTTTGTCTTGATCATGGCCAAGTCTCTGACCTCCTCCCCATAGGCCGTCTCGTCGTTGTCGGTGATCAGGCTGTTGTGTCATCTGCAAACTTAATGATGGTGTTGGAGTCGTGCCTGGCCGTGCAGTCATGAGTGAACAGGGAGTACAGGAGGGGACTGAGCACGCACCCCTGAGGGGACCCCGTGTTGAGGATCAGCGTGGTGGATGTATTGTTACCTACCCTTACGACCTGGGGGTGGCCCGTCAGGAAGTCCAGGATCCATTTGCAGAGGGAGGTGTTTAGTCCCAGGGTCCTTAGCTTAGTTTTGAGCTTTGAGGGTACTTTAGTGTTGAACGCTGAGCTGTAGTCAATGAATAGCATTCTCACATAAGTTTTTCTTTTGTCCATGTATGAAATTGCAGTATGGAGTGGATCTGTTGGGGCGGTTTGCAAATTGTAGTGGGTCTAGGGTTTCTGGAATAATGGTGTTGATGTGAGCCATGACCAGCCTTTCAAAGCACTTCATGGCTACAGACGTGAGTGCTATGGGTCAGTAGTCATTTAGGCAGGTTACCTTAGTGTTCTTGGGCACAGGGACTATGGTGGTCTGCTTGAAACATGTTGGTATAACAGACTCAGACAGGGAGAGGTTGAAAATGTCAGTGAAGACACTTGCCAGTTGGTCTGCGCATGCTCGGAGTACACGTCCTGGTAATCCGTCTGGCTCTGCGGCCTTGTGAATGTTGACCTGTTTAAAGGTATTACTCACATCCGCTGTGGAGAGTGTGATCACACAGTCGTCTGGAACAGCTGATGCTCGCAAGCATGTTTCAGTGTTACTTGCCTCGAAGCTAGCATAGAAGTAATTTAGCTCGTCTGATAAGCTCGTGTCATTGGGCAGCTCTCGGCTGTGCTTCTCTTTGTAGTCTGTAATAGTTTGCAAGCGCTGCCACATCTGACGGGTGTCGAAGCCGGTGTAGTACGATTCGGTCTTAGTCCTGTATTGATACTATGGCTGTTTGATGGTTTGTCGGAGGGCATTGCGGGATTTCTTATAAGCTTCCGGGTTAGAGTCCCTCTCCTTTGAAAGCGGCAGTTCTACCATTTAGCTCAGTGTGGATGTTGCCTGTAATCCATGGCTTATGGTTGGGGTATGTACATACAGTTACTGTGGGGATGACATCATCGATGCACTTATTGACTGATGTGGTGTACTCCTCAATGCCATCGGAAGAATCCCGGAACATATTCCAGTCTGTGATAGCAAAACAGTCCTGTAGCTTAGCATCTGCTTCACCTGAACACTTTTTTATTGAGCGAGTCACTAGTACTTCCTGCTTTAATTTTTGCTTGTAAGCAGGAATCAGGAGGATAGAATTATGGTCAGATTTGCCAAATGGATGGCGAGGGAGAGCTTTGTACACGTTTCTGTGTGTGGAGTATAGGTGGTCTAGAGTTTTTTCCCTCTGGTTGCACATTTAACATGCTGGTAGAAATGAGGTAAAACAGATTTAAGTTTCCCTGCATTAAAGTCCCCAGCCACTAGGAGCACCGCCTCTGGATGAGCGTTTTCCTGTTTGCTTATAGCTGTATACAGCTCATTGAGTGCGGTCTTAGTGCCAGCATCGGTTTGTGGTGGTAAATAGACAGCTACAAAGAATATAGATGAAAACTCTCTAGGTAGATAGTGTGGTCTACAGCTTATCATGAGATACTCTGCCTCAGGCGAGCAAAACCTTGAGACTTCCTTAGATATTGTGCACCAGCTATTGTTTACAAATATACATAGACCGCCACCCTTTGTCTTACCAGAGGCTGCTGTTCTATCCTGCCGATACAGTGTATAACCCGCCTGTATGTTATTCATGACGTAATTCAGCCACGACTCGGTGAAACATAAGATATTACAGTTTTTAATGTCCCGTTGGTAGGATATACGTGATTGTAGTTCGTTCACTTTATTATCAGCGATTGTACGTTAGCCAACAGTTCCGTTGGCAATGGCAGATTAGCTACTCGTCACTGGATCTTCACAAGGCACCCCGATCTCCTTCCTCAATACCGCCGTCTCCTTCTCCTGCGAATGACGGGGATGAGGGCCTGTTCGGATGTTTGGAGTAAATCCCTCTCGTCCGACTCGTTAAAGAAAAATGATTTGTCCAGTTCAAGGTGAGTAATCGGTGTTCTGATGTCCGGAAGCTCTTTTCGATCATAATAGACCAAAGCATTATGTACAAAATAAGTTACAAACAATGCCAGAAACGAACAAAATAGCAGGGTTGGTTAAGAGCCCATAAAACGGCAGCCATCCGCTCCGGCGCCATCTTTCATGATCACTCCAGAGAACGCGTTTCCGCTGCTCCAGAATCGAATGGCGGCGGGCTTTACACCACTCCAGCTTACGCTTGGCATTGCACAAGGTGAGCTTAGGCTTATGCTAGGCCATGAAAACCCATTTCATGAAGCTCACAATGAACAGCTCTTGTGCTGACGTTGCTTCCAGAGGCAGCTTTGAAACTCGGTAGTGAGTGTTGCAACCGAGGACAGATGATTTTTACGCGCTATGCGCTTACGCACTCACCGGTCCCATTCTGTAAGCTTGTGTGGCCTACCACTTCGCGACTGAGCCGTTGTTGCTCCAAGACGTTTCCACTTCACAATAACAGCACTTACAGTTGACCGGGGCAGCTCTAGCAGGGCAGAAATTTGGCGAACCTACTTGTTGGAAAGGTGGCATCCTATGAAGGTTCCAAGTTCAAAGTCACTGAGCTCTTCAGTAAGGCCATTATACTGCCAATGTCTATGGAGATTGGATGGCTGTGTGCTTGATTTTGTACATGTGGCTGAAATAGCCAAATCCACACATTTTAAGGGGTGTCCACATACTTCTGTATATATAGTGTAAATGACAACATACTGGATGACAACAAATGGAGGAACTAAGCGTTTGGCAGAATTTTTTTTAAAATGGGAATTCCAGGATTGGTACATCCATTTTTTAGGAGCTCATTTAGTAGTGAACTCTTGACGCCCCTTAAGCATAATTGTGCCACGAAACTCTTTCATTACTTTGCTGACTTCAATTTTGTGAGAGAGCAACATATAGCACTGATATCATTAATGAGGAATGTGTGTACACTTAAACTCAAGAAAACAAGGACGAAATGGGAAAAATAAGAGAGATATCCCCCGGGAGCCACTGATATTTAATGAGTAGACGTTACAACCTTTTATCTAATTCCTATGCACCCATACACCCCTCCTAAAACGCACTGAACATGTCTCTAATCCATAAACCCAATGAACTTCTCCCTTTGTACTTTCTGTTTCAAATGTCAGATATTACAGTATCCAAAAAGAAAGGGAGAATTATGGAAGGTCAATAAATGTTACATTAAATGAGGTATATTGTGATTAGAGTAAGTTATGATGGAGTAAATGTATTAATCAGTAAAAAAAAACAAATGAGTTGATCATTTCACAGGTAATTGTGGAATATTAGTCTTTATGTTAGTCGAGGTAGTTTGTACATGTAGGTTGTGGTAAAGTGACTATGCATAGACAAACTGTGAGTAGCAGCAGTGTAAAAACAAAGTGGGGGAGAGTGTCTATGTAAATAATCCTCAGCAGTTTTATAGTTTGGGGGTAGTCCCAATCCACTAACTTGTTTTTTATAGAAATTAAGCAGAAACTATCTGTCCTTCCACTCAGTTCCTATTCTATCCTTTCTATCCTTACACCCTGTTGTAAAAGCAGGGACTGGTGGGCAAGAACAACAGACTGTTGTTCTTGCCCACCAGCCCCTGCTTTTATAACAGAGGGTTTCTACCAAACAGCCTGACTGTTTCTCAACAGTTGTTTCATTACTCAGGGAGTAATTGATAATATTGTGCTTTCCAAACTCAATAGGTAATGTAAATCTCAAAACTACTAGTTTGTATTGTTTTTATGGTCTGTCAACCACCAGTGTCAACAGTGCTACTTCATAGGAAAACACAGCTGTTGACCCGAACAAGAGGACAGCTACTAAAACCTTTGCATGCATTATAGCTGGTTGACCTAGAGTATGAAATATGCATTCATTTCCACACGGGTTTCCTCCCTTCCTCCTGTGTGCTTATGGTAGAGTACAGTGTGTACTGACACATAAAGAAGTACTTGAGCCACAACCTTCCTATACACTGAGTACAATATGGCAGGAAATAAACATGTGAAACTCAAAAAACACGTTGAAAAAATTTATCAATACATTAATTGACCCCAATGTCTTAAAGTCATAGTAGCCAAGGCCTGCAGTGAAAGTACACTCTTAAAAATAAAGGTGCAAGTTGGAACCAAATAATGTTATTGAGAGCGATGCCATAGGGGAACCATTTTAAGGTCTCTGAAGAACCATAAATGGGGTGGTTCTTTGACGAACCATACAAAACTCCAAAACCAGAAATGTTTCGTCCCTCCAGGATCAGAATTGAATAGCTCTGCTGTAGGGTTTTAAGACTTATTTGCATATTGCCTTTTTGTGAATTTTAGAGTTACCAGTACCAATCATGACTGCGTTTGCTAGTGACATAGGTTGTTGCATTCATTCATTTTCAGTCCTGCGGCCTTCACCAAGTGAGATCCTACGTGAATATTTATTTTAAAATTGTTTTAAGACAATACAATACATACTCTATATATATATATGTAAAAATATGTGGACAACCCTTCAAATTAGGGGATTTGTCTATTTCAGCCAAACCCATTGCTGACAGGTGTATAAAATTGAACACACCGCCATGCAATCTCCTTAGACAAACAGTGGGCAGTAGAATGGCCTAACTGAAGAGTTCAGTGACTTTCAATGTGGCACCGTCATAGGATGACACCGTTCCAACAAGTCAGTTCTTCAAATTTCTGCCTTGCTAGAGCTGCCCCGGTCAACTGTAAGTGCTGTTATTGTGAAGTGGAAATGTCTAGGAGCACCAACGGCACAGCCATGAAGTTGTAGGCCACACAAGCTCACAGAATGGGACTGCCGAGTACGTGAGCACCTCTGGAGGCAACGTCAGCACAATAACTGTTAGTCGGGAGCTTCATGAAATGGGTTTCCATGGCCAAGCAGCCGCACACAAGCCTAAGATCACCATGAGCAATGCCAAGCGTCGGCTAGAGTGGTGTAAAGCTTGCAGCCATTGGACTCTGGAGCAGTAGAAACGCGTTACGCTGGCATTCCGACGGTCGAATCTGGGTTTGGCAGATGCCAGGAAAACGCTACCTCCCCTAATGCTTAGTGCCAACTGTGAAGTTTGGTGGAGGAGGAATAATGGTCTGGCGCTATTTTTCATGGTTTGGGCTAGGCCCCTTAGTTTCAGTGAAGGGAAATCTTAACGCTGGTGTAAATGTGTAGGCCCATGTGTTCCGTCATTCAGGGCAGGTGGGGCAGAGCCTGTTTAGCTAAATATATATATACATACAGTATATATACACATTATATATATATATATATATATATATATATATATATATATATATATATATGTATGTGTGTATATGTACATTATATCAGTTTGTAAACAATGTATAAAAAACGAACTTTGAGTTAATAAAGCTGCATACACGCATGGTCTCTTTTTTTGTTTTCTTGAGTAAGGCAGCTCCAAAATGCAGGTGTTTCAGCCTAGCTCGGTGCTTTCTGTGGTGGTGGGGCAGCCAGTGGAGCATAGGAGTTGGTAATGTTCTCTAGTTCCGCCGTGATTGGCTCAGTTTTCTGTCACTCATGGGGACACTACCTCACCGCAAAATCTATGGAGGGAGCTCGAAAATTCAAGCTCCATAGAGTTATATTAGAGGTGCGCATCCAAGAATGCTTAAGGTCATTGGCCACAAATAAAATGACATCAAATCACATTATATCTACAGTAGCTTTGAATGGACTGATCATGTCAACATCATACTTTCAAAATCTTAGCTAAACAAGCAGTCTTCATCATGAATCACGTAGACAATCTACTGGCAAATCCTTTTCAATCATTGTAATGATAGGTAAAATGTACCGGTGCTTATCGCCCATTGGACATAAACATTACACAACAAGTTGGAAATCGCTAATT
The DNA here is from genome assembly GCF_965601325.2 of Salmo salar. NCBI lineage: Eukaryota > Metazoa > Chordata > Actinopteri > Salmoniformes > Salmonidae > Salmo > Salmo salar. The sequence goes on along the minus strand of NC_138295.1, from coordinate 41,611,414 downwards.
CAACAATGAGTGGTTTGGAAGGAATCAGTGGCTAACTGCAAGAGTTGCAAAGCATTCACTAGCCTGCTATTCAGCATGACTTCTGCCACGTTCAAACAACTAGAAACTCGGAACTGGGAAATCTCAGACTTCAGGGAGTTCAAGACTGGGAACTCAGAAAAAAATTTGCTCTGACTGGGAAAATACATTTTGAACAGTCATCCAACTCGGAATTCCAAGTTGGGAACTCAGGTCTCTTTCCAGAGTGTCGACCTGAATATCACTGACGTCATGATTCGACCCAGTTTTTTTTCCAAGTTCCCAGTTGTCTTGAAAGCACAATAAATACAGAGAATGCCGGACTTTGATGACAAAGTTTCATGACAAAATTGTAATCATAAAATATTGTAAGAGCTTTCATTGTCTGCTTATATGCCCCCTTTATTTATCCTACAGTTCTGACTTGGTGTACAGGGAGAATACTGTAAAAACGGCACACGTTCTGAATTCTGTCGCTGTAAACTTCAAAAGTGCTGAACAAATAGTTATATTGACTACTTCCGTCGGAGCTCACTCATTAATGTCTTAATCGAAATTACGGAATGCCTTTTATCTGCTCATCGTCCCCTTATGCCATAGTTTCTACATCTCAATTGTCAGTAGAAACCACATTTGTTTAAGTAAGTCAGCCATATCAGCTATGTTTTTGTTTAAAGTTAGTAAATGAGGCTGAATGAACTGTTTCGCTGCCAGACAAGGCCCCGCTGATGCCAGGTGTAGCGGTGGTAAGGACTCACTCCATGGTGCTGAAAAGAAAGCTCTGCTGTTGGGACAGCTTTAAGTAGGCCCAAACAGTGTCGGCACCGTTTGTCACCGTTATAGTGCAATTGATGTATTTTTTTGTGTTGTGCTGTGTAGTGGCTTTCCTGACATGCATCGAAAATACATTTTTGGTTGTTTGCGACACCAATATTTGCATGCTAAAATCGGACAAATGCTGTTTGATACGCGTATCAAAGGTACAGATTACTGCCATATATAGTATAAATCAGAGGTGTAAAGTACTTACAGTGCCTTCGGAAAGTGTTCAGACCCCTTGACTTTTTCCACATTAAAATATTAAAATTAAAACCAGAAATACCTTATTTACATACGTATTCAGACCCTTTGCTCTGAGACTCGAAATTGAGCTCAGGTACCTCCGGTTTCCATTGATCATCCTTGAGAAGTTTCTACAACTTGATTGGAGTCCACCTGTGGTAAATTCAGTTGATTGGGCATGATTTGGAAAGAAACACGCATGACTATATAAGGTCCCACAGTTGACAGTGCATCTCAGAGCAAAAACCAAGCCATGAGGTCGAAGGAATTGTCCGTAGAGCGCTGAGACAGGATTGTGTCAAGGCACAGATCTGGGGAAGATTACCAAAACATGTCTGCAGCATTGAAGGTCCCCAAGAACACAGTGGCTTCCATCATTCTTAAATTGAAGAAGTTTGGAATCACCAAGAGAGCTGGCAACCTGGCCAAACTAATCAATCGGGGGAGAAGGGCCTTGGTCAGGGAGGTGAGGGATTTATGGTAGAGTGGCCAGACAGAAGCCACTCATCATTAAAAGGCACATGACAGCCCGCTTGGAGTTTGCCAAAAGGCACCTAAATTCTCTCAGACTATGAGAAACAAAATTCTCTGGTCTGATGAAAACAAGACTGAACTCTTTGGCCTGAAAGGCAAGCATCACGTCAGGAGGAAACCTGGCACCATCGCTATGGTGAAGCACGGTGGTGGCAGAATCATGCTGTGGGGATGTTTATCAGCGGCAGGGACTGGGAGACTAGTCAGGATCGAGATAAAGATCAACAGAGCTAAGTACAGAGAGATCCTTGATGAAAACCTGCTCCAGAGCTCTCAGGACCTCAGACTGGGGTGAAGGTTCACCTTCCAACAGAACAACGACTCTAAGCAGACAGCCAAGACGACGCAGGAGTGGCTTCGGGACAAGTCTCTGAATGTCCTTGAGTGGCACAGCCAGAGCCCGGACTTAAACCTGATCAAACAGCGATCGGTTGAATAGCGTGCATTTAGTTTTACTTGCATTTAAGAGCAGTTGGAGGCCACGGAAGGAGAGTTGTATGGCATTGAAGCTCGTCTATAAATTAAGGACAGAATATTCAGCTGTCTCCCTTTCCAAATTCACTGAAGGAATGTGCCTTTGTCTACACAGATATTTTCCCGCTGAAACTCTAACACGTTCTAAAGCGAATACTGGAACAATATTTCTAGCATAGAACATGGGGAATGGGCAGAGGTGACCTAAAAGAACACTAATTTCATTTCAGGTGTTATTTTGTGATGTCATTAAAAATGTTATGAAGGAAATATTGTAACTTGGAAAGTATACCAACTATGTGAGTGAAGTGTCCAAAAATTATGTAAGTGTTTTTGTGTGACAGGGGGCAGTATTTGGAAATTCAGATGAATAACGTGCCCAAATTAAACTGCCTGCTACTCGGGCCCAGAAGGTAGGATATGCATATCATTAGTAGATTTGGATAGAAAACACTCTGAAGTTTCTAAAACTGTTTGAATGATGTCCGTGAATATAACAGAACTCATATGGCAGGCAAAAACCTGAGAAAAAATCTAACCAGGAAGTGGTTTGTAGTTTTTCAAGTGATTGCCTATCCAAACTACAGTGTCTGCGGGGTCATTTTGCACTTCCTAAGGCTTCCACTAGAAGTCAACAGTCTTTATAACCTTGTTTCATGCTTCTACTGTTACTGGGGAGAGAATAAGAGCTGTGGACTGCCTGAGACCAATGAGTTGTTTACTGCGCTGTAATGCAGGCGCACCGTTCCTTCTTTTTCCTCTGTAATGAATACGCTATTGTCCGGTTGGAATATTATCGACTATTTATGATAAAAAGACCCTAAGAATATTGAACAATGTGCTTTCGCCGTAAAGCTATTTTGAAATCTGACACAGCGGTTGCATTAAGGAGAAGTGTATCTATAATTCTTTCAATAACTGTTGTACATTTTTATCAACGTTCATGATGAGTATTTTTGTAAATTGATGTGCTCATTCACAGGAAGTTTTGGGAGGCAAAACATTTTCTGAACATCACGTGCCAATGTAAAAGGTTTTTTTTGGATAGAAATATAAACTTTATCGAACAAAACATACATGTATTGTGTAACATTGAGTCCTGGGAGTGTCATCTGATGAAGATCGTCAAAGGTTAGTGATTCATTTTAGCTGTATTTCTGGTTTTTGTGACGCCTCTCCTTGCTTGGAAAATGGCTGTGTGGTTTTTCTTGTCTCGCGCTGTCCTAACATAATCTAATGTTATGCTTTCGCCGTAAAGCCTTTTTGAAAAGGTTGGGTTAACGAGAAGTGTATCTTTAAAATGGGATATAATAGTTGTATGTTTGAGAAATTTGAATTATGAGATTGTTGTGGTTTTGAATTTGCCACCCTGCTATTTCACTGGCTGTTGAATAGTGTGTCCCGCGGGACGCTAGCGTCCCACATGTCCCAGAGAGGTTAAGAGAGGGATGTGATTTTAGAAACTATAAGAGGAAATGGTTTCTCTAACTTTGCACAAGTAAGTAGTCACCGCCCCCTTGAGTGAGGTCGGAAAGCGTATCAGCCTCACGAACTGCCCCTTTTGAACGAACTGTATGAAACGATGGGTTAAGAATTAACATACAGTGGGGGAAAAAAGTATTTGATCCCCTGCTGATTTTGTACGTTTGCCCACTGATAAAGAAAGGATCAGTCTATAATTTGAATGGTAGGTATATTTGAACAGTGAGAGACAGAATAACAACAAAAATATCCAGAAAAACGCATGTCAAAATTGTTATAAATTGATTTGCATTTTAATTAGGGAAATAAGTATCCCCTCCTAGGGACGGGATGGAAGAGCACCATTAAGCCAGTGATTCAGCCCCATAATAGGGTTAGAGGCAGAGAATCCCGGTGGAGACAGGGGAACCGGCCAGGCAGAGGTAGCAAGGGTGGTTTGTCGCTCCAGTGCATTTCCGTTCACCTTCACACCCCTGGGCCAAACTACACTCAATCATAGGACCCACTGAAGAGATTAATCTTCAATAAAGACTTAAAGGTCTTCCAGAGCGAAAGTAGCGAGAGCTCTGTAGTTCTGTTCAGGACTACACGACAGGTCGCGGGATGCCGGGCAATGGCAGAGGAGAGCAACAGTAGAAGATGGGTGTGGACCGCTTTTGGACAATCAGAGCCTTACAAGCATGCTGCAAAAAGACCCAACAACCTTTCCAACAGAAATGCATGAAGAATCAAGACATTTACACATAAATACATTCATGATTTCTTACTTCAAACGGGCGGAGGTTCGTGGGCAGAGTATATGATTACTGTGAGAGTAGTTTCTAAAATGTACCAACGTTGTGTCTGTCTCTCTCTCTATCTCTCTCACATCCTCTCCATGTCTTTTGTAACAAGCCACTATGTTGTGTCAGTTCACTAGGGACCTGTTTCTAATGTATTAACCTCTATGGGCTAGGTGGGACGCTAGCGTGCCACCCGTGGTGCACTCCATCAACAGCAGGTGCATTTCAAGAGCGGCAAATTTGAATCCGAATAAATGTCAAAATTCAAATTTTTCAAACATACAACTATTTTACACCCTTTGAAAGATAAACATCTCCTTAATCTAACCACGTTTTACGATTTCAAAAAGGTTTTACGGCGAAAGCATAAATTTAGAGTATGTTAGGACAGTACATTTACAAGAGTTGTGTGTAATGTTTTGTCAATTCAAAGACAGGGTCACCAAAACCATAAAACCAGCTAAAATGATGCACTAACCTTTTACAATCTCCATCAGATGACACTCCTAGGACATTATGTTAGACAATGCATGCATTTTTAGTTCTATCAAGTTCATATTTATATCCAAAAACAGCGTTTTACTATGGCATTGATGTTGAGGAAATCGTTTCCCTCCAATAACCGGCAGTCAAGTCAGCGTCACAAATTAAATAATTAAAATTAGAAAACATTGGTAAAATATTATATTGTCATTTAAAGAATTATAGATTTACATCTCTTGAACGCAATCAACTTGCCAGATTTAAAAATAACCTTACTGGGAAATCACACTTTGCAATAATCTGAGCACTGCGCCCAGAAAAATACGCGTTGCGATACAGACTAGACGTCATGTTGGGGAGATCTAAAATCGAAAATACTATGTAAATAATCCATTACCTTTGATTCTCTTCATCAGATGTTACTTCCAGGTATCACAGGTCCATAACGAATGTAGTTTTGTTCAAAAAAGCTCATCATTTATGTCCAAAAATCTCCGTCTTGTTAGCACATGATCTAAGCCAGCCGGACTTCTCGTCATGAACGAGGGGAAAAAATATATTTCCGTTCGTTCAAACATGTCAAACGTTGTATAGCATAAATCATTAGGGCCTTTTTTAACCAGAACATGAATAATATTCAAGGTGGACGAATGCATACTCTTTTATAACGTATTGGAACGAGGGTACCCAACATGAACTCGCGCGCCAGGTGTCTAATGGGCCATCATCGTTCCATGGCTCTTGTTCGGTCAGATCTCCCTCCAGAAGACTCAAAACACTTTGTAAAGGCTGGTGACATCTAGTGGAAGCAATAGGAAGTGCCAAAATATTCCTCAGCCCCTGTGTTTTTCAATGGGATAGGTTTAAAGGTAATACAACACATCAGGTATCCACTTCCTGTCAGAAAATGTCTCAGGGTTTTGCCTGCCAAATGAGTTCTGTTATACTCACAGACACCATTCAAACAGTTTTAGAAAATGTAGGGTGTTTCTATCCATATGTAATAAGTATATGCATATTCTAGTTACTGGGTAGGAGTGGTAACCAGATTAAATCGGGTATGTTTTTTTATCCAGCCGTGTCAATACTGCCCCCTAGCCCTAACAGGTTAAGTGTGTATGGTTATCCTTTGTTACCATTTAGCTAGCTAGTAAATAAATAATTACACCAATTTGTGTAGTACTGAATCATAAGTAAGGCTGGGGTTTTTGCAGATGCAGGAGGTTACGACTCTTCAGAATTATGATATGATACGAGGTTACGATTAATAAGTTGACAATTTATGGATGTAATAGGTAAAGACCTTTAGAATTTCATTTGGGAAATGGTAACTCTTTAAAGAACCGCTCTCTTGTGGTGCTTAATGAGTTAATGGTAATTAATTCCTAATGAGTTAATGGTAACAACATACTTATTTGATGAGAAAAATAACAGTCATCAGATTAATGAAAGTAAAGTCACGACACCATCCAACCTGACAGAGCTTGAGAGGATCTGCAGAGAAGAATGGGAGAAACTCCCCAAATACAGGTATGCCAAGCTTATAGTGTCATACCCAAAAAGACTCAAGCCTGTAATCGCTGCCAAATGTGCTTCAACATAGTACTGAGTAAAGGGTCTGAAAACATATGTAAATGTTATAATTCCGTTTTTTATTTTTGTTATAAATTAGCTAAATTTCTAAAAACCTGATTTTGCTTTGTCATTATGGGGTATTGTGTGTAGATTGATGAGGAAAAAATGTATGTAATCAATTTTAGAATAAGTCTGTAACCTAAAAAAATGTGGAAAAAGTAAAGAGGTCTGAATACATTCCAAAGGCACTGTAAGTGAAAATACTTAAGTACTACTTAAGTATTTTTGATGGGTATCTGTACTTTACTATTAATATTTTTGACAAATTTGACTTTTTACTCCATACATTTTCCCTGACACCGAAAAGTACTTGTTACATTTCAAATGCTTAGCAGGACAGGAAAATGGTCCAATTCATGCACTTCTCAAGAGAACATCCCTGGTCATTCCTACTCCCTCTGAACTGGTGGGGTCACTAAACACAAATGCTTCATTTGTAAATGAGTGTTGGAGCATGCCCCTGGCGATCCTTAAAAAAATAAAATAAAAATTGGTTCCATTTCATTTGTGAAGTGATTTATACTTTTACTTTTGATACTTAAGCATATTTGAGAAATTACATTTGCTTTTGATAACTTAAGTTTCTTTAAAACCAAATACTTTTAGACTTAACTCAAGTTGTATTTTACTGGGTGACTTTCACTTTTACTTGAGTCATTTTCTATTAAGGTATCTTTACTTTTACTCAAGTATGACAGTTGGGTATTTTTTCCACCACTGGTTTAAATAGTAATAAAAATAAGACTATACATTTTCATTACATTTACATTTAAGTCATTTAGCAGACGCTCTTATCCAGAGCGACTTACAAATTGGTGCATTCACCTTATGATATCCAGTGGAACAACCACTTTACAATAGTGCATCTAAATCTTTTAAGGGGGGGGGGGGGGGGTTAGAAGGATTACTTTATCCTATCCTAGGTATTCCTTAAAGAGGTGGGGTTTCAGGTGTCTCCGGAAGGTGGTGATTGACTCCGCTGTCCTGGCGTCGTGAGGGAGCTTGTTCCACCATTGGGGTGCCAGAGCAGCGAACAGTTTTGACTGGGCTGAGCGGGAACTGTGCTTCCTCAGAGGTAGGGGGGCCAGCAGGCCAGTGGTGGATGAACGCAGTGCCCTTGTTTGGGTGTAGGGCCTGATCAGAGCCTGAAGGTATGGAGGTGCCGTTCCCTTCACAGCTCCGTAGGCAATCACCATGGTCTTGTAGCGGATGCGAGCTTCAACTGGAAGCCAGTGGAGAGAGCGGAGGAGCGGGGTGACGTGAGAGAACTTGGGAAGGTTGAACACCAGACGGGCTGCGGCGTTCTGGATGAGTTGTAGGGGTTTAATGGCACAGGCAGGGAGCCCAGCCAACAGCGAGTTGCAGTAATCCAGACGGGAGATGACAAGTGCCTGGATTAGGACCTGCGCCGCTTCCTGTGTGAGGCAGGGTCGTACTCTGCGAATGTTGTAGAGCATGAACCTACAGGATCGGGTCACCGCCTTGATGTTAGTGGAGAACGACAGGGTGTTGTCCAGGATCACGCCAAGGTTCTTAGCACTCTGGGAGGAGGACACAAGGGAGTTGTCAACCGTGATGGCGAGATCATGGAACGGGCAGTCCTTCCCCGGGAGGAAGAGCAGCTCCGTCTTGCTGAGGTTCAGCTTGAGCTGGTGATCCGTCATCCACACTGATATGTCTGACAGACATGCAGAGATGCGATTCGCCGCCTGGTTATCAGAAGGGGGAAAGGAGAAGATTAATTGTGTGTCGTCTGCATAGCAATGATAGGAGAGACCATGTGAGGATATGACAGAGCCAAGTGACTTGGTGTATAGCGAGAATAGGAGAGGGCCTAGAACAGAGCCCTGGGGGACACCAGTGGTGAGAGCGCATGGTGCGGAGACAGATTCTCGCCACGCCACCTGGTAGGAGCGACCTGTCAGGTAGGACGCAATCCAAGCGTGGGCCGCGCCGGAGATGCCCAACTCGGAGAGGGTGGAGAGGAGGATCTGATGGTTCACAGTATCAAAGGCAGCAGATAGGTCTAGAAGTATGAGAGCAGAGGAGAGAGAGTTAGCTTTAGCAGTGCGGAGAGCCTCCGTGACACAGAGAAGAGCAGTCTCAGTTGAATGCCCAGTCTTGAAACCTGACTGATTAGGATCAAGAAGGTCATTCTGAGAGAGATAGCAGGAGAGCTGGCCAAGGACGGCACGTTCAAGAGTTTTGGAGAGAAAAGAAAGAAGGGATACTGGTCTGTAGTTGTTGACATCGGAGGGATCGAGTGTAGGTTTTTTCAGAAGGGGTGCAACTCTCGCTCTCTTGAAGACGGAAGGGACGTAGCCAGCGGTCAAGGATGAGTTGATGAGCAAGGGGAGAAGGTCTCCGGAAATGGTCTGGAGAAGAGAGGAGGGGATAGGGTCAAGTGTGCAGGTTGTTGGGCGGCCGGCCGTCACAAGACGCGAGATTTCATCTGGAGAGAGAGGGGAGAAAGAGGTCAAAGCACAGGGTAGGGCAGTGTGAGCAGGACCAGCGGTGTCGTTTGACTTAGCAAACGAGGATCGGATATCGTCAACCTTCTTTTCAAAATGGTTGACGAAGTCATCCGCAGAGAGGGAGGAGGGGGGGGGGAGGGGGAGGAGGATTCAGGAGGGAGGAGAAGGTAGCAAAGAGCTTCCTAGGGTTAGAGGCAGATGCTTGGAATTTAGAGTGGTAGAAAGTGGCTTTAGCAGCAGAGACAGAAGAGGAGAATGTAGAGAGGAGTGAGTGAAAGGATGCCAGGTCCGCAGGGAGGCGAGTTTTCCTCCATTTCCGCTCGGCTGCCCGGAGCCCTGTTCTGTGAGCTCGTAGTGAGTCGTCGAGCCACGGAGCAGGAGGGGAGGACCGAGCCGGCCTGGAGGATAGGGGACAGAGAAAATCAAAGGATGCAGAAAGGGAGGAGAGGAGGGTTGAGGAGGCAGAATCAGGAGATAGGTTGGAGAAGGTTTGAGCAGAGGGAAGAGATGATAGGATGGAAGAGGAGAGAGTAGCGGGAGAGAGAGAGCGAAGGTTGGGACGGCGCAATACCATCCGAGTAGGGGCAGAGTGAGAAGTGTTGGATGAGAGCAAGAGGGAAAAGGATACAAGGTAGTGGTCGGAGATTTGGAGGGGAGTTGCAATGAGATTAGTGGAAGAACAGCATCTAGTAAAGATGAGGTCAAGCGTATTGCCTGCCTTGTGAGTAGGGGGGGAAGGTGAGAGGGTGAGGTCAAAAGAGGAGAGGAGTGGAAAGAAGGAGGCAGAGAGGAATGAGTCAAAGGTAGACGTGGGGAGGTTAAAGTCACCCAGAACTGTGAGAGGTGAGCCATCCTCAGGAAAGGAACTTATCAAGGCGTCAAGCTCATTAATGAACTCTCCAAGGGAACCTGGAGGGCGATAAATGATAAGGATGTTAAGCTTGAAAGGGCTGGTAACTGTGACAGCATGGAATTCAAATGAGGAGATAGACAGATGGGTCAGGGGAGAAAGAGAGAATGTCCACTTGGGAGAGATGAGGATTCCAGTGCCACCACCCCGCTGGCTCGATGCTCTAGGGGTATGCGAGAACACGTGGGCAGACGAAGAGAGAGCAGTAGGAGTAGCAGTGTTATCTGTGGTAATCCATGTTTCCGTCAGCGCCAGGAAGTCTAGGGACTGGAGGGTAGCATAGGTTGAGATGAACTCAGCCTTGTTGGCTGCAGACCGGCAGTTCCAGAGGCTGCCGGAGACCTGGAACTCCACGTGGGTCGTGCGCGCTGGGACCAGCAGGTTAGAGTGGCAGCGGCCACGCGGTGTGAAGCGTTTGTATGGCCTGTGCAGAGGGGAGAGAACAGGGATAGACAGACACATAGTTGACAAGCTACAGAAGTGTTGTTTCTTGTATTATTGTCTCTTGTGTCTTTAGAGAACTGTTTCACTTTGATATCCTTTTTCTTCTGTCCTGATTTTCTCTTTCTTTTCTTCTGTTAACTAGATATTCTTTGTTGTTCTTCGTTAGCTAGCTAGCTTCTTCCAAAAGAGTCCCTAGCAACTGCTTAGCAACTGGTAAACAATTCAGCTAGCTAAGATAACTACAATTTTATGAAAAATAGTTATTTTTCAAAAGCCTATCTTCTTTGTTTGTTGCTTGTTTTTTCTCCTATTCAGTCTTGCAGTTTTCTTTTGCTTTTTTCCGATGTACTTCACTCTAAAAACCATGTAAAATCCATCTATACGATACTGTTCCCTCACTTTCGCCAGTCCTGTCTTCCATTCCAACTGTGCTTATTGCTAGGGAGTAGAAGAATAAAAAAGTTATTTAAAAAGTGCAGTTTTGACATATGTAATACATTTGAGCAGAAGTTGTTTATATCTTCAGGGATTCCGTGCTTATGAAATAAACTGCAATGTTTTGGTGGGTGGGGGCAGTCAGAAATGTGTTCCTCTCCTTTATTTCATAATAGTTTTTAGTTTCCTGTGTTATAAACAGCTATTTCCCTGCAAACTCCGTCGTAACACTTCAGATACTCTCTTTGTTTGGTTGTATTTACTCAAGTAAAGAAGTATCCAATGGATTATTAGACTATATACTTTATTTTCTTTACCAAAAGCTCCACGAGATGATGGGTATAGTTGCTACCAAGAGGAGCTTGGTGGCCCTAAGAGACAGGAAACGATTAAAAGTGCATACCAGCCACTCTTGAGCCTAATTGAAATGCTGCAGGGGTCTGTGAGAACTCAATGGCCAACCCGCCAGACCTGCATGGGACCAAGTGGGGCTGTGTAATGGTACTGTGTTTCCAGGGTGCTCGCAGTGAGATGGAGAAAAAAAGTTACTTTTTTTTTCATCAACAATGTAACAGAGACTGACCGGATTGCGCAACTCTGGAGTAATTGTGTTGATTGGTCACCCCTCTTGGCTGGAGGAGCTGATGGATTGTGCAAGAAAGCCATCAGCATGTTCAGAGAGAGAGAGAGAGGAAGGGAGAGATCCATGAGATGTGGGAAGATTTTCTACTGGGAAAGCAGACACAATGGAATTCAGAGAGAGAGAGATAGTGGGAAGAAGAGAGAGAGTGAAAAATAGAAACCGAGGGAAAGGGAGGGAGAAACTATGTAAAATGCTCCTATATTGGAGGCTATGTGTTCTTGGCATAAAAAAAATTATTGCGTGATTTGGAAAAATAAGGAGTAGTCTTTTAAGCCTTTTCTAAGCCTTATATTAAGTGAAATACATTTGTATTACAGCTGTTCAAGTTTTGACAAACAGCTGATTCCTACTCCCCTTTGTTATCGTGCCCTAATAAATATCATCAAAACAATTCAGATACATTTTGTATCAATAGTTTGGCATGTCAAGTTCTATAGACTATTATCTTAAAGCACACATTAGGAGTTTAACCACACACTAGGCCTCCCGAGTGGTGCAGTGGTCTAAGGCACTGCATTGCAGTGCTAGAGGAGTCACTACAGACCCTGGTTCGTTCCCAAGCTATGTCACAACTGGATGTGATCGGGAGTCACATAGGGTGGCGCACAATTGGCCCATCTTCTTCTGGGTTATGGGATGGTTTGGCCGGGGGGTAGGCCGTCATCTTAAATAAGAATTTGTTCTTAACGGACTTGCCTAGTTAAATAAAGGTTAAATAAACAAAAACACTCCCCGTTGTCACTGTCCTCTATCGTTGCCAATGTATATTTCATCTCATGTCTCACAGACTGCAACAAAAGAGCTCTCTCTCCCCACAGGAGTCTTAGTTATTGATTGACAGTATGTTTGTAATATATCAGAAAATCCCACAATTTCCATGGTCTCCAACTTCGCAGACAGTGTATTTCCTTCCCACCACTGTGCTCTATCCTCCAGCTGATTCCAATAAGCAGGTGTCACGGAGTGGAGACAGAAGATGTATGTTTCATTAGCTCCCAGATGCAGTGCCTTGAATGGGACAACTGTGTGGGAAATTGTGTCTGATCCTCTGGTAGACTGCCGTTGTTAAACTTTAATTTCTAACAATCTGACTGTCAATTGTTGGTACAAATTGAAGAGTCACTAGGAACACAAGTTGACAAACACTAATTCAGACAGGTGATATGTGAAATACTGTAAATTTGCAATGACGGAATAATAGCACTGTATAGAATTCATAAAATTGGATGGTTCATCTCCACTTTAAAAACATTCAAACCAGAAATACATTAAGTACCCCCACAAAAGACCCTGTAATTTGACCTGCTAGGTGGTGTCACGGTAAATCACCTCCCCACCACTTCCATCAGAAGCCTCCCTCCCATGTTGTTTTGAACAATGGCTTAGCCCTGCCAAATGTATGTTCCCTCTGGAATAATCAGTAGCCTCCCTTGCTCTGCATGTGACCTGTGGGGAGTCACACTAAATCCGGTCCCCCACTGAATTCCTGTATGGCTTAAACAGAGGCCTGTTGCTCTGAATTACGATGGCCGTGCTGCCTCTGTGCTCTCCTCTGAACCTGCTGGAGAGTAGTAGCACTCGGCTGAGTTCAAAGCGACCATCCATCTTCTCTCTATCTCTGCTGGTCATTCTCCATTTCTCTCCCTCTCTCCATCTTTATCCCTCTGTCTCTCACTCTCTCAATCTCCAACACTCCAGGAGTCTCACACCTCCCTGTTTAGTCTGTGTGTACAGTATATTCCCTGGCTGTTGGTCTGTCTCTCTCCCTCTCTATGGTTCAGTTTGTACCAGATCTCTCACTGGCCTGTCCTTGGCTTGGTTGCTGTGTGCTACCTCTTTTCCTGGACTGATCAGAACTCACATACAGGGCGTAGGGAGTAGGAGTGGATTGGAGAGGGTTCAACAGGGTTTAAAAACTCTGTTGAAATCAGGAAATCCCCCAGTAAAAAATAAGAATTTCACTGCTTTCATTAATCTGTTTGCTCTGCCATCATATTTAGCCTCACATTGAAGTGTTTTACAATTCTTTTTTTCAGGACAACCAGAGCTATAAGTAGAACACAAAACAATTTCACATAAACAGTTGCATTCATGAGTTTTACTGACAAAAGTCAACAAACAAAGGTATCCACGAAGTAAAAATGGATGAATATCCAACTAGTCAGTGACAACTGTGCGGAGTTTGGAGTTTGAGACAGCAACTTTGTGAGCTTAAAGACACTATGTCCTGGGATTTCCTATGATCTTCTATGTAGAATAACCCCTTACCTTTTAACGACTCTTAAGTGGCTTGTGAGCGTCATATAGCAAAACAGATGTACAAAATACATGTATGTGTTCGTGAGAGTCTCAGCTTTTTGTAGTCGGGTAATAGTTTGTAGCGCAAACCGTTACAGACGTTTTTGTAAGAAGAACCGTTATTGGGACCCACCCTTGTCACAAACAGAGGAGAGGACCTTGGCTTAGTGGTGACTGCACAGACAGTTCTGCTCAGGGAAGACTCCTTTTCCTGTGGGTTGTTGGGAGGAATGTACGACTACACGTATACCATGGACAGGATGCATATTCATAAATAAAGGCATATGGCACACGTACGTACACACATGCATGCACGCACGCACACATAGACACACACACACACACACACTTTCCATAACTTTTTCTCATGAACCTTGACTCATGCTCCGTTAAGCGGTGAGAGGGCTCATGGCCTTGATTTGATTCACAGTATTGTGACTGAATCAGGATCTTTCTGGAGCTGCAGAAACAGGAAAAAACATCCAGATAAAAACTGCAGGGGACAAGCCAGAGGCCAAAGGACAGAAGCCTCCAACATACCCTAAAGTACATGTCTATAGTACATACCCTAAAGTACATGTCTATAGTACATACCCTAAAGTACATGTCTATAGTACATACCCTAAAGTACATGTCTATAGTACATACCCTAAAGTACATGTCTATAGTACATACCCTAAAGTACATGTCTATAGTACACACCCTAAAGTACATGTCTATAGTACATACCCTAAAGAACATGTCTATAGTACACACCCTAAAGTACATGTCTACAGTACATACCCTAAAGTACATGTCTATAGTACACACCCTAAAGTACATGTCTACAGTACATACCCTAAAGTACATGTCTATAGTACACACCCTAAAGTACATGTCTATAGTACATACCCTAAAGAACATGTCTATAGTACACACCCTAAAGTACATGTCTATAGTACATACCCTAAAGTACATGTCTATAGTACATACCCTAAAGTACATGTCTACAGTACACACCCTAAAGTACATGTCTATAGTACACACCCTAAAGTACATGTCTATAGTACATACCCTAAAGTACATGTCTATAGCACATACCCTAAAGTACATGTCTATAGTACATACCCTAAAGTTCATGTCTATAGTACATACCCTACAGTACATGTCCATGGCCTGTACGCCTACAGTTGATATGTGAGTAATTCAAGTAATGCATTTACTTCTTCCTGATTCCATTAGTGTTTGATAACTACTGTTCAAAATGGTAATCTTCAAGCCTGTCTTTCACCGCCCTTTCCAGCAGGCATCACTTCTTCTGTTCCCTGATCCCTGCTAAGCTCAGTGAATGATGCTTATGGCCAGTATAGCATTACGCCCTCATGGTCAAAGTTAGGATTTACAGTAGGGAGGATGATCTGATCTTAGATCTGTGCCTAAAGGTGACTTCTGCTAAACATTTACCAGCCAATGTTTTGCACGGGTTCACTCTTCAAGTCACTGCTGTTAGTGTTCTCTCATGGGGGTTTTCTCAGCATCGACCCTGTCCATGTATTAATGTCCCTGTCTTACAAGGTTGGGGTCAACTTGGAATTTCTGAATTTCATTCAATTCAAACAATGAATTTGAATTGAATATCATTTGGCCACACTCCACGGGAGGCAGAATTTGAATTCAATTTGAATTGAAGGAAATATAATTGTATTTAAAGGAATTTAAAAAAAATATTCACTTAGACGTGAACCTTAAAAGTCTAACTAATTTGACAAATATTTTATCAAAAGGATTTTGCCACTTATTAATACAAAGAATACACATACCATTTCAAATGTTAGTTTGATTGTAACTCAAAGATTTCAAACTATATTTTTCTCTGTAGTGTTTGATCTAATGCATTCTAGGAAACATGTTTTCTATATACACTGCTCAAAAAAATAAAGGGAACACTTAAACAACACAATGTAACTCCAAGTCGATCACACTTTTGTGAAATCAAACTGTCCACTTAAGAAGCAACGATGATTGACAATACATTTCACATGCTGTTGTGCAAATGGAATAGACAACAGGTGGAAATTATAGGCAATTAGCAAGACACCCCCAATAAAGGAGTGGTTCTGCAGGTGGGGACCACAGACCACTTCTCAGTTCCTATGCTTCCTGGCTGATGTTTTGGTCACTTTTGAATGCTGGCGGTGCTTTCACATGGTAGCATGAGACGGAGTCTACAACCCACACAAGTGGCTCAGCTAGTGCAGCTCATCCAGGATGGCACATCAATGCGAGCTGTGGCAAGAAGGTTTGCTGTGTCTGTCAGCGTAGTGTCCAGAGCATGGAGGCGCTACCAGGAGACAGGCCAGTACATCAGGAGAAGTAGAGGAGGCCGTAGGAGGGCAACAACCCAGCAGCAGGATCGCTACCTCCGCCTTTGTGCAAGGAGGAGCAGGAGGAGCACTGCCAGAGCCCTGCAAAATGACCTGCAGCAGGCCACAAATGTGCATGTGTCTGCTCAAACGGTCAGAAACAGACTCCATGAGGGTGGTATGAGGGCCCGACATCCACAGGTGGGGGTTGTGCTTACAGCCCAACACCGTGCAGGACGTTTGGCATTTGCCAGAGAACACCAAGATTGTCAAATTCGCCACTGGCGCCCTGTGCTCTTCACAGGTGAAAGCAGGTTCACACTGAGCACATGTGACAGACGTGACAGAGTCTGGAGACGCTGTGGAGAACGTTCTGCTGCCTGCAACATCCTCCAGCATGACCGGTTTGGCGGTGGGTCAGTCATGGTGTGGGGTGGCATTTCTTTGGGGGGCCGCACAGCCCTCCATGTGCTCGCCAGAGGTAGCCTGACTGCCATTAGGTACCGAGATGAGGTCCTCAGACCCCTTGTGAGACCATATGCTGGTGCGGTTAGCCCTGGGTTCCTCCTAATGCAAGACAATGCTAGAGCTCATGTGGCTGGAGTGTGTCAGCAGTTCCTGCAAGAGGAAGGCATTGATGCTATGGACTGGCCCGCCCGTTCCCCAGACCTGAATCCAATTGAGCACATCTGGGACATCATGTCTCGCTCCATCCACCAACGCCACGTTGCACCACAGACTGTCCAGGAGTTGGCGGATGCTTTAGTCCAGGTCTGGGAGGAGATCCCTCAGGAGACCATCCGCCACCTCATCAGGAGCATGCCCAGGTATTGTAGGGAGGTCATACAGGCACATGGAGGCCACACACACTACTAAGCCTCATTTTGACTTGTTTTAAGGACATTACATCAAAGTTGGATCAGCCTGTAATGTGGTTTTCCACTTTAATTTTGAGTGTGACTCCAAATCCAGACCTTCATGGGTTGATAAATTGGATTTCCATTGATTATTTTTGTGTGATTTTGTTGTCACCACATTCAACTATGTAAAGAAAAAAGTATTTAATAAGATTATTTTTTTCATTTAGATCTAGGATGTGTTGTTTAAGTGTTCTCTTTATTTTTTTGAGCAGTATATTTATATACAGCACCAGTCAAACGTTAGGACACACCTACTCATTCAAGGATTGACACTGTAGAAAAATAGTAAAGACATCCCAACAATGAATTAACACATAAGGAATATAGTAAACAGATGGGATGGCGTATCGCTCCACAATGCTGTGGTAGCCAAGTGTGCCTAATTCTAAATAAATCACAGACAGTGTCACCAGCAAAGCAACCCCACACCATCACACCTCCTTCTCCATGCTTCACGGTGGGAACCACACATGCGGTGATCATCCGTTCACCTACTCTGCGACGCACATTAAATAGTACCCTCAAAACACCAGTCTCAACATCAACAGTGAAGAGGCGACTCCGGGATGCTGGCCTTCTAGGCAGAGTTCCTCTGTCCAGTGTCTGTGTTCTTTTGCCCATCTTAATCTTTTCTTTTTATTGGCCAGTCTGAGATATGGCTTTTTCTTTGCAACTCTGCCAAGAAGGCCAGCATCCCGGAGTCGCCTCTTCGCTGTTGACGTTGAGACGGGTGTTTTGCGGGTACTATTTAATGAAGCTGCCAGTTGAGGACATGTGAGAAGTCTGTTTCTCAAACTAGACACTCTAATGTACTTGTCCTCTTGCTCAGTTTGCACCAGGGCCTCCCACTCCTCTTTCTATTCTGGTTAGAGCCAGTTAGAGCTGTTCTGTGAAGGAAGTAGTACACAGCGTTGTACAAAATCTTCAGTTTCTTGGCAATTTCTCGCATGGAATAGCCATCATTTCTCAGAACAAGAATAGACTGAGTTTCAGAAGAAAGTTCTTTGTTTCTGGCCATTTTGAGCCTGTAATCAAACCCACAAATGCTGATTCTCCAGATACTCAACTAGTCTAAAGAAGGCGAGTTTTATTGTTTCTTTATTTCTCCCCCGGCTTAGACAGGGCTTAGACTCTTATGGGTTAATTGGTTATAATATGGATAAGTTATTGAAACTGTGGACCAGCCAGCGCCACAGCTGTTTTTCCCTTAGTCAAGTATGGCTGTAGTGTTTATTCATCATCAATAGTGATCAGGGATATTATGTATCCCATAGACATGTACAGTGCATTTGAAAAGTATTCAGACCCCTTGACTTTTTCAAAATGTTGTTACGTTACAGCCTTATTCTAAAATTGATTTAAAAAACTAAAATCTCATCAATCTATGCACAATACCCCATAATGACGAAGCAAAAACAGGTTTTTAGACATTTTTGCAAATGTATTCAAAATAAAAAACATAAATACTTTATTTACATAAGTATTCAGACCCTTTGCTATGAGACTCGAAATTTAGCTCAGGTGCATCCTTTTCCCATTGATCATCCTTGCAAAACATCTGCATCAACTAGAGTATAACAAAGACTGTGTGGGTGTCTGTGTGTGTCTGGGGTGGAAGATAACATTTGAAGATGGAAGGCCAACATTTTAAAAATGTCCATAGCTCTAGACTAACTTTCTCCAAGATCAACCCTGTCTGGATCTCTATATCTTAGTGCTCCTCTCTCTCCCTCCTTCACCTCTTACTCTCAATCCTTCTCTTCTTTTCTCACCCAATCTCTCTCTCTCTCTCTCTCTCTCTCTCTCTCTCTCTCTCTCTCTCTCTCTCTCTCTCTCTCTCTCTCTCTCTCTCTGACCAGGGCACATATTCACAAAGCGTCTCAGACAAGGAGTACTGATGTAGAATCAGGTCACCCCTGTCCATATGATCTCATTCATTGTGAATAAAACAAAAGGCTAAACTGATCCTAGATCATCACTCCTACTCTGAGACGCTTTGTGAATACTGGACCAGTCCTCTGAGGCATTTCCGCTCCCAAACCCCTGTGTGCTCCTAGTCCCCCTGATCCCTGATGATGAGTTATTATTAGGAGGGGGAGGGACATTCCGACCATGTCTCTGGAGGACCCTGTCCTGTCCACACTGGGAGAAGACACTGTAAATCCACATAGGACTGAGTGTACACACACACACACACACACACACACACACACACACACACACACACACACACACACACACGCACACACATGCACAGACACGCACTCTAATACAAACACACACGCACACACAAAGACACATGCACAGATACACTCTTCGAAAAAAAGGTGCTATCTGGAACCTAAAAGGGTTATTCGGCTGTCCCCATAGGATAAACCTTTGAAGAACCCTTTTTGGTTCCAGGTAGAACCATTTTGAGTTCCATGTAGAGGGTTCTGCAGGGAACCAAAAATAGTTCTACAGTACCTGGAACCCAAAAAATGTATCCTATGGGGACAGCCGAAGAACCATTTTGGAACCCTTGTTTCTAAGAGTGTACACACACACCGACTGACGGACCTGCTGTACTCCACAAACAATTCCATGCAGCTACGTCCCACTTTTCTTAAAAAATGTGTCAAGTCGGAGGGCTAAATCTTAGTAAGCGGTGGTGTATTATGGGAATAGGTTTCTACTTCAGAGTGTAGTGGGAGTGGATGTGGGACCTTACTGGTATGGTGGTAAGTTCCCCCATGGGTTGTCTTTGATATCCTCTCTAGTGGACTGTGTTGACGTGTGGAAGGGGGAAGTGGAGAGAGGAGTGAGGCCTTTCAGAAGGAGTGGAAGAGCACAGGTCAGATAGCCAGTGGTACAGAAAAACCTTTACCTTAGAAAGAGCCCGCAAAGAGTTGAGACACACCCAGTCAATCTTTCCATGAGAACTTTCTAGATGCTCTACGTACGCAAGCATTGACCTCCTTTTTTTTACCAGGTAAGTTGACTGAGAATACATTCTCATTTACAGCAACAACCTGGGGAATAGTTACATTGGAGAGGAATGGAATGAATGAACCAATTGGAAGCTGGGGCTGATTAGGTGGCCATGATGATATGAGGGCCAGATTGGGATTTTAGCCAGGACACCGGGGTTAACACCCCTACTCTTACAAAAAATGCCATGGGATCTTTAGTGACCACAGAGAGTCACGACACCGTTTAACGTCCCATCCAAAAGATGGCACCCTACACATGACCCCAATCACTTCCTTGGGATATTTGTTTTAGACCAGAGGAAAGACTGCCTATTGCTGGCCCTCCTACACCACTTCCTGTAACATCTGGTCTCCCATCCAGGGACTGAGCAGGACCAACCCTGGTTAGCTTCAGAGGTAAGCCAGCAGTGGGATGCAGGGTGGTATGCTGCTGGCTATGCTGCTCCTTCTTTGGGCAGCATAGCCCTCAAGTGTAGTCTTTGTTTGAGTTGGTATGTCACACACCCATGCCTGTACGTGTGTATGCACGCACACATCAATGCACACACAAACGCATATACTGTAAAAACACACACTTGCACGGACGGACGCACACACACACACACCCAAACAGACACACACATACATACACGCACAAACACACACACAGACGCATACACACAATTACCTTAATGGCAGCAGAGAGAGCTCAAATGGGTAATTCCGCTCTACCTTAAAGGTACTATAGAAGATATTATAGATGATACTATAGGCTACCAAACCTCTTAAGGATCCGCCCCTTTTTTTCAATTTTCTAGATGATACTATAGGCTACCATTAAAAGACAGAACTCTATGGGTCAGTCAGGAAGATGTGACTGGAATGAGAGTGCATTGAAAGGCTTGTCTTCTTCCTCTGGAGGAGTACTGTAGCCCCATATGTATGGCAGAAGAAGCTGCCTCCTGCCTTTGGTAGTCAAAGTCAGGGAAGGCTTTCACAACTCAGCATAGCAAAGTAAACAGCTCAATACTGCTCTACATACTCATTATATTTATAACAGCAGAGTTACGGCAGTGTTGAGTGTTAAATGGCCTCAGGGTGTACAATAGACAGGCTTTAAATGTAGAATAGAAGGTTGTTTTGGATTGTTCTGTTTTGGATTTGGATCAATTACTGTATGTCATCATGGGAGCACAGTAGAGCAAGTCAAACAAAACATATTTCAATTAACTAGAATAGCCGTGTGTCAACAGATACCAACTGACGCCATTGGGGAGTCTTTTTTAACAGTCTAATAAATGATTTGAATATACACCATCACATGAAATCCATTATTATTTTACATAGGCTAACATTATGAAACTAAGAAAATGTATTGCAAATGAACAGAATAGCATATTTTATGTTTTACTATGTTACTAGTCTGCGCTTAGAAGCCCAAAGACTATACTGCCCCCGTGCTCACGCACCGAATGCGTGGAAGCGTGGTTATTCTACATAAAGGTGTTATTAAACAATAAGGCCCAAGGGGGTGTGGTATATGGCCAATATACCATGGCTAAGGGCTGTTCTTATGCACAACGCAATGCAGAGTGCCTGGACATAGCCCTTAGCTGTGGTATATTTGCCATATATCACAAACCCCCAAGGAGCCTTATTGCTATTCTAAACTGGTTACCAACGTAATTAGAGCAGTGAAACTAAATGTTTTGTCATACCCGTAGTATACAGTCTGATATACCATGGATGTTAGCCAATCAGAATTCAGGGCTCAAACCACCCAGTTTATAATTAAGCAATAAAGCCTGAGGGGGTGTGCTATATGGCCAATATACCACGGCTAAGTGCTGTTCTTAAGCACGATGCAACGCTGAGTGCCTGGATACAGCCCTTAGCTGTGGTATATTGGCAATGTACCACAAACCCCAGAGGTGCCTTAGGCACAATGTGAAGCAGAGTGCCTGGATACAACCCATAACCGTGGTATATTGGCTTTATACCACAAACCCCTGAGGGGCCTTATTGCTTAACATTAGCCAGCTAGAGATCTTTAGCTAGCTTATGATCATTTTGACATTTGTATGAATTGTAATTCTTATTATTTAATGTTTTAAGGGGTCCTGAGCAAACCAGCAAACCAGGCTGTCATCTTGAAAAACCCAGGAATATAAAGAATCTACTGTAGCTAAAGCATTTACTGCAAATTGAATGTACAATTTTGTAAGCTTGCCATGATGGTCATTGAAAAATATTTCAGTCAGTCACTTGTCATTGTTCTTTATTGTAGTAACCTTAACATTAGAGATCGAAGACATTTGCCATTAAATGCAGCTGAAGTAATGTAGTTAACTATTTTCTTACTTATAGAGCTCCACAGTGGAAGTGTCATAATACCCATACAACCTAGCTGTCAAACAGGGAAATAGTTCCAATTTATTCATTAATACTTTTGTTTTTACGTGTATGTGAATAACTCACGTCGGAAAGTTTGGTAAATTTCAAGCATAATCCTTTACTCAGGTATAACATGTTACAGGTCACGACATCCTAATCAGACACCTATAATGCACCTGTTTATATATCCTAGATAGGTGCCCCACTAGCGCCATCTCTGGGTTGGCATTATACCCATTATCTTAACAACATTTAGCTAACATTAGATCCAGAGATTCGTA
Organism: Salmo salar; assembly: GCF_965601325.2. Classification (NCBI taxonomy): domain Eukaryota; kingdom Metazoa; phylum Chordata; class Actinopteri; order Salmoniformes; family Salmonidae; genus Salmo; species Salmo salar. The sequence goes on along the minus strand of NC_138295.1, from coordinate 41,588,852 downwards.
CCTTTGCCTCGATTCGGCGGTCTCGTCCAGATCATCCTGACATTTGTAGTTCTTTACAATAGCCACAATAGCAGCTAATTAACATTTAATTTTTGGGGAGTAAATACAGGTGAATATATTGATAAAAGTCACCTTGTCCTAGAGAGATTTACACAGATATCAAAATGTCACACCAGGGTAAGCCTACACAAAACACAGCCCTTATTTAGATTTTCTAAAATACCCTATGGGAAAAATGAATGGTGGAAAAACGATTGGAATCCTTTCCGTGTTTGACTGCTAGGTGTTATGGGTATTATGACTCATACTGTGGTACTCTATAGTGAAGTGGAAGATAAAAAGACCTGTGTGCCTATGGATTTGAGCTATGTAGCCAATACGTTTGGTTTAAATATTAGTTCAGAACACTGGTTTTAATTGCTTCCACTGGTTAATCATTAAACCCCAAGAAATTGAAGAAAATAGGAAATGCGCCTGTTACATGTCAAACTGCTATTATGGAATTAATCCTGCTTCACTACTACTCCACATTGAACCACAGTCACAGGATGGGTACATTACGGGCACATTGTTGTTTTGCAGTTCTTGTTTGTTGCTCATATGTTATGTATGTATTAGGTGCATGAGGAATATAAGGTAAGCTATTACTGCAGCCAATACGGGCATTGGGAAAAACACCAGGCTCGTTGTCAATTAATTGCATGGTAGGATATCTTTTGACGGCTTCTGTTGTGCAGGACTCGGATGATGTAGTGATGTCCCATTTCCTAGGGTTACATATCTCTCCCTAACACTAGCTCCTCCGTTTTCTCTGCATTTGAGGCTACTGAGCCCATTAAACTGGTCCACACTTTCTTGATAAGTTTAGCAAGCCCATGTCATCAGATAAGACCTTATGTGCCTCTGCTACTCTATCATAGCCTATCTTTCACACAGGCACATGTTTGTTCTATTTTTTTGTCAAAGTACCTCTTCAATGTCATTACGTCTATTTTTCATCCCTCGATGCTGCTCAAATGGACTTATAGCCTATTCTCACTTCATCGGCTGCTCTCTCAAGAAGCTCAAAGGGTAGACCTTGTTTTACGTATGTATACACCCGGCATGATGATGTGTGCTCTGTAACAATAAAAATGCACTGTCTAGAGTTCATAATGTATGCTGACACAATGTAATTAGTGGGTATGGTGGCCATTGGCTCAACTTACCCCAAGGCAAACATTTTGACTATATTAGCCCAAACAGCTACAAGGATGCACTTTCATGCTAGGTTTTGGACCTCAGATTGTACAAAACAATCTTAAAACTATCTACAGTACACTGGTTTAGATACAAGCATTATAAAAAAAATCAGTTTTTTGGACCTACCTACCTTACCACTTTTTCCATGTGGTTTCTTCCTTCATAGACTCCATGAAATGATGATCTCTTCTTAAATATTTGGTCACATTATTAATTTTGTGTATGGTTCACCAGAAACAAGGGGTGGCTAAACTAACCCTTTTGGCTCAATTTACCCCACTCTCCCCTACCTACATGACAAAACAACATAATGTGATATGGATATAGAGCATGGATGAACAGTTGCAGAAGGAACTGACCCCGCTGGCTCTCTATCCTCGTCTATGACCCATGACACGTGAAGACAGAAAAAACATTGAGTCTTCTCTTTAATCAGTGAGATTACCACAGGAAATGAAGACATTCCATAGTAGTTCAATAGGAGACCAGTGGATGGGTTTACTGCAAGCTCACACTGCACTGAACAGGCCAACTGTGGGCTGTATTAGCCAGTTAACAACACCATTCTAGTCCCTTTACTAAAGAAGCATGAAAATTGGCACAGAAATCATTTTTTTTACAGAATTGAAGAAAAGCCAATACAGAGCCGTGTGGCGTAGGTGCTGGCCTGTTTACAAATGTGACGGATTTAACTCCTCTGAGTCATCACAGAGTCAGTTAGGCTCTTTTACAGTCTCTCTCATAAGATGTTCTTGTTTGCCATCGTGTTTGCCAACAAGGTCCTGCAATGGTACTTCTAGCACGAATAAAGGTTTTGTTAAGAGATCTTTTGTCTTCCCCTCATCTCGGTTCTTCTGTGGTGCTTTGGACATAACGCCATCTAGTGGTTATAAGTGGTAATAAAGGTGGCAGCAGCAACTAGACCAAACTACAGTAAGAAGAGAAAAACCATTGGGTACACCATGTCATTCCAACATGGATAGTTGAGACATTGATCAATGAGATTACAACCTATATTGACCCACTCAAAAAGACAGCCAAAAGTTAGTTGAATTTCCAATGTGTTCTCACTATGCTTTCAACCTTCTAAAAGCACAACCAAGTTCCAATGGAAAAACAATGGCAGATATTTGGTTTCGTTGTAACCCAAATGTCTTATCACTGCACTTACAACCATTTAAAAGCTCATCAAAGTTCAAACGGGAATACAATTTTAGATATTTTGTTTATTTAAACAACAGATTCATGTTTTATCACTGTGCTTTATCTAATAGCAGAACCAAATGACCTGGATTGCAGTTGAGATTACATGAAAAGTACATGGTGCAAGTGATCAACGCCATTCAAGATTCTGCGCATATTGTTAGGGCAGTTGTGAATATCTCCACAGACCTGCGATAACCTATGCACGCTATCTTGAACGTGCGCGCTTTATATGATACTTAAGAAGACATTGTTACCGTAACCTCAAAATGTGGCCATGGATGTGTTACTCATTTTAAGGTTGAATGTTACATTAGTTTGTAAGACTTTTGTACTGTAAACTTTACAGTAATGTACTCTTAAACCAATTTTGGGGGGGAATTTACAGTAACATATTTTTTTTACGGTAATTTACAGGTAACTGGCTGCCAGTAAGTTATCGTAAAAACAACAGGATTGTTTTTACAGTGTATTTACTGTATTACAAAAGTAATATTAACTTGTGTTTGTTTGACAACGCAACTAAATATCAATATTTAAAGGAGATGTGTCTACTGCTTGGATAGTTCCATCTGAGCAAGTGGCTTAATCCTGTTCTTTCACTCTCAATTTTTGGTTGAGTTGGAGATGTGAAACCGACATATCATTTATTCACTTGTCGACAAGTTAATAAGCTATTTATTGTATTTCAAAAGTGATATTAAATTGTGTTTGGTTGTCAACACTGACGTATTCTGGCTTTAATTCCAGTTTGTCTCCAAAATAATAATTCATATGTTGGATTCTCCATCTGATCCAAAAATCTAAGTTAAAGAATAAGACTAAATGCACTGTTAATAACGTTTGATTTGATTTAGTCCTATTCCTTAATCCAAGCAGAATATACTTCTCAGAATATATTTTTTCCTAGGCCTATATGTATTGTCTATTTTTAGTAGAATCCTGGGCTGAATTGAAACAATAGCTGTTGATGACTTTTCAAATGCTGTATGGGTCTAAATAGTATCATCGATGATGTATAACTGATAAAGTATGGTCACATTTCATGTGCTCTGTTAAAACTACCCTTTGAAATGACACTCAACAATCATTCTCATGATAGTACATTGGTAATAATCAGTGGGCTTAGTTAAAACCCTGGATGGGAGACCGAAAGGTAGCTGTAGATAGATGAAGGGTAGCTTTAGATAGATGAAGGGTAGCTGTAGATAGATGAAAGGTAGCTGTAGATAGATGAAAGGTAGCTGTAGATAGATGAAAGGTAGCTGTAGATAGATGAAAGGTAGCTGTAGATAGATGAAGGGTAGCTGTAGATAGATGAAAGGTAGCTGTAGATAGATGAAAGGTAGCTGTAGATAGATGAAAGGTAGCTGTAGATAGATGAAAGGTAGCTGTAGATAGATGAAAGGTAGCTGTAGATAGATGAAGGGTAGCTGTAGATAGATGAAAGGTGGCTGTAGATAGATGAAAGGTAGCTGTAGATAGATGAAAGGTAGCTGTAGATAGATGAAGGGTAGCTGTAGATAGATACATTCTTCAGTAGGAGGTGCTGCCCAGCCTATAGTGTTTTTTGTAATATTGAATATAACGTTGAGGAATATAACATCAAAGACCTGATGTTGTTTTAAAGGTTTATACCTATGTTAAATTTGGTTACCACGATGATGGCATAATGCTGTAGTTGAAATTTTACCTCCATAACAACAATTTACGTTGATGACTTTTTGCAAATCTGATGTATTTTACTCATAGATTCCATGTCACAATACGTTGACAAATGATGTTGAAACAACTTTGATTCAACCCGTTTTGTCTCTCAGAGATATTCTAGGAGAACTTGACCATGTCATAGAGCTGCACCTGAATAACTGTATGGTTTTGCTAAGTGGTCAAGTTTCCCACACAACATGTGAAATAAGAAACCAAAGTTAAACAGAGAGAAGAAGTAGAGGGAATTTTGTATGTAAAAACTTTCACTTCTGATATTTGAAGTATTTGGATCTTTGGTTACAGTTTTTTTATATTCAGGTTGACACTAATTTCAGAACCTTGATGTCATTTTCCAAATTCTCGACACAAAACACAACCGATGATCAAAATGCAGATTTTCAAAACTTTTTACAATTGCTTGGATACACAATACACATAAAGCTAAGATCATTTGTTCATGGAACTAAAATCACCTGTTCAAAATGACACAACATCAAAGTGTTACCATTTCAAAATGCAATTCACACATTACATCTGAGATGACTGTCTATTCATTTCATTACAATGATCTAACTATCAATTGATACAACTGCTCAAAATGATAAGTAAATATTGCATTACTCTTAATGCATAGTTTTATGGAAACTGACAAACAATTTTCCATGTTTAGATCATGAAAGTTTCAGGATAAAGAGATCCATTGACCGTGGAACACGAACCAATTGGACTACATTATCTATGGATGTAATATTTCATCATCATTTTTATCAGACACTGTTTCTATGGCCCCATGTACCACTTTTCCAGACCATGGTTTCAGATTTGACATTACTGTACACTCATGGGCCACTTTATTAGGTACACCTGTCTAGTCCTGGGTAGAACCCCCTTTTGCCTCCACAACAGCCTGAATTATTCACGGTGTTGTATGTTAAGAGATGCTCTTCTGCACACCACTGTTTTAAACGGCTGTTATTTAAGCATTTGTTGCCTTTCTGTTAGCTTGAATGAGTCTGGACATTCTCCTCTGACCTCTCTCATTAACAAGGTGTTTTTGACCACAGAAATGCCGCTCACTGAATGTGTTTTGTTTATCGCACCGTTCTCTGTAAACTCTAGAGACTGTAGTGCGTGAAAATCCCAGGAGGGCAGCTGTTTCTGAGATGCTGGAACCACCATGTGTGGCACCAACAATCATACCACGGTCAAAGTTGCTTAGATTACGCATCATGCCCGTTCTAATGTTTGGTCGAACAACAACTAAAGCTCTCTACTCTATATACTCTATATATTGAGTTGCAGGCAGCCACATGATTCGCTGTTCGAAGGAGCAGGCTATTTGCGTTAACACACAGGTGTACCTTATAAAGTGGCCGGAGAGCGTATGTATGCAGGCCCTTGTAATTGCTTTTCCAATTCTGCCAACTCGTTACTGATGATTGATTTCACATTGTGGTACGTGTATACACTGCGTGCACAATTATTAGGCAAATTGTATTCCTCGGGATAAATTTTATTGTTGAACAAACACAATGGTCTCAGTCAATCCAAAATGTTATTGAACCTCAAACCTGAATGTTTAACAAAGGAAAAGTGAGTTTTGTCTTTCTCAGGGAAATATATAAGTGTGCACAATTATTAGGCAACTATTAGTGTGCAGAACTATTAGGCAACTAAATTTCAAAAATAATTTCTCTCAACTCACTTGTTTATTCTCAATTTTTAGATTAAGTGTAACAGATAAGTAACACAAAATGACAATTATATAACATTTTTGGCCGTTTTGAGTTTTGTGTCTAGAGTTTTGAAAAAAGGTTCTGAAATTTGTGCAAAAGTGATTGTGAAAAACGGTATTTCTCCAAGGGCTTCAGTAGAATATAATAGAAAATACATATCCACTTGTAGCACATGGTTTGCTGCAGAGCAGGGCCCCTAAAGCGGGTTAGGGGCTAAGTGGCTTGCTCAAGCAGTGGGTAGCACCTTGGTACATTGAGTTGTCTGGATGGGGTGTCTTCTAGGCATCTAGGTTCCCCTTCAGATCTACACCTTCACTATACCCCAACCCTAACCCTACCCTAAACTTGCTTGCAAGCATGTCCTTGAGTAACATCCCTGCCAAATGTTGAAATGACATCTGTTGATGCAGCGTCTTTGCTCCTAAACATTGGAGTAAACAAGTTTGTGGTGTCAACCGTGTTTCACGAGGAACCAAAACCACTGAAAAGGAAACAGGCCCAGAACGCGACCCTGCTGCAACCAACACAACTGATGATGTGTGCAGATTAAGTACACTGTGTCACCTGATTTATGTGTGTGTGTGTGTGTGTGTGTGTGTGTGTGTGTGTGTGTGTGTGTGTGTGTGTGTGTGTGTGTGTGTGTGTGTGTGTGTGTGTGTGTGTGTGTGTGTGTGTGTGTGTGTGTGTGTGTGTGTGTGTTTGTTGTGTGGCGTGGTGTGCGTGGGTGTGCTGTGGTATGTGTGTGTCTGTATGGTGTGGTGTGTGTACGTGCGTGCGTGTGTGTGACAGTGCAATAGGGGTTTAATTGTGAGACAACAGTGCAGTCATGTGTTGTGTGTTTCAGTTGTTGACCAGAGCCTGTTGAAGGTACAGACACCCTCATGGACTCATACATCTCGTGTTGCTGGCTAGTGCTCTACCTTTTCTTTGGTGAGATCATCATCTTAGTAGTCTGATAAACAGTCAAATAAAAAAAAACAAAAAGCACGTTTTTGGTAAGACTCCTTTGATATCATCTCTTTCTCCATTGTAGGCGGTGGTTCTACAGTAACCATCCAAGGCTATGTCGGTGACGTTGTGACCCTAACATGTAAGTATGACGCCCGGCATTATGGTACGCTCTCTATCTGCTGGGGTCGTGGTCACATCCCCAACAGCGGCTGTGGCAATGAGGTCCTCAGGACGGAGGGAGTCAAAGTGACCCACAGGGCTTCGGTCCGGTACAATCTCCAGGGTGATCTGAGGTCAGGGGATGTCTCTCTGACCATCACCCAAGCACAGGTGAAGGATTCTGGGTTATACGGCTGTCGTGTGGATATACCTGGATGGTTCAATGACCAGAAACACCATCTGGCACTCGTCATCAAGCCCGGTGAGCGAACAATTGTGCATTTAAGCCATTTAGTCATTTAGACAGTCATTTCATTAGATCAAATTAAGATTAGTTAAAAAACTGAAACTTTCTGTAGAGCAGGGAAGGCTATCTTGACCATCATCTATACTTATCTATAGGGGAGAGTGGGGGATAAGCTGAGCTACCCTTGTTTCTGGGAAACCATACACAAAATGTATCATGTGACCAAATATTTAGACAGAGGTCATCATTTCATGGAGTATGTGATTGAAGAAACCACATGGAAAAAGATTAAAAAAAATATCCACAAAAACACATCTCCACCAAATTAATTTATTGTGTTAGAAGTTTCATGATATCTTTGTTAATTTTTTTACATATATATTCCCATTGACGGAGTGATGCTGAATGTAAAAAAATGATCAATGTTCTTCTTCCTCTACTTCTTCTCTACATCAAATTCAATCAGTCCATTTGAATCTATTTCAGCTCATGAAATAACCCCTGAACCGTGGATCCCTAGAGAGAGCACAACAGTTGGCTACCCGAAAGGCACTACGTTTACAATCGCTATTAGTTTGTGTTAATGCAGAGGTGGAAAAAGTATGAGGTTGTAAATAACAAGAACATTTCCCAGGACATAGACATATCTGATATTGGCAGAAAGCTTAAATTCTTGTTAATCTAACTGCACTGTCCAATTTACAGTAGCTATTACAGTGAAAGAATGCCATGCTATTGTTTGAGGAGAGTGGACAATTTGGGCAGTCTTGATACAACATTTTGAACAGAAATGCAATGGTTCATTAAATCAAATTAAGATTAGTTAAAAGGTTTACTGAAAACTTTCTGTAGAGCAGGGAAGGCTATCTATGCAATGTCAATAAGACTATCTTGACCATCATCTATACTTATCTATAGGGGAGAATGGGGGGTAAGCTGAGCTACCCTTGTTTCTTGGAAACCATACACAAAATGTATCATGTGACCAAATATTGAGGAAAAGGTCCTCATTTCATGTAGTATGTGATTGAAGAAACCACATGGAAAAAGATAGGTCCAAAAAACACATCTTCACCAAATTAATTTATTGTGTTAGAAGTTTCATGATATCTTTGTTAATTTTTGTATATATATTTCCCTTGGCGGAGTGATGCTGAATGTAAAGAAATGCTCAACGTACCCCACTCTTCTCTAAGTCAAATTCAATCAGTCCATTTGAATCTATTTCAGCTCATGAAACAACCCCTGAACCGTGGATCCCTAGAGAGAGCACAACAGTTGGCTACCCGAAAGGTACTACGTTTACAATCGCTATTAGTTTGTGTTGAATGCAGAGGTGGAAAAAGTACCCAATTTTCACACTTGAGTAAGAGTAAAGATACCTTAAAACCTCTTCAGGATTGGTGGGTCCCCTGCGGGATTGTTGAGCTAACGTAGGCTAATGCAATCAGTATGAGGTTGTAAATAACAAGAACATTTCCCAGGACATAGACATATCTCAAATCAAATCAAATCAAATTTTATTTGTCACATACACATGGTTAGCAGGTGTTAATGCAAGTGTAGCGAAATGCTTGTGCTTCTAGTTCTGACCTTGCAGTAATATCTAACAAGTAATCTACCAATTCCACAACAACTACCTTGTACACACAAGTGTAAAGGAATTCATACGAATATGTACATAAAAATATATAAATGAGTGATGGCCGAACGGCATAGGCAAGATGTATAGATGGTATGGAGTACAGTATATACATATGAGATGAGTATTGTAGGGTATGAAAACATATAATGCAGCGTTGTTTAAGGTGGCTAGTGATACATTACATCAGGATGGCAAGATGCAGTAGATGGTATAGAGTACAGTATATACATATGAGATGAGTAATGTAGGTTATGAAAACATTATAAAAAGTGGCATTGTTTAAAGTGGCTAGTGATACATCTAATTACATCAAGATGGCAAGATGCAGTAGATGGTATGGCGTACATTATATACATATGAGATGAATAATGTAGGTTATATAAACATTATCTAATATAAATAATATAAAGTGGCAAGTGATAAATTGATTACATCAATTTTCCCATTATTAAAGTGGCTTGAGTTGAGTCAGTATGTTGGCAGCAGCCACTCAATGTTAGTTATGGCTGTTTAACAGTCTGATGGCCTTGAGATCGAAGCTGTTTTTCAGTCTCTCGGTTCCAGCTTTGATGCACCTGTACTGACCTCGCCTTCTGGATGTTAGCGGGGTGAACAGGTAGTGGCTCGGGTGGTTGCTGTCCTTGATGATCTTTTTGGCCTTCCTGTGACATCGGGTGGTGTAGGTGTCCTGGAGGGCAGGTAGTTTGCACCCGGTGATGCGCTGTGCAGACCTCACTACCCTCTGGAGAGCCTTCCGGTTATGGGCGGAGCAGCTGCCGTACCAGGCGGTGATACAGCCCGACAGGATGCTCTCGATTGTGCATCTGTAAAAGTTTGTGAATGTTTTTGGTGACAAGCCGAATTTCTTCAGCCTCCTGAGGTTGAAGAGGCGCTGCTGCGCCTTCTTCACCACGCTGTCTGTGTGGGTGGACCATTTCAGTTTGTCCGTGATGTGTATGCCGAGGAACTTAAAACTCTCCACCCTCTCCACTACTATCCCGTCAATGTAGATAGGGGGCTGCTCCCTCTGCTGTTCCCTGAAGTCCACGATCATCTCTTTTGTTTTGTTGACATTAAGTGCGAGGTTATTTTCCTGACACCACACTCCGAGGGCCCTCACCTCCTCCCTGTAGGCCGTCTCGTCGTTGTTGGTAATCAAGCCTACCACTGTAGTGTCGTCTGCAAACTTGATGATTGAGTTGGATGCGTGCATGGCCACGCAGTCGTGGGTGAACAGGGAGTACAGGAGAGGGCTGAGAACGCACCCTTGTGGGGACCCAGTGTTGAGGATCAGCGGGGTGGAGATGTTGTTACCTACCCTCACCACCTGGGGACGACCCGTCAGGAAGTCCAGGACCCAGTTGCGCAGGGCGGGATCGAGACCCAGGGTCTCGAGCTTAATGACGAGTTTGGAGGGTACTATGGTGTTAAATGCTGAGCTGTAATCGATGAACAGCATTCTTACATAGGTATTCCTCTTGTCCAAATGGGTTAGGGCAGTGTGCAGTGTGATGGCGATTGCGTCGTCTGTGGACCTATTGGGTTGGTAAGCAAATTGGAGTGGGTCTAGGGTGTCAGGTAGGGTGGAGGTGATATTGGCAGAAAGCTTAAAATCTTGTTAATATAACTGCACTGCCCAATTCACAGTAGCTATTACAGTGAAAGAATGCCATGCTATTGTTTGAGGAGAGTGCACAATTTGGGCAGTCTTGATACAACAGTTTGCAGAAATGCAATGGTTCATAGGATCAGACTAAAACTTTGCGCATACACTGCTGCTGGTGGCCAATATCGAAATTGCACCTAGGCTGGAATAATACATTATTGCCTTTCTCTTGATGGTGCAAAAAAAATACCCCAAAAGTTTTTTTTTTGTATTATCTTTTACCAGATCTAATGTGTTATATTCTCCTACATTCCTTTCACATTTCCACAAACTTCAAAGTGTTTCTTTTCAAATGGTACCAAGAATATGCATATCCTCGCTTCAGGGCCTGAGCTACAGGCAGTTAGATTTGGGTATGTCATTTTAGGCGAAAATGGAAAAAAACATTGGTGGTGCATAGTTTTTTTTTTTATGGATAGCCAGCGGCATGCTCCAACACTCAGACTTAAGCAGTACTTTCAAGTATTTTTACTTAAGTACTTTACACCACTGGTTGATTGCAATGTTGATCTCTGTTAAAATCGTTATGCAAATATATACTGCTCAAAAAAATTAAGGGAACACTAAAATGACACATCCTAGATCTGAATGAATGAAATAATCTTATTAAATACTTTTTTCTTTACATAGTTGAATGTGCTGACAACAAAATCACACAGAAATAATCAATGGAAATCCAATTTATCAACCCATGGAGGTCTGGATTTGGAGTCACACTCAAAATGAAAGTGGAAAACCACACTACAGGCTGATCCAACTTTCATGCAATGTCCTTAAAACAAGTCAAAATGAGGCTCAGTAGTGTGTGTGGCCTCCACGTGCCTGTATGACCTCCCTACAACGCCTGGGCATGCTCCTGATGAGGTGGCGGATGGTCTCCTGAGGGATCTCCTCCCAGACCTAGACTAAAGCATCCGCCAACTCCTGGACAGTCTGTGGTGCAACGTGGCGTTGGTGGATGGAGCGAGACATGATGTCCCAGATGTGCTCAATTGGATTCAGGTCTGGGGAACGGGCGGGCAGGTCCATAGCACCAATGCCTTCCTCTTGCAGGAACTGCTGACACACTCCAGCCACATGAGCTCTAGCATTGTCTTGTATTAGGAGGAACCCAGGGCCAACCGCACCAGCATATGGTCTCACAAGGGGTCTGAGGATCTCATCTCGGTACCTAATGGCAGTCAGGCTACCTCTGGCGAGCACATGGAGGGCTGTGCTGACCCACCGCCAAACCGGTCATGCTGGAGGATGTTGCAGGCAGCAGAACGTTCTCCACGGCGTCTCCAGACTCTGTCACATCTGTCACATGTGCTCAGTGTGAACCTGCTTCATCTGTGAAGAGCACAGGGCGCCAGTGGCGAATTTGCCAATCTTGGTGTTCTCTGGCAAATGCCAAACATCCTGCACGGTGTTGGGCTGTAAGCACAACCCCCACCTGTGGATGTCGGGCCCTCATACCACCCTCATGGAGTCTGTTTCTGACCGTTTGAGCAGACACATGCACATTTGTGGCCTGCTGGAGGTCATTTTGCAGGGCTATGGCAGTGCTCCTCCTGCTCCTCCTTGCACAAAGGCGGAGGTAGCGGTTGTTGCCCTCCTACGGCCTCCTCCACGTCTCCTGATGTACTGGCCTGTCTCCTGGTAGCGCCTCCATGCTCTGGACACTACGCTGACAGACACAGCAAACCTTCTTGACAGAGATCGCATTGATGTGCCATCCTGGATGAGCTGCACTAGCTGAGCCACTTGTGTGGGTTGTAGACTCCGTCTCATGCTACCACTAGAGTGAAAGCACCGCCAGCATTCAAAAGTGACCAAAACATCAGCCAGGAAGCATAAGAACTGAGAAGTGGTCTGTGGTCACCACCTGCCGAACCACTCCTTTATTGGGGGTGTCTTGCTAATTGCCTATAATTTCCACCTGTTGTCTATTCCATTTGCACAACAGCATGTGAAATTTATTGTCAATCAGTGTTGCTTCCTAAGTGGACAGTTTGATTTCACAGAAGTGTGATTGACTTGGAGTTACATTGTGTTGTTTAAGTGTTCCCTTTATTTTTTTGAGCAGTGTATATATATTTTTTACATTGAACCTTTATTTAACTAGGCAAGTCAGTTAAGAACAAATTCTTATTTACAATGACGGCCTACACCGGCCAAACCCGGACAACGCTAGGCCAATTGTGTGCCGCCCTATGGGACTCCCAATCAAGGCCGGTTTTGACACAGCCTGGATACCATGTTGATGCCATGTTGATGCAAATGGATTATGTTGATACATTACCGTAAGTAGAAGTAACTAGGAAACAATGTCCAATGCCCAACCAGTTTATGTGTGGCGGGATTATTTAACGACTGTATCAGGAACACTTCCAATAACTGCTGTCTCATCTACTTGTCAGCGCAAACCACAACAATGCAGACAACGATGGGTTCATCAGGTAAAATCAAATCGTTATATTATATTACATCCTGTATCACTTTACAAGGTACCATCTAGAAAGATCTAATAAAAGGAAATAAATCCTGTTTAATGGCCCTTTTTTTAAAGATCTCTCTAATAACTCGGATAACTGTGTTGTCTCCAGTACCTCCGGACCCTCCCACAGTGGCAATCCGAGAAATATCAGCCAGGTCCATCTCTGTATGGTGGAGCGCTGGCTTTGATGGAAACACCCCCATCACAGGTTTCCACCTGGAATGCAAGAGCCAATCGGGTAAAATAACAGAAATAGCAAGACTTGCACTTCCTAATGGCTTGAATGAATGGGTGCTACCGATAGTACAATTTCAATGTTTACTCACTCTGTATTATTTCTTCGTAATTTTTGCTGTAACAGACTCCTGGGTAGATGGAGTACGAGGCAGCAATATTCTGCCTTGGGAGAGAGAGACCGCTATCAATGACCTGCGACCCTTTTACACCTACAACATCCGCATGTTCACCAAGAACGACATGGGCTTGAGTAAACCCAGCAATGAGCTCACCATCACCACTAAGGAAGCAGGTATATCCCCTGATCAAACATCCTCAGGCTAAATCTCAAATGAGATTGGCCGACAGTAATTATATCAATAAGCCTCTGTCACTATCTCTGTCATCTCTCTGTCACTTCGAGCTAAGTAAATGTCATCATTTGTAAAGTATCTGAAAAATATGTCCTCCCTCTAGCCCCTGATGGTCCCCCACAGGATGTGAAGCTTGAAGCCCTTTCTTCCCACAGCATCAGAGTCACATGGAGGGTACCTTGCTCTTTTTTACCTATTTTTTTCCAGCCCAACATTTACATGCCACAATTTATTGGGATTTTTTGGGATTCAATTGTCTTGTCTTCTTCCCCGTGCAGGCCCCTGAGTTGTCCTTCCAGAACGGGCTGATCCGGGGCTACCAGCTCCGCTACAGTGAGTACAGTCCCCAGGAACGGCTTCCTGTCAGGGTGGTGCATCTGATGGACGGATCAGAGCGCTTCACCATGAACAACCTGCAGGAGGCGACAAAGTACAGTGTGACGCTGCACACCATCAACAGTGCAGGGCTGGGGCCGTCTTCACAGGAGCTCGTCTGCTCCACTCTGACTAATGGTGAGGAGAGGTTTTCAATGGTTAGCTTTTGTGAAGTGAAGTGGATAGTTATTAGAGTAAGGAAAACGCACACATGAATTGGTTATGTGCATGTACTCAATTACCAATATACTTATCTTCTTTGTCAGATGATCAGCAGCATATGACAACAACTCAAGCAACAACAGAACTTCAGACAGGTAATAACCTGACTCCAACAATATATTGGGAGAGATTTTAACTATGAGAAAATGAAACTGCAGTTGAATATAGGCTACTTGCCACTAGGTGCTATTGATCATGTTTACCTGTAATGTCTTTCAAGAACATTCAACCTCAACCATTGCGACAACAACATCTTCAACTGAGACATGGCTGCTTGTCACTGACAGTCCCACTCAAGGTAGGCTATTGTGTTACTTTTCACGGTGCATAATTATACAACCCAAAGCACAACTCTTCAATTCCTCAAAATAGTAAAGCACATATCCACTTCCCCTAACAACAGACTGACCAGCTTCTCATCTCTTTGTCCTGTTTCCTGTACCGTATAGGTCAGAGGGTAGACGACTTCTCAACTACTAGTCCACTAAGTAACTCTACTACTAACCCAGCATTGAGTAAAAAAGTGTGTTCACATTTCTGTATTCTGTATTTGGATACTTAAAATGTGCATTGTTGACAATATTATTAGTACCAAACTAATAACTTGTGCTTTTATTACAGCTGGGTACTGAGGAACAGAGCGGTCATCTTGTTGCCATCCTAGTGCCAGTGCTGGTGCTGGGGTTGCTTGTTGTCATGGCGATCATATGGCAATTTAGGCGTGAGTAAGCCTACAGAATTATAGATTATCACACGGATCCCTTTTCAGACATTTTTGATTCTCTCCTAATCTATCCCCCTCTCTTTAGGTACCACGTTGAAAAAAGGCAACTGGAAAATGTAAGTGGTACCTAAAGTAATAAATATCAATATCCCACGTTGTCATTTGATCTACATGCAGTTCTACACGTCCCTCTCCGGTACTACATTTTCTCATCTCTCCCTCATTCAGATTATGGAAGAACAACGGCTTTATGTCCTTCGGGGACTCTGAGCCAGCACAGTAGAGACCTCTGGGATGTTAGAATTCCAATCAAGATGATGCTGTAGTCACCGTGGGGTTAGCATAAAGAGTAAGAAGAGAGAGTCCTATCTTACAATGAGATCAACTGCAATGTACACGATGTGACGTTTGTGCGCCCATGTTAATAAATGCTTGCTCATAGCTCGCCCCGACTCTTTTTTTATGGTCTCACGCACGGATGCAGTCGCTATAAACAATTTCATGGGTCCACTCGCTGTCAACAATTTCATGGGTCCAGTCGCTATCAACAATTTCATGGGTCTAGTTGCTGCCGACAATTTCATGGGTCCAGTCGCTATCAACGATTTCATGGGTCCAGTCGCTATCAACAGTTTCATGGGTCTAGTTGCTATAAACAATTTCATGGGTCCAGTTGCTATCAAAAATGTCATGGTTCCAGTCGCTATCAACAATTTCGGAAACACTACAGCACATTTACAGCAATACTTCAATACAACATCCAGCCTGTACTAACTATAGCCACCAGGGGGAGCAGAGACACACGGTTGCATAAGAGGGGACTTCGGTTACATTCCAGTGCTCACTCAGCCCTCTATCTCTCAGAGCCTGCATGCATTTCTCTAGAGGCCGGTTCTGAGGCTCTCTGAGGCTCTCCGAGGCGCTGTAGCCCGCTGGATTTCCACCCATCTGTCCTATAAATCTCGCAATTGGTCTAATTAATGTGCTGAATGTGGAGATGTGTTACCTCTGTGGAGCCAGGCCCAGGCAGCAGCTGTTACTGAGGGAGTTCCCCACAAACGGGGGAGCGGAGGGGGGATACCCACCCAGGCCTCTCCCCACTCCCTTAGCCCCCCCCCCCCCCCATGCAGGGCCCACACAGTGGAGTTAGGATGAGGGATGGATGGAAAGATGAACTGATGGATGGACGGATGAATGTCCTCAGTGACAGATAATCAGCTAAAGCTTCTCAAGCGTCATCCAAATACTTTCTTTACTCAAGCCCTCCTTGTAGATCAGTTTCTGAATATGAAAATAATCAACAAGTCATAAAAGCTGCTGGACCATGCCACTCCAGACCATGGGGGAAAATCCCTGTCTTCAAAATTCTTCACCTCTTCCTACCCCTGTATTCCAGCTAGAGCATGAACCATGGCATTCAAAGAAGCACATGTTGTACGACTGGTGCCAGGAGTTTGTTTGTTACCCATAGCAGTATGATAATACCCCTCCACTCTCCATGCCACGCTGTGACTATGGCCTAAACACACTGGTGCCACATCCCTCCTCTCTGCCTGAGGACTTCCTTCTATCTCTGCCTCGGTCTGTCTCTCTGTAGTGTTCTCTCTCTTTCTTTTTCTCTCATTCTCTGTCCTGTCCTATAAAAACATACAACATTGATCCCTCTGTCCCGGGGCCATACTTCCTTCCTTTCCATCCCTCCATCCCAACCCCACTGATTACTCAGATGAAGGGTAGATAAACAAACAGAGGGATGGGGTGGAAGACGGGTCGAGGAATGGAGGGAAGGAGGAGTGGCGGGGTGTCTTTGATGCAGTTGAACGCACATTCGGATTGATTAGAGAGAGCTTTGATCGGTCATGGAGCCACCAGCTGATGGAGTCTTGGCCCCACTTATCCTTGCCTGGCCCCCATGGCCCTCCTAGGCCACTGCCTGGCACCCAACCAAACTTGAGATGAGGAAACAGAAGGATGAGATAAATACAAACACCCTTTATTTCAACAACAATTCAAGCATGAGCTACTCTTTCTCCATCAGCAACACTGTCTCACACCCCATCCAACCCCCTTCAACCTCCCTCCCCTACCTAATAGAATCCAGTGGCAGTTGGCGGTTCAAGGCCTCAGCTTTTGCATGCAGGTGGGTGGAGGGGATAATGGGTATAGTGGTGGGGATGGAGTTAGTATGGCAATACATCAACACAATGGCTTTGGCCACATCAAGGCTCGATGGTTCAGGAAGGGGAAGCTATGTACTGTACCACACACACCAAAGCCTGAGCTCCATGGGGGTGGGGGGGGGGGGCTGGTCTACAGGCCTGACTGTCCCAGCTTCGGGTGAATGTCCCTGGGCCTGAGGAGAGACAGATGTGGCCCCTTCTGGAGCTCCCTATGAAGTCCTGAGGAAGGAGCAGATGAGAGCAAGAAACGGAAGGAAAGCGAAAGATGAGGGGGGTGTGGGCAGAACAAGAAAGAGGGGAGGTGGCTGTAGGGAGGGTGGGGGATAGGGGGTAACACTGGTGGTTTTTGGGGGAGAAGGGGCTGGCTTTTCCATGATGAAAGAAACCTTAATAGATTCAACCCTTCACATAAGGTAGACCCCTAAACACAAAGGAGGAACATACTAACTTTTCAAACTGTAGTAGCAGTACAACTTGTGCCAATGAACAGCAGAAATACATGGATGCACTCAGGATAGGAGTAAGGTAGACAGGTGGGATAGAGCGGTGAATAATTCTCTTTTTTCAGAATAATGCACTCTATGGATTGGGAATGAACCTTTTAGATGCTGTTTGAGAAGAGACAAAGGGAAATGATAGACTACATGGAAAAAAACAAAATAGTAATTGCTTTGCTTGCTCTTTGATGGATTGATCATTAGGGGCTTTACTTAGTTGTCTATATCGCAAAGTGCATAACATGTTTCTGTGTATAATTATGTGTGTGTGTGTGTGTGTGTGTGTGTGCGTGTGTTGTTGTGATTAACCAACCTTAGCCAGATGGAACGCTTTGCACATGATTGAAGGTCAGACATAACAGTTACCATGGAGACATTGCCAAGTTAGACTAAACCGGGTGGTTCTCCTCTATCTTCTCCCCCTACGGACCGTCATCTAGAAGAGTGTGTGTGTGTGTGTGTGTGTGTGTGTGTGTGTGTGTGTGTGTGTGTGTGTGTGTGTGTGTGTGTGTGTGTGTATGTGTACAGTATGTGTGTGTGTGTATGTGTATGTGTACAGTATATGTGTGTGTGTGTTTGTGTATGTGTACAGTATATGTGTGTGTGTTTGTGAGTGAGTGAGTGAGTGAGTGAGTGAGTGAGTGAGTGAGTGAGTGAGTGAGTGAGTGAGTGAGTGAGTGAGTGAGTGAGTGAGTGAGTGAAGTGAGTGAGAGTGTGTGTGTGTGTGTGTGGGTGTGTGTGTGTGTGTTTGTGTTTGTGTGCATGTATGTGTATGTGTACAGTATATGTGTGTTTGTGTATGTGTACAGTATATGTGTGTGTGTTTGTGTGAGTGTGTGTGTGTGTGTGTGTGTGTGTGTGTGTGTGTGTGTGTGTGTGTGTGTGTGTGTGTGTGTGTGTGTGTGTGGTGTGTGTGTGTGTGTGTGTGGTGTGTGTGTATGTGTGTGTTTGCTCTGAAAAAAGCTCTATTCAATTAAACTTGGAACGCAGCATTCACATGGGATCATATGAACTCATCCCCTTTTAACGGCAAATTGGTTTGGGTGTTCAGTGTGTCTGTTTATGTGTGCGGTCGTGACTGGGTGAGAAACGTACAGACCAATGTTTCACTATTGACAGAATAAGAAACTAGGCTATCAGCACACATTGGACTTGCATTCCAAGTTTGATTGAATAGTGCTTTTTTGAGAGCAAACACACACATACACACAAGCGGTAATGAAAATTCAGTGAGTTACAGTTCAAAAGAAGGCCATGCTTTTGGGTAACTTCACACTTCAAAAGCCCCAAAACACTGCTTTTCTACAGTGGGCTAAGTGAGAATTTTGTGGGGGGGTGGGGGGTAAAATCTTGTAATAGACTCTGCAGTGTGGTGTGGATAAACCATCTGGGAGAGAGATACGGACATGAAGTGTGGGTGTGTGTGTGTGCGTGCGTGCGTGCGTGCTTACACATGCAAGCGAGTGAGCGAACAAGCGTGCGTGTATGAACTCGCAGCTATATAGTTTTACTTGGCTGATAGTCAGTGAAAATCTGAACCTTTTCAAGGCTCAAGTTTCCATAGAAACAGTTGCGAGTTTTTATTGATGTCGTTTGTCAAATAGTAAAAAAAAAAAAATCATTTTGGCAATCACTGAAGACAGAAATAGAGGTACCGACATGCGACTTACTTCCCTTTGTGCAGACATAATCCTTACATGCATTTTTATAAACCATATCTCAAACCATTCATACCACATGCCTCTTCTAATTCAAATAGCGTTACATTTGGTGTAAATCTGGTTAGATGTGTTTCCCCCACCATCACATCCACTGTTTAGGGTTTCTCCTCACCTGCCCTCCAGGCAGTGTTGGGAGCATTGGGAAAAGGGTTGTCTGGATGGAAGACCTGTATAGGCTGACAGGGAGGATAAAGCTTTGAGATGAGAGGAAGTGGAGATTGGATAAGCGATCAGCTGAACTGCCTGGTATGGCTTTCTTGATAGAGAGATGGAGAGAGAAAGAGAGGGACAGAGAGAGAGGGGGGGGGGGGGTGGTAATCTCATTACAGGATTAGTCGGTGTTATTAACGAGGCCCATGCACCTCTCTCTCTCCCTTCCATCCTTTATTGTTTTATTCCCATTATCTTCCATCATTTTCCTCTCTTCATTCTCTCCTCTTCCTCTATTTCTTTTGGTCCTTCGGTCCTCCCTGCTTATCTCTCTCTCTCTCTCTCTCTCTCGCTCCCTCTCTGTTCCACATCCACATCCTCACCCTCTTTCTCACTTTCCTTTTCTGGCTCTCTCTCCATCCATCCATCCTTCCCTCACTTCCCCCCCTCCCCTCTCTCCCCCCCCCCCCTCTCTCTCTCTCTCTCTCTCTCTCGCTCCCTCTCTGTTCCACATCCACATCCTCACCCTCTTTCTCGCTTTCCTTTTCTGTCTCTCTCTCTCCATCCCTCCCTCCCTTCCCCCCTCTCCCCCCCTCCCCTCTCTCTCTCTCAGATGGTAATGCTGCTACACAGCTTCTTCTGTTCTCAATCTCCTCCTCATGCAGGCTCAGGCCGGCGGTGCTGCATTATGAGTTCTTTTTGTAATATTCTTGCCACCTTTTTTGGGAGGGAGAAAATGATCCCCAAAATGATCCTCTGTGCAGTGTGTGTGTGTGTGTGTGTGTGTGTGTGTGTGTGTGTGTGTGTGTGTGGTGTGTGTGTGTGTGTGTGTGTGTGTGTGTGTGTGTGTGTGTGTGTGTGTGTGTGTGTGTGTGTGTGTGTGTGTGTGTGTGTTCGGTTTTACTAAAACAAGGAAAATTCATACAAGTGGGGATATTTCGCTGGTCCACACAAGGAAAAAGGCTATTTTAGGCTTAGGAGTTAGGTTTAGAGTTAGGGTTAGGGTTAGAATTATGGTTTGCATTATGCTTAGGCTTAGGGTAAGGTTTACGGTTAGGGTTTGGGGTTTGGGGTTAAGGTTAGGTTAGGCTTAGGTTTAGGGGCAGGTTTACGGTTAGGGGTTTGGGGTTAAGGTTAGGTTAGGCTTAGGTTTAGGGTTAGGTTTAGGGTTAGGGGTTTGGGGTTAAGGTTAGGTTAGGTTAGGCTTAGGTTTAGGGTTAGGTTTACGGTTAGGGGTTTGGGGTTAAGGATAGGTTAGGTTAGGCTTAGGTTTAGGGTTAGGTTTACAGTTAGGGGTTTGGGGTTAAGGATAGGTTAGGTTAGGCTTAGGTTTAGGGTTAGGTTTACAGTTAGGGGTTTGGGGTTAAGGTTAGGTTAAGTTAGGGAAAATAGGATTTTTAATGGTAATCAATAGGGGTGTGCCAATCTCATCATACTCATATTTATAATCGTATCCATTTCATCACACTTGATAGGCTACTCGTATTCGGTTTTACTTGTGATCGGAAAACCCGGAAGTGCGCTATACATGCCGGTAAAGCCAATACATCAAGTGTGCATTACTGCGCTATCACTCAGATTGTGTCATTATGCTCCTTCACACACACTGTTCAAAGGTAAATGACACCGACAAATGAAAATGCACATTAGGGCTATTTACTTACTTAGTCTTATTCAGTTATCAATGAAATAGGCAAATATATACACTAATGCATGGCTGGCTACTACTGCTTGTATTTATTCCAGACACAGATTTAGATGAAGGTAGGCTAATTCGGCCTGTATTTATTCCAGACACAGATTTAGATGAAGGTAGGCTAATGCGGCCTGTATTTATTCCAGACACAGATTTAGATGAAGGTAGGCTAATTTGCTTGCCCCATATATTGTTTTGAGAGCAGCAAAACGTTTCTCTCCCTACACTTATACCATAAAATGTGTGCAATCAGAATAAACCATCTACATTCATAATTGTATTTTTTAATGCTCTGTCCCTCAGTAAACATGTCTGGGCCATAACAAATAATAGTGACAAGAAGCATGGGCTTGGAAGCATGGGCTTGGATCACGACATAACAGCAGAAATAAGCAATGTCATTATTATACTGAACAACAATATAAACGCAACATGCAACAATTTCAACAAATTTACTGAGTTACAGTTCATATAAGGACATCAGACAATTGAAATTAATTAATTAGGCTATAGTCTACGGATTTCACATGACTGGGCAGGGGCGCAGACATGGGTGGAGACACTGGGGAGCCAAGCCCAGCAAATTAGAATGAGTTTTCCCCCACATTGTGTTGTGTGACAAAACTGCACATTTTAGAGTGGCCTTTTATTGTCCCAGCACAAGGTACACCTGTGTAATGATCAAACCATTTAATCAGCTTCTTGATATGCTGCTAACTGTCAGGTGGATGGATTATCTTGACAAAGGAGAAATGCTCACTAATAGGGATGTAAATGTAAACAAATGTGTGGAAAAACTTTGAGAGAAATAACATTTTTGTAAGTATGGAACATTTCTGGGATCTTTAATTTCAGCTCAGGAAACATGGGACCAACACTTTACACGTTGTGTTTATATTTTGTTCAGTATACATGGACAGACAAAGTAGGTCTACAAAACAACGCCAAGTAGACAGACGAAAACAACATTAGCAAAGTCGACAGGAAATAACTAGATTGAACAACAATGACTAGCTACGGATTATGATTTATGCATGATTTTTGGAGAAGGGGAGACTTGTGCCCTGAGACGAGTGACTGAGTGAAACAGCCACATGTGTGTCTGTCTGGGGAAATGACAGCAGGCGGAGAGATGCTTGTTCTAATCCAATCGTTGCAGCAGGCTCAACCGATACCCCACCCGTTTCTTTACAGATGGAAGAACTAGCCAATAGTTGTAGGGAGCAAACAGCACTTCCCTGTTTGAGTGAGAGATGAGTATCAAGTATCAGCATATCAAGAAGCAGCTGAAAATATATTTTTTTTCCATCGCCGGATAATGACAAAAAATACTTGTGTCATAATCGTATTCGGAAAATTAGCCATATCGTTTATGATACTTGTTTTGTCCGAGTACTCAGCACACCCCTAGTAATCAATTGTTTGGTCCCCACGAGGATAATAAAGCAAATGTGTGTGTGTGTGTGTATGCGCCTGCATGACCCTGCATGCTTGTGTGTGAGTGTATGCGTTTGTGTGCGCATGTGCGTGTGTTGGCAGGCAGCAAGCTGAAAGATAGCCATTCATTGTTGAACAAACAAAACATTTGCCTCAAGTCTTGCATCACCTCAGACAAGGATGGATCTGTGGAAGTCTGCCTGGTCTTGGGTGCTAAACTGCTAAACCCTCTCTCGCTGCTCTGTTTACCTGCAAATTCGGATTACTAAAACTAATTCCAATGTAAGGGAACATCCAAAATCTATTTTGACACCTGTCTGTCATTACGATAATAGTGCCACTAAATGAACTTTGACACATGTCACACGCATTGCACACACATAGGGGGAATACACCTGCTACTATACTATAAGAAAGATTTTTAAGCCTTGAGGATTTTGAGACATTGTTCCAACACCCAAAGGATGTCCAGCTAGCTTTTGACACCTTGTAGAGTCCATGGCCCCATGAATATAGTCTGTTCTGAGGGCAAAAGGGGGGAGTGCAACTCAATATTAGTACGGTGTTCATAATGTTTGGAGAAGTGAGGAGTGTGTGCATGACACACACACACACAAATATACAGATAAGGGTATGTGTCAGTCTCACACAGTGGCGATGACAGTCACAATAGCATCCCTATGAGGAGATGTATGGGGCTAAAAAGGCACTTTTACAGACGGTTTCATCACCGTGGTAACGCAGCAATGGCCTCTCTCTCCGCCTCAGCCTGGGAGAGAGCCACAGATAGACAAGTTTCCCACAGTGAACCACAGACACAGTCACACTGCAGTTTCATCATCTGAATGGAGTTTCACAGCAGTGGCAGGGAAACTGAAATTATTGAAGTCACCAGGCTTACCATTCCACCCAAGGACCCTGGAGGTGCAGCTAAGAAGCGGTGGAGAATAAGTAAATAGAAGGAATCGACTAAGCTAGGCAGACGGAGGGAGGGGTGGAAAGAGTTTGGAAAGGCAGTCAGCCATGCTCTTCCCAAGCAGTGAGACGCACACTTTACACACTTCACATAAAGGACTTGATGTTTCCCCTCCACTGCCTTTCTCTATGACAGTAAAAACAGAACACACAAGTAAACTTTTATAGTACTGTCCTTGTTCAGTCACAATATTCTCAAGGACTCCAAAAGAGGCAGGTAAGGATCTTCTGCCCATGTCCACCTGAAGCTCCGTCTGTGTTGGCATATGCAATAGCTTGACGTGTTTGGCCCCTGGACTCATAGAGACCCAAATGTTTTTCATATTGTCATAGACCTTTCTTCTCTGTGAGAGTGAGAGGGACAGAGAGGGAGTGAGGGTAAGAGAAAAAAGAGAGAGCGGGACAGAGAGAGAGAAATAGGGATAGAGAGAGAAATAGGGATAGAGAGAGAGATAGAGAGATGGAGAGAGAGAGAGAAAGAGAGAGGGGGCAGAGGGACAGTGCGGGAGAGAGAGAGAGAAAGAGAGAGACAGAGAGAGAGAGAGAACGTGAACGAGAGAAAGGGAGAGAGAGTGAGAAAGAGTCTCCTTTGTTCTGCAGTGTTAATCTCTATTTTCTTCATTTCTTTGCTCGTTCTTTTGATCCACTGTTGGATCATCCCCTTGATGATTCACTAACAGCAAAATAAATTAAATATATCAGATTGACGACCAGCTTCCTCCCTCCTTCCCTCCCTTCCTCCCCTCCCCTCCACCCTCCCCTCTCCCCCCTTTCTCTCCCTGAAGCCTTGGCTTCTCCATAGATAAGCAGAGAATCTGTTCTTTTTCACTTGTCTCTTCCCCTCTTCCCCTCTCGTCCCTCTCTTCCTCTCCTTTTTCTCCATCATATCTTTAATCCCAGCCTTGCGGTGGATGTGTCAGAGATGTAATTCCATTGTTCAACATGTTCCGTTGAGAAGGGCCCTCTCCTCTCCCAGGCCCTCATGTATATTCATGGTGTACGGGAAACAAAAGGCAGATCACTTTGTTTGTCATGTTCTGCACCGAGCGCTATTCAACTCTCTTCCTCTTGGTGGGTGGATTATCTTGTGTTGAACATATCTCACACACGACAAGATTAAATTCCAACGTATAGACATTCAATCAGACTAGAGGAGACAACAGTTTCTGAAGTGGCAAAATGGCCTCGTTTCACTGAAAACATAAAAAAGTCTGGCACAGTGCATCTTTTGAGAGTGGTAACTACTGCATAGCGGGTGAGATGAGTGGATAGGTTGTGTTGGGCTTAAACAAATCAAAAGTTAGAGAGAGTTGCGGATGCCTATGGCAGGTCTTGACTAAGAGGTCTGCAGGTCCTGCCCTTGTCCTCTCTCTCTCTCTCTCTCTCTCTCTCTCTCTCTCTCTCTCTCTCTCTCTCTCTCTCTCCTAAATTCCCCTCCTCCCCATCCCTGTCTCCCTCTGTCCCTCTCTGTGCTGCATGCATGGTCCCATGCCAGGCTAAAGATTCTGCCCCCGTGGGCTGGGGCCAGTCCAGGATGCAGTTCCAAAGCGTTCCAGGCCTCAGGCTCCACCTTGCAGCCTCCAGGGCTCCAGGCCCAGACAGACAGACAGAAGTAAACATACCCTGACCACACACTTGGGCTCGGAGCCAACCTCCCCCTCCCGACGCACAAAAACATCCCTGGAATGATGGCACAACGACAGCCGGCCAAGTCTGGGTGCTGACCTAAGGCAGACCATGGAAATGGGGGGAGTGAGGGGGCAGACAGAGCGAAAGGAAGTGAAAGACAGACATAGAGATAGAGAAGAGTATAATGGAATGAAGGAGACGGAATGAGAAGGAGAGGGAAGGAAAGATGAGATAAGGGTAGAGAGATACACTCTTCGAAGAAAAAAAAGGTGCTTTCTTCAGTTGAAGAACCATTGTTTCTTCCAGGTAGAACCCTTTTGGTTACTGGTAAAAATCATTTTGTGTTCCATATACAACCCTTTCCACAGAGGGTTATTCATGGAACCCAAAAGGGTTCTTCCTGGAACCAAAAAGGGTTCCACTTGGAACCTAAGAATGTAGAGGGGAAAGAAGAACATATCTTTGAACCTTATGTTCACATACTATATCGCTACTCTTTTGCCAGTTCATATATTTCATATATTTATACAGTATATTCAGTTCATGCCACCTGCATGCTGTGTTTAAAGTGGATGCGTGCTCTTAGGTATCGTCACTTAACAGGATTCAGACACACACACACACACACACACACACACACAGGCGTTTCTGCCTAATGTCAGCTGTGGTGGGCTCATCACTGTCTGTTTGAATTATGCGTCGGGACAAATATGGGTCAAAATGAAACATCCAACACGGTGGCTTCTTCTTGCTTGTTCTTCTCTTTTCTCTTTTATTTCCCCTGCACTTTCTTCTCTTCAAAGATGGAGCTCAGCAGTGCCGTGGCGGGGTGCAGGGGACTGTGTGTCTCTGCGCTGCGGTCGGGGGGGGGGAGGGGGGGAGGGTGTCGAGAGAAGAGATGAGACGTGACATGCGCCTTCATCCTCCCCTCAGACGCAGCATTCCAGAACGCTCCGCCACTCGCTCCGTTGCCGTTTTCATCTTTCATTTTTTTCCTCCCTATTCCATCCTTCTTCATCTTTCCTTCCTCTTTTTCTCTACTTCTTCTCGTCGCTCTCACAGGTGGAAGAAAGGAGCAGGGAGAAATGAAAGGAATGAGGGGCTAATTAGAGGAGGAGAGGAGGGATAAAAGCAGGGGAATAATAACGGGAAAGAAAGAACGAATGATGAAACAAGTAAAACACAGAGCCTTAATGTCAGAGGGGGGATGGAAGGATGACACGGGGGAGGGGGGATAGAGGGATGACACAGAGGAGTGGGGGGTAGAGGGATGGCACAGGGGAGGATGGTTGATGAAGGCTGTTTGTCGTTTCCTCTCCTCTGTCGGGGAATGGGCTGATGGGACGTGATGAGGCGTGCAGTGGCACTTGTCTCTGCTGAGAGAGAGAGAATGAGAGAGAGAGAGAGAGAGAGAGAGAGAGAGAGAGAGAGAGAGAGAGAGAGAGAGAGAGAGAGAGAGAGAGAGAGAGAGAGAGAGAGACGGTTGGAAACACAGCAAACAGCCTGAGGAATAATCGTGGCAGCATGCTGGGTCTTTCGGGTCTTATTTATGTTTTTTGGGGGGTGGCTTTCTCTGCATTCACAAGCCCTGATTTGAAGCAGTATCCAAAATGAATCAGGACAAAGTCTTCTTGTCCTGCCTGCTTCCCCTACTTACAGAGTAGCATTGATGTGAGAGTGAAGAATGGTCAAGATGCTTGATCTCCAAACCAGGCCTGAGATAAAGATGAGAGGATAGGACAGGAGAGAAGGAGAGGTGAGGGAAGAGGACAAGAGAGAGACTTTAGGGGAAAACGACTACAACCATTCTATTTTAGTGTGTTTATGACAAGAGTTCCGGAGAAGTTTAGTGTCAATAATCCGCCATTCGGTCAGATCAGAGGATATGTCTGTTTAAAATATACTATGGTAGAGTCATAGTCAGGCTAGCCCTGTGATGGTATAGCCACAGACATAGCACGGGTTCCACATGCCTGACATTACTTTGTGGTCTTCTCTGAGGTGTTATTCTGTTTTTCTGTGGTATTGATACAGACCTGGGCTGCGTTCCAAATGGCACCCTATTCTCTACATAGTGCACTACTTTTAACCCGTGCCCTATGGACCCTGGACAAAAGTAGTGCCCTACGTAGGGAATAGGTTGCCATTTGGGACGCAGGCCCTGGTACACAGGGCTGGTATTCCTCCTGCCTGAAGTCAGTTAGTGGTGGTACAGGAGCTGAAGCGCATCACTGTGGTGTTGACTGAGACCAGTAGACTGTGATGTGAGTGCTGCTCAGCCCAGGCTGTGATGTGGAAGCAGGAGCGTGTAGAGAGGTGTGTGTGGTGTGTGTGTGTGTGTGTGTGTGTGTGTGTGTGTGTGTGTGTGTGTGTGTGTGTGTGTGTGTGTGTGTGTGTGTGTGTGTGTGTGTGTGTGTGTGTGTGTGTGTGTGTGTGTGTGTGTGTGTGTGTGTGTGTGTGTACATGGGTGGTGAAGTGAGGTGAGGTAGGAGCAGGAGTGGGTGTTAGAGCAGACCGGGTCAGGCTTGAGTGCCGGTCCAAAAGACGAACGGGCAGCCGAGACGATCCTGCCGTGTCCAGGAAAACAAACAGAAGGAGACTGGGTGATTATCCTCTACCCCTTCCAGTGACCACCACCCCCACCTTAACCCCACTCCCCACAGTTCATCTTACACCCCTCTCACATCAGGCTGTTCCCCAGACACTGTCCCGGGTTGGAGCCTGAGGTGTGTGTGTGTGTGTGTGTGTGTGTGTGTGTGTGTGTGTGTGTGTGTGTGTGTGTGTGTGTGTGTGTGTGTGTGTGTGTGTGTGTGTGTGTGTGTGTGTGTGTGTATATGTGTGTGGGTGTGTGCGTGCATGCGTGCGTGCGTGCGTGTGTGTACACACTGGGGGAAAAACTGGTTTTATTCCATAACCTCCCTCCCCCTCCCCCCCCCCCACCCCAAAAGACATAAAGTATAAAGTAAAGGGATGTCGAGCCAAACTCACGCCTGGTTGACAGTAAATATTGACCCCAGGCTGTCTCAGTGTCTCAGTGTTTTAGTGTGGACCTGAGGAACTGAACCAGAGCCAATCCTAGGCACCAGTATGGAACCAGTGTGGCACGTCCCCCTGGCAGACAGGCAGGGAGCGGAACACCTTGTGGTGGCCCTGACCCCTGGATGAGTCCTTCTCTGTCCTGCCTGCCTGGGTGATGGATGGAGTGAGAGATCCTCATACAGGCTACACTTTGACTATGCCTATTTCAAATTTGTCCCTCTGCCCCGAATCCGGGGTCATTTCAGGGTTAAGCTATCTTATCCGAGGGCAAGGGGCAGCTATTGCCATGCTTTCTCAGATCTATACAACTTTGTGGTGCCAGGAGCCGATTTTACATTTATTGTCCAAATCACTGTAAATGGGGTGATGTGTCTGTGCATGCAATGCATTTGCACCTTTGTGTGTGTGTGTGTTTCTCAGCACAACACCTAACATTGAAGGAGACAGGCTGCCTCCTGACAGTTATTTGCGAGTTTTGCTTTCTCTGTGTATCTCTCTGTCTCTCTTCCTCTCCCCAAATTACCCCGCAGGACTCACAGAGTGTAAACAGCACCAGCAGAGGAGGCTCCGAACCCTTATTGTCAGAGGCTTTATCATTTTCTTCCTGCTGTCTGTGTCGGAATGAACGTCTTTAAGACAGACCTCTGTATTTGCTACAGCGCATTTATCTTACATTTCAGCCTTTGTAGTGCATCGTTAGAGCACATAAATGCTTTGTAAAATGTTAAATCGGCTATATCATAGATCATTCACTAGAACCCTTTGTGAGCAGGAGGTATAATATCCCGTTTGGCTGTGACATTTATGTCAAACACCTGTGGCCAATGCTGGCCAGCGTGTGGTGAGCACATGTACACTGTACATACGTTTCCATCTTGATCACAGCTGCCACTGTATTTATCAAAGAACCTAAATACCTCCCCCTCCTCAACAGCCAACAGATGGCGGGAAGAGAGAGACAGAGCCCCCCTATCCAGCCCTCCAACCGCTCCACCTCACCTATCCTTACCCTATAACCTTGTTCACATGTTCAGTCCCCAAAGCTACTGCGTCCCCCATCCTTCACATCCTGCTCACACATGAACACCCCTCGTTCACATGTGAGGTCCCACTCCATCACATTACCCCCCTCATGAACCCCGATTCCTTGCCAACATCCCCTCACGTTGATTCCCACCCTACACACACACACACACACACACACACACACACACACACACACACGTCTTTCCTCTGTGGTCCATTTTCATTAGGACAGGATATCCTGTACATTTTATACTTCCGTCATTTGTGCCGCACATGTTGCCTAACTGCCTGCCTCTTCCCTACCGCACAGGAGCGAGACAGAGAGACATGGGCCACATCCTGACACTGAAACGCTCATCAAAAGGCTTCAGAAACCGGTCCACTTCCATCTTTCATCCCTGTCCCTCTTTTCACTTCCAATGAACTCCTCTGTCTTTTCCCCCTTCCACTCCAGTGGGTCCTTATAGTGACTGCGGGTTGAGGTGACGTGATGCAGCCCTATAGGCTCCAGGGCTCCAGGGCTGCAGGTTGCAGGTCTGGAGCAATATACCTGCAGGGAGGTTTGTGGCTTGTGGACTACTGCCTGCCCATTGATTTAGACCTGCTGTGACCGCCATGTTTCTTTGATGAGTTCTGTCGACCCTAGTTAGCATGAGTGACACTCTGGGACGATCAGTGGTGTCCTCAAAAGAACAGCAGCTGTGATGAAGACTGCTGCTGCTGATGAAGACTGCCACCGCTGTTGTTGTAGTGCAATGTCACTGGACTGGTACTTTGAGTACACTGCTTTGATAGTCAGACAAAGAGACACACACACACACACCAGTGTGTACACAGGCTTGCACACACACGTACAACACACTAACACAGTATTTAAAATATCATTTGTTTACATTTAAAAAAAAATCCCTATGTGTTGGAATTTGAGGGGGAAACGCACCCAATGGCCCCAGTGTGTGTCGTAGGACTATAAATACTAGGGCTGGTGGAGAGTGTGGTTGACCATAATTACCTAGGCCCTTTTAAAGCCTGGGCACGCTGTCTGTCTGTCTGCTGGCCCCATTGCCACTCAACTCTGCTCCAGTACACTCCCTAACACACACATACAAAAAAAAACGCACGTAAGCACATACACGTAACACACAAACACAAAAGGGCAAACACACACACACTCACACACATCTGTCCTGTGGGTTGGACTGTTTTTCGACATCTGTCTGGACTAGGGTTTCAAAGGGAGGGTATATTACTGGAAACTTTAGAAGGTTATCGGTAAACTACCAAAATGTTGGTATCTTTCAAGGATTTTATGTAATCCGTCGCAAGACATCTAGAGCCATTTGGGGTACCTCAGATTATCGCGTTTCTGTCATTATCTCTGGCCCTCTCTCTAGCCTTATCACATGTAAAATATATTAAATACTTAAATAACATGATTGTAACATAAAACATAGAATAACAAAGCTGTAAAACATTATCCTGAGTATAAACCATCAACTTAGTGAATACCATTGGTGTTTAATATTAGGGTTTCGGCATGAAATAGACTTCATTGTTTTTCCACACTTTTATTTATTTTACTATGTCAATTAGTAATTTGTTGTCAGTGTTTTGGTGTCAAACTGGAGGCAGTTGTGAAAAAAGTCAATAGTTGGACAAGCTGCAGAGGAAACTGAAAGTAATGCCATTGCTGATTAGATGCTTTTTTCCTTATTTAGGCTATTTTCTCTTGAACCATATGGTCTACCTACTAGAAACTCATGGACAATACAGACAAAGATATAAAAAATAAATGCTATATATGAAAAAAACGTTTCAAGTTATTCAAATATATATTACCCAAGTTACCAAAGATTGCCATAGCTTTTCTGTTAATTACCAAAATGACTGAAGATTCCGGTAACTTTGGTAAATTAGCTTTGCAAACCTAGTCTGGACCAGTAAAGACTGAGATGTCTTACAACATATTACATCACTTTAGGTCTCCAGCTATATTTCCTGTCTGGGTTGACTTTCTTTGAGCCTAAAAACATTGACTGTTAGTTTTATGATGACCGAGACCTAACAAGTGAGACTGTGTTTTTGTATATTTGTGTTGTTGTGCGATGTTGCTGTATGTGAATATATTTCAGTTTGTGTGAACTGTATGTCCTGTATGTTCTATGTGTGTATGATTGATGCTGACTGGATATGTGGGTTTCCAGCCTTGTTTCATGAGCCTTTCAGAGCCTTGTTCAGTGACCCAAACATCTCCGCATTCCCAGCAATAGCCACACTCAATCAGGCTGATTGGAGTGGTGAGACGGAACATTTTTAGACACTGTTCTGTTCCCTGTGTATTTTCATCTATCAGCACTCATGTTGACATGATTTAATCATTATAACCTCTGGCCATGGTAATAGAGATGCATAACAGTATTGGATATGTGATGAAAACCTACATATTCACGCTGTTCCTTCACAGTGTTCTTCCCCTCTCTCTCAGCTGTGTTAAAGACGAGTCAGTCCAGATCCACTGTACACTCTTAGAAAAAAACGGTGCTACCTAGAATATAAAACTGTTCATCATTTGTCCTCTTATGAGAACCCTTTGAAGAACCCTTTTTGGTTCTAGGTAGAACCCTTTTGGGTTCCATGTAAAAACCTTTCCACGGAGGGTTATACATGGAACCCAATAGAGTTCTAACTGGAACCAAAAAGGGTTCTTCCTGGAATCAAAAAGGGTTATCCTATGGTGACAGCCAGAGAACCCCTTTGGAACCCTTTTTTCTAAGAGTGTACTGTGTCATATATGTGCCATATCTACAGGCAATGTTTCATGTGTCACAACCATCATAAATACTTCCTTTTTAAACATCAACCAGAACTGCTAAAAGCAGATCATTTACATGTACAGTACCAGTCAAAAGTTTGGACCCACCTATTCATTCAAGGGTTTTTCTTTATTTTTACTATTTTCTACATTGTAGAATAACTATGAAAAAAAACGATGAAATAACACATAAGGAATCATTTAGTAACCAAAAAAGTGTTAAACAAATCAAAATATATTTTAGATTTTAGATTCTTCAAAGTAGCCACCCTTTGCTTTGATGACAGCTTTAGTAAAAAAAAAATGTTTTTGCATAAATAAAGAAAAACCCTTGAATGAGTATGTGTGTCCAAACTTTTGACTGGTACTGTATATAGAAACTCTATAAACCATTACACTGTATCACAAAGTTCTGATCCAAAACCTGACAAAATCCCAACAGGCAGAATGTATTAGACAGGAGAAGAAACTCATCCAAGCCCACTTTTAATACCTTGTTTCCACTGTGACTTGTAAAACCCAGAGTACTATAACAATACTTGTGACCCAGCCTTATTTGATAGATCACAAAAGTCTCTTTTAAGATAGTGTTATTTCACAAGGCCTGCTGTTTTGCCCCAGGCCCCTGTGGGTTTGGCTGGGAGACCTCTGTGGTCGGGCCTGGGTATGGCACAGAGAGAGAACAGGATCAGGGCCAGACACTGGCTCCTCTTCTGTTTTGCTCTTCTGTTTGTTTTGAACACAACATAAAGAGAGACATATTCTCAGAATGTTGGTTAATTTTTTCCTTATTTAAGACCGGATTGTTATATATTAAATCACAAAGACATGCATTGGAATGCAGTTGCATTTTTTGGGACATTCACCGCTTGAGCTTGACATTTAAATAATTGGAAAGATTTATGAGGGGGAGAAATTACTGACTGAAATGATCAAAATGTTGTTCTGAGAGTTAGAGAACATACCCAATATTTCCCCCCTATCCTACTACAGTATCTATCATATCAGCTCCACATCTTTCTGTACCAGATCGGCTTTAAAATCATAGCTCTCTAATTGTTTTCTCTTTCATGAGATTCAGACAGTTGTTTTGCATCATGTCTTGTTTTGTTGCTTTTTTGTGTGTCGAAAATATATTTATTACATATTTAATAGGCTGTAGATCTTTTGGGGGGGGGTTTGATTATATTTCGCTGGATTTGGGGATCAAAAGAGGTTATTAACATCAATACATTACATCACATTTACATTTCATAATACACAAAGGATTGCGAATTGATTTTACGGAATAAAAAAAATATATATAATAATATATATATATCCCATTGTTCACCCCTTTCCAAGTTTCATTTAAATAGTTCTTCTCCCTTTAAGTTACTCTCGAACTTGTCGTTAGCTTCTCTTACAGGATTAAGATCACCCCCTACATTATAATGCCCCTATGTACACCCTTCGCATAAAAGTTCCACCACATACATTCCTTATACTCATAGCCTACATTTTAAAATTGCTCA
This sequence comes from Salmo salar, assembly GCF_965601325.2. Lineage (NCBI taxonomy): Eukaryota > Metazoa > Chordata > Actinopteri > Salmoniformes > Salmonidae > Salmo > Salmo salar. The sequence continues at coordinate 41,555,227 of NC_138295.1, read as the reverse complement.
ACGTCTGTTAGATGTTTCAGGCAGAGTTCATGTACAAAAATAATATCAGCCTTGGCTTTTAACATTTTTTTAATTTATTTTCTCCATCCTATTTCTGCTCAACTGAAAGCCATGTTGATTATGCTTCAGGATGATCATTTGATGTGTCCTCATCCCAAAAATATAGGCTGACATACTATAGTATGTATGACTAGGTTTCACATATTTTCTTTTTGCATTACCTGTTAGACATTGCTTGACAGGTTGAGCAGTCGTGCTGGCCACCTCCGAAGGGGCGGGGTCGGGGGCCAGGGCGGGTGAACTCTCGTTGCCCTCATTGTCTCCGGCTCCTTATGGGTCCCCGTTGGAGGACTATTCACCTATGTTAACCTCGCTCTCAGGAAGAAAAAGAGTCGCTGGTGTACTCACTATCAAAATCATCTCCTTCGTCTTCTGCGCTCTCACTCCCCTTCTCGCTCGATGGCTGACTTGTCTCTCTCTCAGGTTGCTTATCTTCGGGCTTCAGCTCCATATCCACTCCCAGGAATGGCTTTGAATGCACCTCAACATGCTAAAACTAGTCTACAGGCTTTTCTGAATCTTGATTGATAATGTCCTACCGTGGTTGACAGTGTGACGTTCTCAAAGTATGCTGAACACAGAGTGTGAATTATACCATCACATTGGGACAGCCTCTATATAGACTTAATAGGCCTGATGTCATTTAACGGTAAACATGTATTCCATTTTAATGTGGCACGAACACAACCAGTCATGAGGTTTTTGATCTGATTGTCAAACAAATCACTTCAAAAAGTAGGCTACCTGCACAACTTCATCCACGCCAAGATAATTCCATCATCCATTTTTTGAGGAATGGAAAGAGACATCTGTTACAGACACCATAAGTGGATTTAAATTCGCCGATCGTCATTAGGCCTCCACAGTGACATGTATTCATGGGTGGCAAATGAAGCAATGCTTCCCCAACATTAAAAAAAAAAATAAAAAAATAAAAAACAGACACATTTTTCAAATGGCTACTGAATCTATCTCACCGGAGAAAGTTTTTAAGCGAGCGACACAGCAGCCTGTCATACTCCTTTGGCCAGACAGCATCAAATACATTGGCTACACATACTAAGACAGAGGGGCAGTGTTTCGCTCGCTCGGGCGCTTTCTTCGGTTGGCTGTCGCCGCGCATCTTGCTCAAACTATCGTTATTTAGAGCCCTCAAAAGTCGTAATTTTGTTGCCTTCATTGGAGCTCATGTCTCATTCAGGGGAGCCTAGCCCCCCCCCCCCCCCCCCCCCTCCATAATGCGTACTCTGGCTGAGTGCCACACAAGTCAGCACACCCCCTACACACCACAGAGCCACACAGCATTAAACTTTCAGTAGAGACAAATGAAAAGCACTCTTAAAATCACTAAGCAAGCCCTACTGCATCTGTACAAAACCTAAAATAATGGCGTCTAGACTGCAGGAAGTCCAAGTTTTTAAAAGAATACGACAACATAAGTGAAATGTTTTCCCCCTTTGGTGAAGACGGCGGTGGTGAATGCATTACACCCTATATTGTATACATCTTCATTTGTTTTATTGGGAGCCGAAATTGAATTGATGGTGCAGAGATGCAATATGCAGATCTAATGTGTCCCTGCAGAGCACTGATAGCGGGTTCATTGTCTGGGCTTTAGAAACGTAGGGAAACTTAGTGGAGCTGGTTGAACGGTGATACATCATCATGGATCTAACCTGTCTTCAACCATAAGGATCAACTCCATTTAACATAGAAAGAGGCAATGAGGGTTTTCACGAGGGAAAAGGAGAAATGAAAAGTCTATCTATCCACTGGTTTTTCAGCTTAGGAATGATATTATTGTTGAATTTTAGAACAGGATAGAACCCGTCTCTCTCTCTCTGTCTCTGCGCATCTCTGTCCTTGTATGTCTGTGTGTGTGTATGTCTGTGTACAGTATCTGTCTGTCCGTCTCTGTCTCTGTCTCTGTCTCTGTCTCTGTCTCTGTCTCTCTCTCTCTCTCTCTCTCTCTCTCTCTCTATCTCTCTCTCTCTCTCTCTCTCTCTCTCTCTCTCTCTCTCTCTCTCTCTGTCTCTCCCCCCCACTCTCTCTCTCTCTCTCCTCTAGGTGTCAGCAGAATTTTTTCTTTAGGCAGGGCTTGGCTGAGCTACCCGTCCGTGGGCGTCCGTGCCTGTGAGTGCATGTGTCTGTGCCTATGTGAATGAGATGCACATGTGTGTGTCATCAAGTTATCAGGATATCCATGTGTAGCGGGTATCATGTTGTATCAATAAGTTTGGTGCGCTTTAAGTGTTGTGTGTGCGTGTGTGTGCGTGTCCGCGTGCATGCATGCGGGCGCGTGTGTGTGTGTGTGTTTGTGAAGCACAGCTTTCCCCAGCGCACTGAAAGCCTCGCTCCAGTTGCCGTGGTGATATCCTCTCCCAGGTGCATCGCACACTGGTCCACACAATCAGGAGGAAGGAGCGGCGTCGCACACACACACACACACACACACACACACACACACACACACACACACACACACACACACACACACACACACACACACACACACACACTCTCACACACACACACACACACACACACACACACACACACACACACACACACACACACACACACACACAAGCACACGCACGCACAAACACACACATTACATCACTTCTCTACATGCCTTGACATCCTTGGATAGCTGGCTGTGTCCTTGTGCAGGTTAGGTGAGTATCATTAACACATATGTCCTTCTGCTGTGGTGGTGTTATAATAGCTGCATCTATACTATGTCACACGCATACTCTCCCTCCATCCGTCCCTACACCATCTCTCCATCCAGCTCCAGTGTTTCTGCAGGTGTCCCCCTCATCCCTGTGCTCGCTAATGAGAGTGAAAATGAGAACAATGGGGAGAGGAGCGCTGGGGCCCGCCAGCTCATCTGGGCTTCGTTGATCTTGTTAATTGCGTCCGTGGATGCGCTCCTCTCTCTTTGAAGTGTGTCTGAAGAGCCCGCTTCAGAGACCGGCAATTACCGCACATCATGTAATTGCTGCAAGACAGGCAGCCATATGAGAGAACTCGTGTTTCGGGTGTGTGTGTGTGTATGTGAGTGCATCAGTGAATGCTAATGTATCAATGTACAGTATGTGTGTGTGCCTAGATGATGGCTTCCTACAAGTTCTCCTGAGATTCTGTAATCGATTGAAGTATATGATAAACACGCATCAGACAAAAATCAAATCAAATCAAAGTTTATTCGTCACGTGCGCCGAATACAACAGGTGTAGACCTTACAGTGAAATGCTTACTTACAGGCTCTAACCAATACATCTTCTGAACATGTGACGGCATTTATGTTGTAAATGTTGAATCGCTTTGGTGCTGTTATCACAAAACTCTTAGTACCAAACTCCAAACTGGTAACACTTTGTAACGCAGCAAGTCTTATATCAGAGCCTTTTACTGTGCATTCATTTTGTTCGGAGACATCTTTCACTACACAGTCATCGATTCAAAATGGAAGTTTACTGTGAAATATCATGAGAACATGGATCGAAAACTTTATTCAATTGGTATCGCTGAAGTGTTACCGATGGCGTGAGAGAAATTGCAAGGTCATTTCCTGTTGAGCCGACGTCTGCAGTCTTTACTGTGAACGCAGTCTCCACTAACGCAGGAACATTGCCTTTAAATTTGAATCAGGCGGTAACACCGAAGATCTTCTCAATAGGCCTAACAAAGTTCATTTACTGTTTAACGGATGTATAATAATAAAAAAGAATACAATTTCAAAATAAAATATATACATAGACTGAACAAAAATACAAATGGAACATGCAACAATTTGAATGATTTTACTGAGTTACAGTTCATACAAGGAAATCAGTCAATTGAAATAAATGCATTAGGCCCTAATCTATGGATTTCATATGACTGGGAATACAGATATGCATCTGTTGGTCACAGATACCTTAAAAAATAGGTAGCGGCGTGAATCAGAAAACCAGTCAGTATCTGGTGTGACCACCATTTGCCTCATGCAGCGCGTCACATCTCATTCGCTTAGAGTTTATCAGGATGTTGATTGTGGCATGTGGAATAAGGTCTAACTCCTCTTCAATGGCTGTGCGAAGTTGCTATTTGCGGGAACTGGAACACACTGTTGTACAAGTCAATCCAGAGCATCCCAAATATGCTTAATGGGTGATAAGTCTGGTGAGTATGCAGGCCATAGAAAAACTGTGACATTTTCAGCTTCCAGGAATTGTGTACAGGTCCTTGCAACATGGGGCCGTGCAATATCATGCAAAAACATGAGGTGATGGCTGTGGATGAATGGCTTGACAATGGGCCTCTGGATCTCGTCATGGTATCTCGTCACGATAAAATGCAATTGTGATTGTTGTCCATAGCTTATGCTTGCCCATACCATAACCACACTGCCACCATGGGGCACTCTGTTCACAACGTTGACATCAACAAACCGCTTGCCCACACAACGCCATACAAGTAGTCTGCGCTTGTGAGGCCATTTGGACGTACTGCCAAATTCTCTAAAACAACGTTGGAGGCGGCATATGGTAGAGAAATGAACATTAAATTCTCTGGCAACACCTTTAGTTTACATTCCTGCAGTCAGCATGCAATTGCACACTCACTCAAAACTTGAGACATCTGTGGAATTGTGTTGAGTGACAAAACATTTTAGAGTGGCCTTTTAATGTCCCCATCACAAGGTGCACCTGTGTAACGATCATACTGTTTAATCAGATTATTGATATGCCACACCTGTCAGGTGGATGGATTATCTTGGCAAAGGAGAAATGCTCACTAACAGGGATGTAAACACATTTTAGGAAAATAATATTTTTGTGTGTATGGAACATTTCTGGGATATTTTATTTCAGCTCATTAAACATGGGACCAACTCTTTACATGTTGCATTTATATTTTTTGTGTATGTACTGTATATATAGTACCACTCAAAAGTTTAGACACACCTACTCATTCTAGGGTTTTTCTTTGTTTTTACTAGTTTCTACATTGCAGAATAATAGTGAAGACATCACAACTATGAAATAACACATATGGAATCATGTAGTTACCAAAAAAGAGTTTTAAACAAATCAAAATGTATGTTATATTTGAGATTCTTCAAATTAGCCACCCTTTGCCTTGATGACAGCTTTGCACACTCTTGGCATTCTCTCAACCATCTTCATGAGGTAGTCACCTGGAATGCATTTCAATTAACAGGTGTGCCTTGTTAATATGGATCCGCAGCTTTTTTTAAATGTTCACCTAAAATGACATAACCAAATCTAACTGCCTGTAGCTCAGGCCTTGGTACTGTTTGAAAGGAAACACGTTGAAGTTTGTGGAAATGTGAAAGGAATGTAGGAGAATATAACACAATAGATCAGGTAAAAGATAATACAAAGAAAAAACATGCGTTATTTAGATTTTTTTTGTACCATCATCTTTGAAATGCAAGAGAAAGGCCATAATGTATTATTCCAGCCCAGGTGCAATTTAGATTTTGGCCACTAGATGGCAGCAGTGTATGTGCCAAGTTTTAGACTGATCCAATGAACTATTGCATTTCTGCTAAAAATGTTGTGTAAAGACTGCCCAAATGTGCCTAATTTGTTTATTAATAACTTTTCATGTTCAAAATTGTGCACTCTCCTCAAACAATAGCATGGTATTCTTTCACTGTAAGAGCTACTGAAAATTGGACAGTGCAGTTAGATTAACAATAATTTAAGTTTTCTGCTAATATCAGATGTCTATGTCCTGGGAAATGTTCTTGTTACTTACAACCTCATGCTAATCGCATTAGCCTATATTAGCTCAACCGTCCCGTGGAAGGGACACTGATCCCAAAGAAGGTTTACTTTGTGGAATTTCTTTCCTTCTTAATGTGTTTGAGCCAATCAGCTGTGTTGTGACAAGGTAGGGATGGTATACAGAAGATAGCCCTATTTGGTAAAAGACCAAGTCAATATTATGGCAAGAACAGCTCAAATAAGCAAAGAAAAATGACAGTCCACATTACTTTAAGTCATCAAGGTCAGTCAATCTAGACATTTCAAAAACTTTTAAAGTTTCTTCAAGTGTATTCGCAAAAAAACATCAAGCGCTATGATGAAACGGGCTCCCATAAGGACCACCACAGGAAAGGAAGACCCAGAGTTACCTCTGCTGCAGAGGATAAGTTCATTAGATTTAACTGAACCTTATATTTCAGCCCAAATAAACGCTTCACAGACTTCAAGTAACAGACAACATCAACTGTTCAGAGGAGATTACGTGAATCAGGCCTTCATGGTCGAATTGCTGCAAAGAACCGACTTCTAAAGGACATCAATAAGAAAAAGAGACTTGCTTGGGCCAAGAAACACGAACAGTGGAAATCTGGCCTTTAGTCTGATCAGTCCAAATTTGAGATTTAAGGTTCCAACCGCTGTGTCTTTGTGAGACGCAGAGTAGGTGAACAGATGATCTCTGCATGTGTGGTTCCCACCATGAAGCTTGGAGGAGGAGGTGTGATGGTGTGGGGGTGCTTTGCTGGTGACACTGTCAGTGTTTTATTTAGAATTCAAGGCACACTTAACCAGCATGGCTACCACAGCATCCAGCAGCAATACACCATCCCATCTGGCTTGCGCTTAGTGGGACTATCATTTGTTTTTCAACAGGACAATGACGCAACACACCTCAGGCTGTGTAACAGCTTTTTTACCAAGAAGGATAGAGATGGAGTTATGCATCAGATGACCTGGCCAGATGGTTTGGGATGAGTTGGACCGCAGAGTGAAGGAAAAGCAGCCAACATGTGCTCAGCATATGTGGGAACTCCTACAAGACTGTTGGAAAAGCATTCCTCATGAAGCTACTTGAGAGAATGCCAAGAATTTGCAATGCTGTCATCAAGGCAAATGGTGGCTACTTTGAAGAATTTGTTAAACACTTTTTTGGTTACTAAATGATTCCATGTGTTATTACATCGTTTTGATGTCTTCACTATTATTCTACAATGTACGAAATAAAGAAAAATTAAGAAAAAACCCTTGAATGTGTAGGTATGTCCAAACTTTTGACTGGTACTGTATACATGTGTGTATGTTTGAACGATCCATTTGATCTATGTGAATTGATTCTTTTAAACAATTCTTTTTGATTAAACAAATGATTCACTTTGCCATTGTAGTAGTTGGGATTCTGTTCAATCGTGATTAATCGAATCATGTGAATCAAAATAATCATTTGTGAATCACAAAACAGTAATTGTTGGAAAAAAAGATCAGCTATAGGTTACGTGACTGCAAAACTTGTTTTGTAGATACTTTAAGTTGATTTGTGCTTTCAATTTATAGGACATTGCCTGCAAAGTAAGGTAAGATACATATGACTAAACTAGAAAGGGTATACTTCCTGAAGAAAATTTGTGCGCCTGCTTCAGCTGTCTAAAAATATTTGTATGGTAGTGGGAGATGTCTTCAATGTAGAATTCAAGTTGAATAGAAGCTGAAGCAGTTTGTTATAGTTAGAACAGGTCTGATTACTTTAGTAGACTGCTAAACAGTGACAAGCCTAAATAAGTTCAGGAGTAAAAATTTGCTTAACAAGTCACATAATAAGTTTGCATGGACTCACTATGTGGCATACAAGTTTTAAACATAATTTTTGAATGACTACCTCACCTCTGTACCCCACACGTACAATTATCTATAAGGTCCCTCAGTCGAGAAGTACATTTCAAACACAGATTCAACCACAAAGACGAGGGAGGTTTTGCAATGCCTCATACCTATTGGTAGATAAAAATTCAAATAAATATAAAGCAGACATCGAATATCCCTTTGAGCATGGTGAAATTATTACTTACACTTTGGATGGTGTATCTATGCACGCAGTCGCTTGAAAGATACAGTTGTCTTCCTAACTCAAGGAAGGAAACCGCTCAGGTATTTGACCATAAGGCCGATGGTGACTTTAAAACAGTTAAAGAGTTTAATGGCTGAGATTGGAGAAAACTGCGGATGGATCAACAACATTGTAGTTACACCACAATACTAACCCAATTGTCAGAGTGAAATAAAGGAAGCCTGCAAAGAATACAAATATTCCAAAACATGCATCCTGTTTGCAACATGGTACTAAAGTAATTCTGAAAAAGATTTGGCTAAGAAAATCACTTTTTGTCCTGAATACAAAGTGTTATGTTTGGGGAAAATCCGATACAACACATATCAGAGTACCACTCTACATATTTTTTCAAGCATAGTGGTGGTTGCATCATGTTGTGGGTATGCTTGTAATCGTTAAGGACTGGAGAGTTTTTCAGGATGAAAAATCAACAGAATGGAGCTGAGCACAGGCAAAATCCTAGAGGAAAACCTGCTTTCCACCAGACACTGGGAGGTGAATTCACCCTTCAGCAAGACAATAACCTAAAACACAAGGCCAAATCTACAATGGAGATGTTTACCAAGAAGACAGTGAATATTCCTGAGTGGCCGAGTTACAGTTTTTACTTAAATCTACTTGAAAATACAGTGCATTTGGAAAGTATACAAAACCCCTTGACTTTTTCCACATTTTGTTACAGCCTTATTCTTAAATGAATTGTTTTTTTCCCTTGTCAATCTACACACAATACACCATAATGACAAAGAAAAAACAGGGTTTTATAAGTTTATGCAAATGTATTAAAAATAAACATTTACCTAAGTATTTGGACCCTTTACTCAGTACTTTGTTGAACCACCGTTGGCAGCAATTACAGTCTCAAATCTTCTTTGGTATGACGCCACAAGCTTGGCACACCTGTTTTTGGGGAGTTTCTCCCATTCTTCTCTGCAAATCCTCACAAGCTCTGTCAGGTTGGATGGGGAGTGTCGCTGCACAGCTATTTTCAGGTCTCTCCAGAGATGTTCTATCGTGTTCAAGTTCAGGCTCTGGCTGGTCCACTCAAGGACATTCAGAGACTTGTCCTGAAGCCACACCTGCGTTGTCTTGGCTCTGTGCTTAGGGTCGTTGTCCTGTTGGAGGGTGAGGCTTTGCCCTAGTCCGAGGTCCTGAGCGCTACAGAGCAGGTTTTCAACAAGGATCTTATGTACTTTGTTCCATTCATCACTCCCTCGATCCTGACTGGTCTCCCAGTCCCTGCAAAACATCCTCACATCATAATGTTGCCACCACCATGCTGCATTGTAGGGATGGTGTCAGATTTCCTCCAGACGTGACGCTTGGCATTCAGGCCAAAGAGTCCAATCTTAGTTTCCTCAGACCAGAGAATCTTGTTTCTCATGGTCTTAGAGTCTTTAGGTGCCTTTTGGCAAACTCCAAGTAGGCTGTCATGTGCCTTTTCCTGAGGAGTGGCTTCCGTCTAGCCACTCAACCATAAAGGCCTGATTGGTGGAGTGCTGCAGAGAGGTTGTCCTTCTTGAAGTTTCTCCCATCTTTACAGAGGAACTCTGGAGCTCTGTCAGAGTGACCATCAGGATCTTGGTCACCTCCCTGACCAAGGCCCTTCTCCCGCGATTGCTCAGTTTGGCCGGGCTGCCAGCTCTAGGAAGAGTCTTGGTGGATTCAAACGTCTTCCATTTAAAAATGATGGAGGCCACTGTGTTCTTCGGGACCTTCAATGCTGCAGAAATGTTTCGGTACCTTTCCACAGATCTGTGCCTCGACACAATCATGTCTCGGAGCTCTACAGACAATTCCTTCGACCTCATGGCTTGGTTTTTGCTCTAACATGCACTGTCAACTGTGGGACCTTATATAGACAGGTGTGTGCTTTTCCAAATCATGTGAATTTACCACAGGTTGACTCCAATCAAGTTGTAGAAACATCCCAAGGATGTTACAGACCTGCTGTTTTCAACTCTCTGGAGACAGCAGGAGCGGTAGAGATACGCTGAATGATCGGCTAAGAAAAGCGAACTGACATTTACTCCTGAGGTGCTGTCCTGTTGCACTCTCGACAACCACTGTGATTATTATTATTTGACCCTGCTGGTCATCTTTGAACATTTGAATATCTTGGCCATGTTCTGTTATAATCTTGACCCGGCACAAACAGAAGAGGACTGGCCACCCCTCATAGCCTGGTTCTTCTCTAGGTTTCTTCCTAGGTTCTGGCCGTTCTAGGGAGTTTTTCCTAGCCCCGTGCTTCTACACCTGCATTGCTTGCTGTTTGGGGTTTTAGGCTGGGTTTCTGTACAGCACTTTGTGACATCAGCTGATGTAAGAAGGGCTTTATAAATACATTTGATTGAAATTTGATTGATGATCAATGGAAACAGGATGCATCCGAGCTCAGTTTCAAGTCTCATAGCAAAGGGTCTGAATACTTTTGTAAAAAAATTATTTATTTTTTCTTTCTGTTTTATACATTTCAAAAAAATTCATAAAACCTGTTTTCGCTTTGTCATTGTGTGTATTGTGTGTAGAATTATTAGAAAAACATAGATTCAATCCATTTTGGAATAAGGCTGTAACGTAACAAAATGTGGAAAAGGGGACGGGGTCTGAATACTTTCCAAATGCACTGTATATGGCAAGACCTGGAAATGGTTGTCTAACAATGATCAACAACCAGTTTGACAGAGCTTGAAGAATTTTGAGAATAATGGGAAAATGTTGCACAATCCAGGTGTGGAAAGCTCTTAGAGACTTACCCAGAAATACTCAAAGCTGTAATCGCTGCCAGTAGTGCGTCTACAAAGTATTGGCTCGTGAATACTCATGTGAATTTGCTAAAATTTCTAAAAACATGTTTTCACTTTGTCATTAAAGGGTATTGTGTGTCGATTGGTGAGAAAAAATATACATTTAATACATTTTGAATTCAGGCTGTCACAAAATATTTCAGCTAATTAATCAACTATTAAAATAGCAGAACTATGCCAGGACAGGCTTTCAATGGTGCTATCCTACTCCTGACACCATTTAGTTAATTAGAGGTGTACCCTGACCCGGACTCAAAATGTGGTCTCTTTGACTGTCATTTCAAAACTATTATACTAAAAGGCTAACATTTCTTGCTAAGGTCACTAGGTGTTGTTTAGTATTTTTACAAGGGGTTCAAATGTTATCTTATTTTTTTCAGCTATTTTATTTTATACGCTCACTCACCTCACTTTGCACAAAATGTAATCTGGTAAACGGTAAATCAGCAATGTGTCACGACTTCCGCCGAAGTCGGCTCCTCTCCTTGTTCGGGCGACGGGCGGCGGTCGACGTCACCGGCTTTCTAGCCATCACCGCTCCATTTTTCATGTATCCAGTTGTTTTGTCTTGTTCCCTGAACACCTGGTTTTCATTCCCCAATCAATCTACATGTATTTATTCCTCTGTTCCCCATCATGTCTTTGTGAAAGATTGTTTGTGTTATGTGTTATTTGTTGACGCGCACACACTTGACACAATATATGGCCTTAGTTGTTTTAACAACCAGTTAATCCAATTGCCAAAAGATACATGTTTAAAAATTGCCCATTGAGTGTAATATGCTAGCTACAGTGTTGTAAAATTACAGTACATTAAACTGCTCTCACATTAGGCAAAATGCTTGCGCTACCCATCAAAATTGACTGAAAATATAATTTCCATAATTTCCATAGTAGGTGTGATCAAAGGTGTGACCATTGCTGACATATTTCACAATCATTGATGCAAAAAAGTAACGTATTGCTGAGATATATTACAATGTAGGTGTACTGTAATCAAACTAAATCAACTATAGTAAATTAATTAAAGAAACATAACGTTTAGCAGGCACTAATTTGGATCAAGCCTGTCTTCAGCATTTGGCCAAAGGTTTTCATTGACATCGCAGTAAATGTCCTCACTGTCCATTCACCTAGGAAAAAACCTGTGGGCATAGCGAATCCGAGCCTGACATTGGTCTGGATCGATGTCATTGCATGACTCATCCATGACCTGAATGAGTATGGCACGTTCATGGGGATCATACACCTTCCACTTGGATTGTAGTTGACCTATGTGGCTCAGTTAGTAAGAGCATGGCCTTTGCAACACCAGGGGTCACAAGTGAAAATGTATGGACTCACTGTTGTCACTTAGTATAAAATCCCTTGTTACATAAATTACATATATTACTGTACTGTATTGGTCAATTACATTTTTGTAAAGCAGTTTGACCCCCCCCCCCCCCCCCCCCCCCCCCCCAAGTTTGGTGGGAAAGGGACTTCCTCATTGTGTGTGTTCTACTTAGCCAATTGAAAATGTGCTTAGAGTTTTGAAACAACTTCCTTTTTGATGATCTGTTTTGAGCTTTGTACTAAGCATTTTGAAAATGTACCACATACCTGTGGAAATTGCACCAAAGCAATAAAATAAAGGTAATCTCCACATTCAGCTAATGAGACAATATTGGGGCTCATAAATTAGGTTTTCGTGGCCAATAGGATATCCAGTAATAAAATAGGTTTATGAAATAGGTTTGTCAATAGATTTACAGAGCTGGCACAGTAGCTTTATCTTGTATGGTCGCTCAGTTACTATTGTGTGTGTATGTGAGTTTGAATGAGTGTTTGTGTCTGCAGGCAACAACCACATCACTGGCGTACCACAAATCCCTGCTGCCCCTGCAAGGCGGGAGGGCCCCCCCCCCCAAAAAAAAAGAGAGTATTTAACATGTCATAAGCCATGGCAAAAACGGTGAAACTGCAGTACGCCACAAAACCACATAAAGTGTTCTTAGCCCTGGTTGTATTCTGAATTTCCTTGATGGTCAGAAGTCATACTGAGAATCTTGACTGTACACAAAGGTGAGACCAGGTATGGTTACTGTGTACTTAAGGCTATCTCAAAAACATCATAAAATGCATGTTCAACACATGTAAAAGAAAGAGCATTGGCCAAGGTCTCAACATGTAATATAAACAGTCTTGACCAAGGTCTCAATCATTCCAGAAGAAAGAAGGTAAAGGTCTATAGAATTGTACTTCTATTTAAACTAAAGTTTTCGCCTGTCCTTTATTAAGATGGAGTTTCACAAACACACGGACAGAATGTTTATATGCTGTGGATCAGGGGGGCTTCTACTCTTCCCTTTCCTTACCCCTTTTCCTCTCCTCAACCTAGCTCCTTTCCTCACACTATCTGCCCCGTGCCTCCTTCTCCTCCCCCTGTCCCCCCATCTCCTCCCCTTTCTCTCTTCCCGCCCTCCCCTCCTCTTCTCCTCGTGTTTCAGTTCAGTCTCTCTGTGGGAGTCAGTCTGTAGGCTGGGGCCACTCCCTCGCTGTCCCCTGATCCTCTATGAGTGAGGCAGGAGAAGAGCGATGGGGATTCCCCCTCTCACAGGCTCAGCCCATTACTTCCCTGCTGAGCTCAGTTCCCAGCTCTCACCCCCACCAGCCCATCTACTACACATAGAGTAATACAGTTACAGTAGGATATCACACTGAGGTAGCCCCACAGAGAGTCCATTCATTGACTTGAATGAGCAGGCCCGTTCTAATAATTATATTTCTAGGGTAGCCCCCTGTGCTGTAAAATAGATTGAGTTACAGTAGCTTAGCCAATAGACACAATTACTGTATATCCTAGGATCTATGCCATAAAAAAATTGCATTGAGATGAGGAGAAGAAACTATTTAAGAGTATTGGGGCGCTGCCCAGGTCCTGATATTGTGAAAACAATAAGGAGGTGTTTGGCTTGTGATAGGCTGTGATAGGCCCAGTGTAGAGAGACAGGAAGCTGCTCTGACTGAAGGGACTTGGACTGTGGAAACAGCAGGATGGAGAAAATTACTCTAGCAACACAATAACACCTTGTGAGACTAGCAACACAGTCGGTCAACCTGTGTTCATGTGGATAGACATCAATAGGAGTTGAAGCACATGTCGTTTTGAAAGGGATCGCGGCGTACAGAGATAGCCACGTAATAGAAAATTAACATGCTCTAGCAACCATACTCTTGAGTTAAGTGTTGTTGTTCCAATTCATACCATAGTAATGAATTACTAATCAGTTGCAATATTGTTTGATACATTGTAGAACACTAATATAATGTCATTCATGGATACGACAGTGTTCATAAAATGAATTGCCCTCACACACTGTAAGAGCCAAAAACACACACATAGAGAAAAAGGATCACACAGAGCCAGCTGGGGCGGCCGGCCAACAGAGAGAAAATGAGTGAGCTGAGAGAGAGAGAGAGAGAGAGAGAGAGAGAGAGAGAGAGAGGGGGGGGGGAGGGAGGGAGAGAGAGAGGGAGGGAGGGAGCACAGTCCTCTCAGAGAAAGGGCAGGAAAGTCCATACATAGCCAGCAGGAAGAGCTGTGTCAGGCAGGAAGCTCCTTGTATGGGTTTCTTGGCGGCTGGGAGAGTGACATTTCCTCTGCTGGTTGGCTCCCAGAGCAGAGATCACATGACCACAAGGCTCCTGGGAGACTGCAGGAGCGGGCAGCAGCCAGCTGCTGGCTGGGCCAGGAATCAGCTCTAGGCTCTCAGCTCCACTCCCTTTCTCTCTACTGTAAACCTACTGTAGCCTGTTGACTGCAGCCTGCTCCTGAACTTTACTGTAGCGGCCCTCCTCTCACTACTAACTAATCTGACTGGGCCAGAAAGCAGTTTTAAACATGTTTTGTGTCATTTTTGTGTCTACTATCTTCCTGTATTTCACACCTTTTTCCAACACAATGATTAATCAATGCAGTAATTTGTTGTTATCTTAGTTGTACAACAGGCTACAACACAGCAGGCTCATATTACGGTATGTGTGTCAAATGTGACAGACAGACAGACAAATCCTCCTTTAAGACCGACAGTCGTACCTACCAACAGACACACAGTAACATTACACACTGTAGATACAGTTGAAGTCGGAAGTTTACATACACTTAGGTTGGAGTCATTAAAAAACTTGTTTTTCAACCACTCCACAAATTTCTTGTTAACAAACTCTAGTTTTGGCAAGTCGGTTAGGACATCTACGTTGTGCATTGACACAAGTCATTTCTCTAACAATTGTTTACAGACAGATTATTTCACTTATAATTCACTGTATCACAATTCCAGTGGGTCAGAAGTTTACATACACTAAGCTGACTGTGCCTTTAAACAGCTTGGAAAATTCCAGAAAACGATGTCATGGCTTTATAAACTTCTGATAGGCTAATTGACATCATTTGAGTCAATTGGAGGTGTACCTGTGGATGTATTTTAAGGCCTACCTTCAAACGCAGTGCCTCTTTGCTTGACATCATGGGAAAATCAAAAGATATCAGCCAAGACCTCAGAAAAATAAATTGTAGACCTCCACACTTCTGGTTCATCTTTGGGAGCAATTTCCAAACGCCTGTAGGTACCATGTTCATCTGTACAAACAATAGTACGCAAGTATAAATACCATGGGAACACCTCAGGAAGGAGACGCGTTCTGTCTCCTAGAGATGAACGTACTTTGGTGCGAAAAGTGCAAATCAATCCCAGAACAACAGCAAAGGACCTCGTGAAGATGCTGGAGGAAACAGGTACAAAAGTATCTATATCCACAGTAAAACGAGTCCTATATCGACATAAATTGAAAGGCCGCTCAGCAAGGAAGAAGCCACTGCTCCAAAACCACCATAAAAAAGCCAGACTACGGTTTCCAACTGCACATGAGGACAAAGATTGTACCTTTTGGAGAAATGTCCTCTGGTCTGATGAAACAAAAATAGAACTGTTTGGCCATGATGACCAGCATTATGTTTGGAGGAAAAAGGGGGAGGCTTGCAAGCCGAAGAACACCATCCCAACCGTGAAGCACGGGGGTGACAGCATTATGTTGTGGGGGTGCTTTGCTGGAGGAGGGACTGGTGCACTTCACAAAATAGATGGCATCATGAGGATTAAAAATGATGTGGATATATTGAAGCAACATCTCAAGACATCAGTCAGGAAGTTAAAGCTTGGTCGCAAATGAGTCTTCCAAATGGACAATGACCCCAAGCATACTTCCAAAGTTGTGACAAAATGGCTTAAGGACCTCAAAGTCAAGGTATTGGAGTGGCCATCACAAAGCCCTGACCTCAATCCTATAGAACATTTGTGGGCAGAACTGAAAAAGCATGTGTGAGCAAGGAGGCCTACAAACCTGATTCAGTTACACCAACTCTGTCAGGAGGAATGGGCCAAAATTCACCCAACTTATTGTGGGAAGCTTGTGGAAGGCTACCCGAAACGTTTGACCCAAGTTAAACAATTTAAAGGCAATGCTACCAAATACTAATTGAGTGTATGTAAACTTCTGGCCCACTGGGAATGTGATGAAAGCTAAAATAATTAATTCTCTCTACTCTTATTCTGACATTTCACATTCTTAAAATGAAGTGGTGATCCTAACTGGCCTAAGACAGGGAATTTTTACTATGATTAAATGTCAGGAATTGTGAAAAACTGAGTTTAAATGTATTTGGCTAAGGTGTATGTAAACTTCCAACTTCAAATGTAGATAGACAGTGACTAGGTGCATTAGACGCATACATCTGAAAAGTGACATTTACTAATGCCGTGCACCTGCTCCCTTGCCCTCCCGCTCTCTCTTTCTGCAATGGAAGGGGTGAGAGGATGGTCAGTAGACAGGTCTGGGTGAAGATAAGCCTCAGACACACACACACACACACACACACACACACACACACACACACACACACACACACACACACACACACACACACACACACACACACACACACGGCTTGGTGTCATGTCTCTTCATAAAGTAACATCATTTAGTAGGGCAGCAGGGAAGTACCCAGTCTCAATGGAAATGGTGTATAACTAGCGTTGCTGGCACAGCTGGCATAGCACAGCATAGCAGGCATTCCTCTGGCTGCCAGGTTAGACCCAGGGGAGGTGCTGTGCTCTGCTGGACCAGGATGGAGTGACTGCAGGACAGGATTTCCAGACTGGAAGTGTATGGAGGAAGGACTGTTCTGGCCAGAGCAAAGAGTATTATGTGCTGTTCCGATGAAGATGAAGTGGGGTGATGTGTTTGTGTGAGAAATAATGTTATGGGGTGGGGGGAAGCGAGAGAGAGAGAGAGAGAGGGGGGGGGGGGGGGAATACAAGGGATGGCTGTTGCTGTTTTGGAGAGAAAAAGGAGATGAAGATAAGTAGCCACAAGAAAAAGTCAAACAGCAAAAGGCTAGACATTCCATGAGAAAGGAGAGTAGGAGGCTACTTTCATCACTTACACACTTAAACCAGACAGCTCTTGCTCTGTTATCTCCCTCAGCTTTTAAAGCTAACGTGGAAGAGAGGGAGAATAGAGCTAAAGGTAATAGCATCATTCTCATCTCCATTCTCACCGCAGGTTTTAGCCTGCTGGCCAGGATAGAATAACTGCACAAAGCTGGGGTCATTACTCACATTGGAGGGGCTCTATTTGTAGAAATAATGTGTGTGTGTGCGTGTGTGTGTGTGTGTGTGTGTGTGTGCGTGTGCGTGTGCGTGTGTGTGCATGCGTGTATGCGTCCCTGTGTGAATTACACTTAACTGTGAGTGGATATTTCCAGCCCGTGAAAAAAACAGACGTTTAGCAGCGAGGTGCTCTCATTGTAATCAAACATCATTACTGACTGCTTCACGTACATTAGAGTCTGGAAATGGTCTGGGAGAGGAGGAGAGGAGGAAGAGGGGGTAGTTGAATGGGTAATTTTAGTGATGTGGGGCATTTAGGCATTTGGGTATTTAGCTCAACAAGATATCCCAGGTTTACCAATATGACTTCAGATTCTGACGTTCATCCACATTGCTCCAAATGTCAAAGTTGCTCCAAAACGAAGTTGAGGGTTAAGGTTTTGGATAGGGTTTAAACAAACAACAAAACAAAAATGATTGTCTACCACTGGGATTGAACGCACGACTTTCAGATCCGGAGTCGTTGGATTTCGCGCGTCCACAACGCCCTAGCAAAACCCAAGGCTACGTGCTGGTAACAGCGCTCACTGTTGCCCCCCCAGTTGCCAGATTTGAATGGATTTCCCGACATCCTCTGGACAAGGACAGATGTCGAATTTCTAAGTCAAATCTTGAGCAATCTGCCTGATTTAGCTATAGTCGAACGGTTGAAGCTATTGAACATTGAACGCATGCATGATCTGATCATATACTGTATGTTATGATTGAGATAGATTGATGGATAGATAGATTGACAGATATATTGTTGCACAGGAAGGAGGGAGGGGAGGAATGGTAGGGGCAAGTATTTTCACAGGTTCGTGACGAGGGGCTGCGATTGAGGATGTAATGGTTTAGGATTTAGGCCTTGACTTCACGTGAAATGTAGCAAACCGTCAACTGTTTGACATTTAGCAACTGTTTGACATTTCGAAACGGAAAGAAAAGTACTGAAAAAACACCATACAAACGTGTGTGTCCATGTGTCCGTACGTGCTTGTGTGAGAGTCCGTCCGTCTGTGGCTTCCTGCATGCATACGTACGAGCAGCAGAAGCTCACAGCAGGTACCCCAGCCCGCCTCGTTCTCCTCGTCCCCTGGCTCGCCACCCTGGTGACATCACTAAGAGTGTAAGTGGCGATCAGTTCCACCTCATCACAGAGGAACTATAAATAGACTTAGAATGGTTCCATGGGACCGGAGAGGACAGCTGTAGTGAGTGGGTGGGAAAGAAAGATCGGGCCAGATAATCACACATTTGTCGTATCCCTACTCCCAATTTCTCCCACTCCCCAGGCAGTGCCCATGCTGCCACCCCCGAGACTGACAACACCTCCAGGGTTCTGTCAAAGAAACAGACACACACACTGTCAGATGCGCATGCACACACACGCACACATGCACACACACACACACGCACACACGCACACACACACACACACACACGCACACACGCACACATGCACACACACACACACACACACACACACACACACACACACACACACACACACACACACACACACACACACACACACACACACACACACACACACACACACACACACACACACTGTTAAAGGCACAGACACACACACACAAACACTCATACACACACCGTCTAACAACTCCCTACACCTGTTTGCCTAGTTTTACCGCTACAGTGTTTTTCCAGAGGGGGTGACTATGCCATTATAAAAGGAGCTTGACGCCAGCAGAATGGAGAGTGCTCTTACATCACTTCTTGTAGGTGTGTTTCTTTTGTAATACCTGTAACACCTAACACAGGGCACAAGGGAATGCAAGCACGGAGAGGTGTGTGTACGTGCGCACACCCTCGCGCACACACACAACTACAGAAAGCTTACAAGTCAGTCAGTGTAGCTAGCAGGACAAAGTGCTTCCCTCTCCCTGTGACAAGCGCTATTAGTTATCCCAGTGTATTACATTTGCCACTGTTTTGGTTGCGTGACTGAAGCTTTCTTCATGTGGCACGTTATGTTATTTATCATGAATTCATTTCGCACGCATGAAGGCATTACCTAATGACTGAGTCAATGGATTCTGAATGGCCCTTGGCTGTGAAGGGGACTTTATGGTAAAAGATTAAATTGTGATGAGGTCTGTCGGCGCTACGCAGGGAGAAAGGGACAGATATGGGAAAAGAAGGGAGTAAATAGATTGAGTGTGTGTGTGTGTGTGTGTGTGTGTGTGTGTGTGTGTGTGTGTGTGTGTGTGTGTGTGTGTGTGTGTGTGTGTGTGTGTGTGTGTGTGTGTGTGTGTGTGTGTGTGTGTGTGTGTGTGTGTGTGTGTGAACCGCATGTTCTCTCACTACAGCTCGTAGCAGGTGGCTGTAGTGTGCCGGGTAGGAGTAGGACAATTGCCATAGCTGCAGGAAGATCTTTGGGGGTGGGGGTGCTGGAATTTTTTCGCGCTACAGATGGCTGTATCAGTCCACTAACACAGAACTAGTAAAGGCCCAGTGCACAACTTTTGTGGGGAAATTACGAAAAGTGATCTGAAAAACTGTTATATCGATGTTTCTCATAGTTGTGGCTGAACGAGGACATGGATTATATACTGTACATCTAGCAGTTTTTTTGTATGCACATATTTGTTGTTGTTGTTGCCTGTGCTACAGACAGCTATATCACTCCACTTATACATGACTAGTAAGGCCCAGTGCAGAACTTTATTAAACAACTGTAACTTCTTTTTTTATTTATTTTTTTCTTTTTCAGGGGTGCTGCAGCCTCAGCACCCCTACTTCCCACGGCTGTGAGAACTGCTCTCTGTTTTGATTGACAGTTGATGATGTCACCTAATTGGACATCTGGACAGAAGAGATTTCCCATCAGCACTCCTTCTTTCTTTCAGCAAAAAATATGGTACGTTTTAAACACATCATCGTAACAAACTATAATTAAGCAATAGGACTGACAACCAGAGTCTTTCTGTGAGTAAAGCATTGTTCTACCCTCAACATCAACAAATATTCCATGAAAATATTTAGCTTTACAGAAATAAGTTCAAGCTTACCAACAGCGATCCTGCGGTCCCTTTGGACAATAGTTTCTGCTAAGCTGACAAATCACTATCTGACCACAACCACCAAACCCCATGACTTTGAATTAGTGTGGTAACACTGGTAACTTACTGTATACTATACTATTGTCTTGGTTCTTGTGAAACCACTATGACTCTCATTATCCTTTGACCTTCCAGTGAAACCACTGACCCGTCAATGACACAGTGAATCCTCATGACACACATTGAGGTCTGGGAACTCATCCATCCAAGGGAGGCGTAGCATGAGGATGAAGTAGAATGAATATAGATACTGATCAGTTTTGCTAACCAACCTCGTACCCGTTGGTCTCCTCACCAGTCGTCGTGACTAAATGCAACAGTCTTCAGGAAGGATTTTCTTCTCAGTGGCGATTCGTGCCGTTCAAGATTAGGGAGGACAATTTAAAAAAATTATGAGCATGGCCTTATTTCTATTACAGCATATTGGATGACTGTCATTCATATTCAATTCACCCAGTTTAATGTAACATCAATAGGTTTAGGCTACTACATGATACTTGAATATGATGTACATAATACCCATCATGAGGTTGCTACAACCTAGCCTACAAATAAAAGTTTATAGCGTACAGTATGTGCACAGATTGAGAGACAAATTGAATGAGTCAAGGTGACAGACAGTCAGAGGCATCATGCCCGAAGGGGGCACAGATTTGCCCCCTCAGATTTGTCCTGTTCAGTAAGAATAATAATAATAATATTGAATTTGGCTTTAGCTAGCCCAGATAGGTTCCCAATATCCCAACCTCATAATTAGCTACCAAGTAGCCATTTCAGGCTATCAATCAAGTTAGAGTAGCTAGCTTGTCTAACTACGATAACTGGCATGCCTGCTGGCTAAGTTGTAAGAATTTTGAAAAGCAAGCAATAACTAAATGTATTGATAAAGGCTAACATTCCTTTCAATATTTTACCCAGATTTGAGCAGAGATACAGAGAAGCATATTTAGTTTCTTAATAATAAAAAAAGAACTACCAGTCAGGGGGATGCATTCAGCTCAAGAGGTATGCTTATTTTTTTACCTAGAAATAAGCATAATGATTATGGGTCTAGATTGCAGGAAAAATATGTTTTCGCTATAGCAAAATTATCCAACTTATGGACAGGGGGCTAACCACCCGCAGCCATCCTCACTTAATTTGTGCCCCCTCAGATTTTTGGGGTGCATGACGCCCCTGCAGACAGTGACACATTCAATACCGCCGTCTAGCTGATCTGGGATGTAATCATTAGTCCAAACCAGGGCTCTCCAAGCAAAACCTTCATACCATAAACGCTAACTGCTATACAGCCTATATCTTTGTCACTATATGAATATTAGAGTAAAATAACAAAAACTAACGTGTTAATAAACCCACAATCCACGCAGTGCAGTGTACAGCAAGCAGTTTAGCAGTAACACCGGCTGGCCCTGAGGGCAATAAGTTAATAAAACCAAAAGCTTACATTGACTTGGAAGAGTTGCAGCAAATCAATATCCATCATATCCCACACATAGAACTGTATATCATGTATTTCAGCAGTATGGCTTTCTGTTGTGAAGAATAGGGCATTGTGACAGATCTATACATTACATCTCTATTTCCTGTACACCACTTTTACAGTAGTTAGCACCCTGCTGTGTACTAGGCAGTGGGAAGTGGAGTGTCGCATAGCATCAGTTTTATCATGATAGGAGCCGAAGCCTCTCTGAAGGGCTTGACTGTATTTATTTACTTTAGTCTTAAAGGCGGTGTACATAGCCAGGCTTAAAGGCGCGTCCAATAGCCAGGCTGGGAAAGAGAGGGAAACAACACTGGAGTCTCATGGGGGATTTGTTTGCGTTTCCTTGCCACCTAGGTGCCTTTGTTAAAGCAGTGCGCTACTTGAAGTGGAGTAGAAGTGGCATTTAATTTGGTGATACTTGAGAGAGTTGATATTTTTGTTGTCTTTTTCGATTGGACTGTACTTGATGAAAAAGCGTGTGTGTCCTTGGAAGTGCAATTAACGCAAGTGAAAAAGTAAACGTGTTCAGAATAATGACGAGTGTTGAGGCCAAAGTAGAGCCACACACACAAATGCACACACACACACACACACACACACACACACACACACACACACACACACACACACACACACACACACACACACACACACACACACACACACACAGGGACACACACACAAGGACACACACTACCGAGCCCAGCTGGGGAGAGCAACAGGTGATATCCTGCGTGCGTGCGTATGTGTGTGTGTGGGCACACGTTAAAAAGCGCATCTGTTGGGTTAGCTTGGTGTGAGAGTGGTCTGGTCAGGTCTGGTCTGACAGCGTCGGGAGATAATTGAGTGGTGACGTCAGAGCTGGCAGACAGACGTTTTCTCAGCTTGGTGGAACAGATTTCACGACTAAATCACAAGGCCCAGACCTGTCATAATAAACAATGCCATTGATAATCGGCCGCATCGGACCATCTTTAATGACCTCATCTTCATGATCAGCAAAACACATTTCACTCTGTTTGTAATAACAAGCCCAAATAACAGGGTCTGGGAACCAATTAGTTGTAATAAGAAAATAGATATACTGCGTGAACATCCTTAAGAATCAACAGGTTTTGGGGGCATGAAATGGTGCATGAGAAATTATTAAAAGCACCTGCTACAGTAAATGTATCCTGTGCTCCTGTCACGTCCTGACCATAGTAAGATGTTATTTTCTATAGTAGAGTAGGTCAGGGCGTGACAGGGGGTGTTTTGTGTTTTCCTATGTTTTCTATTTCTATGTTTGTGTTCTAGGTTTTCTATTTCTATGTTGTTTTTTTTGGTTGATCTCCAATTGGAGGCAGCTGGTCCTCATTGCCTCTGATTGGAGATCATATTTAAGTAGGGGTTTTTCTTCCTGGGTTTTGGTGGGTAGTTGTTTTCCGTTTTGTCAAGTGTCCTAACGGAACTGTTGTCGGTCGTTGAGGTGGTTTGTTGAAGTTTATTCATTAAAAAGTAAATATGAGCACTATACACGCTGCGCCTTGGTCCCCTTTAGACGACCCGCGTTCCAAAACTACCCACCATGACTGGATCAAGCGGCGTGCCCGGGCAGAAATGGACACCTGGTCACATACGGAGTGGATGGAGAGGAGGAACTAGACTTGGGGCCAGGTAATCGATAGATATTGGAGCCTACTTGGGAAAAACGAGAGGCAGCCCCAAAACATTTTTTGGGGGGGCACACGGGTAGTTTGGCTGGGCCAGGGGTGAGTCCTGAGTCAACTACCCATGCTTTTTCTCCAGTGCGCCTTCATAGCACAGTACGTCCTGTGCCTGTTCTTCGCACTCTCCTTCCAGTGCGCATCCATAACCCAGTACGGCCGGTGCCTGCTTTGAGCACTCGGTCCTCAGTGCGTCTCCCCAGTCCGGTGAGACCGGTTCCTGCTCCACGTACAAAGCCTCCAGTGATAATCGATGGTCCGACGCCTGTAGAGATGATCCATGGCACTAAGCCTCTAGTGATGATCCATGGCCCGGAGCCTGTAGGGATATTCCATGGTACGAAGCCTGAAGAGGTAATCCATGGCCCAGAACCTGAAGAAATAATCCTTGGCAAAAAGCCTGGAGGGATTATAAATGGTCCGGAGCCTGAAGGGATAAACCATGGCACGAAGCCTGTAGGAATAATCCATGGCCCGGCACCTGTAGAGATAATCCATGGTAAGAAGCCTCCAGTGATGATCCAGGGCGCGGAACCTGTAGAGATGATCCATGGCATGGAGCCAGCAGCAACGGTCACTGGTCCAGAACCTAGAATGACGCATCCCAGTCCGGAACCTCCCGGCGACGTTTCTCCGTCCGGAGCCTCCAGCGACGCTCCTCAGTCCGAAGCCTCCAGTGACGCTCTTCAGTCCGGAGCCTCCAGCTACACTCCCCAGTCTGGAGCCTCCAGCGACGCTCCCCAGTCCGGAGCCTCCAGCGACACTCCTCAGTCCGGAGCCTCCAGCGACGCTCCTCAGTCCGAAGCCTCCAGTGACGCTCTTCAGTCCGGAGCCTCCAGCTACACTCCCCAGTCTGGAGCCTCCAGCGACGCTCCCCAGTCCGGAGCCTCCAGCGACGCTCCCCAGTCCGGAGCCTCCAGCAACGCTCCCCAGCCCAGAGTCTTCAACGGCGGTCTGCAGCCCAGAGTCTTCAACAGCGGTCTGCAGCCCAGAACCTCCAGCGGCGGCCTGCAGCCCAGAACCTCCAGCGGCGGCCTGCAGCCCAGAACCTCCAGCAGCGGCCTGCAGCCCAGAACCTCCAGCGACGGCCTGCAGCCCAGAACCTCCAGCGGCGACCTGCAGCCCAGAACCTCCAGCAATGATCTACAGTCCGGTTCCTTTGACGACGATCCACGGTCAGCTGGTAATAAAGCAGAAGGATCAGCGGGCGGGGAGTATGCCCAGAACCGGTGCCACCTCCTATGCTGGAGGTTAAGGTTATGTGGACTGCATTTGAGCCGCCATAGACAATTATCACCCTCCCTACCCTCCCTTTTGTTTCGTGTTTTTGTTGTTGTTGGTTTGTTGCATTCGGAGTCTGCACCTTTTGGGGGGGGGGGGGGGGTACTGTCACGTCCTGACCCTAGTAAGATGTCATTTTCTATAGTAGAGTAGGTCAGGGCGTGACAGGGGTGTTTTGTGTTTTTCTATGTTTTCTGTTTAGTGTATGTCACCTGACAGAACTGTTTTCGGTCGTTTTGTTGTTTGGTTAAAGTATATTCATTAAAAGTAAATATGAGCACTTCACACGCCGCACCTTGGTCTCCTTTAGACGACCCGCGTTACAGCTCCCTAGTGGTCAGTGACATGAAAAGGCATCCTGGACATCCTACTCAAAATGAGGTCACTTCGTATGTCCACAAGAAGCACAACAAAAATACTTTCAAGCAAATCCTACTCCCACAGTCCCTGTCCTCCTCCTGGAATAGAGATGTGGGATACCGTACCAGTAAGGTCTTCACTCACACAGTCAGAGAGTCTGAGAGACTGAGAGGCTCATCCCCCCAGTGTCCTTACACTGTTTAATATCTCCCTGTTGAGGTGAAAGGATGAGAGAGAGCTGTTCTGGGGCAGCCGTGTGTGTGTGTGCCCTCTTCACCGCTACAGTGAGCTCCCAGCGGCCCCAACATATGCCAAGGGCCGATGAGCCAGGAGTTCAGAACCTCCAGCCTCACTCCCTGCTCACATTAAAGCCCGCTATAATCACTGCGGGGACTTAGCCAATGATATGCTTATCAAACTGCATATTTCAAAAAAGCATCTTAAAAGGCCCGAGGGTGAAGAGGCAATAAGATCACATTTGTATGTGGATGAAAGGGAACAGACCTTGCATCAGAATAGAGGGGACGGATCATTAGCATCGCCAGATAAATCAGCAGCGCACAGGAGAGAGGAGAGAGAGAGAGAAGGAGAGACGGAGAGGGAAAGAGACGGAGATGGAGAGAGAAGGGGAGTGAGAGGGGAAAGGGAGGAGAAAAGAAACAAAGAGCGAAGCAGAGACAGGTAGAATGAGACGGAGAAAGAGAAAAGGAGAGTGAGAAAGAGCGAAGGAGAGAGAGAAAGAGGGAAAGAGAGAGAGAGTAAATTAGAGGGAGAAGGGACTAAGGAAGAAAGGAATGACTCCCTTTTCGTCAGGATTTTTGTACTCTATCACGCAGCTCCCCAGAAAGAATAAGAGAACAAATAAAAAAAAATAACAAAGGACTCTTGAAGTGGAGGCCTGTGGGGGTCATGAGGTGGCTCCATTGTGGGTTAGGGCACAGTGAAGCCACAACACTCCCTCCCTTGCCCCCATTCTGCCCCCACCACCCCTCCTCAAACAGAACATGCCTGCGAGTGAGCTTTGATACGATGTGTGCTAGAAAGCCTTAGAACAGAAGCAAAGGGAAACAGTAATGCACACATCCCAGGCTCTGAAGTTGGTGTGTTGGACACAGTGTGACAAAGTTGGCCCAAAATAACTTCCCTCCTTGCACTGAATTCAGTCTGAGTACCTCCATATGCTGCAATCTGGCAGTAAACAAGACCTCACAAAGACAACAATGTGCGTTCAGATTAGAGCAAGAGCTAATAGATTTTCATATCACATATAGCCTCTGTGACCACAATAATACTGTAGACAATGATGGAAAATGTTTGGCTTTTTAAAACACTACGGGTGGTGAAATTTAAAATGCTTTTTAGTTGAAGAATAGGTGCAATCTCGGTCCACGCGACTGCCCCTAAGGAATTGAACTTCAGTGCTGGTATGTGCTCGTGTGTATGTGTTCGGGTGTGTGTCCATGCCTGAACATATTGTTGTGTATAATTCAATTACTGTACAGTAATTATGTAAATGTATCCGCCTGAAAAATGGGGCAACCTTTATCTTCCAGTAGTGCTGTATTGTTTGATTGCCGGCTGTTGTTGTTACTGTTTCTATCTCTGCATTGTTTTGTTGTGTTTTGGACACACACACATACACACACATACACACACATACACACTTTCAGTCAGTGGAAGAGAAGAGGGGTGTGTTGGGGGATGTCTATTGGGGGGACTCTGAGTGTTAGCTAAGGGATATACACTGGAGCATTGGGACAGAGGATAACACTGTTAACATGGCAAAATCCCACACACGCACACACACACACCTCATCAACCCTAGTTTAGAAAGTCAATTTGGGATCAGGAGACCAATTATTTTAATTATTTTCCTTTTCCTCTATGCCTCTCTCTTTTACTTGTTTTCCCTCTTCCTTTTTTTAGCTGTGTTTGCATTTGTGCGTATTTTGGTGGTGAGTATATTGCACACCCTAACTTTGGGGAAAGAAACTCTAGGCCTACTTGTCTGCACTATATGGATGTCAGTACAGTTATATAGTGCTCTGGGTTCAATGATGTTTGGCAACTTTTAAAAGTTGGAGAAGGAGATTTGATGACTGCGCCATGATGAAAGGCTGTGTAGCCTATGCTTCTTAAATCGGCCTAATCTTCAGAATTTGGATTAATTAATCTAAATAGGACTAAAACTGATAAGCTATTATCACATGTGCCAATTAGGCCTTCCATTTTTGTACATAAATTAATGTTCTCAGATAATTTACATCACTCAGTAGCTTACAGGCCTACAATTAAGCCTAGCCGCAAAAACACCACAAGGAAGAGAGGGACGGTGGAGTGGTCTTGTAATCAGAATGAGCACTAGGCAGATTACATTTTCAGTGATAATCATGATGAATATATAAATGGCAATGTAACTTACCTTCTTTGAAATAGGTGGCAGTTAAAATCATCTCCTAGATACTGGAGAAGCACTTGTTACTGTCCACGCTTTCATCTTCTTCGTGCATTCGATAATAACGACACACAGCTCAATTCGCAGAGTCACAGAGCAATACATAGAGAATCAAATTATTCCTAAACATACATCCTGTTTGCAACTAGGCACTAAAATAATACTGTGAAAAATGTGGCAAAGCAATTAACTTTTTGTCCTGAATTACAAAGTGTTACGTTTGGGGCAAATTCAATACAAAACATTACTACCACTCTCCATATTTTCAAGTATAGCGGTGGCTGCATCATGTTATGGGTATGCTTGTAATCATTAAGGACTGCAGAGTTTTTCAGGATAAAAAGGAAATGGAAAGGAGCTAAGCACAGGCAAAATCCTAGAGGAAAACCTGGTTCAGTCTGCTTTCCACCTGTCACGCCTGCTCTCGCTCCCTCTCTCTGGTGCTCAAGGGCGCCAGGCTGCCCTTCATTACGCACACCTGTCACCATCATTATGCACATCAGCGCTCATTGGACTCCTTCATGTTGTTGATTGCCCCCTCTATATCTGTCTGTTCCTCTGTTTTGTTCCCTGTGTCAGCATTATTGTCAAAATGTTCTTGTTTTGTTTGATGTCCATTTTCCATTAAATTTACACTCCCTGAACTTGCCTCTCGTCTCCAGTGTCGGTCCTTACAGAATGCTGACACCACTACTTGAAGCATCAGGGAGTTCTTGTTTTTTGTTTTTGGTGGTGACGGGTGCCGGGTGCCGGGGGACCGGGGATGCCTCTGCTGGCTCGTCGGGCTTCCGTGCCTTAGCTGGCTCGAGAGGTTTCCTTGCCTCGGTTGGCTCAGCAGGCTCCAATCCAACGTCATACCTCAGCCGGCCCGTCGGGCTCCCACCCCTCAGCCGGCCCATCAGGCTCCCACGCATCAGCAGGATCGTCAGGCTTTCACACTTCAGCCGGATCATCAGCCTCCCACGCCTCAGCCAGCTTGTCCAGCGTCCATGCGTCTGCATTGGTGGTGCCCCTAGAGGGAGGGTACTGTCACGCATGCTCCCGCTCCCCCTCGAAGGCACCAGGCTGCCCTTCATTACGCACACCTGTCCCCATCATTACGCATATCAGAGCTCATTGGACTCACCTGGACTCCTTTGCATTGTTGATTTCCCCCTCTATATCTGTCTGTTCCTCAGTTTTGTTCCCTGTGTCATCATTATTGTTGTAATGTTGTTTTGTTCCCCCTGTCCAGACGCTGTTCTTGTTTTGTTTGATGTCCATTTTCCATTAAATGTTCACTCCCTGTACTTGCTTCTCGCCTCCAGCGTTGGTCCTTACACCACCAGACACTGCGAGATGAATTAATCTTTCAGCAGGACATTAACCTAAAACACAAGGCCAAATCTACACTGGAGTTACCAAGAAGACAGTGAATGGTCCTGAGTGATTGAGTTACAGTTTTGACTTAAATCTACTTGAAAATCTATGGCAAGACCTGAAAATGGTCTTGCCACAGAGCTTGAAGAATTTTGAAAAGAGTAATGGGCAAATGTTGAACAATCCAGGTGTGGAAAGCTCTTAGAGACTTACCTAGAAAGACTCACAGCTGTAATTGCTGCCAAAGGTGCTTCTACAAAGTATTACTCAGGGGTGTGAATACTTACGTAAATGAGATTTTTCTGTATTTAATTTTCATTACATTAGCAAAAATGTCTAAAAACACATTTTCACTTTGTCGTTATTGTGTATTGTGTGTAGATGGGTGAGAAAACAATCTATTTAATCAATTTTGAATTCAGGCTGTAACACAACAAAATGTGGAATTAGTCAAGGAGTATGAATACTTTCTGAAGGCACTGTGTGTAGTAAAGGCTGGATTCAAGCCATATTGCCGAAGTATCACAAAAGATCTGCATACAAATGTCAAGGTAATTTCCGATTGAGCCGACGTATGCAGTGTTTACAGTGAATGCAGTGTCCGCGACTGCGAGAACATTGCCTTTAATTGTAAACTGCACTATAAAACGGATCTTCAGCGTTACGGATTTAAATAAAGCCCTTAGCCTACGTAAAAATTACCTGAATGTCCATAATCTAAAAACAATATGATTGAATAATTTGAATCTTGTTTAAACACTTCCGCTCATGCACAAATAGCAGGGGACGAGGTTCATATCAATTAGCCTAATATATCAAAGTAGCATGTACTGTAGATTAAATCATATCTAAGTTGCTTGTCCCCATCTTCATATAGTCTAGATAGTCAATCTTTCAATGAGAGTTCAACAGGAGAACAATGATCAATGCAGTGACCATGAAATCATGCTGGGAAATTTCTCTTCAATTAGGCTAAAGGTCCTCATGATGTGGGAACTGTGGGGGAATTCACCTTTTGAGCATGCACATATCGGATGTTGATTTAGCCTATGATCTGCATGTATAGGCTGTAATGTATGGGATGGATGGCTGAGGGTGAGGATGAGATGCTCCAATATGATTTTTGTCATGTACCAATGGAAATATTTGAAACCAGTCAATAATAAAGTATGGAAGGCAATTCTATACATATATATTTATACTTTATTTATATTTCATTTCTGGGAGGATATCATGTACACCAAATATCCCATTGGCAGTTAAGCGCATTCAATGTGTTGAGAAGCCAGAAACAGTCACTTGATTTTACAAACACAAATACAAAATAAAGATAAACCACAAAATAATGAACCGCATGTATATAACATACAAAAGAATCCCATGCCTACTCAGTAGGTAAGTACAACATTCCAACAAGAAGATGTGGATATTGACATTTTTTCTGTTAAAAAAATATAGTTTATCATTTTGCTTACATTCTAAAGAAATGAAGCAGTGCCCTCATATCGTCTCGTCCCTTTCTTTCCTTCCTCTTTGTCTGAGTATAACTTACATTCTGTAACAAAAATATCCCTTCAACCCTTAAGGCGAGACGCAACGCATCATCTCTCGCACACAGCCATGTCAAAACATCAGCAAGGCTTCACAAAAAAGGCACCAAAAACGGGAACGTTGGCTGTTTAGTTTTTTTAAGTTTACCGGGGGGGGTTTTTTCTCTTTTTTTGTCCACATAACAGACTGATATGTCAGATGATGTGAGAAAGAGAAAGAGAAAGATAGTACCAGTGGATGATATTTACAAAACAGTAGAATCTAACATCACTCTTAACACATGCTTGAATACTTAAGTGCTTATTTCATCATCAAACAAAGTTAAAAAAAAAACGCATCACAGCATCGTCATCACTACATCATAGAGAAAGTATTAGAATAGAAAATATGGCCCTGCTCACTTCAAATAATACAATGCAAAAAAGTTTTTCACATCAATGGTACCAAAGAATGGGGGAAAAAAGAGCAAAACATGGCACAAGTACAATATACATATTATGTAGCTTATGTATATCATTCAATGTCTTTTGTAATGTAAATGATAGCCTCGGAGGGAAAGCGTGCCTTAGTACCAGGCAATGTTCAGTCTGTCTGTCTGTTTGTCTCCGTCTGTGCGTTCACTAATAGGAACGATGCGGATTTCAACTCTGGCTCTAGAAAGTCTTGTATGCTTTGTTTGGAGCACTGCATTTGCTTTATCAACAGAGAGAGAGAGAAAAAATCCCTTTTTGTCTACTATATTCTCTTTGCCCAGTCCTTGACGTGTGTTTTTTTTATCTCTTCTTCAGGTGAATCTGAGGATTCACTGAACAGAGCTTGCGGAGGGAGCAGGCAGAAAAGTGCTTTTCAGAAGGTGAATAACAAGTCTTTTGATGTTGATTTCTCCCCTCAAAGAGATTGTAAGGAGTGGTGAGGAGGAGGAGAGAATAAAAAGTGTTTTCTCTTTGTCTTACTTAGCAGATTTCGATTGTCCTTGGGGAGAGTGTGGACTGCATGTCTGACAGCGGGGTGGGAACCGGAGAGGAGTAGATGGAGGCTACAGAGGAGGGGAAGGAGGAGGCCATGGAGGACTGAAAGGTGCTAGACATGGACATGGAGACAGAGGGGTAGGTGGTGGCGATGGAGGGAGAAGGGTACGAGGTGTGGATGGGAGAGGAGTAGCAGGATGTGACTGGGGATGGGTAGGAGGAGACCGGGGAGGGGTAGGAGGTGATGGGAGAGGGGTAGCTCGAGACAGGGGAGGGGGCTGATACTGAAGCTGCTGCGACAGCCACCGCCCCGGCCATCCCACCTTTCTCCGCCTTCTTGTCCTTCTGCCTCAGATGGATCTTGGTGTGCCTCTTCCTCTCGTCGCTGCGGGCAAACTTGCGTCCACAGATCTCGCAGGCGAAGGGCTTCTCACCGGTGTGCGTGCGTATGTGCGTGGTCAGGTGGTCACTACGGCTGAAGTTACGCATGCAGATACGGCACTGGAAGGGCTTCTGGCCTGTGTGGATGCGGATGTGGCGTGTCAACTCGTCTGAGCGGGAGAAACGGCGGTCACACGTCTCCACGGGGCAGGCATACGGCCTCTCGTGGGGCGGCGTCTTGCTGGGACGATTGGGGTACTTGCGCATGCGGCTGGGCTTGATCAGCTGGGACTGGTAGACACTCTTCAGGTCTTGGGAGCCTGTCTGGGTGGCGAAGGCTTTGATGGTGGACAGGGGGGTGAGGGAGGGCTGGCCTGACCCATTCTGGAAGGGCTTCTGGTCAGGTAGCAGGCTAATCTCCCCCTGCTGCTGGGGGAAGAGATAGTCAGGGATCATGGGCACAGGGAAGCTGGTGCCACACATCTTCCCGTTGGGGTAGGCTGGAGGGTTGTACTGGAGCGACCCTCCGGCTGGGCTGGGGAAGCCCTGGCCCTGGTCGGAGAAGATGTCAGGGCTGGCGCTGGAGTAGGTAGGAGCAGCTGAATAGATGGGGTTATTCTCACTGTGGTGGACAGAGCAGCTCAGACTGGAGCTCTGAGAGGAGATGGCGATGGACGAGATAGAGGAGGACAACGAGGAAGAGGTGCCGGTCTGAGAGGCGGAGGAGGACGGGGCGGAGGTGGAGGGGGTGTTGATCCCCACCAGCCCACTGACCAGACTGAATAGGGGCTCGGCCCACAGGCTGTTGCTGCAGTTGGTGGCAGGCTCCAGGGTGAAGCGGCCAGTGTAAGAGATGGGAGGCAGCCGCTGGCTGGAGTAGCTCTGATCGCCCATCGACTTCTCACAGTTCATGGAGATATCAGGTAAGGTATCTGCAGAGAGAAAGAGGGAAGGAGACATGAATCAATTAATATGCAGGAGGGAGGGAGGGAGGGAGGGAGGGAGGGAGGGAGGGAGGGAGGGAGGGAGGGAGGGAGGGAGGGAGGGAGGGAGGGAGGGAGGGAGGGAGGGAGGGAGGGAGGGAGGGAGGGGAATCCTGCCAGAGAGGTGGACAGTGTTGCCCCTCTCCTCTCTAAGAGCAGCAGGTGCCTACGCGAAGCAGGAGAACCAGCCTCCCTCCCTCCCTCCCAGGCAAGCAACCCCAGCACTTTCCCACCTCTAAACTCCCACACCAGCCATTTCCTCCACTAACCAAAAGATGGACAAGAGCTGTCGTGCAAGTCAAGCCAAGCCATCTGCATGCATTTTTTTAGATATATCTTTTTAAAGCCTTTTTTTTCTTTCTGTCACGCACGCCCACACACACATACACACACACACACACACACACACACACACGAGCCAAGCTCTTGAAGTCCACCACATAGCCTAAGGCAATTGATTACTGAAACTGCAGTTCAGCTGGTTTTAGGAATGCAATTTGAATTTAGCTCTAGACTGTCTGAAGGTATGCAATGAGTGAGCAATGCTGAAGCTCAAATACAATCCAATACTGATGAAGAGCTACAATTTCATTTGTCAAATTCTCGATTATTGGGGGGTTATGTATTTCCAATCATCATTCATTCAATTGCTTTATTATATTTCATTACTTTATTTTAAAAAATCGAAACATCAATATAAGTAGACATATCTCATTCAAAGAGCATATTCAACATATCAAGGGTGTTCTCTTGAAGCTGAAATTGAATTAACAGTTGCCAGCTGAACACAAATAATGATCATGCATTACTATGCATTATGTATAAACTGTTTCATGCCATGCACTCTGCTAGTTGCAGAATGCAGTCTATCATACAATACAATACAATACAGTACAGTAGTTCCATACAGCAATAGACCAAGGATATACTCTTACCTCCAGTAATGTGGTCATACTGCTCTCCTGGCTCCCCCGATCCGAAACCTGCTCCCTCGGTCGCCGAGGCAGAGAGGTAGGGGGTCCCAGCGGAGCTCAGCATCATCATCTCCTCCAGCTTGGGATAGTTATCCATGGGAGAATGGGGGAAGCTGAGGGGGTCTGAGATCTGCAGGGCTGGATGGAGCATCTCTGTCTTGGTTGCAGCCATCCTCCAGGGACGTGTTGCTGTAAGGGGCTGAGGCTGCGCTGGAGAGGAGTGCAGCGAGGCTTGGTGCAGGCTGGGCAGAGTGGTGATGTTCCTCTCTGAGGTGGAGGAAATCACCAGTCCACTTTCGGGAGCAGGGTCAGACTTCTTTCCCTCTTTTCTCTGGTTCTCCAAGAGTATTCTTGTCTTGTTCCTCCTCTTGTCCAAGATGAGTAAAAATCCACTTTTTTATTTTCTTTCAGAGAAGAGTATTCAGATCAGATGTCCCTTTTACTCATTCCCTAAAATTAATGATAAATAATCATTAATATATTTTTTCTTTTCACTAGTTGAATCCAATAAGGGTGTTGCCCTTTCGGATAATGTGTTCTTGTTGTTGCTTTGAATTGACTTTTACTTTTTGAGTGAAAATGTTCTTAGTTAGGGAGATAGCGCTGTATGTGTGTGTGTGTGTGTGTGTGTGTATCTGTCTATCTCTGCTCTAAGGTTAGCTGTTCTGAGCTCTGAGGGCGCACTCTCATGCTCAGAGAATCCCCACTCCTTTATATACCCTTTCCCCGTGACGTAGATGTCCATATATGGAGTGAAGGAAGCCCATATTTAGGCACTGCAGTGGAGGACACATGACGTTGGCCAGGGGGAAAGCAGAGAGGAGACACTTTATATTGAACCAGTGCAATAAATCGCGGGAAGATAACCGCTCTTCCTCAACCCTGAATCGATGCATCTTCATAGGATAATCCCTGCTAGAGAAGGCGGCATAATTCTTGCTGTCTCCCTGATGGCCCATAGTTCAGATTCGGATTTCCCATCTGTGCAGCAGGCTGCGCGCTTGCCGGAAAACCCTGCTCCGCCATGCCATATAAGGTTGTGTCTAAGTAAGGAACTATTCCGGTGGGTTTCCATTTCCTTGCCCTTATTTGGAGCTTCCTGAGGTAGCGCTGATCAGTGCTTGGCAGCAGTGAATGAGAGGTAGGAGCGCAGCACAAGTCCAGCGCTCTACTCAGTACACCGTACAATAAGTAATGTCAGCACTCAGCACCAAACTCCTTCCTCACCCAAACCAGCAAGGAAAACACCATTGCCTTTATTTTAGATAGAAGCTTATACATTTCAGCTGCATTGCAAGCTTTTAAAGGATCTAAACGGAAATGTAATAAAGAGTGAACTAAGCAGCTCGTTTCAGTATGGGTCTCAGTTATATAACGCAATGAAATTGCAGTTCTGCATCAACACGAGCGCACAAAAAGGCAACAGAAATGTGTTAATATATTTTACAAATTATACTATTGTTATGAATCTTGCATTATAATATCTGAGAGAGGACATTGGTTTGACGCGTTCACAATCTATGCATACGTTCATAGCCAGCCTACCCATCCCGTTGACGCACAAAAAGGTGCACGGAGGGGACGTAAAAAAAACAACAACACTTTTTGAAGAATTGCATATCAAACATTATTGTCTGCCTCATCAATGAATGAGTTAGTTAGACATCAGCAATTTGACAGGTGAGAGGAAGAGAAGAGAGAGGCCAGACAGTTGTTTCCTTCAGGATGGCCGCGTGAAATCCTGCGCGATGATGCCAGTATTATTGTTATATATTTTTTCGTCTTTGCTGTCAAAATGCATATTTTCAGAACGGGTCATGGTTAGGCAATAAGCTATGTGAATATAGTCGTTTTCTTCCACTTGGTTTTGTGAATCCTATTAATGACTGCGTTGTAGGCGTAGGCCTATTCAGGGCTGCTTACCTGGCAATGAAATGGTTCGAGCCCTTGAGAGTGGTTATGAAAGTGTTACTAAACTACTATTATGAACATGCATAGTACGGAGATTACTTTGACCAGCAGCAGAGATAATTGAATACCGCAAACAATTATCAAGCAATAAACAATAAGTATCTCCTCTCCTCAAATTGAGTTGAGACATGATCGTCTATGGACGTGTAAATTACGCATCACTCATTATATCCATCCCCTGCAATTGTTTAATATTAGGAATATGCTTTCTCTATCTACCTCTTTGTCATTGATGAATGATACCGGAGGCCAGCGGATGCTGACGAGGCTCTGGGCCAGGACTATCCTATCCGACTAATTGCGGGGTTACCCCGGCCTCCCCTACTCAATAGGCTACTCCGGGAAACTCTCTGCCACTCACGGAGCTAATAGGTCGAATTAACAAACCGCCACTAAACGCTGCCAGAACGCCAGTGGGCTACTGATGTCCCCCCTGGCTGTTCTAGCCCAACAGCAAGCCAGGGAGCGGGGACTCCTCGATGGCTGTGACAGGAAATCGATGTTTCCCCCGGCCCGATGCTGACTGGAGCTATGCAGGCAAGCTCATTGTTAAACATTCCATGATTGTGTGTTTAGGCCTACTGCAGGCCAACAGGAGAGAAGTGCGTGGGTGAGACTTCAACCCTTTGGAGAGGGCACAACTCTAGGTAAACTTAATGAAAATATAACTAATGTTACATAAGAATATTATATTTGGAGTTAGTAAGTAGTCGAACAACTGCTCAAATTGGTTGCTGCACCATGATCAATATCCAATGTGTTCTCCCTTCCATCCACAGAACATTCCATAAATGTAACGCCTATGTGTCCATGCTTGCCAACGTTTATGTCCCTCAATGTAGGGCTATTGATATCACAATACTACACTTTCTAATGACTATTTCTGTCTGTCTGTCTGTCTATCAGGTTGATCTTGGTCTTGACTCCAGGGATGCTGGTAAATGGAGGTGGTCCAATGCAGCCTGGTCTCATAGACTCATAAAATTATTAAATACGTTTTTAGCTAATTAGGAACTTTTAAACTTTACCGAACAAAAATATAAGCGCAACATGTAAAGTGTAGGTCCCATGTTTCATGAGATGTAATAAAAGATCCCAGAAAATTTTCTATATGCACAAATAGCTTATTTCTCTCAAATTATGTTCAGAAATTTGTTTACTTCCCTGTTAGTGAGCATTTCTCCTGTGCCAAGATAATCCATCAACTTGACAGGTTTGGCATATCAAGAAGCTTATTAAACAGCATGATCATTACATAGGTGCACCTTGTGCTGGGGACAAAAAAAGCCACTTTAAAAGGTTTTGTCACACAACACAATGCCACAGACGTCTCAAGTTTTGAGGGAGCGTGCAATTGGCATGTTGACATTAGGGATGTCCACCAAAGCTGTTGCCAGATCATTTTATGTTAATGTCTCTACCATAAGTCGCCTTCAACCTCGTTTTAGAGAATTTGGCAGTATGTCCAACCGGCTTCACATCCATCGACCATGTGTAACCACACCTGCCCAGGACCTCCACTTTGCAGCTTCTTCACCTGCGGGATCGTCTGAGACCAGCCAACTAGACAGCTGATGAAACTGAGGAGTATTTATTTCTGTAATAAAGCCCCTTTGTGGGGAACTACTCATTCTGATTGGCTGTGGGTGGGCCTATGCCCTCCCAGGCCCACCCATGGATGCGCCCCTGCCCAGTCATGTTAAATCCATAGATTAGGGCCTAATTCATTTATTTCAATTGACGGATTTCCTTATATGAACTGTAACTCATTAAATTTGTTGAAATTGTTGCATGTTGCATTTATATTTTTGTTCAGTATACTTTCTACTTTTTAGCTACTTTGCAGCTACTTAGCATGTTAGCTAACCCTTCTCCTAACCCTAACCTTAACACTTTTAGCTAACCCTAACCATAACCATTTAACCTAACTCCTAACCTTAACCCTAACCCTAACCCCTAGCCTAGCTAACGTTAGCCAGCTAGCTAACATTAGCATTAGCCACCTAGCCAACTAGCTAATGTGAGCCACAACAAATTGGATTTTGTAACATCTCATATGTTTTGAAAATTTACAAACATATTGTACATTTGCAAATTCGTAACATATTTAGCATATTTAGCATTTAGCAAGTTCGTATCATATCATACGAATTATAATTCATAATATAGCATATGAAATAGATTATCGACATCCACAAATTAATACATACCATACAAAACGTAACATATCATACTAAATGGAGTGTCTTCGATTTACGTAAAGAATAATAAAAATGCTCTGAGACCAGGTTGTCATATGGGCTAAATTCGAATTGAAGGCAGTCAATTCAGGATGGGATTTGAAGACATATAACCTAACCCTGACTTGTATGTAAACCAGTAGGCCTCGGGGTACTTCAATGCACACACATGTAAGCATAAGCACACGTGCACACACACACACACACACATCCCCTTACCCACCAACAAACAAAACTTCTGCTCGCAAGCTGTTGTTCCATTTGGCACCCACCACCCAGTATACAGTACATTTTTACTCCATAGTTTGGATTCTCTCCCCAGCGTTTCCCTTCCCGCCTTGGGGTAACTTTCTGTTTACCCCCATTAGAGTGTGTCATATATTATGGATGATTCAGGACTGGCACTGCCAGCCTCCCAAACAAAGTCTAAATACTTAGTGTACCTGGAGAGACCCTGGGAGAGGGATATGTAGTTCTAAAAGGGATCATAAAATGTCTGTTGAGAGTCCAATTATTTTGGATGGGTCTAGAGCGGGCACAGCACAACATCCCTGATATAGCCCAAATAGAGAGAGAAGAGAGATATATATATATATATATATATATATATATATATATATATAGTTCTAAAATGGACTTTGAAATGTCTTGAGTCGAATGGTTGTGAGTGACTGTGGTTTTCCAAGGCTGATTTTGTTGCAATAGTTTAGTGAGTGTCCATTAGTGTCTGTGTGAATGTAACAAACATTGTACAAGGCTGGTCCAGGAGAGGTATCTATACTGATTCTGTACTGTAAGGGCTTCAAGGCAAAACCAAGCCAAACTCTTGTCTGTATATGTGGTGGCTGTCATGAATCACTTTCCAAGGCCGATAAGTACATGCAGCTCAGAGACTAGATAATCTGATGGCAATGTAATAAAATCAGTTTAGGGAAAACTCTGAAGAAAGTAATAAAGTAATAAAGATGATAAATACTATAAGCTTAGCTGCTGTCGTGTGTGTTTGTGTGTGTCTGTGTGTTTGTGCGTGTGTGCGTACATGTGGGCACGTGCGTGCAGCATACGTACGTACACGCTCGTGTATTTCTGTTTATGTGTGTGTGTGTGTGTTTGGGTTAGCCGGTTCATTCTAGCCGGTGTGTTCCCCGTTGTTGCCCACGCAGCCCAGCCAGAGGAGTCCTCAGCTGATGAGGCTCCAGCGTCTAGCCCCGACTCAGGGAGGGAGGGAGGCAGGCAGGCTCTCCCCTCACCTACTCACCCACTACACCCACATCCCTCAGCCCCAGTCTCGACTCAGGCCTTCCCTCATGCCCCCACCGCGCTGCGCAGAGCACCGGTTAATATTTAATTAAGCCCCAGTCTTCCAGAGACAGCAGTGGAGAGAGGGTCGAGAGAGAAGATGAGAGAAGAGAGGGGGAGTGAGAAAATGAGAGAAGGGCAAAAGGGAGGGAGAGAAAGAGGATAGAGGTGATAGAGACAGAGAGAGGGGATAGCAGGACAGATGCAAAGATATGGGGAGAGAGAGGGAGAGAAAGAAGATAAAGAGAGCGAGAGAGAAAGGAGGAGGAAAGCGAAAGTGCAATAATGCAGGGAAAGAGAGAGAGAGATCCTCAGATCCCCACACTGTGGAGCAAATACCTGACTTCTGCCGAAATGAATCACCAGGCAACTCCAGGCAAGCCAGGCAGGCAGAGAGATGGACAGACAGATGCTCCTCTCCCACCCACTGTGCCCCCCCCCCCCCCCCCCATGGTGCAATCCCCCCATAGCATACAGGTGTGCACAGACATGGCATTCTATAATGGCCAGTTCGAAGGAAGAGATTAGGGAGTCCAACGACGAGGGTTAGTTACCAAGGCAGCAATGTTACATAATTTGGTAGGCAGGCGCAGGGTGTGTGTGTGTGGGTGTGTGGGTGGGGGGCGGGGGGGGGGGGGGGGGGGGGGTGATGGAGAGATAATGGCAGAGCAAGAGAGAGGACATGATTATTTTGGAGCTGACGCAGAATGCAGCGAACACAGTTTTACGATGTTGCTGGGTGTAGTAGGGAAGAAAATAGGGGCCAATTGATAAGAGAGGAGAGAGAAGGGCCTGCTTATTTGTTCAGAAAAAAAGATACAGTAACGTAACATTACCATGTTGTGATGTGGGTTAGGCAAGGGAATATAAGGGACATTGGCTAAATACAATTTTTCTCC
Organism: Salmo salar; assembly: GCF_965601325.2. Classification (NCBI taxonomy): domain Eukaryota; kingdom Metazoa; phylum Chordata; class Actinopteri; order Salmoniformes; family Salmonidae; genus Salmo; species Salmo salar. Next base: position 41,514,782 of record NC_138295.1, on the reverse strand, counting down.
CAGCTTTTTCACTGCCATCACTAGGAGGATATTGACTGACCTTTAACACAGAGTTAGATGAGCCTAAGAGAAGACATGTTGTTGACGTGAGGAGGATCTGTTCTGTCAGAAGAACCTTCTAGAAAACAGACATAAGGAGACAGAGACAGAGACAGAGAAGAGAGAAAACACTATGTGGGCAGCCCTTTTTCATAATTAATAAAGATTGATAAAAATAAATACCCGAAAATCCGGTGTTTCTTTTTTAAATATTTCTTAACCTTTTCATACGTGAGTTAGAAATATCTCTAACGGTCGCCCCAGCGTGAGTTGTTTTATGCACGTGATGTCAGAATGCACTCACTGTTCCAAAATGTGATTATTACGCAACGGGACAGTTAACACGCGCTGCCTGCTAATTATAGGCTATGTTTGAACTTGTCAATTTCAAATTATTTTCTAACAAGTTGTATTTTCTAACAAAAGTTTGAATTGAGATGTGTTCCGCCTCCTCATTAATTCACATAGAATTAGCCCATTTCAGCGTTGCGGACAATTTATGTTTGAGGCTTTACTGAGCCGAACAAACTACTTTCATTGAGGAGAGCCCAAGCACTTCACCAATGTTTGCGCAGATCAAGTATGCACGAATTGGAACATTTTCTGGCTTGCGCTCACGTTGCCTTCCTTGTTGTTTTCCTTACAAATAATAACTTTGGACATGTGTTCGTTCCTATCAAAGTAAGTTCCTTGTTTTCTGTATATCGTGTTGTCGTTTCTACTGTAGGTGCATACAGTATGTATGTATGTATGTATGTATGTATGTATGTATGTATGTATGTATGTATGTATGTATGTATGTACGTACGTACGTACGTACGTACGTACGTACGTACGTACGTACGTACGTATGTATGTATGTATGTATGTATGTATGTATGAATGAATGAATGGACTGTATTTACAGTTTTATTCACGTTTTCAAGTACTGGTGACAAATAATGCATTCCGATTATTGCACAGATTGATAATATTGATTATTATGAGCTAATGCTAAGCTATTTGCCAGCTATGTGTGACGCCATGTTTGTTGACATTAAACAATGCTTTCTGGGTGTCACGTAAACATCTGTCAGACCAAAGATGTTTTAATGAGGTGAAGGAATGGTTCACTCATCTTACGGGTAAACTTCCGGAAGTGAATGAAGGGAAGTGAATGATCGTAGATGACACAGCCCCTTCAACATGCATACTATAAACAGACCAAGATGGTCTGTTTACAGTATGCATGTTGAAGGGGGTGTGTCGTCTATGATCATTCTCCTCCTGTTATCTTTGGTTGATGCGAAAAAACGAACATGGCGGCGTGCAAACTACCCATTGTCGAATTACTTTTGATTTCTAGAAAGTGTTTTACTCAATTATTTAGATCAATGGTGAGTTCACCCATGATGTGATTAATTATAAAAAGTAATTGCTATTAGCTAATTCATATTGTAGTTTCTGTCAGCCAAGAGTTATAAAAATATGACCGTTTGTGTTACATTAATCTTTCCTCAGTTAGCGCTAGGACAAATGTAGCCTACATTTTTCCAGTTTGGATGATTGTGTTATGCTGTAGCTACTTCTGTGAATGTCTGAACATTGCATCCAAAAATAAACTGGTCACATTCTGGACTGTGTAAGGACTGTGTTTGTACAAAATGTTTCTGTGAAAAAAACAGTGTGGCTAGCTCAAACGCTGATTGTTGAGTCAATCGAAACTGGACGTTATAAATAAGCGTTCTAATCACACCGGTTTGAGTGTACGCTGTAGGGACCACTGTAGAATGATCACACCCATTTGTTGGTACATGTGAAAAGGCTAAATACTTTTTAATTATATTTTTTTCATAACAATTATAAAGACAAATAAAATATAAATATATACACCACTGTTCAAAAGTTTGGGGTGACTTAGAAACGTCCTTGTTTTTGAAAGAAAATCATTAAAATAACATCAAACGTGATCAGAAATACTGTGTAGACATTGTTAATGTTGTAAATAACTATTGTAGCTGGAAACGGCTGACTTTTTATGGAATATCTACTTAGGCACACAGAGGCCCATTATCAGCAACCATCCCTCCCTGTGTTACAATGGCATGTTGTGTTAGCTAATTCATGTTTATCATTTTAAAAAGCTAATTGATCATTAGAAAACCCTTTTGCAATTATGTTAGCACAGCTGAAAACTGTTGAGCTGATTAAAGAAGCAATAAAACGGTCTTTATTTAAACTAGTTGAGTATCTGGAGCATCAGCATTTTTGGGTTCGATTACAGGATCAAAATGTCCAGAAACAAATAACTTTCTTCTGGAACTCGTCAGTCTATTGTTGTTCTGAGAAATGAAGGCTATTCCATGTGAGAAATTGCCAAGAAACTGAAGATCCTGTACAATTCTGTGTACTACTCCCTTCACAGAACAGTGCAAACTGGCTCTAACCAGAATAAAAAAAGGAGTGGGAAGCCCCGGTGCACAACTGAGCAAGAAGACAAGTACATTAGAGTGTCTAGTTTGAGAAACAGACGCCTCTCAAGTCCTCAACTGGCAGCTTCATTAAATAGTACCCGCAAAACACCAGTCTCAACGTCAACAATGAAGAGGCTGTATGTATTTACTGTATGTAAAACAGTTTTGTTATATTTCAGTCTTTTATGATGTACATAAAATGTAATATTGGGATGCAAACTCAAAATTGAATACATTTCAACTCTATATCTGACATGGTACAGGTGTCGTCTTTTTTTTAAGCCCATAACCATGTGTGTGAGGTGTATACTTTAGTTTCAAAGTAGATTTGTTTAAGAGTACCAAGAAACACTTTGTATGACCCTGGTTTAGCCCACTGCAGTAAAAGGTTAAGAGCAAGATGCGTCAGATACAGGTCTAGCAATAACCAAACAGATAGGATATGATCTTTATGATCCAAAATGATGCTGTATGTCTGCTTCTCTTCCCTTTGTGATAATCTGTTGTTATGTTTACATATCTCATATTTCTGTGTTATGATTGTATCAGTAGCTTAGCATGTATACTGCGCTACAGTAAATTGCATGTTGCTTTTGTGTCACTAAGTCTTGAGTGGCCTCACATTTTTTTGCACTTTGCTCAGAGGCATTTGGACTCATTGCATTGGAATTCTGGCCTGAGTGATTCCCCTCTCCTTTAGGACAATCAAAGGTTTTCTATACCTGTTAAACTGTAGGTGTACCGTATACACCATATTCTCCTTGGGGTATTACGTACAATATTACTGTGACACGTGAAACCACAGCTCTGTGTCCCGTCGTTGTTGCGCGGCCCTCGCCTGCCTTCTGAAGGTTTTGGGTGACAGACAGATAATTACCAGGCCAGAAGGCTGCTACCAGACCCCCCCCCCCCCCCCCCCCCCTCCACCCCTCCACCCCCATGCCCCCCCGGGACTGGCAGAAGGGTGACTCACCGCTCCACACGGTTGTTTGTTTGATGTGGATGACAAAATAACTGACCCCTGACCTTTAGAGATGAGTCATCAGCATTGGTATGAAAGATGGGGCTTCCCCCGGATAATATAAAGCGGTATCATGGAGGTGGGTGGCTGTAACATTTAAAGGTTGACACAAACACTTGACTTGTATTTGTCACAAACACGTTTCTGCTCTAGCCTACATGAGGTGCATGGCAAACCCCATCCAGGGTATCTGATGTGTACAATCAGTGGTGTGTTACTGAAAGGCTTTTGTGACCTCAAAATCAAACAACCCATATAAATCATGTTCATTGTCTTCTCAACCACCCTTAAAGTCAGTGGCTGATTTAGGTACAGGCGACATGGGCATCTTGCCGAGGGCGGCACGGGGAGCCCGCACAAATTTTTAGGGAATGGTGACATTTGCGCGATCGGTTTTCTAGCGCTCATTTGCACATCACATCAATGATATCATGTGGGACTCGTGTGGGACTGTGGGTCAATTAATCTTGTCGGAGTGGGCGCCCTGATTCTAGTTTGTGAGCAAGGCAGGCTACTACCTGGGAAGGTCTCAGAAGTATGAGATGGGGAGGGGGGCGGGGGTAGGTTGACCTCAGGTCTCCCCACTGGAAGCCCGAGGTAGGGGTAGCGGGAGAATCTATCAAATAGCGCACATCTAACTTTGTGCAGTACTAATGCAATTAGTAAAATCAATCACACTATGAATTACTACCAAATAAACCATAATGCATTCATAATACTGTGAACATATAGTTTCAAAGACATATTGTTGCATTTTTTTCTGGTTTGTGCGAAATCGTTAAGAATAATATAAAACCATTCTGCACACCACCAAGGTGAATTGGTTTAGTCTTGATACTTGGTTGACAGTGTTGGGGGATGGGTAATGTATTGATGCTCGAGTGCCAAATCAACAGAAACGTGTCAGCTTTTTAATAAAACAGCACCATAAACTGTTAGATATACACTGAGTAAACCAAACAAGTTGGCTGGATGATGGACCATTCTTGATACACGCAGGAAACTGTTGAGTGTGAAAAACCCAGCAGCGTTGCAGTTCTCGACATGAACCGGTGTGCCTGGCACCTACTACCATACCCTGTTCAGAGGCACTTAAATCTTTTGTCTTGCCCATTCACCCTCTGAATGGCACACATACACAATCCATGTCTCAATTGTCTCTTAAAAATCCTTATTTAACCTGCCTCCTCCCCTTCATCTACACTGATTAAAGTGGATTAAACAAGTGACATCAATAAGGGATCATCACCTGGATTCACCTGGTCATTCTATATCATGGACAGAGCAGATGTTCTTAATGTTTTGAATACTCAGTGTAGATATACAGTATAGATAAAGTAGTTGTGATCCATTTCTTCGGTGTTGCTGTCCTCTTCCCTCTTCCTGGAAAGCTTTGCTCTGTCATGTTGGTGATAAACGTGAAGGGAACTAAAGCCTGTTGACACTGTAACCCTGCTGCTCCCCTCACATCATCCCACTAGTTGAACTCCACCAGTCTTCCTCCCTGAAGTCCTGACCTGACCAGTAGCTCACCATGTTCCAGTCAACATTCACAGTCCTGACTTTCAGTTGTGGGTGACAGACTTTTTTTCATAGAGAGTTTGACCAGATCCAGCAGACCCCATGAAAGATGTCTGACCGTTCCGCTCGACCACTCTGGGAGAAAGCACTTTTATTGGCCGCGTTCACTGGAACAAGTTGGGTCCACCTTGTAATAACATCTTCTTCTGCGCGGCTTGGTATGGAATTGAGAGCGAGGGAGGGAGTGTGTTTGTGTGTGCGTGTTCGTGTGCCTTGTGCGTGTGTGCGTGCCCGCACTTCTTTAAGTCTTCGAAACGCTACACCTGGGCTATTGAAAATCCGGCATTCTCACTCACGAGTCACTCTATTGAAAATGATGATCCACCTTGAGAAGGTGAAAAGTTAGTAACAAGAGAAACAATATGTGTGCAATGATCTAGGGCTGGCACAATTACCATATAACTGTCTGAATGTCTAACCGATGGTTATGGATGAAGACAGTCATGAAAACATAATAACCGTCATAACCCTTTAAAAAATAAATCTAAGTGAACAAGTCTTCGGTTGCCTCGGCAATGCCCCACACAATGGAGCAGTGGCACACATAGAAATATAATGAATACAACAGGCTTGGAACCTCAAACCCTGGCAATTTGACTGGTAAACTCATGCGCAGACACTCGCAATGGCTGCCTGGTATTGTGATGCAATAATTTCCATGGTAACGTAGAATGTTCATTGAAATGATGTTAACTGATGCGGCTCATGCAATGGAATGTATTTTTGTCATGCCAGTTGAGTTGAATCAACAACTCGTAGCACATATCGATGGGTACATTCCCTGGTTTTAATTCCTGCTTTGGCTTGCTTTACTCCTATGGGTACACTCGCAATGGCTGCCACAGCACCCATCATGCCATTATTGACTTGAATGAGGATGCCCGTTCTATTAATTATATTTCTATGGCAGCACATGCTGTAAGGAGCAAAGGAGAGGAGGAATTTTTCACATTCAAGTTTATGGCACCTGAAATGCATTTGGGATTTATGCAAATATGCGTGTAGTGTGAAAGTATAAGTAGTATCAAAACTTTTCTTCAAGCACACTGACCAGTGGTAATCAGGACGTTTTAAAGTTATTTAGGTGTGGGTACCTTTTATGGGTCTGGCAGTAGGGTACCAGGTGACCTAGCAGTTAGAGCATTGGGCCTTTTAATCAAAAGGTCGCTGGTTTGAATACCCGAGCCGACAATGTGAAAAATCTGTTGATGTGCCCTTGAGCAAGGCACTTAACCCTAATTTGCTCCATGAGCGCCGTACTACTATGGCTGACCCTGTAAATCAACACATTTCACTGCACCTATCACCTATTTTTTAAGCTTCCAGCGGAATAATAATAATAAGTATGACCAGTTTCTATAGATGTGCTTTGCTTTCAGCAAGCACACCTAATTACAATCCACATAATAACTCAGATGTCCTGTTGCTACAGGATTATTTTCCTGCTGCAAGAAACTGGTCAAATTAGAAGAGTAACAAAATCACCAGGTGTGCACAAATATGGGGCAAAAAAAGACATTTTTTTACATAAATCAAGTTGCACAATAAACCCTTGTCTCTGTCTCTCAAATACATCGTTACAGTTGTTGGTTATCCATAATATCATAGATGTGACATCTGAAACATCTCATAACCAGACATGGTATCAAGAACCAGATCAGAGGAGCTGAAACGAGCCACTTACGATTCACCACATGGCAGTTTCTTGTCATTGTTGCTAGCTATTTGGCCTTCCAGAACCATAACAACAAACAACCTTCTGCCCCTTTAAAGCGCGTGCATAATTTTCATGACGTTGTCAGCTAACCCGTCTATAATGATTACATTAAGATGGGGTCAGAGTGCAGTGGCATGAAAAGGAGGGGGGGGGACGGGGGATAGAGAGAGCGACAGGTGAAAGAGAGAGAGAGAGAGAGAGAGAGAGAGAGAGAGGCAAGTTAAGAGTTGAAGTACTTCAGAAATTAACAACAAGTTGAAGTACTGTACACCTCAGACACAGATACTTAAGGCCATTTACACACCTCCACTTCCATATAAATACATAGCAATCAAGACTTACAATCAGCTATCCACACTACAGATTTGAAAAAATATAGAGTGGCTGTGTAGTCATTCTGAGCTCAGGGCGGAACATTCACCTCACACCCACTACTTGACCCTAACTGACATCTAACCCCTGCGTCCAAACGTCTATAAATCCACTGTCCTAAAGCAGGACCACTTCTGACAGTTCTTCATTTATTTATTCTTCCATTTTCCTGAAGTACAACAGCTGTCGTTAGTGTTGTTTGACAGTCTGTGTTGTTTGTCAGCCCTGTTGACGTGCTGAGAATGATGGAAATTATTATTGTATGTTCTGGAGGGTTATGACAGGGGCTGTCTCCTCCTTCTCTACCAGCCCTGTAGGCTATCCTCCTTCTCTAATAGCCCTGTGGGGGGAGGGGGGGGGGGGCTGTTACCTGAGTGAACCTGGCATACCTTCCCGATGGGCCACCTGTCAACAACCTACCGACAGCCTCTCCCTCTTTCTCTCTCTCTCCACCTCTCTCTCCCCCTCTCTCTCTCACCTAAGCTCAGCTCAGACAGCGTGAAGCAAACAACTCTCACATGTACAGAATTTCAAATCTCCCTTCAGCTTTTGAAAAGTGACACAGATTTGGTTGTTTAACACGAATAGACAAGAACATGTTTTTTCTCCCTATTTTCCTATCTAAATCAAATGTATAACAGACGGGTTTTTTTAGGATAAACTTAAATGGAATGAGTCTGTGTGTGTGTGGATGACTGTAATTGGCCAGCCAAATGACCGCGGTCTCTGTGATAAACGTTCGGATAGCAAAAAATGAATACAAAATACTCCTCTATTTTGCTCCTGACCGCATTCAAACTTTAAAACGTACAGAGCGGTCTGCAACAGTGTGCTTATATACAGCTTTTGGATACCATTTATATACTGAACAAAAATATAAACGCATTATACAACAATTTCAAAGAATTTACTGAGTTACAGTTCATATAAGAACATCTGTCAATTTAAAAAAATTCATTAGGTCCTAATGGATTTGTTGTACACATATATCTTTAAAAAAGTAGGGGCGTGGATCAGAAAACCATTTGCCTCATGCAGTGTGACACATTTCCTTTGCATAGAGTTGATCAAGCTGTTGATTGTGGCCTGTGGAATGTTGCCCCACTCTTCAATGACTGTGCGAAGTTGCTGGATTTTGGCAGGAACTGGAACACGCAGTCGTGAACGTCGATCCAAAGCATCCCAAACATGCTCAATGGGTGACTATGCAGGCCATGGAAGAACTGGGACATTTTCAGCTTCCAGGAATTGTGTACTATAGCTTATGCCTGCCCATAGCATAACCCCACCGCCATCATGGGGCACTCTGTTCACAACATTGACATCAGCAAACCGCTGTCCCACACAACGCAAATCAAGGGGTCTGCGGTTGTGAGGCCGGGTTGGACGTATTGCCAAATTCTCTAAAACATCATTGGAGGCAGTTTATGGTAGATAAATGAACATACCATTCTCTGGCAACAGCTCTGGTGGACATTCCTGCAAATTGCATGCTCCCTCAAAACTTGAGACAAGTCTGTGGCATTGTGTTGTGTGACAAAACTACACATTTTAGATTGGCCTTTTATTGTCCCCAGCACAAGGTGCACTTGTGTAATGATCATACTGTTTAATTAGCTTCTTGATATGCCACACCTGTCAGGTGGATGGATTATCCTGGCTAAGGAGAAATGCTCACTAACAGGGATGTAAACAAATTTGTGGCCCAAAAAAATTATAAAAAATATTTTGGTGTGTATGTAAAATTTCTGGGATCTTTTATTTCTGCTCATGAATCATGGGACCAACACTTTACATGTTAAGTTTATATTTTTGTTCAGTGTACTTTTTGAACAAGCTCCATAGGCTTGAATGGGAAAAACTCGGATTCGCCACTACTCTTGAACCATTAAAGCCTACAAACACCAAACCAACTTCGACATGTACAAACTGACTCAACTTAGACTCCTTGTCAAACGATTGTTGATGCTATTTGTACTTTTTGAACTATAAGCATTTTAAATTATCGTAAAAGCTCCATGGACTTCAAAGGCAAAATTTGGAATGCAGGCTTCAACATTTAAAACTGAAATCACTGCCACAAAACTTTCAGAATGTTCAAACTAACAAAGTTTTGAGAGCTTAAAATATGTAATATGGTATGATGCTATAGTACTCATTATAGGCTAATATACTAACCTATTACAGTAACTCAACAACTACGAACCACCCCAAAATAGCTCACTAGAACTATCCCATAGCCAATGAAACCCTATTACTACTATTACTAATACTGCCATTACAACTGCCATCCATTACACTACAACTACTTCAGCATAAATACTTCAAGACAACTACTAGCTACTCTGTGGACCAGAGCTAGTGCGGACCAGAGCTAGTTAGTGTGTACCAAAGCTAGACCAGAGCTAGCTAACTACTACTAGCTTCACCCTGGACCAAAGCTCTGGTCAGGCTCTTGTCCACACTAACTGGCTCTGGTCCAGGGAGTAGCTAATAGCTACCTAGCTCTGGTCCTAACTAGCATTAGCCTAGCTCTGGCCTGCACTAACTAGCTCTGGACCAGCTGTCGTCCAGGTTGTAGCTAGTAGCTCTAGTAGCGGACCAGAGCTAGACCAATGCTAATGCGGACCAGAGCTAGCTAGCTACTAGCTACAACCTGGACGACAGCTGGTCCAGAGCTAGGTAGTGCAGCTCAGAGCTAGACCAAAGCTAGTGCAGATCAGAGCTAGCTAGCTACTAGCTACACCTGGATCAGAGCTAGCTAGCTCTGATCTGCACTAGCTTTGGTCTAGCTCTGAGCTGCACTACCTAGCTCTGGACCAGCTGTCGTCCAGGTTGTAGCTAGTAGCTCTGGTCCGCATTAGCATTGGTCTAGCTCTGGTCCGCACTAACTAGCTCTGATCCGGGGCATACCTAGTAGCTAGCTCTGGTCCGCACTAACTCTGGTCCAGCTCTAATCCAGGGTGTAGCTAGTAGCTAGCTAGCTCTAGTCTGCACTAGCAGTGGTATAGCTCTGGTCCATACTATCTCTGGTCCAGCTCTGGTCCAGGGTGTAGCTAGTACCTAGCTAGTTCTGGTCCGCACTAGCTCTGGTCCGCACTAACTAGCTCTGGTCCGCATAAGCTTGCATAAGCTTTTTTTGTTAGGATAAATCAAGTCTGACATTTTAAAGTGGAAATTATAACTTTAGAAGCCTTTTTGAACGTTGAATGTACTACAATTTGCATTTACTAGTGCATAGGAAAACTGACTGCGACAACAGAGTGATCAAATTAAGATAGTACATCTGTGTACCAGTCGTGTTTGTCCCATTAAGGACCGTAGATGTCTATATTTAAGACCTGCTTCTTAAACCACTACTACCATTAACCTGGGCCCAACCATTTACCCATAGGAGGAGAAAGGGAGAGGTGGAAAATAATGACAGTTGTGGGTGAGAGGTTACTGGTGTAAAGGGAATCTCTCCCTGTCATTAGAGAAATGTAGGACAACTAGTGAGTTTAAGTGAAGTACTGGAGAAATTGTATTGTACAAATATAACTAAACTGACTGAGAGACACAGTGGAGAGTTGATGGTTGATGCCTATGGTGTTTTAACACTGTGTGCGACCGGAGAGCAGCCCAAGGAAGTAAACAAGGTCGATATGCCTCTCTCACTTACACTCTTAGAAAAAAAAGGTGCAATCTAAAACCTACAAAGAGTTGTCCCCTTTTTGGGTCCAGGTAGAACCCTTTTGGTTCCATGTAGCATTACTTTGGGTTTCATGTAGAACCCTTTCCACAGAGAGTTCTAGGACAGCCGAAGAACCCTTTTGGAACCCTTTTTTCTAAGAGTGTATGAGTCACCCAGCAAACTCACACCGATATCTCTCCACACGCACACACACGTGTGCGTGCACACACACACTGACCCGTGTGTCCCACTGTTTGTGTTTGCCTTGATATACAAACAAAGCACACACAGAGCGAGAACACAAACACACACCTGTTTACATGTACACACACGTACACACACGTACACACACGTACACACACGTACACACACACACACACACACACACACACACACACACACACACACACACACACACACACACACACACACACACACACAATTACTCATTCCACACACATTCAAACGCACACCTACTTACATGAACACACACGCATGCCCTCTAGTACACATACACTGCACACCCAAGCATTCAGTGGATCACACAACAACACTTCAGGCCACATGATTATATTCTCACACAACACAACAAAACAGGAGAACAACACCATAGCAACGCTAGAGAAATGTTTTCTTATGAGCATTTTGGGATGTACTGTATGTGCTGTTGAAAACATTGACATAATGCATTATAAAGAGAAATCTTTTTCCAGTAACTGGTTTGAAGAGAAAGTTCACAAACTTCCAGTTTTCTGGCTCTGGGTCTGTGGCAGGGTGTGTTCTCATTATGGGTATACAGTTAGATGGCACTTGGTGGGTCCTCCCCCCTCGTGCTCTCATTCTCTCTCTCTCTCTCTCTCTCTCTCTCTCTCTCTCTCTCTCTCTCTCTCTCTCTCTCTCTCTCTCTTTCTCTCTCTCTCTCTCTCTCTCTCTCACTTACCATTCCTCTCGCTCGCTCTCGCTCTCTCTCTCTCTCTATTAAATATCACTCTCCATCTCTCTCTTTCTTTCTTTCTGTCTCTCAATCGCTCTCCCCTTCTCTCTCTCTCCATCTCTATCTCTCTCATTCTCTCTGCATTCTCAGGCAGTGTTCTCAGTTCAAACCCTCACACTGCAGCACTGTCACACACACTCCACCGGTGGTTGCCATGGAGAAATAGTCCCCCTGGTCTCCAAGGTACCCAAGTCGTCTATTGTCTTTGGCTTCTTTATTTAGATGAAAACATGATTTGTTGCATTCGTCGTTCCTCCTTTCCAGGAGTTGTGTCTCTGTCAGTTGTGCGCTTTCTGATGTTTTGTAGTAATTAATTTGACTGTCTGTGGATGTCGGGAGCCCCAGGAGGAGGGAGGCTTTATGAAAGTTTCTCCCCGTTGTCGAGGCTCTCGCCAGGTCTTATAATTGCCTTCTATTACCAGGGCTGTGTGTCACAGCCGCCTGTCACTCACCTGGTATAGTTGTGAACTATCAGCCGAGAGAATGGAGGAAAGTTGAGGGTTTTGACTGCTTCTAGCTGGGGTTTGACAGAGAGAGGATATAGATATATACTATATATACAAAAGTATGTAGACACCCCTTCAAATTAGTGGATTCGACTATTTCCGCCACACCCGTTGCTGACAGGTGTATAAAATCGAGTACACAGCCATCCAATCTCCATAGACAAACATTGGCAGTAGAATGGCCTGTACTGAAGAGCTACCTCAGTGACTTTCAACGTGGCACCGTCATAGAATGCCACCTTTCCAACAAGTCAATTCATACATTTTCTGCCCTGCTTGAGCTGCCCTGGTCAACTGTAATGGATGTTATTGTGAAGTAGAAACCACTAGGAGCAACAATGGCTCAGCCACGAAGTGGTAGACCACACAAGCTAATAGAACGGGACCACCGAGTGCTGAAACGCGTAGCGAGTAAAAATCGTCTGTCCTCGGTTGAAACACTCACTTCAGAGTTCCAAACGGCCTTTGGAAGCAACGTCAGCACAAGAACTGTCCGTCGGGAGCTTCATGAAATGGGTTTTCATAGCCTATCACACAAGCCTAAGACCACCGTGTGCAATGCCAAGCGTCGGCTGGAGTGGTGTAAAGCTCGCCGGCATTGGACACTGGAGCAGTGGAAACGCGTTCTCTGGAGTGATGAATCACGTTTCACCATCTGGCAGTCCAACAGACTAATCTGGATTTGGCGGATGCCAGTAGAACGCTACCTGCCCAATTCATAGTGCCAACTGTAAAGGTTGGTGGAGGAGGAATAATGGTCTGAGGCGGTTTTTCCTGGTTCGGGCTATACCCCTTAGTTCCAGTGAAGGGAAATCTTAACGCTACAGCATACAATGACATTCGAGACGATTCTGTCGTTCCAACTTTGTGGCAACAGTTTGGGGAAGGCCGTTTCCTGTTTCAGCATGACAATGCCCCCGTGCACAAAGCGAGGTCCATACAGAAATGGTTTGTCAAGATCATTGTGGAAGAACTTGACTGGCCTGCACAGAGCCCTGACCTCAACCTCATCGAACACCTTCGGGATGACTGCAAGCCAGGCTTAATCGCTCAACATCAGTGCCCGACATCACTAATGCTCTTGTGGCTGAATGGAAGCAAGTCCCCGCAGCAATGTTCCAACATCTAGTGGAAAGCCTTCCCAGGAGAGCGGAGGCTGTTTTAGTAGCAAAGGGGGGACCAACTCCATATTAATGCCCATGATTTTGGAATAAGGTGTTCGGCGAGCAGGTGTTCACATCATTTTGGTCATGTAGTGTATTTAGATATAGATACAGTGCATACTGGTATTGTGTGGGTTTCAAATTCACACCTGCGGCTTGGGGCCATTTCACTATGCAAAGTTTCTCCCGTTATGTGGAAGGCGGTGTGGATTTCACCTGTGGTGTTAGCCAGCTGTGGAGCCACCTGGTTGTAAATGGAAAATGGAGGGCTGTCATGTGAGCTTCAGGTAAAAAACGTACTAAGAAGAAAAATGCCCAGAATTTAATGTCAGTAAAAAATGATCATAGGGCTCAGAGAGGCTCAGAGAGACCAGGGAAAAGCTTTGACCCTAGTGGTTTGTTCATTTGCATGTTTTCCAGCTCTGAAACACAGCTGTCATGATCAGGCGTGTCTCTGTGGCTATTATGGTCCCACAGCACACACAACAGGAAGTGACATCACATCCTGTGCTCCGTGATATCACAGGGCTGAGCCTGAGAGAGAGAAAGAGAAAAAGAGAGAGAGAGCAGGGTGTTGCTGACGGGGTGGAAAGAGGAAGTTGTCTATCTCTCCTGCATACAGTCAGCCTACTAGTAGACCATGTGGTTCAGTTTAAGACCAGACAGGCAAATAAACAAATCTCCTGAAAGACACTTATCTACTTAACCACAGGGGCTTTGGAGCCGCCCTGTTTCCAGCTCGGCCGGCTTGTGATATTACCGTTACTACTGCGTACTTAACCAACAGTTGTTAATTGAACCAGTAAAGAGATTATCAGATAGAGTTTAGAGATAGCTGACGCAAGCAGTCACAGTTTCAGATTTCAACTTTCCTTTCCTTTTTCAGTTGTAGCCTGGATATGTATCCTCTCGCTATTTCTTAACTCAAAACTCTGTAATACCATTCGTGCTGTAACTGTTTGCATTCACCTTCAGGGTGTGTATGACGATAAGAACACTGACAGTGTACCAGCAAGCCAGGAGTTTACTGTAGTATTGGTGAGTGAGACAGACAGCCTTTGGGCGTAAGAATGTACCGTATGTCTACCTTCTTTGTTAATGGCTTGACAAAGGCAAGCACAGATAAAGAAATAGAGCTAATATGAATAACAATGTGTAATTGTCTGTCTTGGCATTCATGGCCGTGAGACATTAATGAACCAACCTGATCACCAACCTTTGAGACCTTGTACCTTGTAATGAATGAGCACACATAACACACACACACACACACACACACACACACACACACACACACACACACACACACACACACACACACACACACACACACACACACACACACACACATAACACACACACACACACACACACACACACACACACACACACACACACACACACACACACACACACACACACACACACACACACACACACACAGAAAACCCCACAACCTATCACTGTCCCCCACATACATATTTCTCAATATGATATACCTCTGTGTGTGTTGTGAGATCACAGGAGCATTTGTGTTAGGAAACAGTGACGAGGTGTTGCATTGTCATTATGGCAGGGTGAGAGGAGAGGCAGATTTAGAGTTAGGGTGAGGTACAGTAGACAGAGAGCTGTAGCGTGTGCAGGCTTGCTCCATTAAAGAGGGGGTTAAACGCTCAACAGAGTGGGCGCAGGTAAACATTCCGTAACCCGTTTTTTTCCCCCCTCTTTCTGTTTTACTCACTCTAGTTTTCTCATTGTTGTTCTCTGTACAGTACAGTCATATCTTCACAACTTAATCTCTCCACCTCTCTCTCTCCACCCAGACTAGGCCTGTGCCTCACCCCCTCCTGACTACACTAATTTACAGTAAAAGTATTTGATGTTGTTGGAAAATCTTTACACCTTAAGTATGCCCCTGAGGTTCAAACGCATACTTCTGACATCACACACTGTTTCATCACTGATTGTGCAATGATGACTGTAGTGTTGACGGCTTCATTTGAGCTACATTTGTAGGCTCAAACTGCTCTCAGAACTGAGTCGGAATTACTTTTGAATGTTTCAAATAGGGAGGAAATGAGTCAGCAGAGAAATTAACCAGACTGTGGTGGTAGACACTGATCCTAGTTAGTGTTTAGGCCATCATGGGAAAGGTTTGGATGGCTCGTCCACTGCTGGTTTATTTTTCCTGCTAACTGCAGGTCAGCTATAATAGGCCTGAAACAGCCTGAAACAGCCTGAAACAGCCTGACATGACCATGTCCGTCCACAGTAGTAAAGCCAGGGGAAACCCGAGGGGGAGAAAGGGTGAGGTGAGGAGGGGAGGGGGGGGAGTGAAGCGGAAAAAAAGAGAGAGAGGGGAGAGGAGGTCTGGAGCAGGTCCAGGGGAACTCCAGTCCTCCAGTCTGTTACCCAACATGCTCTCTGATCTCTCCAGAGGGCCTGGGAGAATGGAGTCACTCCGCTGGTCAGAGAATAGGAGGTAGAGGCACGGTCAGTACTGACACACACACTACCCCCACCCTGTCACACACACAACCCCCTACCCTGTCACACACACACACAGCATGCAGTGGTCGTGTCACCATAGTAACACAGTGGCCCTAGCCCAAAGACGTGATCCTGTGCGTTGCTCTCCCGTGGAGCTCAGTGCGGAGTGGAGCAGAGCAGAGCAGGGTGGAGTAATAAGGAATATTTATAGGAAGCCGTTGGCTCATTTTCTCCTCAGACAATGAGACAGAATCTGCTTTCTGCAGAGCCTCACCACATCAATAGCCTGTTGTGCTATCTAAAGACAGCAGTGGGGACAGAGAGACAGAAGGAGACAGAGAGAGGGAAGGATGGAAGGGTGGAAGGGTAGAGGGAGAGAGAGACAGAGCGAGACGGAGGCAGAGAAAGGGGGGAAACAGAGAGAGAGAGATGGAAAAAAGACAGGTGAAAAGAGAGAGACAGAAAGAGACGGTAACACTTTACTTGACACCCGGCAGCAAAACACGTTATGACACGGTCATAATCATGTCATAATATGTCATAACAGCTGACATAACTTGTCATAACACTATCGTGACACATATATTTAGACCTGTTGTGACATATATTGCGTTATTTTATGGCTGGTTAAGACACCTACATAAGAGTGTAAAAACCCTCAAAACCTACCACGATAGTTATTTTATGGTGGTTATGACACCTACATAAGTAAGTCAAAACCCTGCATATCAACAGTTTAATTGACGATATTAAATTATCATTGTAATTATCATTTAAAAAAACTCAGCAATCTACACACAATACCCCATAATGACAAAGTGAAAACAAGTTTTTAGAATTTTGTGCAAAAAAGAAACACCGTAGTTACATAACTATTCAGACCTTTTGCTAGGAGACTTGAAATTGAGCTCAGGTGCATCCTGTTTCCATTTATCATCCTTGAGATGTTTCTACAACTTGATTGGAGTCCACCTGTTGTAAATTCAAATGATTGGACATGATTTGGAAAGGCACACAACTGTCTATATTAGGTCCCACAGTTGACAGTGCATGTCAGATCAAAAACCAAGCCATGAGGTCGAAGGAATTGTCCGTAGAGCCGAGACAGGATTAGGTCGAGGCACAGATCTGGGGAAAGGTACCAAAACATGTCTGCAGCATTGAAAATCCACAAGAACACGGTGGCCTCCATCATTCTTAAATGGAAGAAGTTTGGAACCACCAAGACTCTTCCTAGAGCTGGCTGCCCGGCAAAACTGAGCAATCGGGGGAGAATGGTCTTGGTCAGGGAGGTGGCCAAGAACCTGATGGTCACTCTGACAGAGCTCTAGAGGTCCTCTGTGGAGATGAGTGAACCTTCCAGAAGGACAACCATCTCTGCAGCACTCCACCAATCAGTCCTTTATGTTAGAGTGGCCAGACGGAAGCCACTCCTCAGTAAAAGGCACATGACAGCCCGCTTTGAGTTTGCCAAAAGCCACCTAAAGACTCTCAGACCATGACAAACAAGATTCTCTGGTCTGATGAAACCAAGATTGAAGCCTTTGGCCTGAATGCCAAGAGACACGTCTGGAGAAAACCTGGCACCATCCCTACTGTGAAGCACGGTGGTGGCAGCATCATGCTGTGGGTATGTTTTCCAGCGGCAGGGACTATTCAGGATTGAGGGTAAGATGAACGGCGTAAAGTACACAGAGATCCTTGATGAAAGCCTGCTCCAGAGAGCTCAGGACCTCAGACTGGGGTGAAGGTTTACCTTCCAACAGGACAACGACCCTGAGCACACAGCCAAGACAATGCAGGACTGGCTTCGGGACAAATCTCTGAATGTCCTTGAGTGGCCCAGCCAGAGCCCAGACTTGACCTGATCGAACATCTCTGAGGAGACTTGAAAATAGCTGTGCAGCGATGCTCCCCATCCAACCTGATAGAGCTTGAGAGGAACTGCAGAGAAGAATGTGAGAAACTCCCCAAATACAGGTGTGCCAAGCTTGTAGCGTCATACCCAAGAAGACTCGATGCTGTAATCGCTGCCAATGGTGCTTCAGCAAAGTACAGGGTCTGAATACTTATGTAAATGTGATATTTCTGTTTTTGCTTTGTCATTGTGGAGTATTGTGTGTAGATTGAGGAGGGGGAAAAAACAATTTAATACATTTTAGAATAAGGCTGTAACATAACAAAATGTGGAAAAAGTCATGGGGTCTGAATACTTTCCGAAGGCACTGTATATGTTTTACCCATGACAGTTTACAATCTAAGGTAACACCACGTAATGTCACGACTTCCACCGAAGGTGGTTCCTCTCCCTGTTCGGGCGGTGCTCGGCGGTCGACATCGCCGGCCTACTAGCCATCACCGATCCATTTTTCCTTTTCCGTTTGTTTTGACTTTGTTTCTTTCACACCTGGGTTCATTTGGTTTAATTTCTGTGTGTATAATTACCCCTGTTGCCTGCTTAGGTTTGTGTGGGATTAGACGTGTTATGTTGCTCGTTGAGGTTGTGCCTCAGGTTTATTCACGTTTATACTGAGTGTGTATAAATTTAGGAGCGTTGTTTTCCTCCTTCCATGAGTACTGTGTTCTTTTGTGTCGTGGGCGGTTTCTTGTTTTGGTATTGTACCTGACCTTTTGTGTGTTGTGGACTTGCCTATTACTTGCCTATTACGCTACTTGGACATCTCTGCTCTCCTGCGCTTGATTCCTTCACCTACCTCTAACACAATTCGCAACACGTAATTTAGTCTCCTCAACTTGTTCAACAAGCCACATTCATTACCAGATTCAGCTGAGGTCAAGCATTAAGGGAATGATTTGTGCCAAATACAAAGCTCTTAGTTTTAGAGATGTTCAGGACCAGTTTATTACTGGCCACCAATTCCAAAACAGTCTGTAACTCTTTGTTTAGGGTGTCAGTGACTTCATTAGCTCTGGTTGATGATGCGTATCTGGTTGAATTATCAGCATACATGGACACACGTGCTTTGTTTAATGCATACGTTTTCTCAATAACAGGTTATTGTCAATTATATCAGAGGCTGCACTGAAACCTCCCACAATCTTCTTATTATCAATTTCTTTCAACCAATCATCAGACATTTGTGTCATTGCAGTACATGTTGAGGGCCCTTTTCTATAAGCATGCTGAAAGTCTGTTGTTAATTTGTTTACCGAGAAGTGGCATTGTATTTGGTCAAAGTCAATTTTTTTCCAACAGTTTGCTAGGAGTTGGCAGCAAGCGTATAGATCTGCTGTTAGAACCAGTAAAGGCTGCTTTCCCACTCTTGGGTAGCAGAAAGACTTTGGCTTTCATCCAGGCCTGAGGACAAAGACTTTCCTCTCGGCTCAGATTAAAGATATGACAAATAGGAGTGGCTGTAGAGTCAGCTACCATCCTCAGTAGCTTTCCATCTAAGTTGTCAATGCCAGGAGGTTTGTCATTATTGATCGATAACAATATATTTTCCACCTCTTCCAGCTTTACAAAATTCTAACTTACAATTATTTTCTTTCATTTTTCGTTTTTTTTATACATGAGTACGATGGCTCACTCTTCGTTGTTGGCATTTCCTGCCTAAGTTTGACCACATTGGCAATGAAGTAATTATTAAAATAATTGGCAGCATCAAATGATTTTTGTGATGAATAAGCCATCTGATTTGACGAAAGATGGAGTTCAATTTATCTTTCTGCCCATCATTTCATTTACATTTTTTTCCCATCATTCTTTATATCATTGATCTTGGCTTCATAATACAATTTCTTCTTCTTTTTGTTGAGTTTAGTCATATCATTTCTCAATTTGCAGTAAGTCAGCCAGTCAGATGTGCAGCCAGACCTACAGGCCACTTTTTGGTCTCTTTCAACCATACAGTTTTTCAATTCCTCATTTAACATTTGCATGTTTAAGTTTCTTAACAGGTGCATGTTATTCAATAATTGAAAGAAGCAATTTCATAAATACATCAAGTGCAGGGTCTGGATGCTCCTTATTAATCACATCAGACCAACACATATTTTTAACATCACCCAAATAAGAGTCACAGCAAAATCTTTTATATGATCTCTTATGCACAGGCCCAGCATTAAGAACTTTGGCTATCCTGGATATAGCCACTATATTGTGATCACTGCATCCAATGGGTTCTACAGTATTAGTAAAAAATACATGTGGATGATCTTGTTCCTGTAGTGTTTGTAAACACCCTGGTAAAGTGATTAATAATCTGAACCAGATTACAGGCACTGGTTACAGTAAGAAGCTTCCTCTTGTGCGGACAGCTTGATGAAAACCAGTCAATATTCAGGTCCCCAAGAAAGTGTATGTGTGGCCCAGGCAGCGTAGATAAAGGTTCATTATAGAACCAAAAATTGTTAAATTGTTTGTTTCATATACTGTATGGAACCCCTTAAAGTTCTATATAGAACCCTTTTATATGGTTCTTTGATCAGAACCCTAGAGGGTCATCTATACTGAACCAAAAGGGTTCCATATTGTAAAGTGGTTGTTCCACTGGATATCATAAGATGAATGCACCAATTTGTAAGTCGCTCTGGATAAGAGCGTCTGCTAAATGACTTAAATGTACATTTAAATATAGAACACTGCATGGTGCCATTTATGAATTATGGCTACTACCACTAAATAGTAATATTTTTAGCTAAGAATATAATTTAATAAACAATTAAATAATGGACAAAATAATACCAGCATAGTTTTTATGATTTATTGTCATTATATGCAAACATAGTTTGGCAATACATTGCCTTCAGAAAGTATTCGGATCCCTTGACTTTTTTAACAATTTGTTATGTTACAGCCTTATTCAAAAATTTATTAAATTCGTTTTTTCTCAACAATCTACACACAATACCCCATAATGACAAAGCAAAAATAGTTATTTCAATTTTTTTGCAAATGTATTACGAATAAAAACTGAAATATCAAATTTACATAAGTATTCAAACCCTTTACTCAATACTTTGTTGAAGCACCTTTGGCAGCGATTACAGCATCGAGTCTTCTTTGGTATGACGCTACAAGGTTGGCACGCCTGTATTTGGGGAGTTTCTCCCATTTTTCTCCCATGCTCTCAAGCTCTGTCAGATTGGATGTGGAGCGTTGCTACACAGCCATTTTCAAGTCTCCTCAGAGATGTTTGATCGGGTTCAAGTCCGGGCTCTGGCTGGGCCACTCAAGGACATTCAGAGACTTGTCCCAAATCTACTCCTGCGTTGTCTTGGCTGTGTGCTTAGGGTCGTTGTCCTGTTGGAAGGTGAACCTACACCTCAGTTTGAGGTCCTGAGCGCTCTGGAGCAGGTTTTCCTCAAGGATCACTCTGTACTTTGCTCCGTTCATCTTTGCCTCGATCCTGACTAGTCTCTCAGTCCCTGCCTCTGAAAAACATCCCCACAACATGATGCTGCCACCACCATACTTCACCTTAAGGATGATGCCAGGTTTCCTCCAGACCTGAAGCTTGGCATTCAGGCCAAAGAGTTCATTCTTGGTTTCATCAGACCAGAGAAACTTATTTCTCATGGTCTGAGAGTCTTTAGGTGCCTTTTGGCAAACTCAAAGCGGGCTGTCATATGCCTTCAACTGAGGAGTGGCTTCCGTCTGGCTACTCTACCATAAAGGCCTGATTGGTGGAGTGCTGCAGAGATGGTTGTCCTTCTGGAAGTTTCTCCCATCTCCACAGAGGAACTCTAGAGCTCTGTCAGAGTGAGCATGGGTTCTTGGTCACCTCCCTGACCAAGGCCCTTCTCCCCTGATTGCTCAGTTTGGCTGGGCGTTCAGCTCTAGGAAGAGCGTTGGTGGTTACAAACTTCTTCCATTTAAAAATTATGGAGGCCACCGTGTTCTTGGAGACCTTCAATGCTGCAGACATTTGTTGGTACCCTTCCCCAGATTTGTGTCTCGACACATTCCTATCTCGGAGTTCTACGGACAATTCCTTCGACCTCATGGCTTGATTTTTGCTCTGACATGCACTGTCAACTGCGATACCTTACATAGACAGGTGTGTGCCTTTCAAAATCATGAATTTTCAATTGAATTTACCACAGGTAGCCTCAAAATTAGTTGTAGAAACATCTCATGGATGTTCAATGGAAACAGGATGGACCTGAGCTCAATTTCGTGTCTCATAGCAAAGGGTCTGAATACTTATGTAAATAAGGTATTTCTGTTTATTATTTTTAATACATTTGCAAACATTTCTAAAAAACAGTTTTTGAATTGTCATTATGGGGTATTGTGTGTAGATTGCTGAGTTACATTTTTTTTTTAAACATTTTAGAATAAGTCTGTAGCGTAACAAAATGTGGAAAAAGTCAAGGGGTCTGAATACTTTCCGAAGGCATGCACTGGTACTATACATAGCTTACTTACTTTCTCGTGTTCTTCTTATTTAAATTTCTTGTGTGTTTTTGTTCTACTTTACTTTATTTTATCGTACGAAACTCAGCAAAAAAAAAGAAACGTCCCTTTTTCAGGACCCTCTCTTTCGAAGATAATTCGTAAAAATCCAAATAACTTCACAGATCTTCATTGTAAAGGGTCTAAACACTATTTCCCATGCTTGTTAAATGAAACATAAACAATTAATGAACATGCAGCTGTGGAACAGTCGTTAAGACACTAACAGCTTACAGACGGTAGGCAATTAAGGTTACAGTTATGAAAACTTAGGACACTAAAGAGGCCTTTCTACTGATTCTGAAAAACACCAAAAGAAAGATGCCCAGGGTCCCTGCTCATCTGTGTGAACGTGCCTTAGGCATGCTGCAAGAAGGCATGAGGACTGCAGATGTGCCAGGGCAAGAAATTGCAATGTCCGTACTGTGAGACACCTAAGACAGCGCTACAGGGAGACAGGACGGACAGGTGATCGTCCTTGCAGTGGCAGACCACGTGTAACAACACCTGCACAGGATCGGTACATCCGAACAGCACACCTGCGGGACAGGTACAGGAGGGCAACAACAACTGCCCGAGTTACACCAGGAACGCACAATCCCTCCATCAGGGCTCAGACTGTCTGCAATAGGCTGAGAGAGGCTGGACTGAGGGCTTGTAAGCCTGTGGCAGGTCCTCACCAGACATCACCGGCAACAACGTCGCCTATGGGCACAAACCTACCGTCGCTGGAGCAGACAGGACTGGCAAAAAGTGCTCTTCACTGACGAGTCGCGTTTTTTTCTCACCAGGGGTGATGGTCGGATTTGCGTTTATCATCGAAGGAATGAGCGTTACACCAAGGCCTGAAGTGGGATCAATTTGGAGGTGGTCTGGGGCGGTGTGTCACAGCATCATCGGACTGAGCTTGTTGTCATTGCAGGCAATCTCAATGCTGTGCATTACAGGGAAGACATCCTCCTCCCTCAGGTGGTACCCTTCCTGCAGGCTCATCCTGACATGACCCTCCAGCATGACAATGCCACCAGCCGTTCTGTGCGTGATTTCTGTGCGTGTTTTGAGGATGGGATTGTCAGATCAATTCCGACCATTTTTTGCAGCGTTTGGCCCAGGATTTGAACCAGACACCTTTTGGCCACAGATACAACTCCTTAGTCGCTGGGCTACCTTCCGCCAGTACAATATGGTTTGTCGCATGACTGGTTCCAGGAAAGAAGAAAAAAGGAACAAAAACATGAGTTCATCTTCAGAAATAAGCATGAGTTAATCTGCCAACATTTTATTTAACTAGGCAAGTCAGTTAAGAACAAATTCTTATTTTCAATGACGACCTAGGAACAGCAGGTTAACTGCCTTGTTCAGGGGCAGAACGACAGATTTTTACCTTGTCAGCCTAGGGATTCGATCTTGCAACCTTTATGGTTATTAGTCCAACGCTCTACCCACTAGGCTACCTGCCACCCTAGGCTAACTGCCGACATTAAAATGATTATGATGTAGAAGAACAACTTATGTGCAATTGTTGTCAGCAGCAGCCGAAAGAGAGACCCTCTGCCTCTGATAGTTCTGGGTTACTGCCAGACTGAGCAAAACATAGATAGTTTGTTAAAAGTCATGTAATGATTAGCTAGGCTAGTGACTCACCAAGACTTATTATACATCATTTATTATAAATAATTTATACATGCCTCCTCTCAGAAAGAAACAATCTTCTAACCGTTTCATGGAACATAATGTAGTCAACTCAATTGGCTCCACACTGAAATGCTGAAATTAAAGTAAAAACTTGCTAATGGCTAATGTCAGGCTGGGTCTGTAGCTCTATTTGACATATCCCATAATAAAACATCATGTTTATTTGAAAGAATTAGCTGGCTAGCTTGTAAAGTGTTGAATTAAAGAAGCCTAGCTTTTTCTGTTTAGTTTCAACTTTATTTATCTAGTCAATAGATGATCATATGACTTTGGCTTCATATATTTGAATTAAATAATAAACTTTGCTGATCTTAATACGTTGAAAAATAACGTGCTTATTGGTAGGCTACTTGCAAGTTGGTTCAACCACCGTGCTCTTGCATGTTCATGCTGGAATGGCAATTGTTTTTTTAAATTGAAATTACAGTTCCACATTTTGAATTAAGTCGCTCTGGATAAGAGCGTCTGCTAAATGACTTAAATGTAAATGTAAAAATGAATTGACCAAAAGGTTCAATATGGAACACCTCTTTAATCTACTGTTATTATTAAACACATTATTTCCTATTGCTTATAGCTAGCATTTAGTTTGCAACAGCACAGGTTTGTATGAACCTTGCTGTTTGCCACACAGACCTCTGCGACCTCGTTTCAAAATGTGAATGCGATCTTTCCCCTGCCATAGAGAGCTAACGCTGTCTGACGTCAGCTAGTTATTTTTTCTGACCAGGTGAAATCATGCAGCTACATCATTAATATGGATATAAATGTCAAATCAAAACACCTGAAACAAATTAAAAAGGAACGTTAGCTGTCATTTCAGAGTTTGATGTGACTGGGTTAGCTTTTGTTAGCTGTTGTTTTCTAAAATCCCAATTACACTCAGGTAGGGATAGAACCCTGATGGTTATTTGCATTCACTGGGTATATACACTCACTGGCCAATTTATTAGGTACACCCATATAGTACTGTGTCAGACCCCCCTTTGCCTCCAGAACAGCCTGAAATCTTTGGGGCATGGATTCGTCAAGGTGTGGCATTCAAAAGTGTCTCAGTAGGTGTCAAGGGACCTAACGTGTGCCAGGAAAATATTGCCCGCACCATTATACCACCACCAGTCTGTACCGTTGACACCAGGCAGGATGGGCCGTGGACTCATACTGCTTACGCCAAATCCTGACTCTGCCATCAGCATGGTGCAACAGGAACCAGGATTTGTCGGGCCAGGAGATGTTTTTCCACTCCTCAATTGTCCAGTGTTGGTGATCACATGCCCACTGGAGCCTCTTCTTGTTTTAGCTGATAGATGTGTAACCCGGTGTGGTCGTCTGCTGCAATAGCCCTTCCGTAACAAGGACCGATGAGTTGTGCATTCTGAGATGCTGTTCTGCACACCACTGTTGTGCTACGCCGTTATTTGCCTGTTTGTGGCCCGCCTGTTAGCTTGCAGGATTCTTGCCATTCTCCTTCAATCACTCTCATCAATGAGCTGTTTTCGCCCACATGACTGCCACTGACTGGATGTATTTTGTTTGTCTCACCCTTCTCTGTAAACTCTAGACACTTTCATATGTGAAAAGCCCAGGTGGCTGGCCATTTCTGAGATACTGGAACCAGCGCGCCTGGCACAATCATATCATGCTCAAAGTCGCTTAGGTAACTTGTTTTGCCCATTCTGACGTTCAATTGAACAGTAACTGAATGCCTCGATGCCTGTCTGCCTGCTTTATATAGCAAGCCACGGCCACAGGACTAACCATTTTCGTGAACGGGGTGATGTACCTAATAAACTGGCCTCTTTTTTAGTGAATAATTCTTTAATCTCATCCAAAGAACCAAAAGGTTCTATATAAAACCTCAAATAACCTCTTTCTAAGAGTGCAGTATTGGCTCCGGCCTGCTAGACCAGAGTAACCCAGTCTGCTTTTGGCTTCTGTCCAAACCCTTGGGCCGTATGCTGCCTCAACCCTCCTCTCCTATTCCCTCTCCTCTCCTCAACCCTCTCCTCTCCTCAACCCTCTCCCCTCCTCTTCTCTCTCCCCTCCTCTCCTTCTGATACAGAGCATCTGGTCACAGAATCCACACAACACAAAGAGACAGATAAGAGATGGTACAGATATGGAGCTATTATTACTGTTGTTTTATACAGACAGTTCAGATTGAACTCTAACAATGATTTGTTTGTTATCACTCACAATCGATCCAGGGGGCTGGAAAGGAAAGAGTTGTCATGTGTACATAGACACAGACAGACACACACACACACACACACACACAAACACACACACACACACACACACACACACACACACACACACACACACACACACACACACACACACACACACACACACACACACACACACACACACACACACACACACACACACACACACACACACACACAAACATCCAGCCATTACACTTACACCCTCCGCTATTACAGAGTCATTCAGCAACACTGTCAGAGAGGCCCAATCTCACTCATTTCCCCCTATCTAAAGACACACACACACACAGACACAGACACACACACACACACCACAGACACAGACACAGACACACACACACACACACACACACACACACACACACACACACACACACACACACCACACACACACACACATACACACACACACACACACACAGCCATCAGACACAACAACACTATGGCTCGCATTACTCCTCTCATCACAGGCTAATCGATCCCACTCTCCTCTCTCATTCTCTCTCCCTCTATCTTATTTCTTACTCTGTAATGACAGTGTTTTTTCAGCCGTGTTATTCGGCGGTGGTGGAAGTGATGTAAGTGCTAGCTGCCGGTGCTGCCGGTGATATGAAATGGGAGAGCTGTGAAAAGTAGAGTCATATTTCCTCCCATTGCTTTGAAGTAGAGAAAGATTGATTGATGTAGTGTTCTGCTGGCCTAAAATGTAATTCCCCCCAAAAACATATATGTTGGAACGGATAGTGATATCACTTCCTTGATTGCCAATAGCCAATGTTTGAGTTGAAATATTTTACATTTTACATTACAGCAAAATCTTCCACATTTGATGGAACACATCTTTTCTTGGGTGAAAAATGTGTAAGCATGTTTTGAAATGCTTTCAGGTTAACAAAGGCAATAATGACCAAATATTTGAAATAGTGTAAATGTCTTGGCCTGTCTCCAGCGGACAGATTGGCTATGTCAGCACCACTCCAACTACAGTATTTGACTATTTTCTATTCATTCATGTGACGAGTCAGATAAGCCAACCAAGCCAACTAGTCTTTCCCCAACCTGGATACTCCAACCACTATACCAGGTCAGCAAATTGACTGTGACAATTTCCTCTGTCACACCACCCCTTTAACGTCAACCACACATCCCAGACAAACAACATACTGTAAGTATATTAGCATGCTTAGCTAAAAATAGCGCAGTGTGGTTAAATAAAAACCCATGTGATTGTTGTAGTGTTTATTTTGGGCACCTGGGATCTTGTTATTGGTGTTAACAGGGGTTAAATTTAGAGCTGTGGTCCCTTTCTGAGGAGTGGAAACAGTGACAGGGACCTGTTTTGCCGCTACACGCTTCCTGTGTGCTGTAACTTGTGAGAAAACCGCAAGCCCTGTGAGGCGATGACGCTCGGAAAAAGAACAAAAAAAAAGAGAGAGGACAAGTCAGAGGCGTGGAAAAGCAGTTATGAGGAAGTTGACAGTTAATTAGAAAAAAGAAGGAAAAAAAGATACTGTACTACGAATGGACAGTTTCCTTTAGCGCAGACTTTCCCCTTTACGATAACACGATATAGTACATAGACAAGGTGAGGGTTAGTCTTGGTATTACTGCTATTAAAAACTCTATTAGCTTTTATAAGCGTGAGCAGTATTTGCTAACACTGCGAGAGGGATCTGGTTAGAGGGTGTGTTTCCTGCAGTCGATGACATTGAAAACGAATTGCCAATTGGATTGAACTGTGCAGATATCCACATTTACAATTCAAAGTGAATTACTGTGTCTTTGAAGCTCCTCTCGTTTCCCCAGGGCTATTGTCTGCAATGACCTCTGCTAAGTACACAGTACAGAGTAGAGCACACACACTTCCTACCACCACGTTAAAAGAGACTTTGTCCTTTGTACAGCAGACACAGATGTAGTGTGGCCCTGGTAGATAAAGTACAACAGACTACAACCGCCTTTAGATCTGCAATATTAACAGTAATCCGTTGCATAAATAGCGTATTTGTATGTATGAATGAATTTAGAAGACACACTAGTGTCAATGTAGCTCATCACTTTAAGATTAGGTTATTTATAAACAGCAATATGTTCATTCCTCCACTGTTCATTCCTCCACAGGACGAGGAAAGGATAGATAATGAGTAAGCCATCTTTTATTTTATTCTTAGTTTATTTGTGTAAATTACCCCCAAAGAAGACATAAAAAGAGTCCTTTTTATGGTCTAGTTGGTGGGAGTGGTAAGACTGTGCAGCCATAGCGACCTTTTGGTTACTGGCCCAACACGCTACGCTACCTACGTGCGTGCGTGTGCATGTGTGGTGACAGTGACAAACAGTGAGGCAAAGACAGATTTATTGTGTGAATTTTCTCTCTGAAAACAGCAGTGAAAGTCATGAATCATCCCTGCTGCATAAGGCCACTATACCACAGGAAGTACCTAAGGAACACAATCAACCAGACATACCATACTGCACGCCGTCTCATATACACTCTCACACACACACTCTTTGCGGAAGGTACTACGTTGCCTGCAGACCCACATGCACTCAAAGTAGTCAAGATACATCGAGTTTCCTTGTCAGTCTATCTGGCGGAGAAACTGTGAAGCCTGTTGCCTGTTTCTGGTTTTGAGTATTTTATTAAAGAATGTGAAACAACGTGTCTGTTTGCTGATTTTTATTAAATCATGTAGCTGTTCTTTGGGCTATATACTAAAATAAATGTGTTCATATGGGCAGAATATTATATTACATGTTTGTTGTCATTAAATGTCCTGAACTCTGTTCACGATATATGCATAGTAACTTTAACCATATCTACATGTACATACTACCTCAATCAGCCTGACTAACCGGTGTCTGTATGTAGCCTCGCTACTTTTATAGCCTCGCTACTGTATATAGCCTGTCTTTTTACTGTTGTTTTATTTCTTTACTTACCTATTGTTCACCTAACACCTTTTATTGCACTATTGGTTAGAGCCTGTAAGTAAGCATTTCACTGTTGTATTTGTCGCACGTGACAAATAAACTTTGATTTGAACAATAGAAAGGGAAATACTGTCGGGTGTTTGCGCAATAGCCTGTAGGCTATCCTACACAATTGCGCACAGTAGTCTAGACTCGGTGTCCAATCCACACACAAAAACATATGAAACCATTAACTCATTGCCTTGATGCTTTCTCTGTTATATCTTCTATACCCTTCTGTAAATCAATCTGTTAATAGCAGATAATCAACATAAATGGAGAGGTATTAGATTGGCTCCAACGTGGAACTGTTTTCACTGGCGCAACGAACAAGAGACACGCTGGACATTCTTTGGTACTGCGTGCTATATCACAAAAGCTGTTTGTCATTCAGAAAAAGATTTCCTGGATCAGCTGATGATGGTCAACAATATCCCTAGGCCTGACTAAACAGCTGGATACCAAATGCGCGTCCAACAAGTGGGCATGTTAGCCTAATTTAGGCATATTGAAGATCCACACAAGTTACATGACTCTTTCAGATTTCTGTGTCCATGAAAACTGTTTTCGACATTGTATCCTAAAATATCAATAATTAGCCTAAACAACGATTCATGAAGTGCTGAAAATGAATCGCCATAAACTCCTTACGTGCTGAAAATGAATGAACCTTCACAGAGCCTTGCTAAAGCCAATGGGAAAGGGGGATACCTCGTCAGTTGTACAACTGACACATTATGAATCGTTTTTTAGGATAGGCCAATTATTGATATTTTAGGCTACAATGTTAAAACAGTTTTCATGGGCACAGTAATCCAAAATGATGTATGCTTTTGCAAAATGAAATGCTCTAACCGAAAGAGCCATGTGACTTGTGTGATTCTTCAATATGCATAAATTAGGCTAATAGGCCTACTTGTTCACTCATTGTTCACTGCACGGCCAGGCATGACTCCAACACCATTCTCATCGACGGGGCTGTAGTGGAGCAGGTTGAGAGCTTCACGTTCCTTGGTGTCCACATCACCAACAAACTAACATGGTCCAAGCACACCAAGACAGTCGAGAAGTGGGCACGACAAAACCTATTCCCCCTCAGGAGACTGAAAAGATTTGGCATGGGTCCTCAGATCCTCAAAAGGTTCTACAGCTGCACCATCTAGAGTATCCTGACTGGTTGCATCACTGCCTGGTATGGCAACTGCTCGGGCTCGACCGCAATGCACTACAGAGGGTAGTGCGTACGGCCCAGTACATCACTGGGGCCAAGCTTCCTGCCATCCAGGACCTCTATACCAGGCAGTGTCAGAGGAAGGCCCTTAAAATTATCAAAGACTCCAGCCACCCTAGTCATAGACTATTCTCTCTGCTACCGTACCGGAGCGCCAAGTCTAGGTCCAAGAGGCTTCTAAACAGCTTCTACCCCCAAACCATAAGACTCATGAACATCTAATCAAATGGCTACCCAGGCTATATATTATATCTAAAAGGAAGGCAACCAATGCAGCATATGCAAAATCTCACTATAATAAGGCTACAAGGCTGTTTTTAGCCTACAGCCTTTATATTAGCCTTCAGACAGGTTTAAACAAGTTTCGGAGAAAGAGCGAGTTTCGGTGAAAGAGCGCACACAGGTGGGCGAGCACATGGACAATAGACTGCTGACAGGGAGTTCCATGAAGGAGAAGCTTTCACTCTAAAATATAATACTTTGCCGCACCGCTTCGCCTACGCTCATACACTCTCTTTCACTCAGACACACACACAAGCACACAAACATCATTTCTCTGATATAGCATAATAAACATAAAGTGTATCTTGACTCTCAAAGCTTCGTCGTCTTACTTTAACTTATTCGGTGGGTTGTAACTAAGTCTCCTACTCTTATGAATCACTAAGATATCTTTACCTGTTACTTTTCCTTAACTACAGTGTCGAATGAAGTGGTTTAAGTGTTTCCATTATGCATTTAGACAAATTGTGCATTCATAAATTGACTACAGCCTGTATGCCATTCCACCTACTGTATCTGTTTCACGTCTCAGGTAGAATGCAAAAGCCAGCATGGATAGAATGCAGATGCATGAATTGAATAATATTTGCCATATTCTAACAATGCTCATGTGCCAACGTGTTGCCACAGTCCATGCTATGGTGAAACGTGCACTGCTGTAGATCTGAAATAATTGGATGGTGAAACTTGCATCCAGTCAACCTGAAAAGCAAAGAGAAGCAAATGAGACATTCTTGAAAGTCAGAACAATCCTTGTCTTGCAAAGAAACATTATCGAACAAATTGATTTAGCAATGGAAACCTGCCTAGTGATCTACAAGTCATTTTGAATACCTGAACAACCACAGGCTCAGTAGCCTAGTCAAACTGCGCCCTGCGCAGCTTCGTGTAGTCTTCGTGTGCTGACCAACGAGAGGTAGGCCGATTCTTGATCTCGCGCCTCTTGCGCGTCACCTACAGCATTCCAATGTTTGTGAAATTGACTGTGCAGTATTAAGGCTGTATTAGTTGCGTCACCACCAACATAATTTTCTAGGTTATTGTTGTCCAATGCGCTGTTGAAAATTGTGTGTTACCGGAAAAAACAGTAGCCTAAGCTACCTCCAGTGACACAACTTCCATCTGCCTATACGTGCAGATCGGCTTACATTCAATTTTATTTTGATAACTCACCATCATCAATAGTTTTGGTAGTTTTGCTTTAAACAATCAGTGTTTGTGGTTATTTTTAGATATATAGGGTCAAAGTGATAATTGTTTGTTTTTTGTTAATAAAAAAATACATAAAAACAAATGTGTTGCAGAAACACCAGTATAAAACAGGCACAGATAACATATGCTAGGGGGTACAACAAATTACAGACTATACAAAGACCTTAAAAGATACACATGTATTGATTGTTTTAACATCTTTCTTATTAGAAGAATGTAGAATGGTCTTAATGTACTGCTCGAATTCCTTATAGAAGACATGGAAGAGTGTTTTTTTTATTAGTTCATGTGCATTTATGAATATTACATGTTGCCATTAGCACAATTAGATTTATGAGGTAAAACATTTTTCTTTATCTTTAAACTGTTTCTGGATGCACACCTCAAAAAGGACAATTCCTGTTAATGTCTTTTTTGAGTTTCTTCAGGTAATGGTTCACAGTGTATTACTTATGTATCATTCTGAAAGAGACCTATTTGATCTTGTTAACAAGCAGGTATTTGTGTGGTAATAACCACATTTTTTCCCCCAACAGATATTATTGACAAATGTATTCCAGTAAGTTGTGACATAAAGAATGTATACAATAGTCCTTTGAAATAAAGCACATCTAGACCTGTTGTCCTGATGGAGCAAGGAGAATCACATTTTTCCTGTTGGAGAGTCAACTGGATTAATCGAGGGTAGGTCAAGAAGGTGAGGTGTGGTTGCACCTCTAAACAACATGAGAGTTCCAGATGGAATAGCATCAAAGATTATGGCGAACTCGCTAGGTGTAACAGGGATATTGTAACGAGATTTAAAAAAAAATCCACATAGTTGAGTAACAATCCTTCTGCATTAAAAAGTTGTCTCACCAGCAGGATATGATTGTTAAATCTGTTCTTAAAAAATAAAGACTTGTTTCTATACAAAATATCCTTATTGTTCCAAATGAAATACCTATTCCAGGAAAAATTATGTTTATATATTAACGACCACGCTAACAATACTTGTCTACTAAAAGCAGATAATTTTGTAGGAATCTTATCAATGTTATAGTTACAAAGTAACATCAAATGAAGCCACCAAAACAGGAGAAGATATATTGAGGTAGGAAGTTCCAAGTTGAAGTTGGATTCTTTAAGAAATGTTTAGCCCAATTTATCTTAAAAGTATTATTCAAAGTAGGAGGAGAAGAGGAGAAGAGAAGATCATTCCTTAAAAACTTCCAAAAGGTCTAAACCATTTGATTTTGGGACACACACACACAGAGATATGTCAGCTGAGACAGATCCAGCTCACAGAGGCCCAGCTCATGATGAGCTCCATCAGCTCATGATGAGCTCCATTTGTTCCTCTAATCCAGCTATTCCCAAACAATGCAGTCGGGGGTACGCCAAAAAAAAATGGGATTTACATTTTTTTTTTTAATAATACATTTTTTTTAATAACATTTTCAAACAGTCAATTTATATTTTCCAACGGGGCTATACATTTGGTGGAGGTTTTTTTCTTTCCTGAGTAGCCTCGTTTTACTGCCAAAAATAAAATTAAACCATCAGCCAATTTGAAAAATAAGCCACTGGAATATTTTGAGCGAGAATTAAGACGACTTTCGAGTAGTTAGACATGTATAAAAGCAACAGATACCATTAATAAGAAGGGGCTAAAAGCGTCTTATATGGTGAGTTATCGAGTGGCTAGGACAGGCAGGCCCCATACTATTAAGGAGGACTTAATGCTTCCTGCTGCCGTGGATATGGCTGGGACAATGCTGGGGGAAAAGGCCAAGAAAAACTATACAGACAATGCTTTCATCAAACGATGCATCAGTGACATGGCACGAATGTTTTGAAACAATTTCTGCTTCGCATACAAGCCAGTGAATTCTATGCGTTACAGCTGGATGAGTCAAAAGACTCATCCGTTACGTTTTTGGGGGGTCAATTAAGGAAGACATCCTCTTCTGCAAGGACAACAGGAGAGGATATTTTTTAAGTACTGGACAGCTTTGTGACATAAAATGGACTTTGGTGGTCAAGATGTGTTGGTATCTGTACTGATGATGCAAAAGCCATGACAGGGAGACAAAAGTGGAGTGGTAACGCATATGTAAGCAGTTGCTCCCGACGCCACTTGGGTACACTGCAGCATCCACCGAGAAGCTCTTGCTGCCAAAGGAATGCCTGACAGCTTGAAAGACGTTTTGGACACTACAGTGAAAATGGCTAACTTTGTTAAAGCAAGGCCCCTGAACTCTGGTGTGTTTTCTGCATAGTGCAATGATATGGGCAGCGACCATGTAACGCTTTTACAACATACAGAAGTGCGCTGTTTATCGAGGGGCAAAGTATTGACACATTTTGAATTGAGAGACTAGCTTAGTTTTCTTTACTGACCATCATTTTCACTTGTCTGACTGCTTGCACGATGAGTTTCTCACATGACTGGCCTATTTGGGTGATGTTTTTTCTCGCCTGAATGATCTGAATCTAGGATTACAGGGACCTTCCGCAACTATATTCAATGTGCAGGACAAAATTGAGGCTATGAATAACAAGGACAACACACAGGTCTTTCCATCATTGTATGTTTTTATTTTTGCAAATGAACTCAAGCTTACTGACAATGTCAAATGTGATATAGCGAAGCACCTGAGTGAGTTGTGCGCAATTACGCATTTACTTTCCCGAAACGGATGACACAAACAACTGGATTCCTTATCCCTTTCATGCCCTGCCTCCAGTCCACTTACCGATATCTGAACAAGAGAGCCTCATCAAAATTGCAACAAGCGGGTCTGTGAAAATTTAATTTAATCAGAAGCCACTGCCAGACTTATGGATTGGGCTGCACTCAGAATATCCTGCCTTGGCAAATTGTGCTATTAAAACACTGATGCCCTTTGCAACCATGTACCTATGTGAGAGTGGATTCTCAGCCCTCACTAGCATGAAAACTAAATACAGGCACAGACTGTGTGTGGAAAATGATTTAAGACTGAGACATTTTCCAATACAACCCAACATTGCAGAGTTATGTTCATCCTTTCAAGCTCACCCTTCTCATTAACCTGTGGTGAGTTATTCACAATTTTCGATGAACCAATAAAGTTTTATATGTAAGATGGCTAAATAAAGAGCAAAATTATTTATTATTATTATATTATTATTTGTGCCCTGGTCCTATAAGAGCTCTTTGTCACTTCCCACATGTCGGGTTGTGACAAAAACTCACACTCATTTTAATGTTTAGTAAATGTATTGTGTCGTGTGTGTGTGTGGCAGGCTAACAATGATGACCAAAAACAATATTTGAGAGTGCATTGACCCTGGTGCTAGAGAGGGCACGCAGCTGGAGGTTGAATGTTTGAAGGGGTACGGGACTATAGAAAGTTTGGGAACCACTGCTCTAATCAAACCGAATCTTGCAGAATAATTTCAAACTAAAACATAACGTTCCTGTATCGTATCGGAGCCCATGTGTCTACTATATACGTATCCATTCGTCTTGAAAGGGAAAGATACACATCCCTAATGTCTATGTTTGCTTTGGCATTGTATGTGTTCAACACTTTCCATGCTGATAAAGCCGTTTGAAATGAATTGAGAAAGAGACAAATCGAGACAACCCTAAACTTTTCAGTCTTCCTCACTTTTATTCGCTACCCAATGGTGTTTGTGTCCACCTTTGTGAGCTGGGGTCCTGGAGGCCCAGGGGTTTAATGAGGGTGACAGGGTTAAGTGAAACAGATCAGTCATTCTCCCTGTATGTACAGTGACAGAACAGTGACGGTGGCTAAAGGAGAGCGGAGAGTGTGCAGGTCTTTAGGGCTACTGAAGACCAGGCCATGGTCTGTCATTGAAACAGTGTGTTCAGTTTATCATACTTGTAAGAGACACACACACACATACTGTATATAAAAGATACATGGCTCTCTGTTACCTCCCATGTAATGTAATGACTTCTCTAACACTGTTGAAAAGAGACTGTGTTCTAGTGTGTGTGTGTGTGTGTGTGTGTGTGTGTGTGTGTGTGTGTGTGTGTGTGTGTGTGTGTGTGTGTGTGTGTGTGTGTGTGTGTGTGTGAGTGTGTGCGCGTGTGTATAAGTCTTTTTTTGAAGTGTGTGTGTTGACCGTAGCCCTGGCTGAGATGTGGCCGTAGGGCCCGCACGCTTGGTAGTTCCAGGTGATGGTAGCAGCAGAGACAGAGGCCCTGACCGGCCTTGGCCCGCTCCAGAACATCGGTTCATGCCAGTTTACCATCAACTGGACACTAATTGGTACCGACACACACCACAGTCTCTCCCTCGATAACAGAGGAGAGACCTAGGGACACAGTTCTAAACAAAGAGAGGAGAGGCATAGGGCTCGATTCAATGAGGGTTTGCTTAAATTCCAGCTTTAGCGATACACTCTAGAGAGAGACAGAGAGAAAGAGAGAGAGAGATAGAGACAGAAAAAGAGAGGATAGATTTAAGGTCATAGCTCATAACAGCTCCCTTGGAACCAATGACTCAGATATGCAGATGTGTTTACTTCTCTTTGCTGAAAAAAAAGGAGGAATGAAAGAGCCTGATAATGTCTTTGTGTTTCACTTATACCGTTTTTTTTTCTTCTAAAGAGCCCCCTTTTACTCTTAGACAGGCACTTCAAATGAGTTCTTTCCTTCGTATCGCTCTCTCTCTCTTTCTCCCTCCTGAGTCTCTCTCTCCTGTGTCTAATGTCTGTCTCTGCTCTGACGTTAGCTCCCTGACACCACTGCCACCGCCAGGCAGTCACCTATGAAGGGGCTCATGGGGAGATAGGATACAGAAAAGCACCCTGGGAAAAAAAAGAATCCAAATAATAAAAAATAAAAAAGAACTCTCAGCAGTTTGGGAGAAACTTTGGAGAAAGAAAAGAGAATGGAGATTGTCATATGACCCGGAGGGGTGTACGGCGGTAGCTCTGAATCTAATAAACACGACAAAACAAGACATGGGTAATGTGTTTTCTCTGTTGGTGTCCTCTGCTAGATCCAGTGTGATTGAGTGGCTGACGTCTGCCTCCGACGCGTTAGCTATCTATCGTTTCTCCTCAAAATCAGCATCCTTCCTTCCTTTTCCCCCATCCCTCCATCCCTGACTGACAAACGCGTCGAGGGACGTCAGCAGCTAGTCAGCATCGTGATATCGTCTCGTTTGAAAGTTAAAAGGTTTTAAAGAGACATTTTAAGGTTTATGATTTTAATAACCGATGCGTCCCTGTGTTTTAAAAAAAAAAATTCCCATGGTGGATGTGTTAGTTAATTATGGCAGGGTTTAGTGAATTAAGGGCAGAATATATAATAAAGATCATTTGCATAATCTCTATTGAATTCTAACGCGTTCACTCTACGAACTCCTATACAAGCAGAAAATCATGTATTCTGTACTGGATGACATCAATAAAACAGCATGCTGGAAATGAGATCTGTATGTAACTCTTGATCCTCGGAGTATCTGTCTGTATGCGTCCATTAATCTCCCAGTGATATTTCTCATCCATCCATATCCAGTGTTCAGCCTAAACCACAGCAGCAAGACACAGAAAAACAGGTGTTTGTCACAGAGGAAAGGAAGTTGATTGGCCAGATTCCATTATCCATTTTTCCCAAGCCCGAAACGCCCATGCAGCTGTCCTCTTACGGATTTGAGAATTGTGTGAACAGTGTGTGTGCGCGTGTGAGGGTGTGTGCATGTGTGTGTGTGTGTTTGTGCTTAAGACTGGGATTTTAGTTGTCACTGGAGCTCTGCTTCTCGGTCTGGTACAGAGGTGTAAAGATATAAACTAGTACAAATCCACTAAGAGATAATAAGCCATAGGTGTCCAAAATCTTCCCAAAACACCTGAGAATATCTTTTAGTAATGAAATGTAACCACAGCTACTCTTCAGGCCCATTAGGAAGCTGTAAAATGTCGAGAAAACCCTGACCTGTTTGGGAACAAGTTTCCCTGATGTTCAAAAGAAAGTCAAAGAGCAAGTTTGGGTGCTGATGAGAGTGTTTTGCATGTCACTGTTTTGAACTGAGCGGTGACAGCCCGAGCTGAACTGAAGAGTATGACTCCGACTCGCCTCATTCCTGTAGGAATACATTTCCCGACACTGATCACCGGGGGAAAAAATATTAATAAAAACTGAAGGTACTTCTCTTAGATATCTCTTGATGCTCTTCAGATCTTTAAAGACGTCATCAGAGGGAAACGCAGAGTTACTCTGAGATCCTGACTCCCTAATCTGCTTTACAAGGACTGACTTTTAGAAGACACCCTTATAATGGATTTTAGTATTTTTCTTTTTGGTTTTATTTATTGATAGAAATGTTGACGTATAACTCAGTTTTCTACAGGTTTTTTTTTTCCATTGAAAGATAAGATCATCCAGGATAAAGTTACAGTAGCAAATACTTTTTTTGTCTCTCTGTTCTTGATCGTTCCCTCACCCCAAAGCATTGTGGTACAATTCAATGGGAATAAAACAACTGGAGGCAAGGGAAAATTGGCTGCACATTTTATATTATTCATTTGGGCACCATTATTACAATGAATTAGATCATACGACACCAATACCATTTTATAATCTTTTCAGTGTGAATAGAATATAACTCAGCAATAATATACAATTATATTAACATTCATTTAATTGGTGTAGAATGGCATGATATCATTGACAACTGCTGTTTGCACACAGTGGGAGATTACACTCAAATAAATGCATCATCCTGTATTCTTTATAGTTTCAAAAAAGGTATTGAGAGTAAGGACATTGCAAAAGCATTTAATGGTTTATAACCAAATTGCTAAATATGTTGACATCTTTTTTGACTCAATGAACAGGAATCATCCCTCTGCTGTGTGTGAGACAAACATTGTGACAATGACAATCATGACATCGTGACAAGCTGTTTTGACAGACCTGAAGCCCCAATTGCCTGAGAGCAATTGGCTTCATGCATCCCCATCTGCAGAGATACGGAGTAGGATGAAGTTGGCCCGAGACACTGATCAAAGGTCAGATTGATGTTTTATCCCTTAATGGTTAAGGTTAAGATTGAGAGAGGGTAAAATTATACTTAATCTTTTTGTACGAGAAACTTCTGACTTCATCCCACAGCAGCGATTACAGTCTTTGGTCTTTGAGTCTGGGTATAAGTTGTCTGTAAGCACAGATCCTGGATCAGCTTACCAGGCAAGCAGACATATTGACTGATATTCCCAGCATAATGAAAACATCTCCAGCAAATGTAATCTGATTGGATATCAGTTATCAACTTTGGCGCAACAACAGCAAGCAAATGGGCCCTACAGCAGACTCTCTCTCTCGCTCTCTGATGTCTGCTATCTGTTTCACTCTGTGTTTCTCTCTCTCTTTCCCTCTTTCTCTTTCTCACTCTCGCTCGGTCTCTCTGTGGTGCTCTCTAAGAATGGCTAAATATCCCGTTTTTTATTACTTGCATGCACCTTGGCAGGACTACGTGAGTAATACATCCTATTTTGCGCTCTAGCTATACCTCCAACCAAAACATCTTCATTTACTCTGCATCTCTACAGTAAGACACTAAGACTGAGCTAAACGCTCATTAGATGAATAGTGAACTGCATGTGCCCCATCACCGCATCTCACTAGGGGTTCCAACTACCTCCTTACATAACCAGCCGTTTATATAATGTGATATGAGGGGCGAGGCGATGGGGAGAGCCCCAGTAACAGCATCTGACCAGAAGCATGATTGATATATAATCTCAGGGTGATGGTGGTCGCGGTGCAGTGTATAACTAGGGCAGGAGTGCAGTGAGGGTTGGGTGGTTCTCTCGATGCCTGCATGTCCCACTAGGTCTACAGGGTTCCCAGCCAGGATAGGTCTCAGACTGACAGAGTTCACGGTAACCCACTGGAGGAGAAAAGAAAAAGAAATAGCACCCCCTATTGGTGGTAAGATGGATCTTTTGTATTGGGGAGCTCAAAAAAGTGTCAGTGTCTATGTGCATTGGTCGACTGACATGTTTAACCATGCACTTCATTTCTGAGCACTGCCCTCTACAACAAACCAAGTATCAGTCAGAAAAGTTGATTCCGGCCTTGAACGCAGTATATCTCCCTCATCATAAGTGAATGGATCAGCAGCATATTCTTGGGGGGGGGGGGGGGGGGGGGAGAGTGAGACCCTCGACCACAACATCACATGGAATAGACATTGAGAATGTTCCTGAAGGAGCGTCCCTCTCCATCTCCCCTCAACTCATCTCCCCTCATCTCCTTTCCTCTCTGAGTGTTTCCCTTGGCTCTCTGTCTCCTCCCTGGACAAAACTACACAGACAGATAGACACATGTTATTGTGATTAATTAGACCACTGATAGCAATGTTCTCACTTAGTGCTGGGCCCACTGAGTTTTCTTGTTTTCTTTTACATTTCTTTCTTTCGGGCTCTAATTTTCCCCTTTAAGTTAATGGGGCTTCGTTTGTGAAGTGACCCAAGGGATAAGCATATTAACTGACTCTCCCTTCAGGGCTCGAGTCGTTCCTGAAAACATCACGTTTACTTCAGCCTTGAAACAGAAGCAACTGTTCTCATTACACAATTTGAATCACACAATGGACTTTGATCCACCAATACATTTCCTGCTAAATATGTTTTGTTCACTTGGTGAAAAAAAACTTTGTCAGACTTGTCTGCTTATCCTTTCTCCGTGGACCTTCTCTTTAACTAATCGGTCCCTTAGCTTAATGTGGAACGGTTTCTTGAACAGGACACTGACGATTCGACCGTAAAGCTTCTCCTTCCATTCAAAGTCAGTCTAAGTGCCTTGCTCTGACGGCAGTTTCTGGTTTCTTTGGGAAGGAGAGTTTGAGTCTATTCCGAGAGCCATCCATCACTCAGTAGTGCTCGCAAGGAGCCACACTAGTAAAGGTATGCGAACCACAAGGTTTGTCGCTGACATTCAGCACCTGGACTTAAAGAACGGACTCCGCTGTTCAATGGAACAATTGAAAGCACAGAATATATACCACAAACTGGGTACATGTTACACCCACGATGGAAAGAATATGGCACCTTTCGAAACGTTTCAAAGAGATAAAGGCATCAATACAATGGAGATTTGACTTTGCCTCGGTTTTGTGGACGTACAGTGTTACAGCGTGATTGAAATTTAAAGTCAATCTTCCCATGTTTGCGGAGGCTGCGTTCGCGGTAAACGCTGCATGTGTCGGCTCAATCTTAAATTACCTTCGCATTTTTATCACGAAACCTGTTGCCCTTTAACGATACCGATTCAGTAGAGCCCCTTGTCTGTACTATTGCATCAGTCGTTAGTGTTCTCTTTCACCTAACAACAGATGCCAATCTCTCTCTCTCTCTCTCTCTCTCTCTCTCTCTCTCTCTCTCTCTCTCTCTCTCTCTCTCTCTCTCTCTCTCTCTCTCTCTCTCTCTCTCTCTCTCTCTCTCTCTCTCTCTCTCCTCTCTCTCTCTCTCTCTCTCTCTCTCTCTCTCTCTCTCTCTCTCTCTCTCTCTCTCTCTCTCTCTCTCCTCTCTCTCTCTCTCTCTCTCTCTCTCCTCTCTCTCTCTCTCTCTCTCTCTCTCTCTCTCTCTCTCTCTCTCTCTCTCTCTCTCTCTCTCTCTCTCTCCACAGCAGGCCAGCGTTGTCAGTGCCTTAATCCAAGCATTAATTACACACATCTGAGGTACGCTGTGCCAGGCAGCGCCACGCATCACGCTTCCATACCCGGCTAGCGCTCAGCTCAGCTCTAACCCATTATTCATGAGGCCTGGGTCCTGGGTTCCATGACTTTATTCATGTTGTTAGTGGAAGGACGTCGGGAGTCATTAAGACTGTGTCATTTTAACAAGCCTGTTTCAATAGCCTCTGTTCCTCTGCCTCGCTCTCAACCTACCATACTGTATGTGGCTGTCTTTGCCTGTTTTTCTGGAGACGTGTCGGTTTTTACTCTCATGGCAATTAGAACGAGGCAGTTCTACCACACACAGATGGTAATCTGTGTGTAGTGTTCTGGAGCAGGAATAGTACAGTGTTAAAGCGGGTGGACCAAAGAGAGGAGACCTTTGCTTCATGCAACAACACCTGTTGTAGCACACCTGGGTGTAGGGTATTTTAACGGCCAACATCCAGCCAGCTGTGAAGGTAAACAGAACTGAAGTTAGACCAGAAAGGAGGAATAAAACAATGGAAGACAGAGAGAGAAATGGAGAGGGAGAGAGATCGGGGAGCAGAAATATGGGAGAGAGAGAGAGAGAGAGAGAGAGAGAGAGAGAGAGAGAGAGAGAGGTTAGATGATAAGTGGTACAACAGGGAGTATGATCGGGGTATGTTTTGCTCTCAAAATAACAACAGTCAGGTCACCAGGGCAGGCCTCTTCTCCCTCTAAACGACTGCTGTTACACACACACACACACACACACACACACACACACACACACACACACACACACACACACACACACACACACACACACACACACACACACACACACACACACACACACACACACACACACACACACACACACACACACACACACACACACACACACACACACACACACTCACAAACATACTGCTCCAAGCACTGCCATCTGCAGGACTCGCCGTATACGTTTTGTATTCCAGGGTATTAGGGCTGTTGTCAGGTCACTGGTTACTTTCGCTCTTTTCCTTCCCTCTCCTTCTCTCTGTGTCTGGTGAGTGATGCAAGGAGACAGCATAGCAGCAGGGCGAACGGGGCGAAAGAACAGAGAGTAAGGGGCATCTACGGTTGTTGGTGACATGGCCCATCCAGGACCCTATAAAGTCACCCCAGGGTGCATAATTCAATTACTACACAACCGTGAGAGAGAGAGAGAGAGACGGAGAGGACCAGGGAGAAAGAGGGAATGAAAGAAGGATATAGACAGTAAGACAGGCAGAAAGACAGGCAAAAGAAAGTAAAAGAGGGATAACAGGAAAGAGGAGGATAGAAAGAGAGAGGGAAGGAGTGAGAGGTGCACACAGAGCACTAACAGTGAAGGACAGAACCTCCACTCCCGGAGGAGAGGAGAGGGGGATTAGTCGAAGTAATCATACTATTATTATAAACGGGAGAGGGGATGACACTCACGCAACCTGAGTCAAACGACAGAAGCGTAAGGAATCACATCCCCATGCAGCTCTGCTTTGTCTCTTCTGACCCCGCAGAGATGGGAGCTCTGTGTCTGAGACAAGAGCAGAGATGAGAGGAGAGTCATTGGTCATGGTTGGAGTGAGAGAGCGCTGAATATTGTCCATCTGCTCGTGTTGAATTGCTTGGATGACTCGGCACGTCCGCGTCCCGTGGCGGAAATCGCAAAAAGCAAAAAAAGTTTTTTTTTTTCTTCATAATCAGTTTTACGCATGCGAGGAATATGATTGCACTCGCTGCTCGGGGGTGTGTGTGCATGGCGAGGATGTAGCGTAGACCTGACACAAGTCATTTCACCTCAGCTGTTGCTGTTCTGTCCCCTCATGCACATTGACAGGATGCTAATCTAACCCTGTCTTTCTCAGGGCCCCGGGAAAACCATTCAGCAAATCACAAGGCTGATTATTATATTAAAAAGTGCAATGGAACAATGACTGCCAAAGTAGGATAGTGACTGTCCAATAGAGTCCTGTACTCTCTGTTCCCATTTGCCAAGTGTGTGTGTGTGTTCATTGGACCGATATAAGCATTTTTTGCGCATCATGTTCAAATCATCTATAAGTGACTTTGTTGAGTTTGCAATAAATTTGAGATACTTTTGGATGATTTGAACATGATGCTAATATTGGTATTAGTGCCACAAAATGCTATGTTAGCATGTGGACAGCATGAATTGCTGTCATGTCCATATACTGCTTATAGGGGGAAGATCTCAGTTGTATGCTCCTCGCGTCCTCTCTCCTCATCTCCTTCTCAAAACCCATTGGATGAGAAAGCCAGAGGTTTTTCTCCTGTGACCTTCTCCTCAAATGGGTTTTGAGAAGGAGATGAAGAGAAAGGAGAGGACATGAGGAGTATGCAATTAAGATCTTCCCAGGGTAAAGAAACCAATGTGTAATTTTGGAATTTGGGTGAGCTCTCTCTTTAATTGGCAAAAATGTACCTATTCTCTATGTCCAGTCCCCTAATGTGTTAATACCTCTACGCCATTCCACTTCTGACACCATTTCAGCAAATTCAGGGGGTATCTCTGACCAGTACTTGGACCTGGGTCCAGCGACTGTCAAGCTAACACCTTCATTACGCCAAGAAGTCTGTACTTCTTGGCAAGGTTTCTCAGTTAAGGTCACTACGATATTAATTACAGCTCTTTACTGTCACGTGCTCTTATAAGCCTTCATAAAGACTTGGCAGCAGACATGCTCAAACTTGAATTAACATAACCATAGACCAGTTAAACTGTTACAACACCTCCACTCAGAAGTGGGCAAAAGTAACTAACTGAAAGCCACACCCCCATTAAGCCACGCCTCCAATGATTGTACCTTTTGATTCAAAATATTGGGTAAATTACCGTTTTACTCGATCATCCGCACGTGCACCGTAAAAAGTACCAAACTCTACCAACGCACCACCTCCGAAGATACACATAATGTATCTAGATTTTTTTGTACCCCAGGGGAACAATACTGTACCCTAACCAAACCGTTTTTTCTGAGAGTGTACAATGAGGGAAAAAAGTATTTGATCCCCTGCTGATTTTGTACGTTTGCCCACTGACAAAGAAATTATCAGTCTATAATTTTAATGGTAGGTTAATTTGAACAGTGAGAGACAGAATAACAACAAAAAAATCCAGAAAAACGCATGTCAAAAATGTTATAAATGATTTGCATTTTAATGAGGGAAATAAGTATTTGACCCCTCTGCAAAAAATGACTTAGTACTTGGTGG
The DNA here is from genome assembly GCF_965601325.2 of Salmo salar. NCBI lineage: Eukaryota > Metazoa > Chordata > Actinopteri > Salmoniformes > Salmonidae > Salmo > Salmo salar. The sequence goes on along the minus strand of NC_138295.1, from coordinate 41,469,817 downwards.
CAAAACCCTTGTTGGCAATCACAGAGGTCAGACATTTCTTGTAGTTGGCCACCAGGTTTGCACACATCTCAGGAGGGATTTTGTCCCTTTGCAGATCTTCTCCAAGTCATTAAGGTTTCGAGGCTGACGTTTGGCAACTCGAACCTTCAGCTCCCTCCACAGATTTTCTATGGGATTAAGGTCTGGATACTGGCTAGGCCACTCCAGGACCTTAATGTGCTTCTTCTTGAGCCACTCCTTTGTTGCCTTGGCTGTGTGTTTTGGGTCATTGTCATGCTGGAATACCCATCCACGACCCATTTTCAATGCCCAGGCTGAGGGAAGGAGGTTCTCACCCAAGATTTGACGGTACATGGCCCCGTCCATCGTCCCTTTGATGCGGTGAAGTTGTCCTGTCCCCTTAGCAGAAAAACACCCCCAAAGCATAATGTTTCCACCTCCATGTTTGACGGTGGGGATGGTGTTCTTGGGGTCATAGGCAGCATTCCTCCTCCTCCAAACACGGCGAGTTGAGTTGATGCCAAAGAGCTCCATTTTGGTCTCATCTGACCACAACACTTTCACCCAGTTGTCCTCTGAGAATCATTCAGATGTTCATTGGCAAACTTCAGACGGGCATGTATATGTGCTTTCTTGAGCAGGGAGAGCAGGATTTCAGTCCTTCATGGCGTAGTGTGTTACCAATTGTTTTCTTGGTGACTATGGTCCCAGCTGCCTTGAGATCATTGACAAGATCCTCCCCTGTAGTTCTGGGCTGATTCCTCACCGTTCTCATGATCATTGCAACTCCACGAGGTGAGATCTTGCATGGAGCCCCAGGCCGAGGGAGATTGACAGTTCTTTTGTGTTTCTTCCATTTGCAAATATTTGCACCAACTGTTGTCACCTTCTCACCAAGCTGCTTGGCGATGGTCTTGTAGCCCAATCCAGCCTTGTGTAGGTCTACAATCTTGTCCCTGACATCCTTGGAGAGCTCTTTGGTCTTGGCCATGGTGGAGAGTTTGGAATCTGATTGATTGATTGCTTCTGTGGACAGGTGTCTTTTATACAGGTAACAAACTGAGATTAGGAGCACTCCCTTTAAGAGTGTGCTCCTAATCTCAGTTCGTTACCTGTATAAAAGACACCTGGGAGCCAGAAATCTTTCTGATTGAGAGGAGGTCAAATACTTATTTCCCTCATTAAAATGCAAATCAATTTATAACATTTTTGACATGCGTTTTTCTGGATTTTTTGTTGTTGTTATTTTGTCTCTCACTGTTCAAATAAACCTACCATTAAAATGATAGACAGATCATTTCTTTGTCAGTGGGCAAACGTACAAAATCAGCAGGGGATCAAATACTTTTTTCCCTCACTGTAGTTTCGTTTCTAGTTGTTTCACACATTTACTGGGTCAATATGTACTTTTCTCTCTCACAACCTGGATCTAACAGTCTCTCTCTTCCTTCCTTTCTATCACTTTGTCTTCTCTTTCCACAGATCTCACCCTCATTAGCTTCAGAGCCACGTGCTGTGCACCCCCTGCTACGTTCTATTGCTCATCTACTACTTACACTGCAAATCTCTCCCTTCCCTTTCCCCTCCTTCTCTCTCCCCTTCTCTTCCTCTCCCCCTCTCTTTCTCTCTCTCTCTGTCTCTTCAGTCCTTGTTTGTTCAGTGTGGCTGTAGTTTGTGTCCTGACGGTTTTCTCCATTCTCTGCGTTGACAGGTTAGCAGGGCGGTGGGGTTTAGGCGGGTTAGGAGATGGGGGAAGGGGGGTTATGAGATGGGGTTGATGTTCGAAGCTTAAAGGGCAGTGAAACAGAAAAAAAATGGAAAGCTGGGGTGATGGAACAAATGTGCAGGAATGTTCCGGAACGTTGTTGACGGTGACTCACCACAGGCCCTGCATACACACTCCGAGAGAGACACACGCACACACACACGCAAACACAAATGCGCACAAATAAACCCATTCAAATGCGTACTGACACTGAAATGCACAAACGCACATATACGCTTGCACACAGAAAGCAGAACAAGTAAGGATCAAGTAAGTGGCACAGAGATATGAAAACAAAAGCTCCAGGAGTTTTCACCAGAAAACTGTGTGCTTCCACTACATGAGGTCTTTATACCTCTCTTGCTTTCCCTCCGCTCCCCCTCTCCTCAGTTCATTCAGTTCATTCTGCTTCCTCCTTTCATATCTCTCTCTCTTTCTCTCTCTCTCTCTGTTTAGTCCGGGTACAGCGTGTGTCATGGAGCAGCAGGTCCCCTGTATTTGCCACACACCGACACGCACAGATGCACATACACCGTAGCAGACATACACAACCCTCCATGTTGAGTCAGTGGTGTATTCTACTCTGTGAGGACTCAGGAACACAGTGGTAATGTAATTTCAGTAAGTCACCAATGTGATGTCTTATTAACCAGGCCTGCCTATCTGACTGGCTGGGGGAAGGGAATGGTGTTCAAGAAATTAAGTGGCAGGTTCCCTCGATCTGTCATTCTGTGTCACACTGTACTTGGATGGCACGCCACACATACACACTCACACACACACACACACACACACACACACACACACACACACACACACACACACACACACACACACACACACACACACACACACACACACACACACACACACACACACACACACACACAAACTGACTCACACACAGAGACACACACAAACACTGACACACACACTGTACTAGTGTGAGTGAACGTATGCACACACATACCACACTGACAGGAGGTTAAGAGCACCATCTGTGAATTTTTAATGGTTAATTAGCTGAATCACTGAATTATACATTCTGGGGCAGAAAATAGCCCAGAGTTTGGGGAATACCTGAGATTGAGATGCAAGGAAATTTCTGACACATTTCCTGTAGTAATCTCAGAAATCCTAATGCCTACTCCCTTAACTATAAGCATGCCGTTGCCTGGCTCAGAACATGTTAGAAAAAACTCAGATTATAGCGCCTTTTCACAATATTGTCTACAATAATTCCACAGTAAAAAAATAAATAAACTCTCGTCATTACCATATTGCGTCATCATTTCAACTTAAAGAAAGTTTGTGTCGTATCTTACGAATGTCAGTTTGAGGATCTTTGAGGGAGCTATTGAATCACACAGAGAAAGGAGAGAGCATACTTCAATAATGACTAATATCTCTCCAATCTCCGTGTAGACTTTGACTCAGTGGCACCTTTGTTAAAGTGTGTCAGCGCATAATGCAGCTTATATAAAAACTATTTGTCAGCCTTGTAGCGATGACATCGTCGGCGGGGATCTTTATCAAGAAGAACCCCACATAACAATTGCTGCTTGCGAGAGCAGAACAGCCAACCGAGAAGAACGGGGAGAAAACAGAGAAGCTTTGAAGCGCTGGCGACGACGTCTTTGGTCGTTGTCGTTGACATTGACAAGCTGGCTGGTAAAAACCTAGGTCTTCCTTTGAGTCACACAGGAAATGGCCCACACAATCCTGTCGTACGAATGGAGAGGACAATGCACGCTGCCTGTCCTCTGATTGGGCTGGGATTGTTGCTTTTTGCCTGTCGCTACAAAGACGACCGTGGGCTCCAACGATTATCAAAGGGACTGAGCGCGCTCAGAGAGCCCACAGATCTTCCCATGGCTCAGACATGAAAAGCTCCCGATGACAGCACTTAGCCTTAGCTATATCACTCCGCCTGGTGTACACACACACACACACACACACACACACACACACACACACACACACACACACACACACACACACACACACACACACACACACACACACACACACACACACACACACACACACACACACACACACACACACAGCTCCCAGTGACAGCTATTAGCCTTAACTGTATCACTCCGCCTGGCAGGCAGAGGCTCCTGTTGCTTCACTGCTCTGCAATTGGTCTTTAAGGCTAGGCGTGCTTTGTTTTCTTGTTGTGTTCCTCCGTTGGTTTGGTTTGTGTCCCTGTGAGTTGCTGTGTTGTTCTCTGTCTGTCGAGCCCCAAAGCTTAGAGTCAAGCTCCTTTCATGAGAAACCCAGGCTGAAGACAACCTCAGCTCAGCGTGTGAGAGAGACTTAGTTTAAACAATACAAGACAACTTTTTATTACGGCGACGCCTCATTACTTTTTAACTAGTATAATCGTACATGCTGCACTTCATGAATAATTTAAAGGTGAGTTCTCAATGCAAAATGACAGGGAAAGGAGAGAGAGAGATAGCAAGTTGGGGGGGGGGGGTAGCGAAAGCAAAAGTGGAAGATGGTTGATGGGAGAAGGCAATAATAGGGGTACACCATTTTTCCGTGCCTACCATTAACACCACAAAGTGTATCATGCTCATGTCATTGGTTATGTATGGTGTGGCACTAAACTGAAAAGAGATTGTAGGTTTGCAATGTGCTCGTTACGTTGAACTTTGTGTTAATCAGATGGGAATGGCTGCTTTAATCTGGTATGTGAGAAACAGCTCTTTTAAGTCCCTTTAAGACCAATTAAGCCAATTAGAATGAAGTGCTGAGATGCTGCATCCATAACAACTATTTAGATTTACATTACATTTACATTTAGATTTAAACTGAGCTTTATTTAGTTAGAGTCTAAAGTGAGGGTTAAGTCAAACTTGGTTTGGTTTTATAATGATCTCTGTCTGACTATAACTTTCCTTCTCTCTCTCCGACTCTCTCCGTCTGCTCTCTCTCACACAAATCTTCACGGGTTAATCTCCAATCACCTGATAAAAGTGGGGTAAGATTTGAGGGTAAAAAAAGGACATACAGTATACGGTAAACACTGAAATATAACAAGAAAGGGAAGGAAGTGTTGAAGAAAAAAAATCAATAAATCCAATGAGTCATAAACGTTTTTTTGCCATCGGCACACCTGAGCTGTTTTGTTGGGAAAGAAAGATGAAAGGAGTTTGATTTGTAATGTATTCATGGAAATACAGAAAGAGACCGGGGCACCGTGACTTGCTCATCTTCTCTCACACGTCTTCTCCCTGTTCCCCCTAACTTTTCCCCTTTTCTCTCCATCCTTTCCAGGTCTTGCAGGCAGTAACAGTGGAGCTGTCCAGTGCTGAAGGAGGAGGAGGTGAGAGAATACACACACACACACACACACACACACACACACACACACACACACACACACACACACACACACACACACACACACACACACACACACACACACACACACACACACACACACACACACACACACACACACACACAGGATCCACTTAGCTTACACTCCCCAACTTACCTTATAGGTCAGTGATTTGAGCAACTTCCTTTATAACAATCATGATATAATATATGCCATTTAGCAGACACTTTGATCCAAAGCAACTTACAGTCATGCATGCATACATTTTTCACCTGGGTGGACCCAGCAGGAGTCAAACCCACAATTCTTGGCATTGCAAACACCATGTTTTACCACCCGAGCCACACAAGACCACGGCTGTGGCTACTTCCCACTGTAATAGCAAATATGTGTTGATCAGGGTCAACACAAACAACCGTAGGTTTTTTTTTTATAGAGTATGTCCTCATCACAGGAGGTTGGTGGCACCTTAATTGGGGAGGACGGGCTCATGGTAATGGCTCAAGCGGAATAAATTGGTTTGCATGTGTTTTGATTCCCTTCCGTTCGCTCCGTTTCAGCCATTATTATGAGCCGTCCTCCCCTCAGAAGCCTCCACTGGGCCTCATCCTCCTATCCTCCCTGAGAGGGAGGACCTTTTGCCATAGTTTGGGATAATTAGTAAGACCCCTCTCATATCAGTAAGTGATGCATGTATTTAGCCATGCAATTAGCCATACAGCTACCTCATATTCAGTGTTTGTTGTAATGTACCCACTGGCTCAAATACCTGCCATCTAACTCCAGTAGTCATAACACATACTGGAGTCTTACTGCCCCCTCTGAATCTGTGTGTTTATATTTTTGCATGGCGTCATCAAGTGACATGTAAAGTGATACAAGGCTGGAATCCCACTGCAGCACCAGGATGCACAAACAGAGATAAAACAGAAGGTGAATGTAAAGAGGACCCGCAGACCTCAGAGTGCATTCATCCTCCTCCCATCATCCTCTCTGTTCTGCATGTCTCTGCGTGACTCAGCCCGATGTTCTCTCTACCCTCTCTTCCCCTCTCTCTCTCTCTCTCTCTCTCTCTCTCTCTCTCCCCCCCCCCTCCTACTCCCTCTCCGTCTCTCACCCAGAGATAGCGCTCAGTGAATCACTCTGTTCCATTACATTCTCCAAACTTTGTTTTAACAAGTTGAAAAATATGCTAATGTTATGGAGAGAAAGAGGGACGAGGGGGAAGAAAGGAGAAGAATAGAACTCCGCGAGATGACCCACTTAGCCTAATCATTGCTAACTAACGCTGGAGACTTCTGAGATGGGGGGTGGGGGGGGGGGGGGGTACGGAGACACAGGCCTAAATGCGTTAAATTAACCCTGATAATTCAATATACGACGATAAAACGCCACAATCAAGTCCCCTCTGGCTCTGATGTTTGATTTAGAATGCGCTGTGCTGTTTCATGACGAGATAAGTGTGTGTGTTTCTCTCCTAATTCCTCTTCTTCTCTGTGTCACTGGAGATGGCTGTGGTCGAGGGCGCTGGGATAGACGCTGCTTGTGTTTGTCCATAGAAAGCAACACTCACTCACACACACACACACACACACACACACACACACACACACACACACACACACACACACACACACACACACACACACACACACACACACACACACACACACACACACACACACACACACACACACACACACACACACACACACGTATTGGTTTCGTTGGACATAGTCACAGCCTCATATAAGATTCATGCAAAGCGTTCAACCATACCTTCTCCCCGAGGGGATGCTAGTGTATTGTCTGTGGTTTGAAACGAGATCATTAAAATAATCAAATTATGGTAAGGGAGAGTCAGCCACGCTGAAAGTTGTTGTTTGGAGACCATTAGAAGAGATGCTGTTAGTGTGGGACAGAAAGTAAAGTAGTCAAGGCAGGGATTAATCAACCGCCAACAGCTGACGGCATAGGAAAGGCCTGGGGTGGACTGTACTCTAAAACAATAACCGACATTTATCACAAGACAAACGATGGCATCGTCGGGAAAAACAAGTTCTGTTTTCACAAGTTTCACTGTCCTGTTTTCCCCCCCCTCGGAGAAAACCGAATCTTGAATCTCCAGTCGTCTGATTATTTCTCTTAGTATCGTGTCGGAGAAAATGCCTCTGGATGCAACACACACACACACACCTCATTAGCATGCTATCCAGTGTTATTGTTCCTTGAGCTACACAATGCAACAGTCTCTCACTAAGTTGTCCTCTTGTAAGTCTGTGTGTACTGTATAAGTGTCAGAACTGAGATGCATCAAGCCTCATCGTCACAGCAGCAATAAATTCACCTCTGTCTGTGTGTGTCAGCAGTTCAAACACTCATTTAATGAGAAAAATATTAATTACAAAAGTGCTTTTCTCCCTCCACTTACAAACATCTCCTTGGAGACGCGTTCTCTTATTACAATAGCTGTTTAATCTAGCCGGGAATTTGTGCTACGCTAATTAGTTTATATTGGAGTCTAATTATCTTATTGTGTTTTTAAAAACACTGCTTCTCATCTCCTCAGGAACTTTGAAAGCAGGATAACGTGTTCTCTCCACAGTCTCCCTCATCAACTTCTCTCCATGCCGCGCCGCCGCGACACAACAAAACTATTCATTTAAACCAATAATCTCGAAGTCGTTCCCACTTATAAAAAGAACTGCAAATTAATTATGTTAACTGTGATCATTTTTCATTAGATCTTGAAATGTGTACACTTCATCAGTTCTGAGGCCTCGGCTATTTCATTACAGCTGATTCTGTGTTATTTAATGAAGCAAGCGTTTCTTCTTCTCTTTTTTTCTCTCCCACTCTGTTTTTCACTTAATTGGATTATGATCAATGCGACTCTTTAATGTTACGATGTCAAGCTTTACTCGCGCCCTATCTGTTACGACACAGATGTTTGTGTGTGAAGATTAAGAAATGCAGCATCTTCCTTTGTTGAATATCAAACCAAAATGTCCTCTCTAAATGATGAGCGAAGGAAAGAGCCGGTGAAGAACACAACGATAACGAGTCTACTGCTGCCAGTGTCAAAGTGAGGGAGAGACGGAGGGAGGGAGAGACGTTGAAACAGGGACAGATAGACGGAATAGAAGAAGGGCAGGGCGAGCGAGGGAGACATTGACAAAGAAGAACAAGAGAAAGGAAGCGAGAGAAAATCAGAAAGCAGGAGAATAATGGAGGGAGAGAGAGAGAGAGAGAGAGAGAGAGAGAGAGAGAGAGAGAGAGAGAGAGAGAGAGAGAGAGGTGGGGAGGAAGAGGGAGAGTCAGCCGTTCGTTATGGTTAAACTACCTAACGATGGGACTGACCTAAATTTAGCTGTGAGACACAGAGACAGAGTCGGAGATATCTGAAAGACACCGTCAGTCGCCACAGGAAGAACGCTGTGAAAGAGAGAGGGAAGAAGGAAGAGATAGGTCTTCACAGGACTAGCATGCGTGGGTTCACGTTTACAATTTACAGCTAGCTAAGTATTGCATTTCTAAATGTGCATATACTGTACGTAGGTATGCACATAAATGCCCTCGTGGACACAAACACACACCTGTGCCTTGTGTGCTTCTTACAGTCTTGCACTTCTAAAATGTCACACACACACTGAGCTGCTGGGAAGACTGTGGGGGAGAGGTGGGAGCTCCTCTCGCTTGGCCGAGTGGAAAACCTGATCTTCTTACCTCAGCAACTTCAGATGGAGGGACTCTGCGGAGGGACATCTGTGTGTGTGTGCGTGTGCGTGTGCGTGTGTGTGTGTGTGTGTGTGTGTGTGTGTGTGCGTGCGTGCGTGCGTGTGTGTGTGTGTTTGAGACAGATAGAGGGAGAGAGAGAGAGAGAGAGAGACAGAGGGGGCGGAAGAGGAATAGCCTGTTAACCGTTGCCATCATCCACTTGCTCCCTGGCCTCTCTCATGCCTTGCTCTGTGTACAGTATCTCGGTATCCAGTGGTCCTCAGGGCACCCAGGTGTTCGTCGTTAACATCAAATGACCCTGACGAGGCGATTAGATGCTGGCACGGCATGATCTGAACCCATCTGTAACAATGTGCCAGAAAGATGATGAAACGCTACTGAATTATGTAGCACTATATAGGTCATCGGGGTAGAGTACAACGCAGCAAACACACACTCTTGTCACGGTAGTTTGGGCCGGAGTCGAACAGCATATTGACGCAGGCTGCATCCGAAATGGCACCCTATTCACCTATATACCCATAGGGCTCTGGTCAAAAGTAGTGCACTCTTTAGGGAATAGGGTGCCATTTTGGAAGAAGCCACAGTGCTGAATCAGGCCCTATATACTCTGTTTGTTTATGGCTGAAAAATCAAATGAGATCCAACAGGCGATCCCATTATCTCATGTCTCTGGCCACCCTCAATCTGCATTACCATCTCTGAGGCTGGCTCTGTTGTCATGGTCGTTATGTGGATTACCATGCTTGTCGTTACAGGAGCTGTGGACGGGGATGTGATTATCATAACTGTTCTGATAGCTACTGCCGCTGCTCTCGCTGAATAGATAATCAGACAGGTATTGTAGGGTGAAGGGTGGGATAGTAGGATGGTGGATAGCGGAGACGCTCAAACGGGGACACATGATTATATTACAACTGTGACCAATTCCTGTATGTGAGTAGGGTTTATCTGGCTGGCTGTATAGTAGTTCCTGTATATTTGATCACGGCAACGATGGGGGGAGATGATGGTAGGATGGTTAGTAGGGGAAGTTTGATAACGACGCCCAATTTTGACGTTGATGATGGCGACAATGTAATTTCTTCCCTAAATGTTATCTGCTTTTGTGGATTGTTGAATACCGTTTCTCAAGGATCAAACCTGCAAGTATGTCCGTGCGCTTGGATGTGAGAGAATAGCTGTGTTGACACGCTGTGAAGTAGTTCACATCTGAGTGACTGAAAGTGGTTGAATATTTAGGCCAGGATTCAATCCGATCGCGCTTTATTGGCTATGCACCTTTGAAGGCGACGTTCCCGCATTCACGTAGACCGCAGCCACGGTAAGCGCTGCATATTACGTTAACTCAATCGGGAAATTAGCGTCAAATGCCGCGTAGCTGACGATTGAATCCTAGCCTTAGCCTGACTCGAAAAGTCTGCAGAAGTCGGGCTAATTTCACTCTGATACAAAGACTTGTCTGTAATTATCAATACAATGGTGTGCTCGAACATGACATCTGGATGTTTATATTCTGTGTGCCCTAGTCATCCTCAGTGAGAGACATGATAATTAATCATTCCAGTGGCACACCTGAGTCTCTGAAACCGCTCAGCAGTTGTAACTTCCGTGATGATCAGACGAGACAGGACGTCTCTCTGCTAATCGGGTTGTGATGTCGTCCGGGTGGATTCAGCACCGCACATGAAAGAGAGGTTCGGTTTCACACTCAAAGGGAAATGAACGGGAGAAGTAGGAGGGATATCAGTAATAGAAACACATATTCAGTTGTAGTTTGTGTTTGATTTCACTTTTTTAATCACTTACTTTAAGAACTTGGCTTCATGTTGTGTAAAGACAAAACGTCACCAGAAATGAAAATGTCATTATTGTGGTTTCAACTGAAATGTCATAGTTAAAACTGAAATGGTGTCGTTTAAACTGAAATGTCATAGTTCAAACTGAAATGGCATAGTTCAAACTGAAATGGCATAGTTCAAACTGAAATGGCATAGTTCAAACTGAAATGGCGTTGTTTAAACTGAAATGTCATAGTTCAAACTGAAATGGTTGTTCAAACTGTTTAAACCATGGGCCTCTGTGGTCATTCTTTGCTCATGTTGCAGGCTGGCTTGACATGGAGTCTGGTCTTGCCTCTCTGTGACTATGTACATATTATTAAGCTGTTCAGGCCTCTCTGCCCCCCTCCTCCACCTCCCAGAGGATAATCAGGGAATTACAAATGAAAAGTCAGGGCCATAAATCAGGAATCTCCCTTCTCTCCTTCTATCCCTCACAGTCTCCCTCTCTGTTGGAGAGAGGGGGGAGAACCGGGAGTAATCCAGGATTTCCACTGGATGACATCAGCGGTAGGCCACTTTCATGAGTCACCCGCTCACATCTGTGTCACGCTCATTCCTCTCTCTCTCTCTCTCTCTCTCTCTCTGTGCTTGTGTGTGTGTGTGTGTGTGTGTGTGTGTGTGTGTGTGTGTGTGTGTGTGTCGTGTGTGTGTGTGTGTGTGTGTGTGTGTGTGTGTGTGTGTGTGTGTGTGTGTGCGTGCTCATGCAATTGTGTGCGTGCATGAAGGCACGGCCTACGTGACTCAGACCCAGCTGGTGTTAACAATGTTGTTCCAGTGAACCTGTGGGGAAGCCTGTGGGAACAGAGAGAGTGGACGTGTAAAATATAACCCTAGGACACAGTGTTCTGCTTTACACATCGTGTCACTCATCAACCAGCACTCACAGATTTCCATGCAGCCTGGTATCAGTTTATACGTGTCACTTGTTGATGCTTTTGGAGAAAAAAAACATGTGCAACTTCCATGATGGAGTATAGAATTTCTAACAGTTATACAGATGTCCATGTTTCACACCAGTGAGGAGAGTTGAAGCAAGTCGATATGAATTTGTTTTCTATATTATTTTCTTAATTTCCCACTCAAAGCCATACGTTATCGTCATAAAAATCACGTTGTATGAATCTCTTATTATTTTCTACTTCGTAGGCACGACTGTCATAAAAACAAATTAAAAAATGGAAGTTAAATCAAGTGTTCTTGCCATGGCAACAGAAGACAAACTACTTACTACTGTCACCAACATTGTCTAGTTTCCTGTTCCTTCTCCTATCTAGATAGGACATGTGGTAACAAAACAAGTGTCATGTCTACACTGTAACCGTTTAAAGGGAGTTCCTCCCTCCCTTCCTCCCTCCCTCCCTCCCTCCTGTCCACCTCTCTATTTGTCAATCAACCTCAGAATGAGGAGACGACAGGCCACAATGGAGCCCTTCACACGCAGTAGATGAAAGTTATAATTTGGCATGAAGAGGCATTGAGAGGGGAAGCTAAATATAGTCTCTCTATATACATTGTGCCTGGCAGAGAGAATAGCGATTAACAGCCAATTAAATGAATCACGGGGGTCAGTGGCAGTAAAAGATTAATGGTATGTTGCCATGCTGCTACCCCATAATCCACTAGAAGAAGAAGAAGAAGAAGAAGAAGATGATTTTGTATCTTCAAATCTCTGGAAAAACTATTTGATTTGAGTGGTGGTAATTGACTGGAATCACTGATGTTGATCATGCACATACAATGGGTGTCTGTGTGTGTGTGTGTGTGTGTCTGTATGCGCGTGTCCAGTATCGATCGGGGACAGCAGCATCACCAGCCACCACATTTCAGAACCAGTCACAGAACGAGTCCTCCCCTAATTGCCGCTGTTCCTTTTAAAAGAACGTCTCATCATCGCCTCTTCAAAAACAAGGCAAGTCATTACCGGCAAAATGGGTGCCATTTTACCCTCCGTTCCCCTCTTCTTCCTCCTCTCTGCAGCTGCTGATAGCTACCACCTAGTTAAAGCCCAGTGATCAGGGCATCATCATCATCATCGCCTCCTCCTCACCCTTCTAGGCTCATTCAGACCCCATTTGCGTAATTGCCGCGTCTAACCTCTCCCGAGCCGGAGCTCCTCCATAGGGAGCCAGCATAGCAGCCAGCCAGATTGGAGCTCCATCGATATTAATAGAATCTCATTTCATGCCTCCGTCAGATAAAACAAAGGTTGGGTTTCAGGGAAGCAAGTTTGATCTTATTACCGTGGCTGTTGAGACAGAATAGAGTACTTAGTGCTGTGTGGATAGAGCAGGGTGGGAGATTGATATGCTGTGCTGTGGCTGTGAGAGTGTGTTGTTAGTCAGTTCAGTTGGCTTGGCAGGCCATGTCAGGCATTGTGGTTGAGCAATGGACAAATGGACAGTGAGACTTGGACTGTTGCTCTGGCTCTTTCCAGGGAAGCTGAGGGACCTCATAATCCATGCATGTTTGCGTGTTCATGTTTGTTAGATGATTGCGTCAGTTCCAGCTCTCATGCAGGCCGGCGACTCATGAGTACTTGACCCATCGGGGAGAGATGTCGCTGGGGAGATGCGTGTGGGGGGTAGGGAGCTGGGGATTGGTGGAGGTGGTGAGGAGGGTGAGGAAGGAATACTCTTCCATTCATCATCCTTCCATCTCTCCTTTTAGTTCTATCACCACCCATCATCACCCCATTTCCTGAATTGCATTCGCAAGATGCTATTTTATTGTATTTAATCCCATTTAATACCCGCCCATCTCCTTCCAATGTATGTACCATATAGCACACACCAACTAATATAATAGCTATACTGTATGCGTGACATGCACCAATCAGTGACCATTCTACCCTGGTCTCTAATCCTCTATTAGCCACAGAGCCTGATGACATGCGAACAGCAGAACAGCTACACCATTCTTCAATAGCAACACCGCCTCCCTTTAAACCATATAGTACTAGCAGGCGTTGGGGGCGTTAGGCGCTTGCAGATGCATCCTGGGAAATCTCAACGCTAAATGCTCCCACATCAGAGACAAAAGGCAGGGACACCCGGTTAAAGATATTTTATTATTTCATTAGTCTCTCGTTATTATTTATTTATTTATCTCTCTCTTTCTGGCCTCAGCACACACACACACACACACATACACACACACACACACACACACACACACACACACATACACATACACATACACATACACATACACTTTGCAGCCTGTTTTTACAGTCTTAATAATGCAGAGAGATGCAGTAGTGATGTATCGCTGGTCTTTGTACAAGGAATCCCTGGTGTGACACAAATTGATGGAGATCTATGAGGATTTAGCTTGTTATGGCGAAACAGGGAGACTGTTTAACCGTGGTGGGTGGGGGTGTGGGAGCAAGAAGCAAGGGATGGGAGGAGGAGGGGGGGGGGGGGGGCGCAGCTGGTTACAGCGCCGGGCAACGGACACTCGTTTAAAAAATGATTGAGAATGACAAAGGTTCCTTTTCTTCTGTGGTAGACAAAAAGGAAGGAGCGGGACAAGTTATCATTATACACACACACACTGTAGCTACCGTGTGATTACTGGCCTCAGCTTAAACCCCTGGTAAATGAAAAGAGAATAAAAAAGTGTTTATGGGAGATGTAGAGGTGTGTGTGGGTGGGAGGGCAGACGTTTTAATTAGAAATGAATGAGAGAGCGAGGGAGAAGGAGAAAGAGAAAAGAGAGAGGATTACCTAGCTGGGGTGAGTGGGAGGGATTCTACTTTCTCTCCTATTAGAGACCTAATGGGACAGGGATCCCCTGGAAACAGCAGCCCACACACACGCCCACACACACGCACGCACGCACACCACACACACACACACACACACACACACACGCACACCACACACACACACACACGCACACACACGCACACCACGCACACGCACACACACACCACACACACACACACACACACACGCACACACACACACACACACACACACACACACACACACACACACACACACACACACACACACACGCACACACGCACACACACACACACACACACACACACACACACACACGCACACACGCACACCACGCACACACACACACACACACACACACACACACACACACACACACACACACACACACACACACGCGCCCACACGCGTGCGCAAACACACACACACACACACGCGAACAGACACAGAGAAGAACAGAGAAACACATACACATAGTCTCTCACGAACCGAGAAGAGACACACACAGCCTACATTGGCACACGGCAAAACGACACACACACATACTGTATATACTACAGCTGCACTGACACATAGCAGCCTTGTTTATACAAGGTGCTAACATGCATCAGTTGTCCTGATCTTGTCCAAATTCTGATTGTGCCCACATTTTCAGACATGCGTCTACAGAGGGTTTTATATGTGTCTCTTATCTGTCCACTGTGTCTGCAGTCAGCATTGTGATCCGATTTCCGGGTCCCTCCCTGTGTTCAAAGGATTTTACTGATATTCTTTCAAAATATTTTTGGGGTATTTATTTTCAGACACATATTTATGCTATAATTCAATGATGACACCTGTCAATGATTTTTAGAGGGCTGAATAATGATCATTTAAATGGTTTCACTGTCTACACTTGTAGGATATCCAGACACAACGTGTGTCTGACTATCTCCGGAGGCAGTCAGGAAGATCTACTCACACTCTGATCAAAACAATGTGGGCACAATCAGAATGTGGACAAGATCAGGACAAAGGATGCATGTTAGCACCAGGTGTAAGCAGGGCTACTGAGGGGGATGTAGATGAGGTATTTCCACTGTGTTTTATGATGGGTCTTCGTGGTCTCACCATGCCATTCTTTTATGCTACAGTATGCTACAATCCACTCTGACCCATAATCTCCCACTGTCTCACACATGCATCAGAATACATTAACGACAAATGAGGGAATAGTATATTTCAAAATTCAGTCCTTTCAAAGAACACTAAATATAGCATAAAGTCATCTCTCTCTCTCTCTCTCTCTCTCTCTCTCTCTCTCTCTCTCTCTCTCTCTCTCTCTCTCTCTCTCTCTCTCTCTCTCTCTCTCTCTCTCTCTCTCTCTCTCTCTCTCTCCTCTCTCTCTCTCTCTCTCTCTCTCTCTCTCTCTCTCTCTCTCTCTCTCTCTCTCCCGCCATCTCTCTCTCTTCATCTTTCTCTCTCCATCTCTCTCGCTCTCTCTTCATCTCTCTCCCTCCATCTCTCTCTCTCTCTCTTCATCTCTCTCCCTCCATCTCTCCCTCCCTCTTCATCTCTCTCCCTCCATCTCTCCCTCCTCTTCATCTCTCTCCCTCCATCTATCTCTCTCTCTCTTGCTCCCGCCTACTCATCTATATTTATGTTCTCCATATTGAAAAGTTCTTTGCATTTAGAGCGAAGCTGTGAGCCGCTCCTCGCTGCAATTACTGATTAATTACAGGGAATTAAAGCAATTATGGCTGCAGAGATATACAATTAACACACACACACCATGCTTCCTGATGCTAACACAGGCAATGCAATAAGCTAGGCTACATTACCATACAAACATCTATTTCCTTTAGTCTCATCTTTATCGCTCTCATTCACCCCCTTCGACGTGTGCGCCTTTCCCTCATCTTTCTCTATCTTTGTATTTTTTATCCCTCTTTTGCTGTGCATTCAACTCCAGAGAGAGAGAGAGAGAGAGAGAGAGAGAGCGAGAGAGAGCGAGAGAGAGTGAGAGAGTGGGGGCGGATTCCACTTCCTAGGCCCTAGCCAACAGCCACTCACGATCACTTTACAGTCTGGAAAAGGGAAGGATTGGCATTACGTTGTCTGCTATCTCTTATGTCCATTTCCCTCCTAGAGTGCCCTAATACAGTCTATTTTATAGACAGTTTGTTCTTCATTCCATGCTCAATGGTTGAATTGTGAGATAAAGACATTGTACTCTTTCTGTTAGATTGTCAGACACCATATACAATAACTGCCCATATATAGAAACTTCTGCAGGCCTTTTGACAAACTTTAGACAGAGTTGTAACTGTTGTTTGTGTCTGTCAAGAGGAGAGGTTTGAGGAAAATCACAGCTTCTCCTCTGAGCAGTGTATAATTTGGCAAAGGGAAGATGACAGAAGGGAGCATCGTAAATAAGAAGAATGAAAGGAATAAAAAAGAAAGTGAAGTGTAAGGAGTGACAGATGACAGGGTCTCTTCTCTCGTCTATTCTCTCTCTCTCTCTGTCGCACTCCTCCCATCTCCCTCCTCTATGGACTGTCAGGGAGTGTGGTGCCTGCAGCCTAGCCTCCGGACAGAGACACACTCCTTCCTCTGTCCCCCCTCTTTCCTTCATGTGTTTGCTTTATTTACCAACAACAAGGAGCCCATTTGCTTAAAAGCTACATAAAATGTCTCCAAAGACTGGCATGAACTTTTTGTTCTCTCTTTGCACTTTTAGTCGTCAATAAACTTTTTTCACTGGTATGTATGATAGGTGAAGTCGTTGTAAGTTACTCTTACCTTTCTGTTTGTGAGGTGAACTCTATTGAAAAGTTTTTATCAGTAGGTCATTGTTGAAATATATATTCTATATTCCTCTATATTCCTTTCTTTTTTAAGTCATACCTTTAGTTTCTTCTAGGTCTGTCTGATCTCTTTTAAATCTAGTAAATTGTCTATCTTCTCCAAGTTGTTGTCTGTCTGTCAAAGTATTCTAAAACAGATTTCCAAGTTTATATAAAACTTGAAATATTTATATCCATACATATTTTTGCTTCTTCTGGGTTTTCTTTAGCGGGGAACATTTTTTTCCACTTTATGTTTTTTATATTTATGAGGGAGGCATGAGGAGTCCCTACGGCCATACTGTGAGTCATCTCTGGGTCCTGCCTGCTGCAGAGCACAGAGAGGAACCCCAGACACACACACACACACACACACACACACACACACACACACACACACACACACACACACACACTGGATACACACAAACACTATTTTTCTCTCTCTCTCTCTTTCTCTCAAAATCACACACACACTGAACCAGAAACAGATAGAAGCAGAGGATAATAAAATATGCTGACCAGAAGTACCGGAAGGGTCAGTGTGGACAGAGTGAAAACATTTCTGCATATTCAACGTGTTTGCTACGCTACATTAGATAAAGGGGCTGTGGTTAAACTATAAAGGATTTACTTTTGGGCCAGATTCAAGGACCAGTAAGCTATGCCAGAGACATGGGCTCTAACAGTAAAAGTGTAATACAATTGTGTAAAGTTTATGCCACAACATGAATATTGGATTGGTCAATTACAGATGTAGGATCTTAATTTGAGGAAGTTTGCTACAACAGGAAAATAATCCTGCGGCAACAGGAAATGTCAATTATTATGTGGTATTATTCCTGGACATTTTTTGTAGGGGTTCATACGTTTTTCATTAGGAGAAATCAAGTCTGACATTTTAAAGTGGAAATTACAAAATTTAGAAACCTTTTTAATCCTCTAATACACTACAAGTTTGGATTTCCTGCTGAACATGAAAATTATCAGCAACAAAAGAGTGATCGAATTAAGATCCTACATCTGTACTGTAAATGTCACATTATTTTATTGCGGGAGAGAGGGAACACTAAGGAGAATGAGAGAAGGCCATTTCACTTCCAGCGATGGAAAAGGTACCCAATAGTCATACTTGTGTAAAAGTAGAGATACTGTACCTTAATAGAAAATTATTCAAGTAGAAGTGAAAGTCGCCCAGTAACATCCTACTTGAGTAAAAGTCTAAAAGTATTTTGTTATAAATACAGTGCATAAAGAAGGCATTCAGACCCCTTCACTTTTTACACATTTTGTTATGTTACAGCCTTATTCTGAAATTGATTAAATTGTTTTTTTCCCTCATCAATCTACACACAATAAAGCCATAATGATATATCAAAAACAGGTTTTAAGAAATGTTTGCAAATATCTTTAAAATAAAACTTTAATATCACTTTTACATAAGTATTCAGACTCTTTACTCAGTGCTTAGTTGAAGCACCTTTGGCAGCGACTACAGCCTCGAGTGTTCTTGGGTATGATGATACAAGCTCGGCACACCTGTATTTGGGAAGTTTCTCCCATTCTTCTCTGCAGATCCTCTCAAGCTCTGTCTGGTTGGATGGAGAGCGTCGCTGCACAGCTATTTTCAGGTACCTCCAGAGATGTTCAATCGGGTTCAAGTCCGGAATCTGGCTGGGCCACTCAAGGACATTCAGAGACCTGCCCAGAAGCCACTCCTCCGTTGTCTTGGCTGTGTGCTTAGGGAAGTTGTCCTGTGAGAAGGTGAACCTTCGCCCCATTCTGAGGTGCTGAGCGCTCTGGAGCAGGTTTTCATCAAGAATCTCTGTGTACTTTGCTCCATTCATCTTTCCCTTGATCCTGACTAGTCTCCCAGTCCCTGCCACTGATAAACATCCCCAAAGCGTGATGCCGCCACCACCATGCTTCACTGTAGGGATGGTGCCAGGTTTCCTCCAGACGTGACACTTGGCATTCAGGCTAAATAGTCAGACCAGAGAATCTTGTTTCTCATGGTCTGAGAGTCCTTTAAGTGCCTTTTGGCCAACTCCAAGCAGGCTGTCATATGCCTTCACTGAGGAGTGGCTTCCGTGAGGCAACTCTACCATAAAGGCATCATTGGTGGAGTGCTGCAGAGATGGTTGCCATTCTGGAAGGTTCTATCTCCACATACAAACCCTGGACCTCTGTCAGAGTGACCATCGTGTTCTTGGTCACCTCCCTGACCAAAGCCCTTCCCCAACGATTGCTCAGTTTGGCTGGGTGGTCAGCTCAAGGAAGAGTCTTGATGGTTCTAAACTTTTTCTGTTTATGAATGATGGAGGCCACTGTGTTCTTGGGGACCTTCAATGCTGCAGATATTTTTTGGTACCCTTCTCCAGATATCTGCTTCGACACAATCCTGTCTTGGAGCTCTACGGACAATTTCTTCGACCTCATGGCTAGGTTTTTTTCACTGACATGCACTGTCAACTGTGGGACCTTATATAGACAGGTGTGTGCCTTTCAAAATCACGTCCAATCAATTTAATTTACCACAGGTGGACTCTAATCAAGTTGTAGAAACAGGATGACCAATGGAAATAGGATGCACCTGAGCTCAGTTACGTGTCTCATAGCAAAGGGTCTGAATACTTATGTAAATAAGGTATCTGTTTTTAATTGTTAATATATTTGCAAAAATGTTTTAAAAAAATACGTTTTTTGCTTTGTCATTATGGGGTATTGTGTGTAGATGATGTGGAAAATGTTTTATTTAAACGATTTTAGAATAAGAATGTAACGTAACAAAATGTGGAAAAAGTCAAGGGGTCTGAATCCTTTACGAATGTACTGTATACTTAAGTATCAAAAGTAAATGTAATTGCTCAACAATACATTACACAACCAAAGGTATGTGGACACCTGACATCTAATTTCAAAATCATGGATTTGGTCCCCCCTTTGCTGCTATAACAGCCTCCACTCTTAAGGGAAGGCTTTCCACTAGATTTTGTTACATTGCTGTGGGGACTTGCTTACATTCAGCAACAAGAGCATTAGTGAGGTCAAGCATTGATGTTGGGCGATTAGGCCTGGCTCGCAGTCGGCGTTCCAATTCATCCCAAAGGTGTTCGATGGGGTTGAGGTCAGGACTCTATGCAGCACAGTCAAGTTCTTCCACACCAATCTCGACAAACCATCCATATGGACCTCACTTTGTTTATGAGGGCACTGGCATGCTGAAAGGGCCTTCCCCAAACTGTTGCCACAAAGTTGGAAGCACAGAATTGTCAACAATGTCATTGTATGCTGTAGAGTTAAGATTTCCCTTCACTGGAACTAAAGGGCATAGACCGAACCGTGAAAAACAGCCCAGGCCATTATTCCTCCTCCACCAAACTTTACAGTGGGCACTATGCATTTTGGCAGGTAGTGTTCTCCGGGTATCCACCAAACCCAGATTCGTCCAGCTTTACACCACTCCAGTCGGCACTTGGCATTACACATGGTGATCTTAGGCTTGTGTGCGGCTATTCGGCCATGGAAACTCATTTCATGAAGCTCCAGACAAACAGTTCCAGACGCAGTTTGGAACTCGGTAGTGAGTGTTGCAACTGAGGACAGATGATATTTACGCACGACACGCTTCAGCACTTGGTGGTCCCGTTCTGTGAGCTTGTCTGGCCTATCACTTCGAGGCTGAGCCACTGTTGCCCCTAGACGTTTCCACTTCCCAATAACAGCACTTACAGTTGACCAAGGCAGCTCTAGCAGGGCAGAAATTTGACTGACTTGTTGAAGAAGTGGCACCCTATGACTGTGCCGCGTTGAAAGTAACTGAGCTCTTCAGTAACGCTATTCTACTGTCAATATTTGTCTATTGCATGGCTGTGTGCTTGATTCTATACACCTGTCAACAATGAGTATGGCTGAAATAGCCAAACCCACTCATTTGAAGGGGTGTCCACATACTTTTGTGTGTATATAGTGTTACAGCGTTATCCTAAAATAAATTTTCCTCATCAATCTACAAACAATACCCCATAATGACAAAGCAAAAACAGGTCTTTAGACATTTTTGCAAATATTTTTTTTTAATAATAAATAAATACCTTATTTACATAAGTATTCGAACCCTTTGCCGTGAGACTCAAAATTGAGCTCAGGTATCTCCTGTTTCCATTGATCATCCTTGAGATGTTTCTACAACTTGATTAGAGTCCACCTGTTGTAAATTAAATTGATTGGACATGATTTTGAAAGGCACACACCTGTCTATATAAGGTCCTACAGTTGACAGTGCATGTCAAAGCAAAATCCAAGCCATGAGGTCGAAGGAATTGTCTGTAGAGCTCCGAGACAGGATTGTGTCGATGCACAGGTCCCCAAGAACACAGTGGCCTCCATCATTATTAAAGGGAAGAAGTTTGGAACCACTAAGACTCTTCGTAGAGATGGCCCCCCGGCCAAACGTTGCAATCGGGGGAGAAGGGCCTTGGTCAGGGAGGTGACCAAGAACCCGATGGTCACTCTGACAGAGCTCCAGAGGTCCTCTGTGGAGATGGGAGAACCTTCCAGAAGGACAATCATCTCTGCAGCACTCCACCAATCAGGCCTTTATAGTAGAGTGGCCAGACAAAAGTCACTCCTCAGTAAAAGGCACATGTCAGCCCGCTTGGAGTTTGCCAAAAGGCACCTAAAGACTCTCAGACCATAAGAAACAAGATTCTCTGGTCTGATGAATCCAAGATTGAACTCTTTGGTGTGAATGCAAACTGTCACGTCTGGAGGAAACCTGGCACCATCCCTATGGTGAAGCATGGTGGTGACAGCATCATGTTTAGGGATGTTTATCAGGGACTGGGAGACTAGTCAGGATCAAGGGAAAGATGAACAGAGCAAAGTACCCAGACATCCTTGATGAAAACCTGCTCCAGAGTGCTCAGGACCTCAGACTGGGGTGAAGGTTCACCTTCCAACAGGACAACGACTCTAAGCACACAGCCAAGTCAAATTAGGAGTGGCTTCGGGACAAGTCTCTGAAAGTCCTTGAGTGGCCCAGCCAGAGCCCAGACTTGAACCCAATTGAACATCTCTGGAGAGACTGAAAATAGCTGTGCAGCGACGCTCCCCATCCAACCTGACAGAGGATCTACAGAGAAGAATGGAAGAAACTTCCCAAATACAGGTTTGCCAAGCTTGTATCATCATACCCAAGAAGACTTGAGTGTGTATTCACTGCCAAAGGTGCTTCAACAACATACTGAGTAAAGGGTCTGAATACTTATGTAAATGTTGATATTTCCTGGGGTTTTGTTTTACAACATTTGTAAAAAAATAAAACAATTAAAACGTTTTTGCTTTGTCATTACCGGGTATTGTGTGTAGATTGATGAGGGGGGAAAAAACGATTTAATCAATTTTAGAGTAAGGCTGTAACGTAACAAAATGTGGAAAATGTAAAGGGTTCTGAATACTTTCTGAATGCACTGTAGTGTACTTACTGTAAGTATCAAAAGTAAAAGTATAAATCATTTCAAATTCCTTTCATAAAGCACAATTTTTTTTTAACATTTTTTGCCAGGGGCACACTTCAACACTCAGATATAATTTACAAACAAAGCATGTGTGTTTAGTGAATCCACCAGATCAGAGGCAGTAGGGATGACCAGGGATGTTCTCTTGAAAAGTGAGTGAATTTGACCATTTTCCTGTCCTGATAAGCATTCAAAATGTAAAAAGTACTTTTGGGTGTCTGGGAAAATGTATGGAGTAAAAAGTGTATTATTTTCTTTTGGAATGTAGTGAAGTAAAAGTAAAAATTGTCAAAAATATATATATAGTAAAGTGAAGTACAGATACCCCCCAAAGCTACTTCATTAGTACTTTAAAGTATTTTTACTTAAGTACTTTAAACCACTGTTCACTTCTCTCTCCTCTCAGAAACGCAAGCAACAGAACAACTTACTGTAAATGGAATACAGCTGTCCATTCTTTCGCTCGCTCTCTCTCCCTCCATCTCATTCTGTATTTTTCTCTTTCTCTCTCTCTCTCTGACTCTCTCTCTCTCTCTCTCTCTCTCTCTCCCCCTCTCTCTTCCCTACAGAATAGTTTAACCGATAATGACCATACGCCACGGCTCGCACAAATTACATTTAATCTGTTTAGCTCCAATAATGTGCAGCACCGTGGCATGTTGCTTTTCCATAGCGAGAAGTGCGCCTCCCATCCTTAATACATCACCGTCACTAGATACCATTATGCAAATACTGCACCTGGGGGGAGAGAGGGATGGGTGTAGGGAGAGAAATATAGAGGAAGGGAAAAGAGAGAGACAAAGAAAGATGAAGAGAAGGAGCAAGAAGGGCAGGAAATAAAGAAACAGGAAGAGAAAGAGAAACATACCGTAAACAGAAAGATTCAGAGATATATAAATTGCAAGGCCAACTTTGAACGACTACTTGGAGTTGTCTGACATAGAGTCCCCGTTACTGGGTGAACTATCTATGGGTTAACCCTAAACAAAGCTTTCCGTTCACATCCCGGTTCAACGCTAACCCTAGCCTCAACTACAACCGTAACCCTAACCTTAGCTTCCTGGCCACATGTCCAACCCTAGGGTTGTGTTAATGTTCAAAAGGGAGAAGTAGTACCCAGATGAGAGATGGATATGAAAGGGTTACCTATTCAACATGCTCAGAGGCCTACTGAAATGTGCTATTTAAATGCAAGTCCTTCCCTCGAATGCTGAACCCTTAGGCCCTCTAACTACTGGCTGGTACAGTATGCTAACACTGCAGGCAGAGTTGAGAAAGAGTTTAGGATTCACAGGATAGGAAGACCCTGCTGGGCATGTCTCTGTGTCCTCAAACATGACAGTTATACACAAAGTTACCAAAGATTCAGCAGCAATGCAGTATGGCATCTAACATTGTATGATGATAGCAAATAGAAAATGCAGACATGCTAGTACATGTAATATGACTGTATCTTACACACCTCTCTCTCTATTTCTCTCTCCATCGCCTCTCCATCATCACCATTCCTGTCTCTCTCTCTCTCTGTCTCTCTCGCTCTCTCTGTCTCTCTCGCTCTCTCTGTCTCTCTCTCTGTCTGTCTGTCTCTCTCTCTCTCTCTCTGTCTCTCTCGCGCTCTGTCTCCCTCTGTCTCCCTCTGTCTCTCTCTCTCTCTGTCTCTCTGTCAGTAACACACAGTGACAGCTTATATAAGGAGCTGAGTTCCCTACTCAACTCAACTCCCCTTAATCTCAGCCTTTTTTCTCTTCTAAATGACTCACTTCACTTATAACACTTCAACCTGAGTGCGAGACACGACACCGAGAGGAAGGGATGCATAGAAACAGAGGCAGAGTAAGAGAGAGACAAGTGGAGAAAGATAGAGACAAAGAGAGGGAGACAAAGGGGAGAGACAGAGGGGCAGAGAAAGAGAGAGGGAGAGACAGAGAGGGAGAGCATGAAAATAGAGGAGAGGAAGCGCAGGTTTAATTATTTAAACCTCGCTGCAGAGAGAGAGAGAGAGGAGACAGAAAATGAAAGAGAGAGGTGCTCATTTTGACCTAGATGAGGCTGTGTGTCTATATATTCATAGTCTATTGGTGTACTCTGCGGAGGGAGGGGGGTGAGGAGGGGGTAGGGAGTAGGGTTGCAAAGCTACCGGTAATTTACCAAAGTTACTGGAATCTTCAGTAACTTCAGTAATTAACAGAACATTTAAGGCAATCTATCGTAACTTTGGTAATTATTAATATATAGTATTCATTTTTATATCTGTGTCCGTATTGACCAATATATAAATAATATTTCATGCTGAAACCCTCATATTAATAAAATAGTCCATATTGTCCATGAGTTTCTAGTAGATAGACCATATGGTTCAAGAGAAAATTGCCTAATTAAGGAAAAAAAGCATCTAATCAACAATTTCATCATTTTCAGTTACCTCTGCAACTCGTCTAACTACATACTTTTTTTCACAACTGCCAACAGTTTGACGGCTAAACACTGACGGCAAATACATATTGACGTAAAATAAATAAGTGTGTAAAAAAATTAAAGATATTTCATGCTGACGCCCTCGTCATATGAGCTAACATATGGAATTGTTTTAAGATATAAAAAATATATTTGGTATGACTATTTTATTTCGAATTTTAGGACCCCTGTAGGTAAAAAAAAGTTTTATTTACAATTATTTTATTAAATATTTTGTTTGGCCTTTATTGCTATAGCCCTTAGAAACACATTGAATAACACATTCATTGACGGCAAACAGACAGTCCAAAACTTCATCATAAGGAATAAGGTTTTGAATTGTCTGTCCTATATCTCGAAGATATAAGAACGCTCAGGAAATATGTGTTTGTGAGAGTCTCCCCTTTCCATAAGCGGGGGTAATATCACAGAGTGTTCTGAAAGTATTTATACACCTTGACTTATTCAACTTTTTTTGTTGTTCCAGACCTTCTTTGCAAGGCATTGGAAAAACTCCCTGGTCTTTGTATTTAAATCTGTGTTTGAAATTCACTGGTTGACTGAGGGACCTTACAGATAATTGTTTGTGTGGGGTAGTCATTCAAAAATCATGTTAAACACTATTATACCTTGGCATTGTTGAATACTCCTTTCTGATTGGCTTGAAGGGCATTGTAGAGCGTGTATTTGTTTCCCTATAATGCATGGTATATTTGCGGGTTAGATTTCAATGGATATAGCTAATTTGTACATCTTTTCTTTGAGCCGCTTTTGAAAGCAACAGTCGAATTGAAAACATTACTGGTATTGTAGAATATGATTTTCATAATAGCAAGCTAGGACTGATGGTTTGGTTAGATAAACTAGCAAATATGTTTGTTTGGTTACCACGGCAACCAATGTTGCTATGTACCTCAGTGGATGTTGAACCCATTTCTAGTGGCAAATGTGTTAAATTATATAAAAGGGATAATCAACTCTGAGCTCGATGTGTTCTCTGGAAAATAATGCAACTCCGCTGACGCGTCGTGGAACACACCCTTCAACGTCCTTCATTATTTTCCATCGAACGTATAGCCCCTCGTTGATAATCCCTAATTTATTGCACACAGAGTGATTCCATGCAATTTATTATGTGACTTGTAAAGCAAATGTTTGCTCCTGAACTTATTTAGGCTTGCCATAGCAAAGGGGTTGAATACTTATTGACTCAAGACGTAACAGCTTTTCAATTTCCTTTTTTTTTCTCTCCAAAATGTGGAAAAGTCAAGGGGTGTGAATACTTTCTGAAGGCACTGTAGTTTGTAATACCGTTTTGACGCTACAGATGTTTTCCTGGATCTGGCAAGCTGTAGCTCTGCCCATCTTCCACCGCAGATGCGGAAGGCCAACATAGGCGGATGCGGTGAATTGAGACCCAGCCCATGCAAAAAACAGATATCTCTAGTGTAGACCTTTCCTGCAGCCAAATAACCAAATCTCCCCTAGTTGCCTCATCGGTGGAATGTTGTTCATATTTTTCATCATTTCATCATTAATAAACGTTTCTTTTATTTTGTTGCCAGAAATCCGGTGTTTCTATGTCAAACTGTTCTGTTAAATTTCAGTCTTCTGAGCTGTATATGAAGTGTAATATTAGGATGCAAACTCAAAATGTAATGCATATCAATATCTGACATGGTACAAGTGTTCTTTGTTTTAAGCCAATAACCATGTGTGTGAGGTGTATACTTTTGCTTCAAAGTACATTTGTTTAAGACAAGAAACACTCTGTGTGACCCTGGTTTAGCCCACCGCAGTAAAAGGTTAAAATGACGGATTTTGCTTGGGATATTTGTATTATGTTAATTAATCGGATTGATGCACAGGCGTGTCAACTTTTACACTTAGTCAGACTCTCTCCGTACCTTCTTTAACAGTGAATACGATATATATATATTTTTTCTCTTTTATTTATTTATTCCTTTAGTCTTTCAGTCAATTGCTAACAAAAATACCAAATAATATTAGACATATTAGGTTTACATCCATATCAACCGTGCCGATAGAGTGAATCAGAAAGTAAGTACACATGAGTCCCGCTGGGACCAGGATCCTCCTGAGGGTTGTACTGTATGTGCTGCACCGAGAGACAAGGGTGAACCAGAGGACCCCCCCATTTCGTAGTACCACTCTCGAGAGGGCCCATCCCGGGAACGGTGTCCCGATGTGGGGAGGAGTGCAGGGGGACGCTAGGTCTACCCATCCACACTGGTTCTCCCCCGTGACCAACGCTCTTTCATCTCCTCATGTCCTCCGGGTGGGGAACAACAAACCACAGTGGGAGGGAGAAAAGAGGAAGAGGAACAGAGAGAGCGAGAGAGGATGAAAATGTATGTACTAACCAGAGGTCATAAGTAGTCTGTCTGTGTTAGAACAAAGGGAGCTCTTAGGGTTCAAAGGTCATAAGTAAAACTATTATGAACTGTATAGAATTCAATATGCTTCCAGGCATATTTACTGTTTCTCCCCTCAGATCTTCATACATTTACATGTAGATTTTGGTAATTTAACAGATGCTCTTATCCAGAGCGTCTTACAGTCAATGCATTCAACTAAGGTAGGCGAGACAACCCAGTCATTACAAATAAAAATCTCCTCAATTAATTTTTATTTATTTATTTATTTAACCTTTATATAACTAGGCAAGTCAGTTAAGAACAAATTCTTATTTACAATGACGGCCTACCAAAAGGCAAAATGCCTCCTGCTGGGACAGGGGCCTGGGATTAAAAAAATAAAAAAATAAACACAATATAAATATAGGACAAAACACACATCACATCAAGAGAGACACAACACTACATAAAGAGAGACCTAAGACAACAACATAACAAGGCAGCAACACTTGACCACACAGCATGGTAGCAACACAACACAACATGGTAGCAACCTCAATAGAGCAGCTATCAACAAAATCAGGCTTGAACCTCAATCAAAACCCCATAAATGAGGTTGTGTGTTAGTTTCACATTACCTATATCGAGCTAATGTAGCATGGCAGCTCCGGTACAGTTCAGTTGGGGATTTCTGCTCTGTCACACACACACACTTCCCCTCATCTCAGAATTAAACTGTGGCAGTGTTACAAAAAACGCTGGAGATTATCTGTGATGTGCCTCTGTTGATGGAGGAAGGCAGGATGAGAAGATGGAAGGAAGAGAGGAACGCAGGAGCAGAGGAAGGGGGAACAGAGGAGGTTTTAAAACGTCACACTTCAAAACACTTCGCTTCACTTCCACGTGTGAACTCTGTCTTGTTCAACGGAAAGCGTCCTTTCTTCTCCTCCTCTCTGAAACCCTTTTTCTTTATTCCCATCCCTCTGTTGTGCTTTGCCTCCCTCCTTGGCCCTCTCCATTCTTCCTTCCTCACTCCTCATCCCTCATCTCTCTGAATTTCTCGCTGTCACGCTCTCTTTTTCCCTGTCCCCTCTCTTCACCCCTTTATCTTCATGTATCTTCCCTCTCTTTCTCTCCTCTCTCCCTCTGTCCACTATTCTCCCTGACTGAGGCAGCTGTTGGCGATTGGGCGCCACACGTTCTGTTCCAAGGCGCTAGCTAGCGCGTCGTTGCGATAGCGTTACTAAACTTCCCGATAAAAATCAATGTTTAATTCAGATGGCTGAAGGCCATTGACAGAAAGAGTGGAACCCTTTCATCTACAAAGGGACTGGGAGAAACGGGGAAAGACGAGAGGGAATCTGCAGGATTAGTGGAATCGTCACGAGCTGTCCCATTTACAACGTGGAAGAGCCCTCTCAATCGCTCAATCACATCCCCCATAACCTCAGAGGCTAAGGTGTGTGCGTGTGTGTGTGTGTGTGTGTGTGTGTGTGTGTGTGTGTGTGTGTGTGTGTGCGTTACAGCAGTGTGATAAGAGGTTGTGAGATTAGCTTCAGTGTATTTCTCTGTGGTCTTCTCTATCGTCCTCTAATGAAGATATCTCAATTGAGCAGAGAGGAGTGTGACAGGTAATGAAGCTGTCACAACTGTGCCTCACACACACACACACACACACACACACACACACACACACACACACACACACACACACACACACACACACACACACACACACACACACACACACACACACACACACACACACACACACACACACACACACACACACACCAGTGGCTGGTGGGAGGAGCCATAAGAGGACGGGCTCATTGTAATGGCTAGAACGGAATAAATGGAACGGAGTCAAACGTGGTCTGATAGAGTTTGATACCGTTCCATTTATTTCATTCCAGCCATTACAATGAACTTGTCCTCCTATAACTCTTTCCACCAGCCTCCACTGACACACACATACATACACACAAACACAAATGCACACAAACATGAGGAGGACTGAATATTTTGCCTGTTTCACTGGAAAGGTTGGGTGATACAGATGGTTGGTGTGTGTTTCTCCTATAATGCTCGTTCTGTGCAAGAGGCAGTAAGTGACATTTGGCCTAACCGACGCCTGGGGGTCAAAACCTAATGGCCAAAGGTCGGACATTTCCACAAGTCGACATGAGACGCATGAGCACAAACACACACACGGACACACCCACACACACCACAGACAGACACGTTCACTGGCAAACACATACAGTTGAAGTCAGAAGTTTACATACACATTAGCCAAATACATTTAAACTCAGTTTTTCACAATTCCTGACATTTAATCCTAGTAAACATTCCCTGTCTTGGGCCAGTTAGGATCACCACTTTATTTTAAGAATGTGAAATGTCAGAATAATAGTAGAGAGAATTCAGCTTTTATTTCTTTCATCACATTCCCAGTGGGTCAGAAGTTTACATACACTCAATTAGTATTTGGTAGCATTGCCTTTAAATTGTTTAACTTGGGTCAAACGTTTGGGGTAGCCTTCCACAAGCTTCCCACAATAAGTTGGGTGAATTTTGGCCCATTCCTCCTGACAGAGTTGGTGTAACTGAATCAGGTTTGAAGGCCTCCTTGCTCACACATGCTTTTTCAGTTCTGCCCACAAATGTTCTATAGGATTGAGGTCAGGGCTTTGTGATGGCCACTCCAATACCTTGACTTTGAGGTCCTTAAGCCATTTTGCCACAACTTTGGAAGTATGATTGGGGTCATTGTCCATTTGGAAGACCCATTTGCGACCAAGCTTTAACTTCCTGACTGATGTCTTGAGATGTTGCTTCAATATATCCACATCATTTTTCATCCTCATGACGCCATCTATTTTGCTGAGTGCAACAGTCCCTCCTCCAGCAAAGCACCCCCACAACATGATGCTGTCACCCCCGTGCTTCACGGTTGGGATGGTGTTCTTCGGCTTGCAAGCCTCCCCCTTTTTCCTCCAAACATAATGCTGGTCATCATGGCCAAACAGTTCTATTTTTGTTTCATCACACAGAGGACATTTCTCCAAAAGGTACGATCTTTGTCCCCATGTGCAGTTGCAAACCGTAGTCTGGCTTTTTTATGGTGGTTTTGGAGCAGTGGCTTCTTCCTTGCTGAGCAGCCTTTCAGGTTATGTTGATATAGGACTCGTTTTACTGTGGATATACAGTGGAGCAAAAAAGTATTTAGTCAGCCACCAATTGTGCAAGTTCTCCCACTTAAAGATGAGAGGCCTGTAATTTTCATCATAGGTACAGTTCAACTATGACAGACAAAATGAGAAAAGGAAATCCAGAAAATCACATTGTAGGATTTTTAATGAATTTATTTGCAAATTATGGTGGAAAATAAGTATTTGGTCAATAACAAAAGTTTATCTCAATACTTTGTTATATACCCTTTGTTGGCAATGACACAGGTCAAACGTTTTCTGTAAGTCTTCACAAGGTTTTCACACACTGTTGCTGGTATTTTGGCCCATTCCTCCATGCAGATCTCCTCTAGAGCAGTGATGTTTTGGGGCTGTCGCTGGGCAACACGGACTTTCAACTCCCTCCAAAGATTTTCTATGGGGTTGAGATCTGGAGACTGGCTAGGCCACTCCAGGACCTTGAAATGCTTCTTATGAAGCCACTCCTTCATTGCCCGGGCGGTGTGTTTGGGATCCTTGTCATGCTGAAAGACCCAGCCACGTTTCATCTTCAATGCCCTTGCTGATGGAAGGAGGTTTTCACTCAATATCTCACGATACATGGCCCCATTCATTCTTTCCTTTACACGGATCAGTCGTCCTGGTCCCTTTGCAGAAAAACAGCCCCAAAGCATGATGTTTCCACCCCCATGCTTCACAGTAGGTATGGTGTTCTTTGGATGCAACTCAGCATTCTTTGTCCTCCAAACACGACAAGTTGAGTTTTTACCAAAAAGTTATATTTTGGTTTCATCTGACCATATGACATTCTCCCAATCCTCTTCTGGATCATCCAAATGCTCTCTAGCAAACTTCAGACGGGCCTGGACATGTACTGGCTTAAGCAGGGGGACACGTCTGACACTGCAGGATTTGAGTCCCTGGCGGCGTAGTATGTTACTGATGGTAGGCTTTGTTACTTTGGTCCCAGCTCTCTGCAGGTCATTCACTAGGTCCCCCCGTGTGCTTCTGGGATTTTTGCTCACCGTTCTTGTGATCATTTTGACCCCACGGGGTGAGATCTTGCGTGGAGCCCCAGATCGAGGGAGATTATCAGTGGTCTTGTATGTCTTCCATTTCCTAATAATTGCTCCCACAGTTGATTTCTTCAAACCAAGCTGCTTACCTATTGCAGATTCAGTCTTCCCAGCCTGGAGCAGGTCTACAATTTTGTTTCTGGTGTCCTTTGACAGCTCATTGGTCTTGGCCATAGTGGAGTTTGGAGTGTGACTGTCTGAGGTTGTGGACAGGTGTCTTTTATACTGATAACAAGTTCAAACAGGTGCCATTAATACAGGTAACGAGTGGAGGACGGAGGAGCCTCTTAAAGAAGAAGTTACAGGTCTGTGAGAGCCAGAAATCTTGCTTGTTTGTAGGTGACCAAATACTTATTTTCCACCATAATTTGCAAATAAATTCATAAAAAATCCTACAATGGGATTTTCTTGATTTTTTTCTTCTCATTTTGTCTGTCATAGTTGACGTGTACCTATGATGAAAATTACAGGCCTCTCTCATCTTTGGAAGTGGGAGAACTTGCACAATTGGTGGCTGACTAAATACTTTTAGCTCGCTCACGCATGCACGCATGCCACAGAGTCCAGGAGTGTAATATATGCTAAGAGCTGTATGCAAAACTGTTGGACTAATATGAATGTATAAAAATTCTAAAATATATTTTATTGTCACAAACACCGGATACCAAGTGGGGCCACCTTCAGCCAGAGCGCTGTCTCACACTGTGTGTGTTTCAACTTTTTGAAAAAGCATAAACAGTTTGGGCTATGTGAGCAGAGATGGCTTGTTAAGCGCAGGCAGGTTGTGTTGTGAGAGGAGCGCTAGTTTGAAGTGCCAGGAATACGGGCGGTACATGAAGAGATGGGGGGAGGTGTGTGTCTGTCTGTGTGTGTGTGTGTGTGGTGTGTGTGTGTGTGTGTGTGTGTGTGTGTGTGTGTGTGTGTGTGTGTGTGTGTGTGTGTGTGTGTGTGTGTGTGTGTATGTATGTGGTGTTTGCTTCCAAAGATGAGAGAGGCCTGTAATTTTCATCATAGGTACACGTCAACTATGACAGACAAAATGAGAAGAAAAAAATCAAGAAAATCCCATTGTAGGATTTTTTATGAATTTATTTGCAAATTATGGTGGAAAATAAGTATTTGGTCACCTACAAACAAGCAAGATTTCTGGCTCTCACAGACCTGTAACTTCTTCTTTAAGAGGCTCCTCCGTCCTCCACTCGTTACCTGTATTAATGGCACCTGTTTGAACTTGTTATCAGTATAAAAGACACCTGTCCACAACCTCAGACAGTCACACTCCAAACTCCACTATGGCCAAGACCAATGAGCTGTCAAAGGACACCAGAAACAAAATTGTAGACCTGCTCCAGGCTGGGAAGACTGAATCTGCAATAGGTAAGCAGCTTGGTTTGAAGAAATCAACTGTGGGAGCAATTATTAGGAAATGGAAGACATACAAGACCACTGATAATCTCCCTCGATCTGGGGCTCCACGCAAGATCTCACCCCGTGGGGTCAAAATGATCACAAGAACGGTGAGCAAAAATCCCAGAAGCACACGGGGGGACCTAGTGAATGACCTGCAGAGAGCTGGGACCAAAGTAACAAAGCCTACCATCAGTAACATACTACGCCGCCAGGGACTCAAATCCTGCAGTGTCAGACGTGTCCCCCTGCTTAAGCCAGTACATGTCCAGGCCCGTCTGAAGTTTGCTAGAGAGCATTTGGATGATCCAGAAGAGGATTGGGAGAATGTCATATGGTCAGATGAAACCAAAATATAACTTTTTGGTAAAAACTCAACTTGTCGTGTTTGGAGGACAAAGAATGCTGAGTTGCATCCAAAGAACACCATACCTACTGTGAAGCATGGGGGTGGAAACATCATGCTTTGGGGCTGTTTTTCTGCAAAGGGACCAGGACGACTGATCCGTGTAAAGGAAAGAATGAATGGGGCCATGTATCGTGAGATATTGAGTGAAAACCTCCTTCCATCAGCAAGGGCATTGAAGATGAAACGTGGCTGGGTCTTTCAGCATGACAAGGATCCCAAACACACCGCCCGGGCAATGAAGGAGTGGCTTCATAAGAAGCATTTCAAGGTCCTGGAGTGGCCTAGCCAGTCTCCAGATCTCAACCCCATAGAAAATCTTTGGAGGGAGTTGAAAGTCCGTGTTGCCCAGCGACAGCCCCAAAACATCACTGCTCTAGAGGAGATCTGCATGGAGGAATGGGCCAAAATACCAGCAACAGTGTGTGAAAACCTTGTGAAGACTTACAGAAAACGTTTGACCTGTGTCATTGCCAACAAAGGGTATATAACAAAGTATTGAGATAAACTTTTGTTATTGACCAAATACTTATTTTCCACCATAATTTGCAAATAAATTCATTAAAAATCCTACAATGTGATTTTCTGGATTTCCTTTTCTCATTTTGTCTGTCATAGTTGAACTGTACCTATGATGAAAATTACAGGCCTCTCATCTTTAAGTGGGAGAACTTGCACAATTGGTGGCTGACTAAATACTTTTTTGCCCCACTTTAGATACTTTTGTACCTGTTTCCTCCAGCATCTTCACAAGGTCCTTTGCTGTTGTTCTGGGATTGATTTGCACTTTTCGCACCAAAGTACGTTCATCTCTAGGAGACAGAACGCGTCTCCTTCCTGAGTGGTATGGCAGCTGTGTGGTCCCATGGTGTTAATACTTGCGTACTATTGTTTGTACAGATGAGCGTGGTACCTGCAGGCGTTTGGAAATTGCTCCCAAGGATGAACCAGACTTGTGGAGGTCTACAATTTTTTTTCTGAGGTCTTGGCTGATTTCTTTTGATTTTCCCATGATGTCAAGCAAAGAGGCACTGAGTTTGAAGGTAGGCCTTGAAATACTTCCACAGGTACACCTCCAATTGACTCAAATGATGTCAATTAGCCTATCAGAAGCTTCTAAAGCCATGACATCATTTTCTGGATATTTCCAAGCTGTTTAAAGGCACAGTCAACTTAGTGTATGTAAACTTCTTACCCTCTGGAATTGTGATACAGTGAATTATAAGTGAAATAATCTGTGTGTAAACAATTGTTGGAAAAATGACTTGTGTCATGCACAAAGTAGATGTCCTAACCAACTTGTTAACAAAATAGTTTAACAAGAAATGTGTGGAGTGGTTGAAAAACATGTATGTAAACTTCTGACTTCAACTGTACCTACATGCACATGGATGTGCATTTGTGTGTGCACAAATGCACACGCATTAAACTTAACAGGGCTTGGCCTCAAAGCAATAGAGAAGAAATAGTTACTAATGAAATTCCAGTGCTCTGTGTTTTCCATTGTTAGATAGGTAGGACTCTAGGCCCAGTGTGAGAGCTCCAAGGCAGGTATAATAAACATGAACCACACAGACATACAAACCCACCCACCCACACGCAGACAAACACCACACACACACACACACACACCACACACACACACACACACACACACACACACACACACACACACACACACACACACACACACAGACAGACACACACCTCCCCCATCTCTTCATGTCCCGCCCGTATTCCTGGCACTTCAAACTAGCGCTCCTCTCACAACACAACCTGCCTGCGCTTAACAAGCCATCTCTGCTCACATAGCCCAAACTGTTTATGCTTTTTCAAAAAGTTGAAACACACACAGTGTGAGACAGCGCTCTGGCTGAAGGTGGCCCCACTTGGTATCCGGTGTTTGTGACAATAAAATATATTTTAGAATTTTTATACATTCATATTAGTCCAACAGTTTTGCATACAGCTCTTAGCATATATTACACTCCTGGACTCTGTGGCGTGCGTGCATGCGTGAGCGAGCTAAGAGCAAAGGGGTTGGTTGACTGAGTGAGTAGAGCACACTACAAAGATAGAAATGTCAAGTTGGAAGAGTGACGGAGGGTTGGAGGGTAGGAAGGAGGAGAGGGGAAGGAGGGATATACCGCAAGCCTGGAGAGATGAGTACATCACCGCCGCAGCCCCTGTCACTTCATATTAACCCTCCCTAACAAACACCGCCCCTCCCCCACACCCTCCTAACACACACTCTGACCCCCCCACCCCCCTAACACACACACTGCCCCCCCCCCCCCCCAAAAAAAACACACACTCAGGCGCTCACAGTGATTAATTCATTAGGTTGGGTTTTGGGATGGGGGGGGGGGGGGCTCAGTACTGTAGATCATGAGAGGTGACAGGATCTGTCATCATCAGGCTGTGGGTTTACCAATGTGCTGCTGTTACTATGACACTATTAACCTAACTCCCTGGGCTGTCAAGTTTTTGTTGCTGTTGTTGTTTTTTTTACATGTTGTGTAGCTATGACACTGTAGCCTGTGTCTTGGTGCGCAGTACTGTTAGTACCATTCCGCACAAGAAATTCCCTCACAGTACAATAAAGTTATTTGAATGTGATTAGAATTGAGTTTAAACGTGCCCTGTGGAGTGTTGGGTTGTTACTTTAAAGCTTTTGTCTGGGTCCACGCTGTTCCGTTTGAGTTATTGTTGTTTGGCGTGAGGTGGGAGGAGTAACTTCTTTAGTTGTTGTTTAGTTTCCGGTATTTCCACCATGGGACTTGTAGTGAGGAATCCTTAGGGGACTGTACGGTCCCCTTAGCTATAAGTATGGAACCCAGTTAGTACTTTTGACTATTTTACAACTACCATTACCATTTCAAAGAGACTTTTGTGGAGAATTTAGATGACAGAATCATGTCCAGCAGTCTTCGTTATGGAGTCTCTGAATCCAGTTCTGATGGAGCTCACCTCAGAGATAGCACAGTGTGTCCAACATGAGGAGGGAGGCCCGGTTATCTGGGAGTAGGCTCCGGTCCAGACCTCACAGAGAGGGAACCACCCTAGCCATCTGTGGGTCTCCACATCCACCTGGCACCGACCTCACCCTCCTACCCCATTCACAGAGTGAGTGAGCGAGAGTGAGAGAGAGAGAGCAAGACAGAGAGAGAGAGAGAGAGAGAGAGAAAGAGAGAGGAAGAAAGAGAGAGAGATAGAGGAAGAGAAAGAGAGGCTATTTGCACACTGTTACAACACTGTACATAAGCATAATATGACATTTGAAATGTCTCTATTCCTTTGAAACTTCTGTGAGTGTAATGTTTATTGTTAATTTCTGATTGTTAATTTAGCTTTTGTTTATTATCTATTTCACTTGCTCTGGAAATGTAAACATATGTTTCCCATGCCAATAAAGCCCTTTGAATTGAATTGAGAGAGAGCGGCAAGGAGAGAGAGGCAGAGAGAGTGTGTATGTTTGTGTAATAGTGTGTGTACGTTACAAGGACTGGAGAGATGTGAGGGAGTGCATGTGTATGTTCGTAGTAAAACGTGTACGTCGATATTTGTGAATGTTTATCTGTTGTTTACGTGAATGAGAAAGCCTTTCTGTTTGGGTGCAGTTCTCCATCCATCCAGCCCCCCCTCCTCTCTCTCTCTCTCTCTCTCTCTCTCTCTCTCGCTCTCACTCTCTCTCTCTCTCTCTGCTCTAGCTCTCTATCTCTCTCTCTCTCTAGCTCTCTCTATCTCTCTCTCTCTCTCGCTCTCTCTCTCTTGCTCTCCCTCTATCTCTCTCTCTCTCTCTCTCTAGCTCTCCATCTCTCTTTCTCGCACTCTCTCTCTCTTGCTCTCCCTCTATCTCTCTCTCTCTCTCTCGCTCTCTCTCTCTCTTGCTCTCCCTCTATCTCTCTCTCTCTCTCGCTCTCCCTCTCTCTTGCTCTCCCTCTATCCTCTCTCTCTCTCTCGCTCTCCTCTCTCTCTTGCTCTCCCTCTATCTCTCTCTCTCTCTATCTCTCGCTCTCCCTCTCTCTTGCTCTCCCTCTCTCTCTCTCTCTCTCTCTTTCACTTTCTCTCATTGTCGCTCTCTCTCTCGCTCTCCCTCTCTCACTCTCTCTTTCACTCTCTCTCTCTCATTGTCTCTCTCTCTCTTGGTTGTGGTCTGGCAGCCGGTAGTCCTGGGTGGTGCAGTTGGTCAAGTCGACCTTCTAAAGGGAAGGGCAGGAGGAGACCCCACACCCCGGCCCAGCCCTGCAGAGAGGCCATCTGGATGGGGGAAACACACGCAGAGCACCTGGCCAGACTTCGAGCACTGACTCACACACACACACATAAACACTGAACCAGTGCCTCGTTGCGCTCATTCATTGCGCTCTCTTACCTTCACATACCCTCTCACCCACACACCCACACATATTTGCCTTGGCACACGCAACTCTCCTCATCACATGCATCATAATAACCAACGCCATAACACTTATTTCACATACATATAAACACACCCTCTACCCTAGTTACCCCAAACCCTCACCATGTAAGACCAACAAACACCCGATTAGAACATGCACACACACACACCACACACACCTACACACACCTCACACACTGTCTGATCTGTTCAACCTTTTTCTATCTGCTTCAATGTGAGTGCTCAGCCCTGATAACTCGGCATGAACCTGCCTAGGTTGGAGAGCTCCAGCTACATTTGGTTAAAAGCCATTATTATGGTAATGTGAGGATGCTTGAGATAATGGCAAGATAAGAGCCACTGTCTCTGACATCATAATCCCTCTCTTTCTCTCCATCCATCTTTTCAGCTTTTTCTATATGTTTCTATCTCTCCCTCCATCTCTTCCTTTATCCCTCTCTTTATTTGTCCTCTCCCTCCCTCTATCTGGCCGATGACTGGTGTGAGCCGTTTTCAGGGTGTACCTGTAACATTGAGGGGTAACAGGCGTCAACCCCGGGGGAATCTAAACGGGTGAGTCCACGGAAAGACTTGAAGAGGGGGGAGAAGGGGGGGAGAGAGAAAAATAGAGAGAGGGAGAGAGAGAGAGTAGGAAGCAAACTAGATGAATCATAGGAAATAGTTTTCAGGTAACTAAACACACAAAAAAAGACAAAAAGGGAGAGAGGGACAGACAGATATAGAAAGAATGTGTGGGAGGGAGGGAGAGAGAGAGAGAAGGAGAGAGAGAGAGATTGAGAGAAATGTAATGCCATGCACATCGAATTTCCCCTAATATGATTTTGTGTTCTGTGTCTATTCAAGTCAGCTCTGATTTGGTTGTGTGTTGTAATCGCATCAGAGCAGGGATTTGCACTGGCTTTTTCACTGTTGTTGTGCCTCCTTCCTCTTACTGATGCTGGCATCAGCCTACATGACACAAATCCCCTCTGATAAATTAAAAATGATTGATTCGGAGTCAAAGATGGAAACTGCACCGTGGGGAGTGTGTTGATTTTTGTGTGTGTGTGTTCATGCAGGCGTGTGTTCATGCGGGCGGGCGTGCATGTTTGCGTGTATGTACGTGCATGTGGGTTTGCATGTGGCCGTATATGTACCTATGTGCATGCATGTGTCTGTTGGGGTGGGGGATCTTTGCAGAGGGATTTATCACACACTAAAGAAATGAGTTGAGAGGAGATATCCAATGGTTAAATGGAGTAGCAACATCGAGAGCTACATTGGCTTCAATTGTGCTATAGTATAGCTGCATACAAGAACTTAGATGGATAATGCTTTTGTCACGTCAGTGCCTGTGCAAGTACTCGGACCTTTAGTCTATCAACACCAGTGGCAACCCATCATTCAGGGCAGGTGGGGTAAAACAACTAAAACATGTATAAAATCCTTGAGTTAATAAAGCCGCATACAAACATGGCCTCTTGAATAAGGCAGCTCCAAAATGCAGGCGTTTCAGCCTAGTTTCGAGCTTTCTGTGGTGCAGGGGCAGCCAGCGAAAGCACAGAGGGTAGGAGTTGGTCATTTTCTTTAGTTGCGCCGTGATTGGCTCAGTGTTCTGTCACTCATGGGGACATTACGTCACCGCAGAGTCTTCTGGGAGAGGTAGGCAGTTCAAGCCCCCTTGGGTGCTGCCATAGATTTACATTAGAAGTGCCTGTCCACGAAGGCTCAAGGTCATTGGCCACAGATAAAATGACGTCAAATCACGTCACATCTACCGCAGCTTTGATTGGACTGGGCCAATGGCCAAATAACAAGTATCCTGTTTCAGGCACAATGTATAGACATACTCCTCCCATGTCTCTGACCCATTGATCATTAATTCCCTCTTTACCTTTAGTCCTCTGCGTTGTGTATTATCTTAGAATCTTCTTACAGTCATCATCATGAATCGTGTTGACAATCTACTGGCAAATCCTTTTCAAACCTTGTCATATAAAGAGAAACTATAGCTAAAGCGTATTGGTGCTCGGCCATTGAACATAAACGTTACACAACAAGTCAGAAATCTCAAATTCAACAATGAGTGGTTTGGAAGGAATCAGTGACTAACTGCGATGCAAAGCAATCACTATTTTGCTTCCCCTGCTTGCAATTCGGTGGAGAGGGTGTGTGGTACAAGTCTGGGTTTACGGATTTAAAACATCTGTCTGAAAGGGTTTCTTTTCCAAGCTTAAAAGCATAAACATTCACACGCAACACAAATGGGCCAGAAAAGGTTGAATACATTGGCCATGCTGTCTATCCAGCATGACTTCAGCCGGGTTCAAAACAACTGGGAACTCAGAACT
Source organism: Salmo salar (assembly GCF_965601325.2). Taxonomy (NCBI): domain Eukaryota; kingdom Metazoa; phylum Chordata; class Actinopteri; order Salmoniformes; family Salmonidae; genus Salmo; species Salmo salar. The sequence continues at coordinate 41,429,354 of NC_138295.1, read as the reverse complement.
CGGAAATCTCCGACTTCGGTGCATTCAAGACAACTGGGAACTCTGAAATAAACAAGCTCCAACTGGGAAAATAAGTTTAAAACAGTCATCCAACTCAGAATTCCAAGTCAGGAACTCGGGTTTCTTTCTAGAGCGCCGACTTTCCGACCTGCAGATCACTGACGTCATGATTCAACCTACATTTTTTCTGAGTTCCCAGTTGTCTTGAAAGCACCACAAATCCAGAGAATGCCAGACTTTGATGGCAAAGTTTGATGACAAAGTTTGCCCACAAGAAGGACCGCCGTGGCACCTTCCTGTTAATGTGGGCACAGCACAACAACTGTGAGTCCAAAAATAGGCCTATGTCTTGTATGCTGATGATGTAACATGCCAGGGATATGTATGTACTGTATACTGTAGCTAAGAAAATAATACTAAGTTTATGTTGTGTAGTAAGATGTTAGTAGCCCATGTGTCTCACCCAAAGAATTTGGTCCCTCTCCCCCTATGATGGGGCACATGTAGCCTATAGCCAGTTTTAGAGAAATGTCATCATTGAATAACGTAAAAGCTTTCATTGTCTGCTTATAAGCCCCCGTTATTTATCCTACGTTTCTGACTTGGTGTACAGAGAGAATACTGTAAGAACGGCCCATGTTCTGAATCCTTGCGCTGTCCATTTCAAAAGGGCTGAACAAATAGGCATATCGTCCGTCTGGGCTCGCTAATTATTGTCTTAATCGAAATGACGGCTTGCCTCGTCTCCGCTTATCGTTCCCTTATGCCATAGTTTGTACATCTCAAGTGTTATATTGCTTATATAGGTCTATCTCATTAGTATCTTATTCATCATTTTAGGCAATATTGGCATGATGCATTTCTTGTTTTGCTTACTTTGTGTATTATAATTAGCCCGTGATTTTCTCCACAAAGAGAAGATGATATAATGTTGTTAGGTCTGTAACCATGTTTGGCAGTGAAAGTTCTGTAAAATACCCATGTAATTCCAGTTGATATTGCAAGGGTTGTTTGCGCAATGTACGGTCTGTGCTTCAGTATAGGCCTATTGTCTATAAAAGTGGATCGTCGTGATTGTGTTTTCCTACAATTTTTAGACCACATAGGCCTAATAAACTACTTCAAAATGGTAGGCTAACTGCGTCTCTGCGTCTCTCTCTCTCTCTCTCTCTCTCTCTCTCTCTCTCTCTCTCTCTCTCTCTCTCTCTCTCTCTCTCTCTCTCTCTCTCTCTCTCTCTCTCTCTCTCTCTCTCTCTCTCTCTCTCTCTCTCTCTCTCCCTCTCTCTCTCGTGATTTAAAGAAGAGTAAAGTTAACGCCTCAACACCTTGCTGAATTTATTTGAACTGATACCTATCAGAATTTCTGTCGTGTCCATTTTGAAAGTGCTGAACGAAGGCCAACCTCATCGCAGCTCGTTCGCTTGCACTTGCTCATACATAGAGCTTAGTGTTAACGATATAAGAACAAACGTTATCTCCTTGAACATAATTGTTATAAAAGTCAAAACCCATGTCGCCATTCGTTATTATTGAAGGAGAATGCGTTTTTTTTATTGAGTTCACACAAATTCACAAGGAGTCAGTAGATACCATATTTATTTAAGCAAGTCAGCCATATCGGCTATGGTTTTTAAAAAGGCAGTAAATGAGGCTGAATGAACTTTTTCGCAGCCAGATGAGGCTCAACTTATATCCAGATTCCCTCCATGGTGCTGAAAAGAAAGCTCCGCTGTCAGGACAGCTTTATGTAGGCCTAACAGTTATGTAGGCCTAACTGTCATCCCGATCTAAAAGGCTAAACTGATCTTAGATCAGCACTCCTACTCTAAGAAACTGTGTACACGTATTCAATGCACTGTGATCTTGATGAGTATAGCTACCACACGGTCACTGTAGCCTACTCAAAGGTTTTCCGCACAGAAAAGCGTTTACTTATACATTATGCACACATACACAAATATACTCTCCCTACAACGCACACACACACACACACACACACACACACACACAGATATCCACATCACACACAGGTCATGCAATCTTACACACATACTGTGCATACACAGTGTGTAAACACATGCACTTACACACAATCTCACATACTCTCTCGCACGCACACACACTCTCACATGCTTTCTCTCTCTCTCTCTCTCTCTCTCTCTCTCTGCAAGCAAGCATGCATGCACGCACACGCGCACACACACACACATGTTGCGGGCTCTCGCTCCCCCAATTAGTGTTGTGGAGCGTCGTGTCGGGGGATTATGCTTTCTTCTCCACTGTCAGGTCCCATCACAAAGACTACTGCTGCTCATTAGTGTCAACCTCAGCTGTGCCACCACTCTCTACCTCCCTCTATCTCTCTCTCCCTCTCTCTCCACTTTACATCGCTCTCTCTGTAACACCCTCCATCTCACTCTCTCTGTACCTCTCTTTCTCTATCCATCTCTCACTCTCTCTCTCTATATATATATATACCTCTCTCTCTCTACCTCTATACAGTGCATTTGGAAAGTATTCAGACAAATTGTATATGTTACAGCCTTATTCTAAAATGGATTACATCGGTTTTTCCCCTTCATCAATCTACACACAATACCCCATAATGACAAACGAAAAAAGGTTTTTAGATATTTTTGCAAATGTATTAAAAATAAAAAACAGAAATACCTTATTTACTTAAGTATTCAGACCCTTTGCTATGAGACTCGAAATTGAGCTCATGTGCATCCTGTTTCCATTGATAATCCTTGAGATGTTTCTACAACTAGATAGGAGTCCACCTGTGGTAAATTCAATTGATTGGACATGATTTGGAAAGGCACACACCTGTCTATATAAGGTCCTACAGTGTACGTAAAAGCAAAAACCAAGCCATGAGGTCGAAGGAATTGTCCGTAGAGCTCCGAGACAGGATTGTGTCGAAGCACAGATCTGGGGAAGAGTACCAAAATGTTTCTGCAGCATTGAAGGTTCCCAAGAACACAGTGGTCTCCATCATTCTTAAATGGAAGAAGTTTGGAACCACTAAGACTTTTCCTAGAGCTGGCCACCGGCTAAACTGAGAAATCAGGGGAGAAGGGCATTGGTAAGGGAGGTTACTCAGAACCCGATGGTCACTCTGACAGAGCTCCAGAGTTCCTTTGTGGAGATGGGAGAATCTTCCAGAATGACAACCATCTCTGCAGCACACTCCAGCAATCAGGCCTTTATTGTAGAGTGGCCAGACGGAAGCCACTCCTCAGTAAAAGGCACATTGTATCGCGCTTGGGGAGGACTCTCAGACCATGAGAAACAAGATTGTATGGCCTGAATGCCAAGCGTCACATCTGGAGGAAAACAGGCACCGCTCATCACCTGTTCAATACCATCCCTACGGTGAAGGGTGGTGGTGGCAGCATCATGCTGTGGGGATGTTTTTCATCGTCAGGGACTGGGAGACTAGTCACAATGGAGGGAAAGATGAACGGAGCAAAGTACAGCGATATCCTTGATAAAAAACCAGCTCCAGAGTGCTCAGGACCTCAGACTGTGGCAAAGGTGTCACCTTCCAACAGGACAACGACCCTAAGCACACAGCCAAGACAGCAGAGGACTGGCTTCGGTACAAGTCTCTGAATGTCGGCAGGTAGCCTACTGGTTAGAGCGTTGGGCCAGTAACCGAAAGGTTGCTGAATTGAATCCCTGAGCTGACATGGTAAAAATCTGTCGTTCTGCCCCTGAACAAGGCAGTTAACCCACTGTTCCCTGGTAGGCCGTCAATGTAAATAAGAATTTGTTCTTAACTGACTTGCCTAGTTAAATAAGGTTTAATTAAGAAATGTCCTTGAGTAGCCCAGCCAGAGCCCGGACTTCAACCTGATCAAACATCTCTGGAGAGACCTAAAAATAGCTGTACATTGACTCTCCCAATCAAAGCTGACAGAGCTTGAGAGGATATACAGAGAATAATTGGAGAAACTCCCTAAATACAGGTGTGCCAAGCTTGTCGTATCATACCCAAGAAGACTTGAGTCTGTAATTGCTGCCAAAGGTCCTGAGTAAGGGGTCTGAATACTTATGTAATATTTCAGTTTTCTTTTTTAAGTAACTGTATTGTGTGTAGATTGATGATTGAAAAAAACTGTTTAATCCATTTTAAAATAAGTTTGTAACATAATAAAATGTGGGAAAAGTGAAGGGGTCTAAATACTTTCCGAATGTACTCTATATCTCTCTCTCCCTCTGTACCTCTCTCTATCCCTCTCAGTCTCTCTCTACCTCTGTCTATCTCTCTCACTCTCTCTCTACCTCTTTCTTTCTACTCTCTCTTGCCACCCTCTCGCTCCTCATCACAAGTCCTCGTCTTCTCTCTTTATATCTTCTCCTCTCTTACTCCATTGCCTCACTCTTCATCACCTTCCCTATATCTCTCGTCTCTCTCTCTCCAAAGCGCATCGCTCTCCCTCTCGATCTTCATCTGTATTTTGCGTTACCCTGCTTATCTTTCGTCCTCGCCTCATCCATCTCAACCGATCTCCTTTTCGTTCTCCCTTCATTGCTATGTACATCCAATTTTCTCTCCTCCCCCACTTCCTCTTTCTTGATCTCTCTGCCTCTCTGTGTCCTAAAGTGTTTGTACAGTACAGCTGAAGTGAACACTAAAGCTTGCAACAGGTTACTGTATCCAACTGACAAGGCCATACGCTACCGTGCCTTAGCCTGTGTAACGCCCTGGCCATAGAGAGGGGTTTTTTGTTCTTTATTTTGGTTAGGCCAGGGTGTTACATTGGGTGGGCGTTCTATGTTCTGTTTCTATGTTTTTGTATTTCTTTGTTTTGGGCCGTGTGTGGCTCCCAATCAGGCACAGCTGAAGTTCGTTGTTGTTGATTGGGAGTCACACATAAGTGCATGTTTTTCCGTTGGGGTTTTGTGGGTAATTGTTTCTGTCATTGTGTTTCACCTGACAGGACTGTTTGGCTGTCAGTTTCTTATTTTGTAGTTGTATAGTGTTCCGTTTATAATTAAATATGATGAACACTAACTCCGCTGCATTTTGGTCCACTCTCTCTCACGGCAGTCGTTACAGCCTGGCCTACTGGAGTACTCCACTGCGCATTTTCTATTTTACTTACAAGTGTTTTTGCAACTACTGTCCATCAATATTTCCACGCTAACTCTCATGGGTAAAGACAAGAAATGTCAATAGCCCTATGTTAATGACAGGCATAATCAGCTACTTAGACCAAAACAACAGCAGAAACAAAACTAAAGTGCAACATGTTCATAGGAAGCCGAGATCATTCGAAAAACTCACAGAGGAATTCCACGAGGAAAGAGCAAAGAGTGAAAAGATGATGAAGGATGGCTTTTGTTTGTTGTCGAGTTCCGCTCCTCCTAATCAACACATAACCCCCCTACCCCCTTATCCCCTTGGTCCCTGCTCTCCAGGCACCCTGCTACTCTCTAACAGCAGATCTTCACATTAAAAGAAGATCTTTGATTTGAACTGAGGAGGTCTCGTCTCCGGATACAGTGTTGGGAAGCAGAAGAAACAGAGAAAGTTAGGTCTTTCACCATGGTGATGATGATGATCCGCTCCCCAATTCTCAGATTCCCCTAACTGAGAATGGATGGGGAGCCCTTATCTCTCTCTCTCTCTCTCTCTCTCTCTCTCTCTCTCTCTCTCTGCTTACTTTAGTATCAAAGACATGATAATTAGCCTCAACAGAGGGTTCAACTCGTTTCTATTGTATTCCTCTTTAATTAAAAGTGTGTATAATAATGACAGAGAATATTTCTTAGCGCACACAGAACTTTAAACCAAATTCTGAAACACTGTACAGATAAAAGGCAGCGAGTGTCAAAAGCTCGCAAACTTTCTCTCCATCTCTCTCCCCCTTCCTTTCCTCTTCTCCCCTCCCCGCTCTCCTTTCCTCTGACTCCTCTCTTCTCTCTTTGCGTGCTTCTTTTCATACCATTTGTAGCCAGCTAATGAGGACATTTCTGTCATGAGACTCAATCACAGACACAGCTGCCAGCCCGCGGTACCAGTCCCAGGTATCTAAAAGTCCCCACACATCACACTTTCCCCTAGATAAAGAACAACAAATAAACAAATAAAAGCACATTTTATTCAGTGAGATGGTGGGGGAGAAAAGGGGGGGGTATATAAGAGGGGAAGACTTAAAAGGCGACACGGCGCAAACAGAACTAGGCTGAATCCGGTAATCTCTAAGGAGGCATGAAGTGAACATCCCAACCACCTTGAACTCACAGTGGAGAATTAAATTCCATTGGTTTGGTAAAATTAAATAGGATTTAAGATAGGATGACAGAGCAGTGTGTGTGTGTGTGTGTGTGTGTGTGTGTGTGTGTGTGTGTGTGTGTGTGTGTGTGTGTGTGTGTGTGTGTGTGTGTGTGTGTGTGTGTGTGTGTGTGATACATGTATGTTTGCGTGTGTGCGTTCAATGGTTCTATACAAGTATAAATGCGTGAAAGACATCCCTCCAACTACCCCAGAATCCTTTGCTGTGCACTCCTGTTGACTTATCTCCCAGAAACAAAGATGGACTGTCAGAACGCTTATTAAAACATGTTCACAGACCCAGCTGCCACTCCACAGAAGGAAATGGCTTTCTGGGCTGAGGGAGATTGACAGACCACTGAAAAGAAAATAACATCCTCATTTAGCCTCAATATACCGGACATGATTGCTTGTTTTAAAGCCGGGTGTTCTTAGCATCACTTTTTAATTGTTGAGCGGCTTCTTGTAAAACCTTAAAGCCTCATATTCACCGGCCCAGGCAGCGAACACTGACGTTTCAATCCGTAATTACTCTCCGCGCTTGTCCCCTCATTTCAAACAATCGCGCGATTAAATGCATCTACAGAACTCGTTTACCAAAGCCCACAATGGCGCTTTCTCAAACACCTCTAAAAGACGTCAGTTCTCATTTGTTAGTGAGGGTTTTTGTTTTCTTTTTACTGTTGAACATTTTCATGCGGGGCTACACAAACCAGTGAATACCCTACAACCCCGACAACTGGGGTCTGAACGCACTCTAACCACTATCACAGTATCACAGTGACCGAATCATTTCAATAGATAGCGCCTCACATCAACACACACTGTACACCTTCCAGCTCCACACCACCAGCGGATGAAACTCTGGCATCTTAAAGACATCCACCAACCAGTGTTTCTATTTCTATCTGAGATGTAGACAATGACAGGGGGAGCGAGAGAGAGGAGAGGAGGAGAGGAGGAGAGAGGAGAGGCTTGGCAGCTCATCCTGTTTCTCCTCCCTGCGCTGGGAGATAAGCCTTGTTTTATGAGCCAGTCACAGCACATGATACGGTCGAGTGTCGACAGCTGGAACACGGGAGGGTGAAGAGTGAAGAGGGGGAGTTTTGTTCACTGATTTATGATTTATGTTTTTAATAACTAGAGGAACTAGCTAGAACAGAACAGAAAGGTGTGTTATTACTGTATAATCTTTCCGCTTTGGATCTTCGTAACGGCTTTGAACTGATCGTTAGTAGTTGCCTGCTGGTGTGATCTTATGATCTTCACTGGATTTCTCCTTAATGAAAGAAATGTTCAAACTAGCCGACGCTCTTAGACTCGGCATGTTTTCTCGAGCCTGTACTGAGAAAGCAGTGTGGTGGTAGCACGTGGACCGCAGTCCCCCACATATGCAGTAGTCTGAGCGAAGCTGCAAATGACATTACACAACGGAATATTCCCTATCTCTCTCTCTTTCAAAGTTTCTCTCACACTTTCAGATGGTGGCCAACAAAGGTAAGTAGGCTTTGAAGGCCTGGCTACAGTAAAACTAGTCCCTCTCCCTCTCTCTCCTTCTCATTCTCTTGTTCTGTGAAGTTGTGCCAGAGTGATAGAGATAATCTCTAAGAGAGGAAGAGAGGAGTGGAGGAGTGTGGTGAAGAAGGGATGAAGAGAGAGACTGCCAACCCATCAGCTCAGTGATTGGTTACGTAAAGATTCCTCCCAGGTTTCCCTTTTCTCAGATGTTCCAGAGGCTGAAGTGACATTAATGGGACTTTTAGACAGCAACGCCAGCCCAAACATACACACACACGCATGCGCGCACACACAAACAAACTCACACACACACACACACATATTTATCTGGGAGAAAGGGGTTGGAACAGAGTTGTGGAAAAGCAACCAATTTAACACAACTAACAAATTCCAATACAACCTTTGCCTCCCTCCTTGTTTCCTTGCCTGCCTGCTTGTATAAGGCAGGCGAGGTGAGCACAGATGAATCCCTGGGCTCTGGGAGGCAGATCAATTGATCACAGAGTGTCTGATCGATGGAGGCTCCATCCAAGCAGCAGGCTAATGAAGCTGTCTGGGAGGGACTCCTGACATTCTTACCCAGCATAAAACACCCGACCGACACAGCTCAACCACTCCCCGCTGTATATAAATATGTATAGGACTATGTGTATGTGTGTCAGGCCTATGAGCCTATGGTTCTGCAGTCAACTTGAGTTAGGTCTATGGCTGTATCAACATGTTGATAGGGTTCTGCTGTCAAATCATTCGGATTGGTGCAGGATTCATGTCTCACACACATATACATACAGATACAGTACACACACACACACACGCACACGCGCACACGCACACGCACACACACACACACACACACACACACACCCCGCACACGCACACATGCACAGACACACAAACCTATCACACACATTCGCAGTCATGTCATTAATCCTAGCTGTCAGTATCGAACATGGCGCTATCTTTAGTGTGAATCAGGGATCATCAACTAGCCGCGGGACGATTTTTTCTTGAGCGATAACTAGATAGTTGTTATTGTTGTCAGGGACCGGAGCATAACAACAAAAATGTAGACTACAAATTGACCGCAAGAAGCCAAAACAGATATGATATCTGACAAAAACATAATCGTGTAAAACCTTGCTTACATTTGTATACGATCACATACGGTATATCTCTCTGTTGTGCGAGGGAATACATTGGAACAGATTTCCAAAATGAAAATCACTTGGAGCTGATTTTCTAGTGTTTTTAGTATTTTATGTCAACAAAATGAAATGAAAAATTGCTCAGAAAACTTGGGGGGCCAGTTGGGGAACCTTGGTCGAAATGAATAGCATGTTTACCCCAAACAGCTTGTCTTGTCTCTCTGTGTCTGTAAGGATAGAAAAGCTGTGGTCTGTTTCCTGCCACTGCTGCCTGCCAGAGGGGACAGCAGCTCTATACAGCTGCCCTATACAGCTACCCTACCCTGTGCCCTCTGGATTCCCACCCTGCCCACTACTCTGCCCGCTCGTGTGGACATCTGCCATTCTGACCGGTGTCAACACGCCTCGCATCCCTCCGTCTAACGCTAGCTGACACAGTCACCCCGAGCAGCGCTCCGATGAGCGGCGGCATCTCGTTTGTGGTGGAATTAGAAACCGTCGAGACACGCTGACCTACTCTTTTAGCTTTGGCATCAATGTCAGGCCCTATCGAGCGTCCCTCCGCACCACCGCGCTCGCCGCCGAACACCTCTAGATAACCCAACTTGACCGTCTTCGCCCGAACATCAAAGAGAGGAATATAAACAGCTCCGCTCACTAACACACCCCTGGCAGAAGGAGCGGGAGTTAACACTTACAACAGAGCACCAGTGGGACAACATCAAACGTGGCCAGGGGGTAGGCTTTAGTTTAGCATGTTGCTAGGAAAATGTTAGCTAGCCCAACACTAGGCTACTCTCTGTCACTGACTGCCTGCCTACAGTAGTTGCTATAGTGACAGATGAAAAGCTGAGGAATGTAGAGAAGAAAGAGCAGAGTTAGATGGTCACTGGTGATGGCTTGGGTGGAGGTTTAGTTGACAAGGATAATTGTTTACCTCAGTATTTGATGTAACCCTGGCACAGACACTGTCTTTATGTTTGACAGACAGTTGGGTCCAGAGTTATTGGATCCCTTGATAAAGATGAGCAAAAAACACTGTAGAAAATAAATAATACAAATACTGAGCTATATTAGTGTACTATTGTATACTAATACAATACAGTGAATGTATTCCGCACCTCCCATATTCCATTCCTCTTCATATCGGGTTTCATTTTCGTTTGACTTTGGTTTGACTTCCAGCCCGTCGTGACGCGTCGTTAACTCAGGGAGGGAGGAAGATGTCGCTAAATATTGATCAAATTTGTTGAAATTACTAAATGACATTCACATCATTTTTTAAGCTACATCAAAGCGTTGGTGAGAAAATTGGAAGAGCATTTTGGTGTGGATATTTTGGATCAGATAGCGTGGCTGTATTCTGTAAAAAAGAGGCACCCACCGCTGGCCTATTGCTGTGTTCTACAACATGCTTGACTTGGCTGCTATCAACGCACATGTGTTCAAGCAGTGCGTGAACAACACCATGCCCAGGAGAGACTTCATTATGAGTCTGGCATACGGGCTACTTGAGAGACATATGAGGGCCAAGGCAGCAACAAAGATTCCAGGCGAGCCTTTGCGCGAGCCAAATTGCGCACAGCTCCCGGGGAAGAGACAGTGCCAGGTGGCCAGATGCACAAAGCACAGAACCCAAGACACCTGTGTCACTTGCAAGCGACGTGTTTGTGGGAAGTGTGTCAAGCAAGTGAAAGTGGTGAAGATTTGTGTCGACTGTTTGACAAGGGATAACCGCTAAATGAAATCCAACTGATGCCATTGCGTGAAAACGTACCTGCTGTCATATCGACACATATCGACACATGCCATTATTGCTTTTGTGATGATTTTCACTATTTATGAAGCACACTTGGCAATTGTAAAGATGTTTAGGCTACTGTTTTTATTATATGAACGCACGTTTTTCTGACCGTAAGTCTTTGTGGTTGGGGTGTTTTGTAAAAAATTATGTTATAAATATGTTACCGTTGTCACGCCCTGACCTGAGAGAGACATTTTATTTCTCTATTTTGTTAGGTCAGGGTGTGGGGTGGGCATTCTATGTGTTATATTTCTATGTTGTTTTTTTTCCTTTGATTGGCCTAGTATGGTTTCCAATTAGAGGCAGCTGTCTATCGTTGTCTCTGATTGGGAATCATAATTAGGCAGCCCTTTTTCCCTCCTTCAGTGTGGGATCTTGTTTTTGTACAGCTCAGTAAGCCTGCAGAACGTGACGTTCGTTTTTCGTTGTTTATTATTTGGATTTAGTGTTCTGAGTTACAATAAAGAAATATGAGCACTTACCACGCTGCACCTTGGCCATCTCCTTACGACGATCGTCACAGAAGATCCCACCACCACCAACGGACCAAGCAGCGTGGTCGGGAGAAATGGACCTGGGATGACATCCTGGATGGAAAGGGATCCTGGACGTGGGGTGAGATCCAGGCTGGATGGGATCGCCTCCCATGGGAACAGGTGGAGGCAGCGAGAGCAGAGCGGTGACGAGAAGAGGAACTAGCACGGCAATGAGGCAAGCACGAGAGGCAGCCCCCAAAAAATGTTGGGGGGGGTGGGGGCACACGGGGAGATTGGCAAAGTCAGGTTTCAGACCTGAGCCAACTCCCCGTGCTTACCGTGGGGAGCGAGTGACCGAGCAAGCACCGTGTTATGCGGGGATGCGCACTGTGTCGCCAGTGTGCAGCTACAGCCCAGTGCGCTCAGTGCAAGCTTCCCGCAGTTGCCGTGCTAGAGTTGGCATTCAGCCAGGAAGAATTGTGCCAGCTCAGCGTTCCTGGTACTGTCACGCCCTGACCTGAGAGAGACGTTTTATTTCTCTATTTTGTTAGGTCAGGGTGTGGGGTGGGCATTCTATGTGTTATATTTCTACGTTGTTTTTTTTCCTTTGATTGGCCTAGTATGGTTTCCAGTCAGAGGCAGCTGTCTATCATTGGGAATCTGGGAATCATACTGATTGGGAATCATACTTAGGCAGCCCTTTTTCCCTCCTTCAGTGTGGGATCTTGTTTTTGTACAGCTCAGTAAGCCTGCAGAACGTGACGTTCGTTTTTCGTTGTTTATTATTTGGATTTAGTGTTCTGAGTTACAATAAAGAAATATGAGCACTTATCACGCTGCACCTTGGTCTACTCCTTACGACGATCGTCACAACCGTCTTCCAACAAATATGGTTTCTGTTTCGTAGTTGTAAAAAAGGCACTCCCAGATAAAATTGATTGAACAATTGAATGTGTGTTTTTTTATTTTAACACACAGCCTACAGCAATGTAAACTAATGAAAATGCTATTTTGTTAAAATCGTATTTTAACCTAATACCTTCATGAACACAACCAAATGATTATTTTAGTGAAAGCCTATATGAAATGTATTAATTACACTGTTAAAATGTTGCAGTCAGAATGACTGCTCGTTAGCTTGAAGGGAGGTCTCTCGAGGCCCAGCGGTTCTAGTGTTAACGTGTGTTTCCACATCATTACCGCTACAAAGCTGACGCTAGCTAGCTAGCTTATTTTTTATTAATATAACATGGCTGGATAGCTAGCTAGCATTAGAGCCTCATGGCTAGCCTGTAACTTATGGTTGTTATTACGTTGTGTAACACAGCAAAAGGTCTATGTACTTGGTTGAGACTAACATTAGTTTAAGTTGGCTAGCTAGCAAATGTTTTGAGGAGAACAGGCTAGCTCCCTTTAGAATCTAGACAAGACTGGATGGGGAAGAAGATCAGATGTGCAGTTGCTTCTGAATGGCTGTTGCAGTGCCCAGACGAGGTGAGAGCAAACTGCTACAGAGATAAAAGGGTAAGATCTCCCAGATTCTATCTTGATTATCTAGATTTCAATGTTGAACCAATCAAAGATAGACATTTTATTGCCTTCCCAAATGAACTGCTTTTCCTGAAAATGTCTATCTGATAAAGCTATCTAGCTGTTTGTTGTTCTGATGCAATGTCCATGAAACGTTACAGACACAACATCATAAACAAGTAGTCAAGCATCTGCAGACCAGCAAGGAGAAAAGCATATATAGAGAGCAATAACAACTATCTAGTTATTTTTTTACATTGGTATTTCAGTAATTTAGGGTTAAATAGGGTGAAGTGCCTTGCTCAAGAACACGTCAACAGAATTTTCTCCTAGTAGGCTCTGGCATTCGAACCAGCGACCTTTCGGTTACTGGTCCAACACTCTTAACCGCTAGGCTGCCTTTGTGCCCCCGTTATATCAGATAGACATTTTCAGGAAAACCAGGGATAGAGCAAGCTATTAGTAGTAACATTATTATTTGAAACCATCACAAGCTATATCTGTATTATATTCCATATTTTGTTTAAATCTACAGTTGAAGTCGGAAGTTTACATACACTTAGGTTGGAGTCATTAAACGCTCCACAAATTTCTTATTAACAAACAATAGTTTTGGCAAGACGGTTAGGATATCTACTTTGTGCATGACACAAGTCATTTTTCCAACAATTGTTTACAGACAGATTATTTTACTTATAATTCACTGTATTACAATTGCAGTGGGTCAGAGTTTGCATACAATAAGTTGACTGTGCCTTTAACCTGTCTGGGCTAGGGGGCAGTATTTTCACGGCCGGATGAAAAACATACCCAATTTAACAATAACATAACAATTATTTAAAGAATTATAGATAGACTACTCCTTTATGCAACCGCTGTGTCAGATTTTAAAATAGCTTTACGGAGAAAGCACATTTTTCAATATTCTGAGTACATAGCTCAGCCATCACGGTGAGCTATTCAGACACCCGCCAAATTCGAGGCAACCTAAACTCAGAATTAGTATTAGAAATATTGTATTACCTTTGCTGATCTTCGTCAGAATGCACTCCCAGGACTGCTACTTCCACAAGAAATGTTGTTTTTGCTCCAAATAATCTATATTTATGTCCAAATACCTCCGTTTTGTTCGTGCGTACAGATCACTTATCCAAAGGCATAACGTGCGAGTGCGGAACCAGAGACGAAAAGTCAAAATGTTCCATTACCGTACTTAGAAGCATGTCAAACACTGTTTAAAATCAATCTTTATAGTATTTTTAACATAAAATTGCGATAATATTCCAACCGGACAATAGCATAGTCATTCAAGAAGAAAAGAAGGAGGGGCGCGCTCGCGGGCCCGAGCATATCCAATCCCTTTGTTGCCAGGCAGACCACTCAGTAACTGAGCTCCTATACTCTGCCCAGTGACAGGAAAATGCTCAAACCACTTTCTGAAGGCTTTAGACAGCCAATGGAAGCCTTAGGAAGTGCAACGTCACCCCACAGACACTGGAGCTTCGATAGAGAATCAAAAGAAGAACTACAATTCTCAGACTTTCCACTTCCTGCTTGGATTTTTCTCAGGTTTTTGCCTGCCATATGAGTTCTGTTATACTCACAGACACCATTCAAACAGTTTTAGAAACTTCCGAGTGTTTTCTATCCAAATCTACTAATAATATGCATATTCTCGTTTCTGGGCCAGAGTAGTAACCTGTTTAAATTGGGTACGTTTTTCATCCGGCCGTGGAAATACTGCCCCCTAGCCCAGACAGGTTAAGGACCTCAAAGTCAAGGTATTGGAGTGGCCATCACAAACCCTGACTCAATCCTATAGAAAATCTGTGGGCAGAACTGAAAAAGCGTGTGGGAGCAAGGAGGCATACAAACCTGACTCAGTTACACCAGCTCTGTCAGGAGGAATGGGCCAAAATTCACCCAACTTATTGTGGGAAGCTTGTGGAAGGCTACCCGTAACGTTTGACCCAATTTAAACAATTTAAAGGCAATGCTACCAAATACTAATTGACTGCATGTAAACTTCTGACCCACTGGGAAAGTAATTTAGTAATGTTTATTTCACCATATACAGTAGTATTGTTCTTTTCCATACAAGATCTACGGTTGGGTAAGCTCCTTCCTGTTTGGCCCTGTTTCCCAACCCCTGTGTCTCGATCCCCTGCCTCGATCCCCTGTAATTATGCTGCAATAGCTTATGTTTCGGGGGCTAGGGTCAGATTTTCTTATCTGGTGTACTGTGTGTTCTTAGGCATACTCCCACTAATCTCTCTGTGTCAACACTCTCTGTGTCACCCCTCCCGGACGACCTGAGCCCCTGGTCGTGCTGCTGGTCCAACTGCAGCTGCTGACCCCTAGCCCGATTTCTCCGGACACACTACCTTGTCCCGGACTCCTGCTGACTGAGCTCTGCCAGATAGTAACTGTGATTCTGCCTCTGCATTCCATGCTCTTTGGGGTTTGGGGGGTTTTGACTGGGTATTTGTAATGCAATTTGTGACAACTGCTGATGTAAAACAAAGGGCTTTATAAAAACACATTTGATTGATTAATAATGAAACCCCCTCATTGGCTAAAACGAGTTCACAAAACATTTACACCGTTTTCAGGCCTATGTACCACATGCAGCTGTCTTGATTAATGGGAGTTCCACTTCTCTCTTTTGTTGCAGCTTGTTAAGGGGCCCAGGAGCTTTTCTCTGTGCACAATGTACCTGTCTAAGCTGCCCACATCTTGCCAGCCCATATCAGTGTGAATACCTACCACCATGTGTTTATTCAAGTGTCATCATGAAATGATCACCATAGTCATGCATTTGTAACAAGAACAGTGAGTGTTATGTTGGGGTTGTATATCCTTATTTTGCAAATGTAAATGTTTAGCTGATCTGGACTTCATTCTAATGTAAAGGATTCTCTTGGATGACTTACATCCATCATTATCAATAACTACCATCCACATGCAATCCACCACCTCTTTTCTAATTAACATTCCTCCTCAATCAGCATTTGTAGCTACATCAACAAAGTTTTCTATGTATTTCCGATTCATATTTCCTTTTGTCAATAACCGCTTCTATACATCATGGCAACATGCTTGATTGAAAATCTTTAAACATGTCTATAGACTTTATGGGGGTGATGCTGTTGTCTATCAGATTACATATGTTATGCCAATAGGTAAAAGTTCTCAATTAGGAAGATGTTGCTGTTCAGAATGACATGTTCATGACTGTGGATGTTCACAGAACTCTCCAAATGCTGTGTTGAACTAGCACCACGGATGAAGTGGGAGGAAAACGGATGTCTTCTCTCTACCACACCTTCAGCAAGTCATCCAATGTTTGCTTCATAAACAATTGTTGCATCTAAAATAAATACATGATTCATTTTGTTCATTTTGTTTCTAATATTTTTTTATGCTAGATGTGAGTAATTTAGCAGTTATATAATCAAATCAAACTTTATTTGTCACATGCGCCAAATACAACAGGTCTAGACCTTACCGTGAAATGCTTACTTACAAGCCCTTAACCAACAGTGCAGTTCAAGAAAGAGTTATGAAAATATTTACCAAATTAACTAAAGTAAAAAAAATAGAAAAAAGTAACACAGTAAAATAACAATAATGAAGCTATATACAAGGGGTACTACCAGTACCGTGTCAATGTGCGGGGATACATGTTAGTTGAGGTATTTTGTACAAGTAGGTAGGGGTGAAGTGAATATGCATAGATAATAAACAGCGAGTAGCAGCAGTGTAAAAAAAATGGGGGGGGGGGGGGGTCATTGTAAATAGTCCGGGTGGCCATTTGATTAATTGTTCAGCAGTCTTATTGCTTGGGGGTAAAAGCTGTTAAGGAGTCTTTTTATCCTAGACTTGTTCCGATACCGCTTGCCGTGCAGTAGCAGAGAGAACAGTCTATAACTTGGGTGACTGGAGTCTTTTGGACTTTCCTCTGACACCGCCTATAGGTCCTGGATGGCAGGAAGCTTGGCCGCAGTGATGTACTGGGCCATTCGCACTACCCTCTGTAATGCCTTACTGTCAGATGTCGAGCAGTTGCCATACCAGGCGGTGAGGTAACCGGTCAGGATGCTCTTGATGATGCAGCTGTAGAACTTTTTAAGGATCTTGGGACCCATGCCAAATCTTTTCAATCTCCTTCACGGCTGTCTTGGTGTGTTTGGACCATGATAGTTCATTGGTGAAGTAGGATTCAATCGTCAGAGCCGGTGTAGTAGGATTCAATCTTAATCCTATATTGACGCCTTGCCTGTTTGATGGTTCGTCTGAGGGCATAGCGGAATTTCTTATAAGCGTCCGGAGTAGTGTCCCGCTCCTTGAAAGCGGCAGCTCTAGCCTTTAGCTTGATGCGGATGTTGCCTGTAATCCATTGCTACTGGGTGGGATATGTACTGTGGGGCCGACGTCGTCAATGCACTTGTTGATGAAGCCGATGACTGCGGTGGTGTACTCCTCAATGCCATTGGATGAATCCTGGAACATATTCCAGTCTATGGTAGCAAAACAATCCTGTAGTGTAGCATCTGCGTCATCTGACCACTTCCATATTTAGCGAGTCACTGGTACTTCCTGCTTTAGTTTTTGCTTGTACTCAGGAATCAGGAGGATAGAATTATGGCCATATTTGCCAAATGCAGGGCGAAGGAGAGCTTTGTATGCGTCTCTGTGTGTGGAGTAAAGGTGGTCTCAAGTTTTCTTTCCCTCTGGGTGCATATCCTGTTTGGGATAGGGGGCAGTATTTTCACAGCCGGATAAAAAAACGTACCCGATTTAATCTGGTTACTACTCCTGCCCAGAAACTAGAATATGCATATAATTAGTAGATTTGGATAGAAAACACTCAAAGGTTTCTAAAACTGTTTGAATGGTGTCTATGAGTATATCAGAACTCATATGGCAGGCCAAAACCTGAAAAGATTCCATACAGGAAGCACCCTGTCTGACAATTTGTTCTCCTTCTGTGGCATCTATATCGAAAATACAGCATCTGTGCTGTAACGTGACATTTTCTAAGGCTTCCATTGGCTCTCAGAAGGCGCCAGAAAGTGTAATGGGGTGTCTGCAGTCTCTGGGTGAAAAACAGCAGGAGTTTTTGTGAGTGGTCAGGCAGGGAACAGTGACACTGGAGATGCGCGTCCACGAGACGACTCCATTTTTTTCTTTCAGCCTTTGAATGAATACAACGTCGCCCGGTTGGAATATTAGCGCTATTTTACGAGAAAAATAGCATAAAAATTGATTTTAAACAGCGTTTGACATGCTTCGAAGTACGGTAATGGAATATTTTGATTTTTTTGTCACAAAATGCGCTCACGCGTCACCCTTCGGATAGCAACTTGAACGCATGAACAAAACAGAGATATTTGAATATAACTATGGATTATTTGGAACCAAAACAACATTTGTTGTTGAAGTAGAAGTCCTGGGAGTGCATTCTGACGAAGAACAGCAAAGGTAATCCAATTTTTCTTATAGTAAATCTGAGTTTGGTGAGGGCCAAACTTGGTGGGTGACAAATTAGCTAGCCATGATGGCCGGGCTATGTACTCAGAATATTGCAAAATGTGCTTTCGCCGAAAAGCTATTTTAAAATCTGACACCGCAATTGCATAAAGGAGTTCTGTATCTATAATTCTTAAAATAATTGTTATGTTTTTTGTCAACGTTTATCATGAGCAATTTAGTAAATTCACCGGAAGTTTGCGGTGGGTATGCTAGTTCTGAACATCACATGCTAATGTAAAAAGCTGGGTTTTGATATAAATATGAACTTGATTGAACAAAACATGTATGTATTGCATAACATAATGTCCTAGGAGTGTCATCTGATGAAGATCATCAAAGGTTAGTGCTGCATTTAGCTGTGGTTTTGGTTTTTGTGACATATATGCTTGCTTTGAAAATGGCTGTGTGATTATTTTTGGCAGGGTACTCTCCTGACATAATCTAATGTTTTGCTTTCGCTGTAAAGCCTTTTTGAAATCGGACAATGTGGTTAGATTAACAAGAGTCTTGTCTTTAAAATGGTATAAAATAGTCATATGTTTGAGAAATTGAAGTTATAGCATTTTTTAGGTATTTGTATTTCGCGCCACGCTCTACCATTGGATATTGGTGAGGCGTTCCGCTTGCGGAACGTCTGTCCCTAACAGGATATGTGACATGCTGGTATAAATTAGGTAAAACGGATTTAAGTTTGCCTGCATTAAAGTCCCCGGCCACTAGGAGCGCTGCTTCTGGATGAGCATTTACTTGTTTGCTTATGGCCTTATACAGCTGGTTGAGTGCGGTCTTAGTGCCATCATCGGTTTGTGGTGGTAAATAGACGGCTACGAATAATATAGATGAGAACTCTCTTCGTAGATAGCCTGGTCGACAGCTTATCATAAAGTACTCTACCTCAGGTGAGCAATACCTCGAGACTTCTTTAATATTAGACAATGCACACCATTTGTTATTGACAAATAGACACACACCCCCGCCCCTCTTCTTACCAGACGTATCATCTCTGTCCTGCTTCTCTGTCCTACAATATAATGTATTGTTTTGAAATGTTTATAAAAAATATATTCAGTGACAAGTCACCTGCATTATTTTATGTTGCCTTTTAGAATGTTTGCTAAAATGATGTATTGTTACTTTGTAGATGCTGAAGCCCTTTTAAAAATGTTGTTGAGTGAAATTAGCACTGCTTCTATTCATTTTTTGCTACTGTCTGGTGAGGAAGTGGGCAATATGGAATACATCAGAGGAAGGGAGAATTAATGAGTAATCAGATTATGGATTTATAAATGGAGGGCATCAAATAAAAGACATGGACAATGTCAGGGAATATGCAGAGAAATAACATTACTTAGGATAGCATATTTATCTAATATCTAATTGTATGTACTGGACAAGCGGCTAGCAAGCTTTTTTCAAAACATTAGACCAACTTGAGGAACAAGATCTCAGCTTGCTAGAAAGCAAAGTCAATCAATCAGCAAGCAATCATTTTGTAAGCTACATAGTACATAGACCTATTTCTCTGTAAAACAACTTTAGATCCAGTCTATGATATTAGCCAGAAGTCTATGGAAGAGGATCAGCTTTGTAGTGGTTAAACTATGTATATACTACTACACTTATTTTCAAATTATCTTACATTTTTCTCACAAGCAGATTACTCTAGCTTTTAAAGTCTGTGAATGTCATTTAGTAATTTTAACAAATTTTATCCATATTTAACGAGATCTTCTTCCTGTTGGCAATGCCTGACAACGCACCGGAAACGGCTCCCCCAATATGAAGGCGGCTTGGAACGTTCGCATGTGGAATATTGCTCAGAGAAAGAGATTTTTGTTTAACAAGTAATACAAACAAATCTAGATTATTGGATCCCCTGTTTTCAATACTTCAGCACCACGAGGATAATGACACAGCCTTTTTCTAAAATGTTTTATGAGATTGGATAACACATTGGGAGAGATCTTAGACCATTATTGTCTTGTTGGAAGATTCACTTGGGTCCAAGTTTCAGCCTCCTGGCAGAGACAACCAGGTTCTTGGCTATGGTCATATGACACGGAAATACAGGTTCTTGGGCCAGACACACACAAGCGGTGGTTTTGGCCTTCGAAAGAACAAGGCATATGCAGAAAATACCTAATCACTACTATAAAATACGGTGGCGGATATTTGATGTTCTGGGGCTATTTTGCTTCCACTGGTCCTGGGGCCCTTAAGGTCAACGGCATCATGAACTTTACCAAGTACCAGGACATTTTAGCCCAAAACCTGGTTGCTTCTGACAAGAGTCTGAAACTTGGCCTCAAGTGGATCTTCCAGCAAGACAATAAGCCCAAGCACACATCAAAATCCACAAAGAAAGTGTTCATTAACAACAAAATCAACATTTTGCAATGGCCGGAGACTCTGGACTTGAACCCTATTGAAAATCTTTGTTTTGATTTGAAAAGGGCAGTCCATAAGCACAGACGTAGGATATCAGGGATCTGGAAAAATTCTGTATGGTGGAATGGTCTAAGAACCCTCCCAATGTGTTATCCAATCTCATAAAACATTTTAGAAAAAAGCTGTGTTATTATCCTCGCACGGGAAGGTTGTTGGAGTATTGAAAACAGGGGATCCAATATTGATAAACACAATTGCTCAGAGAAAGAGATTTTATTAGTATAAAATAGTATTATCTTTTTTGAGCATAGAACCTACTACAGCATTTTAATGATTATTTTTATAGTATTTTTTTCTCATCTTTATCAAGGGATCCAATGATTCCAGACCCCATTGTATGTCAGTTAGCAACTTTACACTGACCTTTTTTGAGTGTACATTTGCAGCGCCTACTGGCAAAAGTTGACTAAGGATGCAACATTTCTGGTAATTTACCCTCAAATTACCAGGTTTTCCAGAAATGCCAGTTGGAATATTTTCAGAATTAGGAGGGAATAAGCAGGAAATCTGGAATCCTCGAAGCAGCATTTCTGGAAAACCTGTACATTTTGGGAAAGTTACCCGAATTTTGCAACCCTGGTCCGGCAAGAGCAGAAGTAATATGCAGAATAGTTCATTGTGGTTTCACAGACAAGCAGACTATGCTACTGAAACCCATCAGTAGTCTTGTAATAATAGATCCCAGTGTTCATGAGCAGCATTGTTCCTGGTGTTTGCTCTAGTTCTACGCCTATTTTACTGTCAAGAGTATGTCGTAGGCGTTAGCCCGAGGGCAGCTCACACACTCCTCTCTATCTCTCCTCACTGACAGGGCTCCAAATCTCTCCTCTGTATATTCTCTTTCTCTTATAGTCTTTGAACCCGAAGAGCTTCCCTTGTTCTTGCACAAACAGACTACAAATGACCACTTGGTTAGTGCGTACACTCTCTCTCTCTCTCTCTCTCTCTCTCTCTCTCTCGTAGCGGTGGTGTTGCCGGCATATGAGAGTTTATAGTCATAATTGACACTTTGACCTGTCCAAGTCTCTGGTATGCAGTATTACTTTATTAGTCCCAGTTCCGGCAGGTAATGTCTGTCTATTTAGACTCTGATTGTATTCTCAGCATCATAAACTGTGTACATAGTGAGACTCAGGCTCTCTCCTGCCATTTAGATGTAATATGAGAGAGAGGAAGAGGGGAGGGAAGAGGGGAGGGAGGTGACAGAAGAAGGGAGCTAGGTGAAAGAGTGCACAGCGGAAGATGAGTGAACACAGAGTGGCCTCAGAGGCTTGGGACTGTGGGAGTCTTATAGGAGATTACTTCCTTATTGCTCTGAGACTCTCTTCTCTGACATAAGCTGTGTTTCCATAAGAATGCCTGACCCTACTCACACACACACACACATGCGCACGGACACACACATTCACGCAAGCACACAGACACGTGCACGCATTCAGACACTCAAGCGCAGACCCACACGTAAGCACACTGGAGGTCTTCACGTATCAACCTGTACCCGAATACCCAAGACCCAATAGTAGTCTCAGGTATGTGTAATTTTAACGGACTTGTCCAGAAGGGCCCGTATAGATCCGAACGTGACTGCTGCAGTAGACAGAGAGCGAGAGGTACATCTTATAATTTATGCAGCTGCTCTTGCTTTTCACAAGAGTGGGGCGTGGTGCGTTTAGCTTGTTGATGTTGTTGGCCAATCATAAGTCCTCAAAACCGCAATAGGCTACAGTCATAGAGCCTCTGTGTGTGGCAAAGGTTAGGAGATATCTAATCAATGGACGATTTAATTCCGTCACTTAATTCAAAGTTAAAGGAGAAGGATAGGCTACAACAACCAAGAGCCAACAGGTAGGCTGCTACTTAATATTCTGAATGGAGTTGTTGTTATTCGTAACTGTAGGATGAGAAAGCGCATTCACTGCAGTCTCAACTAGCCTAGCTAGCTAACGTTAGCTAGCTTAACTAGCTTCTCCCAGTTTGATGCAGTCAAGACTGGTACTGCGTAATCCTATTTGATGATAAATAACCAAGCTATGGCAGCTATTAGTCTACTATAGCACTAGTCGGCTTGGTTGGTTGCTGTATCATCTCTCCCTCCCTCCTCCTAATGTTGCGTACTCACAGTACAGCCCCTCCCCCACCTGCTAGAGCTGCACCTTCCTCTCCATCCTCTCACTCTTCATCAGCTCCGGTTAATAAAGTATCTTAACTAATTACTTTTCAGCTGCTTCCCTCACTCGGATCAGACCGGGTCTGGGACTAAACAAGTCTATACGGAACAGGTCTAGTTGTCCTCGAGTCCGTTCAGAAAGGGTTTCTATTTTTTTTTAATGATTTATGCATATCAGGTCCGGATGGGAAAGCCCCAGGTCCATTTCAGAACAGGTATAACATATGGCACCCGTGAATACCTCTAAACCACACAGATAAACACACACACACCCATACACACTACAGTACAGAATCCTACCACACACAGTGTACTGGAACACACCTACACCCACACACACTACAGTACAGAATACTACCACACACAGTGTACTGGAACACACCTACACCCACACACACTACAGTACAGAATCCTACCACACACAGTGTACTGGAACACACCTACACCCATACACACTACAGTACAGAATCCTACCACACACAGTGTACTGGAACACACCTACACCCACACACACTACAGTACAGAATCCTACCACACACAGTGTACTGGAACACACCTACACCCACACACACTACAGTACAGAATCCTACCACACACAGTGTACTGGAACACACCTACACCCACACACACAGAGCACATTCCATGAGAGGCAACAATACATTGGTTCAAAAGATCGAGCACAAGTGGCAAAGAAAGAATAATAGGAAGTTTAAGAAAGGGAAAACACATTGGAACAGGGAGACAGTGAAGAAACAAGGAAAGAAGCAACAGCAAGAAAAATCAGAGGGAAGCAGAGAAGATCAAAGCTGAAAGACTAAGAGGATTGATACAGCGAGAGCGCTTTGTATGTGTTCCTTGTGCTATGTGTGGGATCAGTGTAAGGTGTTAAGGAGGGGTGAGGAAGCGAGTGGGCATTGAGGTTTGGAGAGAGAACGGGAGCTCTGAGCAGCCTGGTGGGTGGAGGCGGCGGAGAAGAAAGGCCTTTCCCTCAACCACCAAGGAGAGTCACCGGAAACCTCCATCAGAGAGAGAGAGAGAGAGAGAGAGAGAAGGTGAGAGAGAAGGGAGGGGGGAGAGAGAAATAAATAAAAAGAGGTAGTCCCATCGCCCCCTCTAACAGTCAGAAAGAGGAGAGACAGAAAGAGAGAAAAAGAGAGATGGAGAGAAAGAGGTAGCCCCATCGCCCCCTCAGACAGAGACAGACAGAGAGAGACAGAGAGAGAGAGAGAGAAAGAGGTAGCCCCATCGCCCCCTCAGACAGAGAGAGAGAGAGAGAGAGCGAGACAGAAAGAGAGGTAGCGCCATCGCCCCCTCAGAAGACAGAGAGGGAGAGAGAGAAAGAGAGAGAAAGACACAAAAAGAGAGAGAGGAAGGCCCACGTATCGCCCTCCTCAGCGAACAGCATCAGGGCAGGAGAGCCTGCATAACTAGCCACCCACAGAGCA